>NC_143579.1:64182542-64878254 GCF_048544385.1 Mastigoproctus giganteus | reverse complement strand
AGCCATAGTCAATATGGCTTTCGTCAAAACAGGTCATGCCTAGACCTTATGGTCAAGGCTGAATTTGCCATCCGTAATGCTTTTGTCAAACATGAACATCTAGTAATGGTTTCAATAGACATAGAGAAGGCTTTTGATACCACTTGGCGGTATGGTATACTTAGTGATCTTTACCTTCTAGGACTACGAGGCAACCTTCCTATATTTATTGAGAACTTCTTACATACTAGATCATTTCAAGTTCGATACCAACATGCCCTTTCCACAACTTTCATCCAGGAGGAAGGTGTTCCACAGGGATCAGTACTGAGTGCCACTCTTTTTGCTCTGAGAATAGATTCTATCACTAAGCAGCTTCCAAATACAGTTGAGACTTACCTTTATGCAGATGACCTTTCCATCTCCTGTCATTCTCAAAATATGAGGTCTGTTGAAAGACAGCTTCAGATATCACTTAATAAAATTCAACAATGGGCAAGCCTCAACGGCTATCGGCTCTCGCAGCAAAAAACAGTTGCCATCCACTTCTGTAGACAACGCAAACTCCATCCAGATCCTGAACTTCAAATTTCTAACATCGTTGTCCCAGTCACCAGCAACATCAGGTTTCTTGGATTAATCCTTGACAACAAGTTAAATTTCCTAGACCATATTAAAAATGTACGGACGTCATGTCTAAAAAAGTTAAACATACTCAGAGCTTTATCTGCCCAAACATGGGGTGCAGATCGTACCTCGCTTCTTCGTTTATACAGGGCATTAATCAGATCCCGTCTCGATTATGGTGCTCCTGTCTATGATTCTGCCAGAAAGAGTGTATTACGCTGGCTTGATCCAATTCAGCACAGTGCTTTGAGAATTGCAATTGGTGCATTCAGAACGTCGCCAGCACATAGTCTCTACATTGATGCTCACGAGCCCCCACTAGCTTTACGCAGGAAAACACTGTTACTCAAATATGCTGTAAAGATACAAAGTTGTGCCTCTCATCCCGTTCAGTCATACCTTTTCAACCCACCATTTGAAATCTTATACAGAAACAAACCTAGCATAGTAAAGCCAGCTGGTCTTCGCCTTCTTGAATTGGAGCAAGTTTGGAATATTTCCGTCCATTCCGTACAACAAGTAGCCACATGTACTCAGCCACCATGGACTCCTCCTCCTCTTCCAACCTGTGACTCTTACCTCTGTCAATGGAGAAAGAATACTTTGCAAGCATCAAATGTCAAACAAATTCATGCAGTTCACACTCAAAGATATACTGACTTCTCCCCAATCTATACAGATGGCTCTAAATCTAATTCAAATGTTGGAGCAGCTGCAGTGTTTCCGAATACAACTGTATCAGTTTCCCTTCCATCAGAATTTAGTATATTTTCTGCTGAATTATATGCAATCAAATTAGCTTTAGAAAATCTCTGTTCAGACAGTTCCTTCAAATCAGTTATTTACACTGATTCCCTCAGCTCAATCATGTCGTTATGTAATTCCTCAGATGAAGTCCACCCTATTCTTAATGAAATCAGAAGCTTATTACTGCAAATTAAAGAACGCAACCAACTGGTCACTTTTTGCTGGATTCCATCCCATTCTGGTATTTTAGGCAATGAACTGGCCGATAAAGCTGCAAAAAATCCAACTACTTTTGATTTAACCAATATCCCTGTTCCAGCATCAGATTATGCACTAACTGTTCATGCTGCTTGCATATCACAATGGACAGCACTCTGGCACTCTCAGACTAATAATAAACTCTTTCAGTTTAAACATGATCCAAAAATCTGGCACTCCAGTATCCGTACATCGAGACAAGAAGAAGTAGTCCTTTCAAGGGCAAGAATAGGACATACCCATCTGACCCACCTTCATTTACTCACAGGAGATGATCCACCACAATGTACACATTGTTCTAATAATTTGACAGTAAAACATATTCTTATTGGCTGCCCCTATTATAAACAAGCCAGAACTTCATCCTTGATCTCACTGGTTAATCTCCATAAACCAATAACTCTTGAAAATCTCATTGGTGATAAGGCAAATATTTCTGAATTTTTTGACTTTCTCAGGCAAACAGGGCTTTTCAATTATTTCTGATTTCAGATTTTCTTTTGATTTAGGGAAAACTCATGTTTTAATATAATAAGTGAATAGGCACATTATAGCCTTAGCAGCTTATGTGCCATTAAGCCTCCAGAACAACAACAACAGCATGTGCCAGTGGCAGTTATCATGGCAGCAACAACTTAACCAATAAGGTTCGAAGTATTAAACCAAATCTTGAGTGATGGCCTTCAAGCTTCAGTTCAGTTCGACAGCAGGATGTCATATTAGCTCGTTTGAGAATAGGCCACAATAACATTACATATTGTTATCTATTAAGAGGGAATCTCTGTAACACTATGCTTTCAGTGAGACATATCCTTGTCGAATGCACAAAATATGCAAGAGAAGCCCAGAACCATTTCACTCCGGACATAACGAAAGATCCTCTTACAATTGCACAATCTTGGGTACGAAAATAAGTGTCTTAAACATCATTACTTTTCTCAAGATGATTAATATATATCACCTCCTTTAACTAAAAAAAAATAATAATAATTTTGTAGTCCTCGTTATGAAATTATCCCTACCTCCAAGAAAAAAACAGTCGTACTTACCATATGTATGGTGCACTATGGTCATAGATGCCAATGCACCAAAAAAATTCCCAATCAAACAAACACAGTATTATTCATGAAATTGTGGAAGCTTATTTGATTGGTTTGAAATGCAATGTTTTCAACACTACAGTGCTAAATTTCTCTTCAAAGAACCTGTGTATGTGATCATTATTCATATTATTTATAAATAAATAAATATATATATATATATATTTTTTTTTTTTTTGTATTCCTTAAGGCTTTTGAAGAAGATCTTGAAAAACAACGCCCTGTTTTAGCTGATTGTGAAAGTGTATGTGAACAACTTTGCATTATACTAAGTGATTTGGCATCAAAGAATGAGATAAAAAACAAGCTTAATTTAGTAGAAAGGCAGTATAGCATGCTAACCAAAAAATTCAGTGAGTAATATATTCTTATAGAATAATGAACTGTAAATATTTTAAAACTAAGTTGATTTTTAAAATTAAAGTTTGAATATTCTTAAAATTAAACTTTGAATATTTTTAAAATTAATTAGATTACTGATATAAAAATTATTTGTTTAGGAATGCTATAACTATGGATCTCTGGAATTATTAAGATGATTCAGGGTTGACTTGGTTGGACTCCTTTTTTTTTTTTTTTTTTTAAACTCTTTCCAGAATGATTTCCCTGAACTTACTAGCCGCAGACTCTGCTAGTAAGTTCAGGGAAAGTCCTTAAAATTGAAACTTTGTACATAAATGCTTTTTTTTTTTTTATTACTTCATATGCTGTCTCCCCCCCACTTATTCTTATTATTGAATACACCATGAATTGTCAAATTAATAGAGTAAGCTTATCTGCAAAAAGATCTAAACCTCCCAAACACTTCCTAGTTCATTTCACAAATATACGTTATCTCAATTCTGATCTCAACGATGTCCATTTCCACTTGCAGTCTGCCAAACCCCATGTACTTTTTCTGACAGAATCTCAGTTGTTGGTTGATTCAACTACTGCTCATCTCAGTTGCCCAAATTATTTGCTGTTTGATTGCTTTCGCCTCAAAGATGGTACTTGTGCATATGTCCATTCTGATATTCCCTGTCAGAGACTTGGTAATTTGAAATCTCTTCTTTTCGATCTTCTCTGGCTTAAAATCTCTTTACCTCATTATGTCAAATTCATCTGTTGTTTCTACCGTTCTCCCAACTCCACTAATCACTTGGAGCTCTTTGACTTCCTTTCTTTGCAACTTGACTTTCTCCAGTCCAACTTCCCTAACAGTGGCGTAATTTTCCTTGATGATTTTTAATGTTCACACCTCCAGCTGGCTTCTGTTTATTAGTCACACTGACCCAGATGGTCAGGATGCTGAGGCTTTTTCAATTACTAATGACCTTGCACCTTCTTGCATCTCTGCTCCCACCTCTGTCAAAACCAGATGGTTCTGTTGTCACTTCAGCCAAGGATAAAGCTGACCTGCTAACATCACATTTTTCTTCCAACTCGTTTATTAATGATCTTGGTAAAACATCTTCCACTATTTCCAACATGCTCCATTCAATGCCTCCTGTGGTCTTCCGTCAAAAGGATGTTGGAAGGATTTTGACGAATCTTGACGCTAAAAAAGTTCCAGGTCCTGATGGTATTTCTCCACTTGTTCTCAAAACCTGTGCTCCTGAACTTATTCTAGGAAATTGTTAAAGCCGGCAACTACAGGCAACTTCTGGCCCCTTCCCAGGGGAGAAGAACATCTATTTATCACAGAAGAGGAAATTATAAAGTCCTTCCAATCTTCATGCCGAAAGAATTTGAAATGCACAGAACTATCCAAAGAAGGGCAATTCAGCCCTCCAGAATTTAAACAATAATCTATAGTTAGAACTGCCAACTTCTTCCACCACGCCTTGACAATGACTTTAAACTGTCAGAATAACAGTACTCTGTGCCCTGACAGAAACCTGACTTGACAAGATCAGATTTACCCCCCCCCCCCAGGACTACCCTGCCATGGGTAGTCCTTGGGGGGGGGGGGACCTGAGGCCCACTCTAAATAACCATGTAGGGGGAGGGAGATGTACAGGCAGCCAGGAAAGCAAATTAGCTCAAAAATATTAGTAAGCTAGCAGCAAGATGATGCAATGTAGAATGAAAGACAGAATGAATGGGCTTGGCACTGAGTGAAAGAGTGAATTAGAAATTATGGTTAAAGTGAATAAATGTCAGTTTTGGTGAAAGAGCGAGTGAATGAGTGAAAGAGCAAATGTAAATGACTAAAAGAATACAATATGAATAATAACTTATATTACTTTATATATACTAACAAACATTTACTAACAACACAAACACTATCACTGCATTCTCCCCTGGTCTGCAAAAACTTGCAGCTAGGCCTGCACAACAACTGAAGAATAACAGTCAGTTGAGGTGCTCTTAGAGTGCAGTGCAGAAAGTAAGAGTCAAACAAATGAAATGAAAGCCAGAAGAATGAATGAGAGTGTAAATGTGTGAGCGAAAGAACATAAACCATAAATGCTACAGTTAAGTACACACTAGCTCTAGTTTTAATCTTTTATATTCTTACTTATTTAGTTTTAATTATTATGCATTAGTTTTTAAATTCGCAATACACACCATTGCATCCCCCCCAGGTGTGTGCAAAAAAAAAAAACAAAAAAAATTAAAAAATAAAATGATAATTGAGTGAGTGGGGGGAAAAGTATAGAAATAGAATGCAAGTAGAGTGAGAATGCAGATTATGAATGCAGTAAATGTGTCTCTCCCACCCACTCCTACCTGACATCATGCAGATCTGCTGCCAGTGCTATCGGGCAATCTGTATTGTCCTCCCTTGTGTGGGACCTTTATTCTCCTTCCCCTGGTAGGGGGAAGGAGACTGGTTCCTGTCTCCTTCCCTCCCCCTCTTTCCTCTGGTCGGACTTATCCCCACTGATATTTCTGGGGCCGCATTCCCTATCCCCCATACTTCTATCTGTTCCCCCAACCTTCAGTCTTCTTCCCTACTCCAACTTACCCAACCAATGTGCTTGTTCTTAATCTCCGGCGCCTCCGTAGCCAGGTGGGAAGGAGCAGCAGTGTGTAGCACACGCTTCTTGATTAGACCAGGATTCGAGCCCGTCACCACCAAATACGGAGGATGTGGAAAGGTCAGGGAATGGCCACTGCATATCCCGGAGCAATATGGCCTTAGTTGCTAATGCTCCTAAAAAAAACCAAATAATAATAAATAATAGTTCTTAATCTAAATTAAACTTAACTTTCATCTAAATTTAACTCTACTGTAATTTTAAACTCATTTTAAATTCTAAACTACTGTAATTTTAGCATCCCAAAATCTATAAAGCTTATTATCATGCCCATAACAAGATATGACCCAAAATCTGATGTTCAGTGTAATTTGCATGATGTAAAAATATTTTTGAGGATTAATTTTTGCATTATAGCAGAAATGAGCACTGTTTTCTATATGTATCATATATAGCTGTCAGTTATGTTACATCTATTCTAATATTCATAAATTTTCTAAGTATGTTTTCAGAAACTGTTATTTATTTCTTTTGCTGATGTTGTTTCAATAGATAACCGGAAAGCTGAATTAGAATCAACTTTAAAAGAAGATCAAGAATTTTTCAAGACATGTGATTTGATCCAGAAATGGTTAAATAAGGTAGATTCAACCCTTTCACAAGAGTTCAGCATTTCTGCAAACCATGACAGACTTCTGAACCAAGTACAAGAATATGAGGTATCATTTTGATATATTGAACTTATTAGTTTCTCTCCTTTCCCCTTCCATTCTTCCCGTTGCTCCTTTTGATGTTCACACTTGGCTTTACTATCGAATTAATATTTTTTATTTTATATAGATTGTATATAAAGAAATTCTTGACAAAGAGCACGAGGTTCATTTACTTCTAAGCAAAGGAAATGATATGATGAAAAAGATTGTACGAAGATCAGATTCTGCACAACTAAAAACAAAATTAGAAAATATTAAAAAACAATGGGAAAAAATAAGAAAATCTGCTACAGATAGGTAAGCATTAGTTTATTGAATAATAAATTCATTCTCAATAGGCTTACAAAAAGTGAGTGAATTTTGTTACATTGTCAACAGTTGTTTATAAAATCATTCTAATGTTTCAACAGGGCCAATACTCTATTTTAGATTGAGCCTGTAGTCTCACTAATCAATCACTTTACTAAGTTCTCTTCCTTGAAAAGGTTCAGAATATACCCTTTATCATTAAGATACTCCTTATATAGGATGCTAAGAAAAATTATGTAAAAAGCTTCAGGTATAGAGTAAGCGACAATTATTTATAATATGGAAATCATTATCCTTGGGTTTCATTAAATTATCCTAATTTTTGTGAAACTGAATTGTAGAAGAGGTAATATGAAATGATTTCATTAGTTTATTTTACACCTTCTGGTAAAATTAATTTCTTCTAAAATAACACTTTACTGATTTATTTATTGGTTTTAGTCCTTTTACATAAATTCAAAGATCATTACAAAATTTTAAATAAACAAAATCAGAAATATTCAGCTACTCTCTGGAACATGAAAGTAATATTGAATTGAAATTCTTCTTCTGCCTCCCCTTCCCACTCACTCAGATGTGTTCTTATTTATCATTTGGTATAATTTCAAAGATTACAACTTGATGATCATCTCTCTTCCCTAGTCATTCTTAGTCTTGTCATTTGGAATTCAGTAGTTCCAAACTAGATGATCTGTATGATTTCTATTCCTCTTTTCCTTGAGTGGACTTCTGTTTTAAAGGTCCAGGTTAAAGGTCCAGATAGTCACATTCTGTTGGATCCCTGGTCATGTCGGCATTCCAGGTAATGAATGTGCAGTCATGCTGCTAAACATCCTGATAATGCATCTTTCTGCCATCAAAAAGTGGCCCCTGTACCAAGCGTTTCCATGGCCAAGCGATTTCTGAACTCTCTAAAGCATTCTCCTTTAAAGGAATCACTCTTCTGTTTAGGTTTCCAGTTAGTTTCTCTTAAGTTCTTTCAAAAAGCACTGTAAATTTCATCTTACAAGTAGTAAGTTAAGTCAGGAAAGAAAAGACAACTTTCCTTTTATTCTTATTAGAGTTACTAACCCAACTAACCTTACAACCGCTTGGCTATTCGTGGCATTACTCCTGCCTCCCCATGGTGGGGCCGGTAACCTGAGTGGTAAACCTAACCTTCAGGGCCAAAACAAGTATAAAATGGAGGAACAAAAAAAACCTTTCCTCCACTTGATCCATTGAGATCATCTACTGATACGGACCAACCTGATGTGGTGACCATTATTAAAATAAAAGGCAAAAAAAAAAAAAATCCATGTCAACAAGATCACCCAGCCTTTCTCTTTATACATTCATGTCGGACTATCCTGTGGGCAAATTATCCCCATTTATAATTCAGAAATGCTTGGAAAATGTTGCAGGTACACCAAAGGTGGTAAAACATCTATAGTCTGTAGATCTGCTGGTAGAAACAATAAAACCAAAATCATTCAGAAAGATGAATGAAACTGACCACCTTTGGTGGAATCCAGTGAAAATTATACCACATGCCACTCTGAATACCTCCAAAGGAGTTATAGCAGATTGGGACCTCATTGACATCTCAGAGGAAGAAATTGTGCAAGAATTGGCTGATCAGAGAGTCATACAAGCAAAGAGAATATTAATCAAGAAAGATGGGGAATTAATACCTACATGGAACATAATACTGACTTTCAGTACCCCAAATTTACCAACAACAATTAAAGCAGGGTATCTAAATTGTCACATACGTCCATATATACCGAATCACATCAGGTATTATAAGTGCCAGAAATATGGACAATCCCAGGTAGCATGCCGTGGCACTATGATATGCCCAAATTTTGGTTGAGCAGAACACACTCAAGCTGACTGCACTGTAACCGCCTTCACCTGCCTCAATTGCAAAAGTAATCATCCAGCATATTCAAAAAATTGTGAAATATGGAAAGTGGAAATGCAGAAAACAAGGTAACATACCAGGAAGCCAAAAAGCACATCATATAGTTTATGCTGAAATGCACATATGCACAAGCAGCTCAACAGAGTGTTTCTGTTGCTACTCAGACTGACATCTCAGTCCCTCCAAACACTTCAATTGCTGATTTGGCCATATCCATGCTTAATGCTAGGCCGCAACCTGCCAAACAAAGTCTACAAGAACAAGAAAGTAATACTCCAATATCAGTTCTACCCAATATACCTGCAACTACTAAAGAAGCAGACAAATCAGTACCAACGGATCATCACCAACGGACCAAAGAACAATCCTCCATACATATGGATGTTGACAACAAAGTTGAAACCGGTGAAACTATATTACATCTTCATGCAGAAGAAGACATGGATACAGAGCGACCGGCATTCCTAAAAAAAAAGATAGACATAAAACTGAACAATACAAACAAAATGCTCAAAAAAAAAAACAGACAGACCAAAACGTAACTCCAAAAACCATGTAATGCAGCACATACTTCAATGGAATTGTAGAGGCATGCATGCCAATACAGACGATTTGTATGACCTGATTAATAGATGTTATCCAATGATAGTTTGTTTACAAGAAACCAATTTAACCCCACAAATAACTCTCTCAATCAAAAACTTCACAATGTATAGAAAAGACAAGAATACTGCAAGATCTGCACATGGTGGTGATTTTAGTTAAATCATCATTCTTCTCTTTCTTGCCTTTTTGGTGATTCCCTTTCTCTCTGGGTGGTAACATGGGATTTTTTTTTTTGGCTGGTGCAGCATAAGCCTCAGGCTTCCTTGCACCATATGGCTAATAATAATAATAATAACTCTAAAATTCCCTCTCGAATTATTTCTCTACAGACTGATTTGGAAGCTGTTGCTGTGCATGTGGCTCTTGGAATAATGCTAATACTAGTTCCAATATACCTTCCGCCAAACAGTCCCGTCACAATAAAAGAACAAGAAGATCTTATCGTTCAAGTGCCAACATCCTTCTGTCTCTTTGGTGACTTCAATGGGCATCACCCATTGTGGGGATCTTCCCGCATGGATCAAAGAGGACATCTGATAGAAACCTTACTGAACCAACAGCAGTTAACCTTATTAAGTACTGGCCAACACACTTATCTTCATCTTTCCACAGGATCCACCTCAGCAATTGACCTGTCCATCTGCTCTCCCATACTGTTTTGCAGTATGGAGCAGTCAATCTTAGAAGATTCACACAACAGCGATCACTTCCAGTTATATGCAAAATTCAAACAACAATCCCAATGTCCCGACCAGAGAATAAAATGGAAGTTCTCAAAAGCAAATTGGGCAAAATACTCAATTTGCGTGTCCTTTGATGATCAATTTATAAAAACACAATCTATAGACAAAGTCACTGAGCACATTACCACAATAGTCTGGCAGCAGCTTCTGAAACAATTCCTCATCCCCTGCAGACCAACACAGATATGCAAAACACTGGTGGAATGCAGCTTGTAATAGTGCCAAAAGAGAGAGAAAAGACGCCTAAAATCAGTTTCATAGGTCCCCCCACAACAGCCGACCTCATATTATATAAAAAAACAAAAGGCAAGGTCAAGGTAAATAGGAAGAAAAGCAAAAAAAGACTCCTGGATAAAATTTACCAGTACCATCATGAAGGACACCAGCAGTTGAATAATATGGAAAAAAATCCAACAATTAAATAATAAATACATTCCATTTTTACTGCTCCAATCGTGATTAGAAATGGATGAGAACTGTCCTCACCTACAGAAATAGGCAATTTCCTTGGAGAAACTTTTAGTGAAATATCAGCAGTATCTACATATGACAATTTATTCCTGAAAATTAAAACCTCAGCAGAAAAATATAAAATAAATTTCAATACCACACGACCTCTTTCTTATAATCAGCCTTTCAACTTAACTGAACTCAAAGAAGCCCCTAAACAGATCAGCAAACAGTGCAGCAGGGCCGGACGGAATCTATTACATAATGCTCAAACATCATTTAAAATCATTACTAGTATTCTATAATCGGATTTTCCTTGAATGTGTTTATCCTTCCTCATAGCATCATGCAGTAATTCTTGCTTTTCCTAAACCGGGGAAGGATCAATCAGTTCCGCAAAACTACTGACCAATTTCTCTCTCTCCAGCTGTCTCAGTAAAACACTCAAAAAAATGATACGCAGCAGACTAAAATGGATCCTTGGAAGTAAAATGCTGTTAAATTGCAACCAATATGGTTTCCGCCAAAAATATCCCGCTTGGATCTTATGATAAGAGCTGAAATAAATATTTGCAACGCTTATGTTAAAAATCAACATCTAGTGAGGATCAGTCTAGCCATCAAAAAAGCTTTTGATACCACATGGAGGTACGGCATCCTTCAAGAGCTCCATTCCATGGGGTTGAGAGGACACCTACCACAATTCATTGCAAATTTTCTTAAGTACAGAACCTTTCAAATTTGTCACCAGAATGTACTGTCAGAATGTTTTATCCAGGAAGAAGGGGTGCCCTAAGGGTCCATACTTAGTGCTACCCTCTTTGCAATTAGGCTAAACACCATGACACCGAATATTCCTAGAACTGTAGAGATGTATGCTGACAATCTTGCCATATTATGCCATTCATCAAATATTAATACCATTGAGAGACAGCTACAACTTTCCATAAATAAGCTGGAGACATGGACTCAACAAAATGGTTACTGTATATCAGAACAAAAGATGATTATGATCCATTTCTGTAAAAAACGCAAATTACATCTAGAACCTGAACTTAAATTAAGAAATCATCGGATCCATCTTGCCAGCAATATCCACTTTTTAGGTTTACTAGATGTGAAACTAAATTTTTCCATGCATATATAAGTTATCTTAGAACCATCTTTTTGAAAAAACTCAATATACTTAGAGCTATCTCTGCCGTAGCATGGGGTGCAGATAGATACACTCTTCTGCACTTGTATCATTCTCTGATCAGGTTGCATCTAGACTGTGGTGCAATCGCCTATGACTCAGCCAGGAAAAGTGTGCTTACAAGACTAAATATCATACAACACAGTGCTCTTTGCACTGCTCTTGGGGCCTTTCAAACTTCCCTAGTCCAAAGTCTCTATATAGAGGCAAACAAACCTCCAGTCCACCTCAGGAGGAAAATGTTACTACTCACCTATGCAGCCAGTCTTAAAAGCCTTCTAGATCATCCCAATTAACCGCTACTCTTGAATCCTGAATGGATAGCATTTTATAACAATAAGACCACTGAAAACAGACCCACTGGTGTTAGATACAAGAGTTGATTCACTGCTGGAATGTACATTTTGAAAACACGCTCCAAGAAACTAAAATACCCAATCCACTGTGGTCCACAAACCTACCTTACTGTGACACATATTTCCCACAATTGGGGGGAAAGTCCCTGAAAAACTGTAACATCAAACAACTGCATGAAGGGCATTCTTATAGCAATGTGCAGAGCTGCATAATATATACTGATGGCTCAAAACAGATGGTGCTGCAGTTTTCTCCTCATTCACAGTGTCTGTATCTCTCCCGACTGAATGCATCAGCTATACTGCAGAACTGTATACAATCTAAGTAGCTATTGAGAATATCAATATTCATCTCAACACCAGTAGTTTAATATATACAGACTCCATGAGTGCACTGTCCACAATAATTAATAAATTCTCAACTCCACATACCATAGTAAAAGAAATACGGTCTGGTCTAAATCGTTTACAGAATAGGAATCGTACTCTAACCTTCTGTTGGATTCTGGGGCATGCTGGCATCGTAGGTAAAGAAACAGCAGACCAGGCAGCCAAACATTCAAACAGTACTGCACCTCCTACTTACCAACTACGCTATATAGATTTACTAACACATATCCGACATATCTGTAGAGACCAGTGGTTAAACATTTGGAAAACCCAAAAGAACAATAAACAATAAAACTATGGAACTTCAGCTACAGGCGAAACAGGCATGAAGACGTAATATTGGCTAGACTATGCATAGGGCACACACACATGACCCACTTTTTCCTGTTCATGGGTGATGATCCTCCTATATGCAGGCATTGTTCATCACAGCTTAACAGTCCGGCATATTCTCTTAGACTTCAATCTGTTCATTCTCACATCAGAAATCATACTTTCTGCCTTCTGACACAAATGCAAGAACTCTTATTACTAGCCCACCCGTTGGAAAACAGTGCTAATGTGGACGAGCTTATCTTAAACAAACCAGAACATATGAATATTTCTAAAATCAAATAAAGCAATTTTCCAGAATCTATCTAAATACCAGAATAGGCACATTTTGGCCTAAGTTGCCCTTGTGCCGATAAACATCTACACAACAACAACATCAAAAAGTGCCATACACTGATTATAGATCCATTATTAGAACAGCATATTGGAATGAATGGGCATAACTGTGGCAAACTCAACTTAATTACAAACTATTCAGACTAGAAGTCCTAACTGTGGACTTCTAGTTTCATGGGAAGCAGGTGAGAAGAAGTCATTTTGGCAAGACTCCTAATCAGTCATTCATATATATCTCATCTGTTCTTCCTTATGGGAGAGAATCCTCCTCAACATTCCTTCTGTCAATCCCAATTAACAATTTTCAAGTATCTGGAAATCCAGTTTTTGCTCTCTAGCCAACTTTCAGGAATCTTTAACTTCATAACACATACTTGGCAATATTGCAGATTTTAAAGTGCTGTTTCAATACTTGAGAAGCATAAATATATATAATAGTCTCTGATAACTATAATATAAAACATTCAGTAATAAGTTAATCATGAACAGGCACAATATGGCCCACAAGGCCCTTGTGCTAAAAAATCCTCAGCACAACAACAACACAATAGTTTTTCATAATATGGTACTTTATTTTTTAATAAACATGTTAAATGTGGTTAAAATGCAGCTGTTAAATTTTTCTTTTAGGCACACCAAACTTTTTCAGTGTCTGGATAATAGTAAAAATTATCACAGTTCCTTAGAAGGTTTCGTGCCATGGCTGCAAATGAATGAAGAAAAACTGAAAAGCTTTAAGCCAGTTAGCGTTCATCGATCTGATCTTGATAAACAAATTAAAGATATTCAGGTTAGTCTTATTACTCTATGTAATTCTTTAAGTATTCTAATATATCTGTAGTAGCAGTTATATTTCAATATGGAATGACTCACAGGACTAGAATACTGTAAATTAAGTGATATGGTGGTTACAGAGAAGCGACTGGTGGCAATCTCCACAAAAAGATGGAATACTTCTAAAAAATCTAAAGAAGATAGAAAATGAGTGATTTGAACTATTAACGTTAATTATACCATCACTGGATTAAGATGTAATATCTTTGGATGACAAGCACCAGCCTTCTCTCCTATCCACAAATGCATAACTAAAGTGGAGGTGAGCAGTTATAGGCCATTAGCCATGATAACTGTGTGGGTTAAAATAATAGTCTGTGGTTCAGATGCACTACAGGAGTACTGTAACAGAATTAGTTTATTAAAGGGATCGCAGCATCCCTTTAATAAACAACATCCACTTTGTAAAGTGGAAATCTCTGCTTGATTAACCTGTTCAGTTATTATGATATAGTCATAAAGCAGTTGGATGCAGGAAATGGTTTCAATATTATATATACTGAATTGGCTTTGCATTGGCAATATCTACCTAATACCTTGTGGGGCCACTTTTTGCACATAATGTAGACCTTTCATATTTAGGCCTGGACTCCCCAAGGTGTTGCAGGATATTCTGCAGTAGTGCTATCCATGCATTGCACAATGTGCCCAGTAATGTCCTCATATTATCAGGTGGAGGGTCATAGCATTGAATATCCTTTTTCATTAGGTCCCAAATTGCTCAAATAGGTTGAAATCAGGGCAGTCATGGGAGTAGAGAGAATTCACTGGAATGTACCTGAAACCAATTAAAATTGCCAAGCCTGGTGCACTGATACTTGGTCAACAGTGATAGGAATGTAGTGATAGGTGTACTTGGTCAACAGTGATAGGAATGTAGGCATTTCCAGTGAGCTGTTGATTAATGGTGATCAGAGGGCCCAGGGTGTGCCACTGTAACACCTCCACTTCCGGTCTACCAAGCACCAACAGTGTGGCGCCTCCGTAGCCAGGTGGGCAGGAACAACAGTGCGTAGCACACGCTTCTTGATTAGACCAGGGTTCGAGTCCATGCCCACCAAATATGGAGGATGCGGAAAGGTCAGGGAACGACCACCACATATCCCTGGAGCAATATGGCCTTAGTTGCTAATGCTCCTAAAAACCAAATAACTAACTAACTAACCAACAGTGTATACTTGTGTTGCATTTGGAGAAAGCAACACTGTTGCTTTCTCCAAATGCAGATACCCATCAGCATAATCGGAAATGGGATTCATCAGACCAGATGACAGATTTACACATGTTAGTGGTCCATTATCAGTGCTGATAATGGATACTCGAGCAGGGTGCAGTTTCTTGTATCTCGCACTGATATTGGATACTGTGATGTCTCTCGATTGCCATGGCCTACATATGCTAATGGCTGTCCTATGGTGATTGTTGTTGATTGTTCAACTGGTGTTGAATCAGGCATGGATGATAGATTTCTGAAACCACAGAACAGAAGCACTTAACCATGTTGACTGTTCTGGGGATACTGGCATCTACACATCTTGGCCCCACAATTGTTCCACATTCAAAGTCAGAAATTTCTCAATGCTGACCCATTCTTCCTCACAGACACTCAAAAACTGATTACCACACTTGCGAACCACAATCTTATATTGGCCATTCCTAACTTTGAATTTTCACTAGTGTCACCTTTCCTACACAAGGGGATGTTGCTAATGCAGTGCCAAATCAGTATATATTCAGAGGTGCATAAGTATAAAAACACACAAATATAACATGATCTTTGCTGTAATGAGAAAATAAGGTTCCTCAGATATGTTAACTTTTATAATAAGTTTACTCAGTAACAGTTTTTTTTTTAATAATATGGTTTTTCCAGCTTCATTAAATAAAGAGGAAAAACACTGTGAGATTAAAACTTTGAAATTATAGCATAGCTAATGCTATTTTTGGCTTTTACAAAACTTTGAAAAGAGGAGGATATTCTCATCCTCTTTTGGGTTTTTGTGGCTATCACAACTTAATTATTTCTTGTCCCAGAAATGCAAGAGACTTAATGCCTGAATTAGAAGGAACTTCATTTTAATATTGTTAGATAATATCCATTAACTACACATTGTAATGACATGGTTAATATCCATTAAGGTGTGTGTGTTTTTGTGTGTAAGCACACAGCATATCACACTCTTATGCTTTCTGGATTGGAAAATAGGTTATGGTTGACACGCATCATTTACAAGCACAATATCAACATTAAAGTGTTATCCAGATCATTGTTATCCAAATTGAATGACTTATTAAGAAATTTGCATCTAAAACAGGGGTGGGGTGTCCCCAAACTTTTAAAGAAGTGGGCCATATACAAATTTTTGGAATACTTCGTGGGCCAGAGAAAATTCCTAATTACTGAAAACTACATTCTCTAAATAACAGTAAAGTTATGCAGAGAAAAAAAAAATTATAACTTTAACTCCTGTAAGGTCCATGGTTAAGACACCACAGATCGGAGTTGCTGTTCCAACACAAATCACAGATGCTCGATAGGATTGATGTCTGGGGAATTTGGAGGCCAGGACAATACCTGAAAGTCTTCCTCATGTTCTGCAAACCAGTCTCGTACAATCCGGGTAGTGTGGCATGGCACATTATCCTGCTGAAAGACGGCACAACCAGAGAGGAAGACCGTTGCCATGAAAGGGTGTACCTGGTCAGCAATGATGTTTAGGTAGGTGGTAGACGCCAGAGGGCTCAGCACATGGATGACTGGACCCAGGGTATCCCAGCAGAACATTGCATTTTCTGCAGGGTTCAATGTATTGGGTTGTGACACATTACTTCTGTCACCAGCATTCCAATTACCAGCGAGTTGTGCCACAGTTGCCCTTCTGTTGCCACATACCATCCGGGAGAGCCTTCGCTCACATCAAGCATCGATGAGCCATGGTCATCCAACACCTCGCTGGCAGTTCGTGTGTTCCCCCTCCTTGGACCACTTTCGGTAGACACAAACCACGGCTGACCGTGAGCACTCCACCAGCCATGCCATTTCGGATATGCTCTGACTCACTCAAGTCTGCTGCCTTTCCCATCTCAAGAACAAGACTAACACCGATTAATAGAGCTCAGTATCAGGTGTTTTTTATGTTTCCCGACCCATGCAAGTGCCGTAGTTCATCTGCAGTTTCTTCGATTTGGATAACGACTCTCTGGTCATAATGTTTTGGCTCATTGGTGCATATCTACAGATTCAAAAATAAATTGATGGATATGTAATATAAATTATGCCAGTTTGTTTATATCAAATTTTAATTATTACTTATTTATTGTACTAATCACAAAAATACAGTCAGTAATTCAACAAAATTATAATTAATGCAATGAATGTGGTTGTAGAGTGTGACTAAGTTTTGTGATATCTGGTTTAAAGTACTAGTTCCAATTCTTAAAAGTCATGTAAATGCGGGTCAGTTTGACGTGATCGTATTTTTGATTTTACATATTTAATTTTTGAAAAGGCCTGCTCACATATATGTGTACTTCCAAAAATTGATCTAACTTTTCTTGCAAAATTTTTAATTTTTGGATAATTTGACTCAGATAATGTTGAATAAAATTATATTTTCATTTAAAAATATTGTATTCAGTGCATTATTAGATTAAAGGTCTACCAACTCTAATTGTAAATTCACATCATTATCATTGACGGGTACATCAAATAGATTTTGAAAAAGCTAAAAAAAAAACCGTTATTTCGATCGAATCTTGCAGCCATTGTTTTTGTATATAGTGGTAGGGAATTCAAATTTTTGATTGAGGTAGCTAGGTAACTCTAACGCATAATTATATAGAGTAATACGCTTCACTGTTTCTATTAGATAGTGTAGTATTGACATTTAATTTAATTTATTGATCTTATTAATTTAAAATATCATGCCCCAAACTAGAGCAGCAAAGCAACGGGCACAAAGTGGCAGGAGTGCTGTGACTCGGGGTAGAACTGAGGGGCGCGATTCTCCAATGCATCACAGCCTAAAAAAATGTGCAACTTGTGAAATGTTTGTGCCGAGCTCTCTGGAACGGAACATGATATTGCCATGGGAGATGTTTTTGTGTGTGCGCAATGTAAGGAGTGTAAGGAAATCAGGCGACAACTCAGCGTTGTTGTGGGCCTATATGAGAGTTTGAAGGACAGGGTGGATGCCCTCGAAAGATCTAAATTGAGGGGCCCATCAAGTTGTCAGCTGCCCACATCAACGCCAGAGCTTGCACTTGGTCATCATGCAACACAGCGGCAACCCCCAAGGCAGAATGCACTGGTCCCACAGGAACTAGTAGCTGTTGGTGACTCTATTGTCAGGGAAACGGGTAACATGCTTTGTAAAAAGGATAGGTGGAACAGGACCAGAGTATGTCTCCCAGGGGCAAAGATTGATGATGTTGTAGAGCGAATATCATCTTTTAAGGGCACAAAAGATGATATAGTTGTACACGTTGGCACTAATGATATTAAGAGTAGGAGACCAGCAGAATTACTTAACAAGTACAGGTCACTGTTGAACAAAAGCTGAGAATTAGGGTTGAATTTGAAAGTGTCTGCAGTTCTGCCCAGACACGATAGGAGAGAGTATATGATGAGAGCCTTGTCGATCAATTCGGCCCTTGGAAAGATTGTGCAAGGCTCAAGGTGTAAAATTTTTTTCAGACTGGTCTGTACTTGTTAACAGGAGAGACTGCTTCTACAGGGATGGGATACACTTAAATAGAAAGGGTGCAAGAATATTTGCTGATGCTATCGAGGCAGTGTTAGGTGGGTCGGAAAACTCACAGCTTGGGGGGATACAAGGACTAATAGTTTAACAGTAGCCGTATGCAGAGGTGAAGGTGATTCTTGCAGAACTTCTATTAGAATAAGTAGAGAGCTGGAGCGAGGGGTGTTGGGGGTTTCAGGGACGGATGGCAGTTATCCTGAAATAGGTGAGTATATGGGATGTGTTAGGGTAACTAGGAATAGGAGCATGTATGCCAATGCTAGAAGTATAGTAAATAAATTTGATGAATTTGAAGTGTTCGTCAAGACATCAAAGGCAGATATTGTTGGGATGGCAGAGACATGGTGTCACACAGATATAAGGAATGCAGAACTGGAATTTGGGGAGTACAATGTGTACAGACAGGATAGAAAGGGAGGAGGTGTTATGCTGTTTATTAAGAAAAACATAAAATCAAAAGAAGTGCAACCAGTTGATATAGATGAACAGTGCACTGTTGAGTCAGTTTGGTGTGACATAAGCACTGCGAAAGCAAAAATAAGAATAGGAGTGTGTTATAGGCCTAATGACTCAAATGAGTACAATGAACAATTATACAGAGAAATAGAGTGGGACAGTAAATCAGAATGTCTTATAATGGGGGATTTTAACTTCCCAGATATTGACGGGAACTTGTGGGTTGGTCACTCACACACTAGTCAGAGTTTTGTGGATTTATTCGATAATGATTGTTTTCTGCAGCAGCATGTTCGAAAGGCAACCAGAGAGAGTAATACTCTTGATCTGCTTATCAGCAGTGATCATTCGTGTATTAAGAATTTGCAGATAAAGGAACACACGGTGGCAGTAATCACAGTGTACTGATGTGGGATTTACTTAAAAAGGAAAGGGTTTTTGCTTCCATAAAGGTGAGTACAGTGGTCTCAAAGTTTTTAAATTCTGTACAGTGGGATAAACTGATGATGTTACAAACAGTAAATTCTAAGTGGGAAGCATTCAAGGAATTAATCGTGGATGGTACTAAAAGTTTCATACCTATTAAGAAATATTGTTCAAGGTTTAGGCCTAAATGGTTATCTGATGAACTAATGAGACTCGTGACAGGGAAGAAAAATGCATGGGATGCATATAAATTATCAAGCGACTCAGAAGCCTATGGCAGATATAAGCTAGTCTGTAATCAGGTCACAAAGGAGGTTAGGCAGGTGAAGGCAGATTACGGGAAATCCTTGGCAAAAGATGATAAGAAAAACAGCAAGGATTTCTTTACTTATATAAACTCTAAAGGGAAGGGGATGAATCTGATTGGTCCACTTGACATTGATGGTTTGACTGTTGATGATCCTGCTCAGATAGCAAACAAACTGAATGAGTATTTTGCATCTACATTCACACACGAGCAATTATTAAGGTTTGAAAATGGCAGAAGGTTATCAAATTGTAGCAGGATACTTAATGATTTTGTAATAACTGAGAGCGAAGTGGTGGAGAAAGTGTTGAAGTTAAACATAAGAAAAGCACCTGGGGTGGATGGGATCTATCCAGTTATATTAAAGGAGGCGGCAAAGCAACTAAGCAAACCCTTAGCCATAATTATGAGAGCATCCTTGGACTCAGAGGAGGTTCCCACGGACTGGAGATGTGCAAATATATCCCCAATTCACAAAGAAGGATCAAAGGCTGACACGAGTAATTACAGACCAGTTAGTTTAATTCTGTTCCAGGTAAAATAATGGAGTCACTGGTTAAAAATGCATTGCAGGATCATCTAGACAAGGCTGCAGCAATAATACAAACACAGCATGGGTTTGTTAAGGGAAAGTCTTGTCTGACAAATTTGATAGGATATTATGATGTGGTTACAAAGGAACTGGATGCAAAAAATAATTTTGATATCATATATTTGGATTTCAGGAAAGCTTTTGACACTGTTGCACATGGAAGACTATTGTACAAATTGGAGCAGAATGGTATTAAGGGTAAGTTGCTACAATGGGTAAAAGGATGGTTAAGTGGGAGAAGACAGAGGGCGGTAATCAATGGGTGCTACTCTTCGTGGACTGATGTTATTAGTGGAGTCTCACAGGGTTTGGTGTTGGGTCCACTGTTGTTTTGTATATTTATCAATGATATTGATGAAGGTATATCAGGCCTAATGTCGAAGTTTGCAGATGATACAAAGGTTGGCAGGGTTGTTAATGACAGTAATGGCAGTGTGCTACTGCAACAGGATCTAGATAATTTGGACAGATGGGCTAAGAAGTGGCAACTGACGTTTAACCTTGACAAATACAAAGTACTGCAAACGGGTAGAAGTTATCCCAGAGAAACGTACCAACTGTGTGGTACTACACTTTAGCATTAGCATTAGTAGAGGCATTTGATGCAAAAAAGCAAGCTTATGCAGCATCAGCCAAAAAAAAAAAAAAAACCACTACCACTTCACCCCTCTGTTCGTTCAAAATACCTGTCCAGCTGAGCCTTAAACTTATTTAGGCTATCAACCTCCACCACAAGGGATGGCAGTCTGTTCCACCAACCAACAACCCTCTGGCTAAAGGCAAATTTCCGCACGTCTATCCTACATCTGTCTTTCCTCAATTTGAATTTATGCCCTCTCAGGTGATTTTTCTGAGCTAGAGGAAGAATCCCATCAGCATTGAGCATGCTTAAACCATTCAAGGCTTTATACACCTCTTTCAGATCACCTCGCTGGTGCCTAGTCTCCAGACACTGTAATTTGCAAAACTTAAGCCTTTCTTCGTAAGAGCACCCCTTTGTTCCATTCACTAATCTTGTTGCCCTTCTCTGTACTCGTTCCAGCAGCTCTACATCCTTCTTGAAATGAGGCCTCCAGACCTGTATACAGTACTCAAGGTGTGGCCTGACCATTGCCTTATACAATGGAATAATCACCTCCTTATCCCTGCTGGAAAAAGTCCTGTATATCATTGATAATACTCCATGAGCTACTCTTGCAGCCCGTCTGCACTGCTCAGAGAACTTCATATCTGCCTGCACAATAACCCCCAAGTCCCTTTCATTCTCTACCACTGTCAGTGTAGTACCACAGAGTTGATACGTTGCTCTGGGGTTGCTGTTTCCCATGTGTAGTACTTTACATTTGTCAATGTTAAACTTCATTTGCCACCTCTCAGCCCATCTGCTCAACCTTTCCAGATCCTGTTGCAGCAGCATAGTGTCAGTAGTGTCCTTGACAACCCTGCCAACCTTTGTATCATCTGCAAACTTGGACATTAAGCTTGATATACCATCATCAATATCATTTATAAATACAGAAAACAATAATGGACCCAACACTGAGCCCTGAGGGACTCCACTAATAACATTAGTCCACGATGAGCAGTGTCCATTGATTACCACTCTCTGTCTTCTGCCCCTCAACCACCCCTTTATCCATAGCAGCAATTTGCCTCCAATGTCACACTGCTCCAATTTGTGTAGCAGTCTTCCATGTGCAACAGTATCAAAAGCCTTTCTAAGATCCAAGTATATAATATCAAAGTTATTCCCTGCATCCAGTTCTTTTGTGACTGCATCATAGTATCCAATCAAGTTGGTCAGGCAAGACTTCCCCTTAACAAAACCATGCTGTGTCTGAGCTATAACTGAAGTCTTGTCTAAATGATCCTGCAGTGCTTCTTTAACCAGTGCCTCCATTAATTTTCCTGGAACAGAAGTTAAGCTCACAGGTCTATAATTACTTGTGTCAGCCTTTGATCCTCCTTTGTGAATTGGGGTCACATTTGCACATTTCCAGTCTATGGGTACCTCCCCTGAGTTCAAGGAAGCTCTCATAATTATGGCTAAGGGTTTGCTTACTTCCTTTGCTGCCTCCTTTAATATAACTGGATAGATCCCATCCACCCCGGGTGCCTTTCTTGTGTTTATCTTCAACAGTTTCTCCTCCACTTTACTCCCAGTTATTTCAAGATTCTGTAGCTTACTGCTAGAGTTGAATACACCTCTGGCATTCCCCTTGCTGAATAACTCCTCATGTGTGAATGGCGATGCAAAATATTCATTTAGTTTGTTAGCTACCTGAGCAGGATCATCAACAGTTGACCCATCAATATCAAGTGGACCAATCTGATTCATCCCCTTCCTTCTAGAGTTTACATAAGTAAAGAACTCTTTGCTGTTTTTCTTTGCATCCCTTGCCAAGGATTTCTCGTAATCTGCCTTCGCCTGCCTAACCTCCTTTGTAACTTGGTTGCATATCAACTTGTATCTATCATAGGCTTCTGTGTCATGTGTTAATTTGTAAGTATCCCATGCATTTTTCTTCTCTGCCATATGCCTCATTAGTTCATCTGACATCCATTTTGGCCTAAACCTTGAACAATATTTCTTAGTTGGTATGTAAAGCCTAGTAGCTTCCAAGATAAGTTCTTTGAATGCTTCCCATTTTGAATTTGCTGTTGGTAACATCATCAGTTGGTCCCACTGTATAGAATTTAAATACTGTCTCAGTCCATCGTAGTCGCCTTTACGGAAGCAATAACCCTTCCCTTTATCCCTAATGGTAGTTACCTGTTTGAGTAAATCCCACTTCAGCACACTGTGATCACTGCCACCTAGTGGTTCATTTATCTGCAGATTCTTAATGCATGAAGAATCACTGCTGATAATCAAATCAAGAGTATTACTCCCTCTAGTTGTCTCTCGAACATGCTGATGTAGAAAACAATCATCCAATAAATCCACAAAAGCCCTGCTAGTGTGTGAGTAACCAGCCCCCAAATTCCAGTCAATATCTGGGAAATTAAAATCTCCCATTATAAGACTCTCTGATTTACTGGCCCACTCTATTTCCCTGTACAGTTCCTTATTATACTCATCAGAGTCATTAGGCCTATAGCACACTCCTACTCTTAATTTTGATCTCCCAATGCTTATGTTACACCAAACTGACTCAACACCGCACTGTCCAGCGATGTCGACTGGCTTCACTTCCTTGGTTTTTATGTGTTTCTTAACTAATAGCATAACCCCTCCCCCTTCCTATCCTGTCTATCCTTTCTGTAGACGTTGTACTCCCCAAATTGCAGTTCTGCATCCCTTATATCTGTGTGACACCACGTCTCTGATATCCCAACAATATCTGCCTTTAATGTTTTGAGCAATACCTCAAATTCATCAAATTTATTTACTAAACTCCTAGCATTGGTGTACACACAAGTATACCTGCACCTGTTTCTATTCTTAGCTACCCTAACACAACCCATGTGTTTACTTGTACCGCAATGGCTCCCAGCAGTCTCTGAAATATCATGCATCTTGTTTTTCAGGCTTCTGCTCATTCTAATAGAAGCAGTGCAAGAATCTCTTTCACCTCTGCCAGTGGCTACTGTCAATCTATTGGTCTTTGTCTCCCCCCAAGCTAGCAGTTTTCCGACCCACTTAAGGTGGTAGAAAATAAAAAGACCTGGGAGTAATTGTGCAGGCAGATATGAAGTTTTCTGAGCAATGCAGACAGTCTTCCAGGGCAGGTCATGGGGTTTTGTCAATGATATATAGGAATTTTGCTAGCAGGGAACAGGAGGTGACTATCCCTCTGTGTAAGGCAATGATCAGGCCACGCCTTGAGTACTGCATACAGGTCTGGAGGCCTCATTTTAGGATGGATGTAGATTTACTTCAGAATGAAGTAAATCTACATCCATCTACATCATCAGTACTTTTCTTATAGTCGATAAACAGAATGTTTATCGACTATAAGAAAAGTACTGTCACTCACTTTTGCAAGTGAATGGTTCTCCATGCTGATTCTGACTTGAAAATAAATAATACTCCAGTCCTACTTGTCACTATTGTTAGATTTCTTGGACCGATATTAGATAGCAACATGAACTTCCAAGCTCACATTACTCACTTAAGAAAGAACTACATGTCTAAAGCATTTTTTCATCTTTGATCAGTCTTGTCCATGTCTTGGAGAGCTGATTGGTCCGTCACCACCAAATACGGAGGATGCGGAGAGGTCAGTGAATGACCGCCGCATGTCCCGGAGCAATATGGCCTTAGTTGCTAATGCTCCAAATGACAACAACAACAACAGCTGATTGGTATATGTTAGTGCATCTTTACAGAACTTTAATCCAGTCAAGCTTAGATTATAGTTGTTCAGTATATGACTCTGCCAGAAGGACTACTTTACAACGTCTAAATGTGATCCAGCACAGTGCTCTAAGGACTGCTTTGGGCACTTTCAGGACTTCTTCAATCCATAGTCTTTATATTGAAGTGCATGATCCTCCATTACATCTTCATAGGAAAATATTACTACTACAATATGCTGCTAAGATTCAGTGTCTTGCATTGCACCCCAGTTGGGAGTACTTTAAATTAAAGATACTCCCAGTTGTGAGTATCTTAAATTAAAGAGCTTGTTCAGATTTGGAATATCGTTTTCAGTGATATTTTTCAGGACACAACTGCACCTGTTCCACCTTGGATGTACATTTCCGCCTCTTACAATGTACACTTTCTTCAGTGGGGAAAGAATGTCATACTCCCGGCGATGTCAGGCAGTTGCACTCGGCTCACTCTACTCTGAATTCCCATGCCTCTAAAATCTATACCGATGTATCGAAAACGGCCAGTACAGTAGGTGCTTCTGCAGTGTTTCTTTCACTTACTGGTACAGCCTCATTACCATTAGCATGCAGCATCTTAACAGCTGAATTAAATGCCATCAAATTAGCTCTTAATAAAATTATTGAGCTTTCCATCTCACCTGCTATAATTTACACCGACTCCCTCATTGCTATCTCTGCCATAAGGAAGAATTTCCTTATGGCAGAGGAAATCCTCAACATCCTCAGTTTCCTCACACTGCCTATAAACCCATTATTTGCAAAGCATGCTTCGATAAGTGGTCACTATTTACCCCTGGGGCTCACATCTGGTCAGTATGGGCTTGGCAAACCCATGGTCCTGAGCTGGATATCATCATTCTTCTCTTTCTTGCTTTCTTAGTGATTCCCTTCTACCTCCCTCTCTCTCAGGGTAATGCAGGAATTTTTTTTTTTTTTTGGCTGGTGCAGCATAAGCCTCAGGCTTCCTTGCACCCTATGGCTAATAATAATAATATCTGGAAGAGTAACACCAACAATAAACTTTACCATGTATCTTAAAATTTTATGAAATTTTAAGATACGTGGCTTAAGACAAGACAGATGAGAGGAAGTGGTATTGGCAAGACTCGGAATAGTGCACACTCATCTCTTCCTATTATTGGTAGAAACCCACCTCAGTGCTCATCCTGTCGGATACAATTTACGGTCCAGCATTTTCTCATTGATTGTCCCTTATATTCAACCATCCGGTCAAACACTTTTCAGTCAGTCTCCATGTTTAATATATCACCTGATTTATCTCATTTCTTAGGAAACAAAGCAAATATTGAAGAACTTTTATTATATCTAAAACATATTGGCTTGTACAAGAGCATATGATTTAACATTTATAACTATATGTTGCCTATAAATAAACAATGAACAGATACAATTTGGCCTCAGTAGCCCTTGTGTTGTTAAGCCCAGTACCAACAACATCAGTGTGTTACAACAAATCACCATATTCAGCCTCAATAGCTTGAAGAAAATTTTTGAATTTCTGATGATTCAGACCTGTCTTGCGAATAAAATTTACTGTTGACATTACAGTTGACATGACTAAATGTATGCCTAAAACTTTTCTGCGTTAAAGACTGATGGTTAATTATAATGGAGGCTTGAGAAATTGCATTGTTTTTTTTTTTTTTTTTGATATTTTCACTCTGAAGATATCTATGAAGCTGATCCCTGAACTCAATTTTAGTGCTGACCATATTTTTAGCGCCATCCATCGTAATCTTTCAATTTGAGGCCATCAATTGTTTCTGACCCACTCAAAAATATTTTTTTACCTAATGTTGTATGTTTCAAGCTTTTCAATGCAACTAGCTCTTCAGTTACTACAAAATTTTGATTTACACCTCAGATATAAATTATTAATTGAACAGTGTGGCTTGTACCTTCACTCTCATCAATTGCTATTGAAAAATGTGTGAATTCATGAACTTTTTCTAGGAGTTGATTTTGAACATCAGCTCCTAAATCTTCAATTTTTCTCGTTACAATTGATGAAGATAAACTTACAGACATAGAATTCCTTACTTTCTCAAGACATACTTCCTCTGCAATTGCCAAACAAATTCATTTTACAAATTCTCCACCCATAAAGGCCCTACCTTCTTCGGCAATAATTTGGGAGGCTTGAAAACTAGCTCGAATTGCAGATAAATTTTGATGAATAAAAATTCTAATCTTCTGTTGTTGACTTTGAAAAGTTTGGGTTAGTTCTTGGATTTCTTTCTGCTGCAAAGCTCGTTGAAAT
Organism: Mastigoproctus giganteus; assembly: GCF_048544385.1. Classification (NCBI taxonomy): domain Eukaryota; kingdom Metazoa; phylum Arthropoda; class Arachnida; order Uropygi; family Thelyphonidae; genus Mastigoproctus; species Mastigoproctus giganteus. The sequence continues at coordinate 64,851,240 of NC_143579.1, read as the reverse complement.
TTATCGTAATTTGAGGCATGTTTTGTGGTGTAGTGACATTTCACATTATATTCCTTGAACACTGACAAGGCTTCATTGCAAATAAGACTTGTGCAAGTATCATTGAGCAGTGCATAAAAGTAATTAATTGGCCACCACTCATTAAAAATGTGACACTCAGCATCAACTTTTATTTTTTTCAACATCAACTTCAACATGATTTTTGTGAGGTAACTAACTGGAATAAAAAAAAAAAAAAACTTGTGAATATTGAAGTAAGCACTTCAGTATTCACGAGATTGATGTATCTTAAAATTTTATTAAATATTTTAACATAAAGGTTATTATTATATTCATATCCCTCTTAAGTCATATGAAATTAATAATATAGTTTAATAAGGTGACGTTTTGGGTATCTTACCAATACCTGTCATCAGACCATGCTGTGGAGAGAACAGAAAGGGCTACAAATTTGAATATTTTAGAATATTACAGTTACAATTACCAATACAGTTACAATTACCAATAGTACAATTTGCAAATGATTCTAAAGTATTAAGTTTTGAATTGCTGTTACAATAGAAAACAGGAAATCTAAGGTAATACAAAGAGATTAAATTCATACCTGTCAACAGCCTCCTCTTGCCGATGCTGCCAGAAACTTTGTGCATACAGGCTACCAGCAGTTAATTTATAGCAGAGGGATTAATTCCATTAACTAATAGGATAGTGTCATGTTTTTATCCTGGATCTGGGGTTCTTGTATAGTAGAAGCCAGGGGTGACCTTTGCTCCCATACTCTGAACATCAGTGTTCATGTGCAGGCCTGTTCAGGATTTACCAATACCAATCATCAGACCATGCTGCTGGTGCCAAGTTTTATCCTGGATCCGAGATTCTTGTGTAATGGAAGCCTAGGGTGACCTTTGCTCCCATACTCTGGACATCAGAGTTGGTGTGTAGGCTGGCAAGGGATTAGGAAATCCCTAATTACTGTCTCTAACCCTTTTGCAAATGACAGGTCAAGATTAACGGATTATTTTAATGATGTTTCAAAGAATAGCTTTGAGTGAAAATAACAGAATTAATATCTAACAAGACTAAGCTGATGACATAGAGACATCAACACTATTAATCAACCGATGAATGTTAAAATAATCTGTAAAATGTGTTTTTCATAAATTTTATTGTTATCTAAATAACATAAACATTAATTTTTACGATCTAATTGAAATATCCGCTGGGCAGATAAAATTCTTTTTCGGGCCGGATCAACGCCGCAAGATGTAGTTTTGGACCCCTGATCTAAAAAATGCAGTTTAAACTGCCTGATATTTCATTTGAAGGAGTGGAACATACTAGATACTAGCTTGAAAATGTTCACATACAGAAAAAGATACTAGCTTGAAAACGTTCACATACAGATACTTTAATTAAAAGTTTGAAAGCAGTGTTTCTTCACAATGGGAATACACATCTGTTAATTTCTCTTGCACATCCATATCTTATCCATGTTTTATTGTATTTTAATGCTTTTATTTTATTTTATATTTTATCTCTGTTTTAGTATTTATGTAGATATTATTTATTTATTTTAATAAATTTATTTTAAGTCAGTTTGTTGGTCATTGCTAGAAATTGTGATTCTCGTACCCTTGTTTCTCTCATCTCAGATCAAATACACTTGGCAGCAATATTGTTTGTTTACAGGGTACTTTCAAGATGACAGTGTAATCATTCACCATGTGAATGTGTGAAAGAGGGATTAAAATGTTTCAGCTATGGCCATAAGGCTTAGTGTAACTGCCTCATGCCTGTAGCTGTTGCATTACTAAATCCAATAGCAATAATTTTCACGATAAGTCTGTTTCCTTTCTAAAATTCACATATAATATTTTCATTGGATTAGAATTTCTGACTTTTTATTAAACAATAAATAAGTATTTTTGATATACATATTGTTCTCTTCAATAGGCATTCAAAAACAGTTTCTCTAAACATAATCAAGAATACGACAATATATGCCATTTGGGTGAAGCACTTATTAGCAAGTGTGATGTAAATAAAGACTTTATTAAGAAACAACTAGATGAGCTGAAGAAATGTTGGGATAAGGTGAATAAAGGTAAGGTCTCTTAAGATTGACAGTAACTTGACTCTAGTCTGTTTTCCAAAGAGAAAACAGAATTATAAGATTGTGTGTGGTCAGTGCTGAAGAAGCTGCATGATGTATGTTCTCAAATTTAAAATTGATTAAACTGTATCTTCAATTGACATTGTCATAGAAAAGATTGGTTGACGTTTCATTCATTTCAGCTGAAAATTATATTGCAACAAAACTTAATCATTGACCTTGAAACTTGTGTGAAATATGAAAGATTCACTTTTGAAGTGACTGTGTGATAATTTTTTAAATTACTATGGCAGGGATGTCCAGTTTCATTCGCTGAAGGGTGGCTTTATAAAAAAATCTATTTTTCTCTTATAACAAAGCTATTTGCCTTACAATGATTAGATCTCTGAAGGGCAAGTACACAAATACAAATTAGACCCATAAGGTTCAGAATTTATTAAATTTATATTGTAATGTTATTAGATAGTATGAATCAGAGCTGTAATACTCAATACGTTCTACGTTGATATTAATATTTGTAAAATAATAAGAGGAGTTTACCTCAATATAGTATGTAGAACACTTCCGTATGATACTCTCCAGAAATTAAAATGAAAAAATCGAAAACTTACATTAGAATAAAAAATAAATAATTAAAAATCAATTTAACACAATTAAAAATCAATTAAAATTGATTTTTAAAATCAATTTTAAAATTTCAAATGCCATTAAAAAGAATCTAACGAAAATGTTCAAAACAATTTTCCTTCCTAATGAAGGGTGAAAAGAATCTAACGAAAATTCAAAACAATTTTCCTAAGGAATGAAAATCATTTTGAATATTATTTTTTAGATTCTTATTGATTTTTAATTGTGTTAAATTGATTTGAATGGTGTTAAATTGGTTTTTAATTATTTATATTTTACTCTAATGTAAGTTTTCGATTTTTTCATTTTAATTTCTGGAGAGTATCATACGGAAGTGTTCTACATACTATATTGAGGTAAACTCCTCTTATTATTTTACAAATTGTAATGTTATATGTGAAAATAAAAATTTAATGAATTTGTTTCTGAAAAAGTTCTTTATTAGATTTTGCATCTTAACAGTTGAAATATTATATACAATATTTAGTAAGCACTTTTTTGGATAAGATTCACTGCCTTTTTAGGGTTAAGGAAACCATTAACACTTTTAGGAAATGGAAAATGTTCTCAAAGGCTGCACAGAACCAACTGGTGGAACACACGTGGTCCACTTTCCTTCAGTTGGACTATAGTCCAAGTGCAATAAACTCCATGTTTTGGTGTATTGTATGTTTAGTTCAATAGTGAAATAAAAACTTATGTTGCAAACAATGTTTTACTGCATTGGTTTTCTTTCTGATAGTAAATACTGTAAGGTAAAAATATTTTTTTGCTGGAGCTACTTTAAAAAATTTCCAGAGGCACAAATTGTCTTGCACTGGCCCCAGGTGTGGTGACTTTTTCTTTTTTTTTTTTTTGCTCTCTTTAATAATGAAATTAAAATAGAATTTTATACCTAAACATTTATATATTATTTTTATTTCATTTTGACCACAGATAAAAACTTTTTTTTCAGTATGATATCATTTCTCAGTGTGTGGATTGTTAAAAGTCCTATGGAAATATGAAGATGAATACTCTGATCTCTTCATCCCAGTGTGGACAGGATTTCCATGCCATGTTACTGGTTTTCCATGATACTATTTCCAAGTTCCACAATACTATTGCTAGGATCCGATATACAATTTCCATACAATTACTGTGCACTCAGACCTGTGTGCTGCAAGGAAAATATATTCGGTGATTGAAGGGTCTAACTCTATAACTTTGGCTCTTTCTTTGGTCAAGATAGAAAGTATGTAATTAATCCACTCAGAATTAGTTGGCCACTGGATTCACCCTTTTTTTTTTTGTTTTTAATCCAAGAAAGTTGGCTAGTATCTCTCCAAATCTGTAGATTGAACCAGGATAAAAACTTATCATGCATTTCAGTTGTTCTGTGGTGAAGTTATCAACATTTAGACATCTGAGTTCTTCGACCTGACATTTAATTAGAAGAAAGTGGGTTGCAATTATGCTAGTTCCACATAAATCATTAAATTTATCTTTGCCATTTGGGATTTCCTCAGCACATTAGTTTGACAATGCCAAGTGATTAGCATGGGAGTGCAGTCGTACATTTATGTTTGAACCCATGTGACAACTAAATACAATTATACATTGTATGTATTGTAAAAATGATTAGTTGTAAACTATTCTAATCTGTGCTTATGCCAGAATATAAACAGAACAGAGTTATATCTGGCATATATCGATAGATATGATATCAAATTATCAAACATCAAATTATATGTGATTCATTGATGATACATTAATTATTGGAAAACCTAATGACATCAATTTAATATTCTATAAGCTTAATCTCTTTCATCACAGACCTAATTGTACCATGAACCCATGGGATCACAGCATTAATTTTCTCAATCCCACCATTATTGGACTAACTGTACTTTAAAAACCAACACTTTCAGGAAGCACACAAGAAAATATTTACATTTTCATTCATATCTTGTTAAAAAACATTATTTAATATATTTAACTATAAAATGCTTTTCTATATACTTCAGATAGTAATGATTTAAACAAAGAATTCAAGATATATACATGTAAAAGCCTACATTAATTGAATATAAATATTCAAGCCACCTATAAAAGCAAAAATAATATTTACCGTATATGATTACCCTTCCTCAACCATGTTTATACCAGTTGAAAGAGGCTTTATGTAATACAGATATTGTTCTCACATTCACTTTGTATGGAATGGTTGTTTCTATATTAAAATACAATAATTATGAGGGCTGGTCTGACACTATAGAACACAGTCTTTTATGTGCAAATTAAACAGTATTTGTATATTACCAAATATATTAAGAAGGACTGCCAATGCAAAGAAACTGGTAGTATGTCCAAAATTTTCAAAAAGAAAGTATACCCAAAATCTCTCTCAGGCTTCTAGATCCTATTCAGAAGAGGACAGTTAGGTTAATTAATGACTCATCTTTTACAGTCTCTCTCCACTCGCTGTCTCAGAGATGTACTGTTTCTGCTGAATGCTTTTTCAACAGATACTTCCATGGGCACTGTTCTTCTGAATTGGCTTCTATAATTCCCACTCTCTCTTTCAAAACAGTTAGAACATGTTGACAACCTTACCTACCATACCTTCTCCAATCCCCGGGGCTCACATTTGGTGAGTATGGGCTTGACACACCCAGGGTCCTGAGCTGGACAACATCATTCTTCTCTTTCTTGGTGATTTCCTTCTACTCTCTCTCTCTCTCTCTCTCTCTCTCTCTCTCTCTCTCTCTCTCTCTCTCAGGGTAACTAAATTTTTTTTTCTCTGGTGCAGCATAAGCCTCAGGCTTCCTTGCCCCATATGGCTAAGATAATAATAATAATAATACTCTCCTGGAATGGACAAGATATATCTAATCCTAGAGATATAGCTAATGCTTTGGGTAATACTTTTGCTGAAATCTCAGCAGCTTCGGCTTACACTAATCATTCCAACCAATTAAAAGCAATAGAGAACAGCATTCTATTAGCTTCCAAACTGCCCTCATTCTACCCTATAACAAACCTCTATAATATTCCGAACTTTTGCATACCATTAAAACACTTTGTGTCGGAAAACTGCTAGCTTGGGGGGAGACAAAGACGAATAGATTAACAGTAGCCACTGGCAGAGGTGAAAGAGATTCTTGCTTCTATTGGAATGAGCAGAAGCCTGAAAAACAAGATGCAGGATATTTCAGAGACTGCTGGGAGTCATTGCAGTACAAGTAAACACATGGGTTGTGTTAGGGTAGCTAAGAATAGAAATAGGTGCATGTATACTTGCGTGTACACCAATGCTAGGAGTTTAGTAAATAAATTTCATGAATTTGAGGTATTGCTCAAAACATCAAAGGCAGATATTGTTGGGATATCAGAGACGTGGTATCACACAGATATAAGGAATGCAGAACTAGAATTTGGGGAGTACAACGTCTACAGAAAGGATAGACTGGATAGGAAGGGAGGAGCGGTTATGCTATTAGTTAAGAAATACATAAAATCCAAGGAAGTGAAGCCAGTGGACATCGCTGGACAGTGCAGTGTCGGGTCAGTTTGGTGTGACATAAGCATTGGGAGATCAAAATTGAGAGTAGGAGTGTGCTATAGGCCTAATGACTCTGATGAGTATAATAAGAAACTGTACAGGGAAATAGAGTGGGCCAGTAAATCAGAGAGTCTTATAATGGGAGATTTTAATTTCCCAGATATTGACTGGAATTTGGGGGCTGGTCACTCACCCACTAGCAAGGCTTTTGTGGATTTATTGGATGATTGTTTTCTACATTAGCGTGTTCGGGAGGCAACTAGAGGGAGGAATACTCTTGATTTGATTATCAGCAGTGAATATGCATTAAGAATCTGCAGATAAATGAACCACTAGGTGGCAGTGATCACAGTGTGCTGAAGTGGGATTTACTCAAAGAGGTAACTACCATTAGGGGTAAAGGGAAGAGTTATTGCTTTCGTAAAGGCGACTACGATGGTCTGAGACAGTATTTAAATTCTATACAGTGGGACCAACTGATGATGTTACCAACAGCAAATTCAAAATGGGAAGCATTAAAAGAACTTATCATAGAAGCTACTAGGATTTACATACCAACTAAGAAATATTGTTCAAAGTTTAGGCCTAAATGGATGTCACACAAACTAATGAGACATATGGCAGAGAAGAAAATTGCATGGGATACATACAAATTAACACGTGACACAGAAGTCTATGATAGATACAAGTTGATCTGTAACCAAGTTACAAAGGAGGTTAGGCAGGCGAAGGCAGAGTACGAGAAATCTTTGGCAAGGGATGCAAAGAAAAACAGCAAAGAGTTCTTTACTTATGTAAACTCTAGAAGGAAGGGGATGAATCAGATTGGTCCACTTGATATCGATGGGTCAACTGTTGATGATCCTGCTCAGGTAGCTAACAAACTAAATGAATATTTTGCATTGACATTTACACATGAGGAGTTATTTAGCGAGGGGAATGCCAGAGGTGTATTCAACTCTAGCAGTAAGCTAGAGAATCTTGTAATAACTGAGAGTAAAGTGGAGGAGAAATTGTTGAAGATAAACACAAGAAAGGCACCCGGGGTGGATGGGATCTATCCAGTTATATTAAAGGAGGCAGCAGAGGAAGTAAGCAAACCCTTAGCCATAATTATGAGAGCTTCCTTGGACTCAGGGGAGGTATCCACAGACTGGAGATGTGCAAATGTGACCCCAATTCACAAAGGAGGATCAAAGGCTGACAAGTAATTATAGACCTGTGAGTTTAACTTCTGTTCCAGGAAAATTAATGGAGGCACTAGTTAAAGAAGCACTGCAGGATCATTTAGACAAGACTTCAGTTATAGCTTGGACACAGCATGGTTTTGTTAAGGGGAAGTCTTGCCTGACCAATTTGATTGGATACTATGATGCAGTCACAAAGGAACTGGATGCAGGGAATAACTTTGATATTATATACTTGGATCTTAGAAAGGCTTTTGATACTGTTGCACATGGAAGACTGCTGCACAAATTGGAGCAGTGTGACATTGGAGGCAAATTGCTGCTGTGGATAAAGGGGTGGCTGAGGGGGAGAAGACAGAGTGGTAATCAATGGACACTGCTTGTCGTGGACTAATGTTATTAGTGGAGTCCCTCAGGGCTCAGTGTTGGGTCCATTATTGTTTTCTGTATTTATAAATGATATTGATGATGGTATATCAAGCTTAATGTCGAAGTTTGCAGACGATACAAATGTAGGCAGGGTTGTCAAGGACACTACTGACACTATGCTGCTGCAACAGGATCTTGAAAGGTTGAGCAGATGGGCTGAGAGGTGGCAAATGAAGTTTAACATTGACAAATGTAAAGTACTACACATGGGAAACAGCAACCCCAGAGCAACGTATCAACTCTGTGGTACTACACTGACAATGGTAGAGAATGAAAGGGACCTGGGGGTGGTTGTGCAGGCAGATATGAAGTTCTCTGAGCAGTGCAGACGGGCTGCAAGAGTAGCTCATTGTGTATTGTCAATGATATATAGGAATTTTTCTAGCAGGGATAAGGAGGTGATTATTCCATTGTATAAGGCAATGGTCAGGCCACACCTAGAGTACTGTATACAGGTCTGGAGGCCTCATTTCAAGAAGGATGTAGAGCTGCTGGAACTAGTACAGAGAAGGGCAACAAGATTAGTGAATGGAACAAAGGGGTGCTCTTACGAAGAAAGGCTTAAGTTTTGCAAATTACAGTGTCTGGAGACTAGGCACCAGCAAGGTGATCTGATAGAGGTGTATAAAGCCTTGAATGGTTTGAGCATGCTCAATGCTGATGGGATTCTTCCTCTTGCTCAGAATAATCACCTGAGAGGGCATAAATTCAAATTAAGAAAACAGAGATGTAGGATAGACGTGAGGAAATTTGCCTTTAGCCAGCAGGTGGTTGGTCGGTGGAATAGACTTCCATCCCTTGTCGTGGAAGTTGATAGCCTAAATAAGTTTAAGGCTCAGCTAGACAGGTATTTCGAACGAACAGAGGGGTGAAGTGGAAGTGGTTTTTTTTTTTTTTTTTTTTTTTTTGGCTGATGCTGCATAAGCTTGCTTTCTTGCATCAAATGCCTCTGCTAATGCTAACAGCTCATAATGGTGCCGTCGTACCAGATGGGATCTGTTACGTCATGCTGAACATCTTGATGACAAAACTTTGTACCTCCTGGTTGTTTACAACCGTATTTTTTTAGAAAATGTTTATCCAGCTTCTTGGAACTACTCTATTGTTTTGGCATTCCTGAAGCCTGGAAAAATCCATCCAGCCCCCATAGATATAGACCAATATCTTTGTCAAGCTGCCTCAGCAAAATCCTTGAAAAAATTGTCCACAGTAGACTTGTCTGGATCATTGAGTCGCAACATCTAATGAGCCATAGTCAATATGGCTTTCGACAAAACAGGTCATGCTTTGATTTCATGATCAAGGCTGAACTTGCTATTCGCAATGCCTTCATTAAAAACGAACATCTAGTAATGGTTTTCATAGACAAATATGGCTTTTGACACCACCTGCGACATGGCATACTTAGTGACCTTTACTTTCTTGATCTACGGGGCAACCTTCCTATATTTGTGAAAAATTTCGTACATACTAGATCTTTTCAAGTTCAATACCAAAATGCCCTTTCAGAAACCTTCATTCAGAAAGGTGTTCCACAGGGATCAGTGTGGAGTGTCACTCTTTTTGCTCTTAGAATATGTCTATCTTCCTATAGTTTATATATTGAAGCTCATGAGCCCCCCCCTCTTTGCCTCCGCAGGAAAACACTACTTCCTAAGTATGCAGCCCAAATGCAAAGTTGCTGTCAACATTCTATTGAGCCATACCTCTTTTATCTACCACTGCGAAACATCTATGGAAATAAACCCAGTAAAATAAAACTGGCAGGCTTACGCCTTATTGAATTAATGCAGAGTCGGAATGTTCCTATTGGAGCAGTGTGACATTGGAGGCAAATTGCTGCTGTGGATAAAGGGGTGGCTGAGGGGGATTAATGAAATACTCCAAACTGCCTTGGACTCGCCCTCCTCAGTTATCTTTAGATACTTATCTTCACAAATGGGAAAAGAATCATCTATGTGAAACAACTCCATGCAAGCCATATTCAGAAATACACTTTTTTGCCAATATATACTGATGGCTCCAAATTACATTCAGCCGTTGGAGCAGCGGCATTATTTCCCTCTACTATCATTTCAGCTGCCCTTCCACCTGAGTATAGCAGCTTCTCTGCAGAACTTCCATGCAATAAAATTAGCTTTAGACAACCTGAATCTCTACTCATTTCTAAAATACTTTGTATACATGGACGCTGTCAGCTCAATTACAGCAATGCAAAACTCCTCTTACAAGGTTCACCCTGTTGTTAAATCAAATCAGAAGACTCCTATTATAAATTGAAGAATAACATCAATCAGCACATACGGGGATAAAGGGGAACAAACTTGCTGATCAAACTGCTAAAAATTCATCAACTTTTGATTTAACCTCCATTCTGGTTCCACCTTCTGACTACATCACATCATACAAACAGCATGTCTCACGCAGTGGAACGAGCTATGGCACACCCAAACCAATAATATACTCTACCAGTTGAAACACGATCCAAGGCGTTGGATCGTGTTTCAACTGGTAGAGTATACACTAGCACCAAAATATTGCGAAGAGAAGAAATGGTACTTGCACAGGCACAAATCGGACATACATATCTGACCCACCTCCACCTGCTCAGAGGTGAAGATCCTCCTCAGTGTCCATACTGTTCACAAAATTTAGCAGTCAAACCTATTCTGATTGACTGCCCTCACTATCAACAGGACAGAACATCCATCCTGTATTCCCTGAGAAATCTACAAGAATAATGACATTACAACATATTATTGGAAATGATGCAAATATCAACGATATTTTCTGTTATCTGAAAGTAATTGGACTATATAATAAATTCTAAAATATCTCTGTAAACACAACCAAATGGTTATGTAAACACAACCAAATGGCTAAATTTAACCAAATGTTAAATTTTGTTTTTTGCATTTTCCTGTGAATAGGGGCATTATAGCCACAGCAGCTTATGCACTGTTAAACCCCTATAACACACACACACGGGTTCCTCCTCCTCTTCCGACCTGTGACACTTACCTCTGCCAATGGGTAAAAAATATTTGGCAAACATCAAATGTCAGACAACTTCATGCAGTTCACACTCAAAGATATATTGATTTTTTCCCAATGTATACAGTTGGGTCTAAATCCAATTCAAATGTTGGAGCAGCTGCAATGTTTCTGAATACCACTATTTCAGCATCCCTTCTATCTGAATTCAGTGTATTCTCAGCTGAATTATATGCATTTAAACTAGCTTTAGAAAATCTTTGGTCTGAATGGTCTTTAAAATCTGTTATTTACACGATTCTCTCAGCTCAACAACGGCATTATGTTCCTCTGACAAGGTTCATCCTGTTCTTGAGGAAATTACTTATTTCAGTAAATTCAAGAATGTCATCAATTGGTCACCATCTGTTGGATTCTGGCACATTCTGGTATTTTGGGCAATGAACTAGCTGAGAAAACTGAAAAAATCCAACTGCCTTAGATTTAACAAATATCCTTGCTCCAGAATCGGACTATGCACCTATCATAAATGCTGCACGCCTATCAAAATGGAAAGAACTATGGCACTCTCAAAATAATAATAAACTCTTTCAATTTAAACAAGGTCTGAAAATTTGGCGCTCCAGTGTCCGTACATCAAGATGAGAAGTAGTAGTCCTTTCACGGGGAAGAATAGGTCATACCCATCTGACCCGACTTCATTTACTCATAGAAAACTCACAATCCACCACTATGTCCACGTTGTTCTTTTAATCTGACTTTTAAGCATATTCTCTTTGACTGCCCCTACCATAAATAAAACAGAACTTCAACCTTTCTCTCACTGGTTAATCTTCGCAAAGTATTAACGTTTGAGAATTTGATTGGACAAAAAGCAAATCTTTCTGAATTTTTTAATTTCCTCAAGAAAACTAGAGTTTTTAATCTTTTTTGATTACAGATTTTTCTGACCGTACAAGAATATCTGATTTCTTTATATAATAAATGAATAGGTGCATTATAGCTAAAACAGCTTATGTGCAATTAAACCCCCACAACAGCAATGAGAACTTAATAATAGATAATTAAAAAGAAATTTAAAGATATTAAAAAGAAATATAAAAGATAATTAAAAAGAAATATAAAAGATAATTAAAAATAATTATATTAACAGACTGAATTCATTTATTATATGCTATTTCTAGGCTGATAGTTTATCAATTTGCATTGTTTGTAAAATGTTAACCCACATTCTTTATTAAGCTTAACTGCTTGGTACAATAACCACTCAAAATGACTTATACTATGCTCGCTCTGTCATGACACATGGCATATGTATGGATGTAAAAAAGAGAATTGTTAAAAATAAAAATGTTACCTCAGTTAGAATGAAAAAAATGGTACTGTTTTTATGGTAGACAGACCATTACACCTGCTTATGTGGTTTCCATATGTAATATATACATTTAATTTTATTGGTAGTCTTGATAAGTTGTCTTTAATCAGTTTTAAGTCCAGTAAGGATTTATATATGTAAGTGATAATTAAACTAAATGTTATAAGGCTGATTATAGCACAAGTAATGGCCCCGAGTGACAAGTGTTAGTGTCTAAGCGATTTTTTTTTCTGAGCGATAAATTGTGATTTTCCCAGCAATCTTGTTCTGTTTAATTTCTAGTGCTTTTCAAATTTTCAGTTTATTATAAGTGGTTCTGTACTTTGCAGATATTGAGTAAGAACCCAGAAAGGGAAATCATCTTTCTTTTTCTTAGTATATATATATTAATTTTCACTAATAAACTAATTTTTCCAGCTGTTTGGTCACTAGGTGTCACCGCTCCTGCCTCCATGTGGCGGGGCCGGTCACCTGGGAGGAAAGGTATCCTCCAGGGCAAAAAGGAACAACCATGGATATAAATGACTGTCCATCATTAGAGCCTTCAAACTCAAGGCTAGAGACATCACCTGATAATGAATTAAACCAATCAAAAAGGCTTCATAGAGAAGCACAATGCCATGACTTGCCAAATTTTTTGGTAATTCACTCCCTATCCACCCAGCCTGTGGGAAAGTTATCGCCATTTATAATCCAAAGATATTTGGAATCCATCGCTGGATTACCAAAAATGGTGAAACAACTGTAATCGGGAGACCTCCTGATCGAAACATCTTCCTCCAAACATTCTGAATGGCTGCTAAAAACAAAGATGTTTGGCGGAATGCCCATATCTGTCACTCCCCACAACACCTTCGATTCATCTAAAGGAGTTATCACAGAGTGGAAACTACTTACAGTCAATGTGCCTCCTTAGCCAGGTGGGCAAGAACAGCAGTGTGTAGCACATGCTTCTTGATTAGACCAGGGTTTGAGCCCGTGACCACCAAATACAGAGGATGTGGTAAGGTCAGGGAATGGCCACTGCAGATCCCCAGAGCAATATGGTCTTAGTTGCTGATGCTCCTAAAAACAAAATAACAACAACTTGCAGTCTCTGAGGAAGAACTAGTTCAAGAGCTTATCAGTAAAAAAGTGATCAGTGCCAAATGAATTATGATAAAACAAGATGGAAATCTTGTTCCTACTAGTCCATCATCTTAACATTTAGCACTCCAGAATTGCCATCTACAGTAGAAGCTGGCTATTTAAATTGCCGAATTCGCCCTTACATCCCAAACCCGATTCGATGTTTTAAATGCCAGAAATATGGACACTCTCAGCAGGCATACAGAAGGGATGCCATCTGTCCAATTATTATTATCCATATGGTGCAAGGAAGCCTGAGGCTTATGCTGCACCAGTCAAAAGAAAATTTCCCCGAATTACCCTGAGAGAGAGAGAAGGGAATCACCAAGAAAGAGAAGAATGATGATATCCAGCGCAGGACCCTGGGTGTGCCAAACCCATACTCACCAGATGTGAGCCCCTGCGGATCAAAAGACCATACACAAACAGATTGTGCAGCCTCAACTCCCATTTGCCCCAACTGCAAAGGAAGCCACCTTGATTTTTTCCAAATCATGTTAAATGTGGAAAACTGGAAAAAAAATCCAAAAATACAAAATTGAACATAAAGTCACATATCCTGAGGCATGCAGACAGATTATGTTGACCATGCCTAGTCGAACATATGCGTCTCACGCCCGGAGCTCTTAGTCAACTGCAGTTCAAACAGATGTGTCTATTCCACCCAGCACTTCTCTTGCTAACTGGGTTAAAGCTACCCTATCAACATCTGGAAAAGACAATCCTAAAACCAAAACCAGTGAAGCCAATAACACTCCAATCAGTATTCCAACTGATACTCCAATGGTCTCAAAAGATGGAAATGGTAAGATCCATCTTACCATTTCCAGAAAAATTGAAAACTCCCAAAGACTCTAAGAAAGCTGAAGTACCCACTAAAAATATGGAAGTGGATGAACACCAAAGTTATGAGGAACCCGTCCTGGAACTTCATGCCAATGACACAGTGGATACTGGACACCCCATGTTCCCAAAAAAAGACCGGTAGAAATGCTCTGTACAAAAAAAACAAAACAATCAGATGAATCTTCTTCAACTCAACCCAAATAATGGAAAACATCATACAATGGAACTGCAGAGGACGAAGAAGCCATTCAGATGACTTCTTGTGGCAGCTCGTATTGAAGTTGTTAATTCAGTTACCCTTGTTTCTATTTACTTTCCACCATCTCTGCCATTTCCTCATTCAGAACTGGACAATCTCCTCACACAACTCCCAACATCAATTTGCCTTTTCGGTGATTTTAGTGGCCACCATTCATTGTGGGGATCCACTAGAATGGATGCAAGAGGCAAATTGATTGAGAAATTTTTGAATAACAATGATCTAAATTTACTAAACTCTGGATCTCTCACATACATCCACCTACTTATAGGATCCACTTTTGTAATTGACTTGTCAATTTGCTCACCGTCAATTTTTCTAATCGTGCCATGGTCGGTGTTAACTGATCCCTTTAATAGCGATCATTTTCCGAGTATTTTCACATTACAAACAGGAGTAACTGTAAATCCAGATCAACAATCCACTCAGAAGTTTAGAAAGGTGAACTGGGATGGCTATTCTGCCCAAATATATTTAGACAGACTTTATGTTCAAAAACAACCCATTAATAATGTAACTGCATACATAACCAATCAGATTCTGACAGCATCTGATGGATCTATTCCAAAATCCAAGGCATATCACATTCACCGGAATCACTGGTGGAATGCCTTAATGCCAAAAAAGAGAAAAACTGTGCGTGGAATAATTTCCGAAGGTATCCTACCACAACTAACATAATTGCTTAAAGGTAAAGAAAGGCAAATTAGATGGATAGCAAAACGTGAGTTGTGGATTGCCTTTGCCTCAACCATCACTAAAGACACCAGCACCCGACTCATCCGGAGAAAGATACAGGCTCTAAATGGCAAATTTGCTCAGCTGCCGTCTCCAATACTTAATTGGAAAGGGAAATAAGTGTCTACTTCTGAAGAAGTTGCTAGTGCTCTAGCAGAATTGTTTGCCACAATTTCTACTTCTACTTCTTTTGCTTTCACCTTCCAAAACATCAAAGTAGCTGCAGAATGGCATAAAATCAACTTATTCACATTCCGCTCTTTCCCGTACAACCAACCTTTTACATTAACAGAACTCAAAGAATCATTAAATAAATCATCCAATCATGCCACAGGCCCAGATGGTATTCATTACATTATGCTGAAGCATTTACCTGAAAAGGACTTGCTTACTTCGTTGATCTTCTGCAATCAAATTTTCTATGAAAATGCTTATCCTTCTTCCTGGAGTCATTCTTTTATTATTGCCATACCAAAACCAGGAAAAGATCCTACCCTGGTTCAAAATTATAGGCCCATATCTCTTACAAGCTGCTTGGGTAAAATTTTTGAAAGGATGGTTCATAGTAGGCTCACCTACATCGTGGAGTCACAGAATCTCCTTCCAGATCATCAGTATGGCTTTCAAAAAAATAAATCATCTCTAGATGATTTATTTCATCTCTAGATGATTTATCTCATCAAAGCCGAATCTCATATCCACAATGCCTTTTTCAGGAAACAACATCTAGTTATGGTCAACTTAGATCTTGAAAAGGAATTTGACACTACCTGGCATCATGGTATTCTTATGGGTCTTTACCATCTGGGTTTTAGGAGCCATTTGCCTGAAATAATTAAAAATTTCCTGCAATAACGCACTTTTCAGGTCTGGTATAAAAGAATACTCTCTGATTCTCACATTCAGGAAGGAGGAGTCCCGCAGGGATCGATACTTAGTTCAACACTTTTTGCAGTTAGAGTCAGCACCATGACATGTGATATCCCAAAAACTGTTGAAACTTATATGTATACAGATGATCTTACCATTTCCTGTCAGAGTCAAAGTATCAATACCGTTGAACACCAACTCCAACTTGCCATAACCGAAATTGAATTATGGATTTTAAGGAATGGTTTTCGACTATCAGAAAATAAATGTACTGCCACCCACTTTTGCAAGCGTCGGGCTCTCCATCCTGATTCTGAATTACATATCAACAATATTCCAATCCCACTTGCTACTAACGTCAGATTTCTTGGTCTGATATTAGACAGCAAGCTTAATTTCCGAGCTCACACAATCAATTAAGAAATGTCTGTCTAAAACATATGAATGTACTTCGGTCAGTCTCGCCCATGTCTTGGGGTGCTGATTGATATACTTTACCTCACCTTTACAGAACTTTAATCCGTTCACGCTTAGATTATGGTTGTCTAGTATATGACTCTGCTAGAAGCACTACTTTACAACGTCTAAATATCATTGAGCACACTGCTCTGAAGACTGCGTTAGGTGCCTTCAAGACTTCATCGATCCAAAGTGTTTATATCAAAGTGCATGATCCTCGATTACATCTTCGGAGAAAAACATTGTTGCTCTAATACGCTGCTAAAATCTAGAGTACACCATCTCACCCCAGTTGGAAGTATCTTTATAATACTCGATGGGATTTGCTCTACAAGAGCAAACCAAATAAAAATAGACCTGCTTCACTCAGAATTAAAGAGCTTGTTCAGAATTGGAATATTGATTTAAGTGATGTCTTTCAGGACACAACTGCTCCTGTTCCGCCTTGGACATATGTTTCTGCATCTTACGATGTACATTTTCTTCAGTGGGGGACAAATGTCATACCACCTTGCAATATCAGGCAGTTGCATTCATGTCACACTTCTCTGAACTCTCATACCTGTAAAATCTATACTGACGGATCAAAAACTGTGAATACGGTAGGTGCTGGTGCAGTTTTTCCTTCATTTACTGCTACAGTCTCACTACCATTAGCCTGCAGCATCTTCACTGCTAAATTATGCGCTATCAAATTAGCACTTGGTAAAATTAATGAGCTATCCATCTCGCCTGCTATAATTTATACACTCGCTCAGTGCTGTGTCTGCCATAAGAAAGGATTTCTCATCTTCCCATCCAGTCTTGAAATACATTCATTCCCAGTTAATTTCCTGCAACGTTTCCAATCAGTCAATCAGTTTTTGCTGGATACTTGGTCATTCTGGCATTCCTGGAAATGGAAGTGCTGACTTTGCAGCTAAACATCCTCAACCCTCTCTCTCATAACACCCTCAGGTTCTGTACAGCAAATATAAGCCTATCATTCGCAAAGCATGTTACGACAACTGGTCACAGATCTGGAAAAGTAACACCAACAATAAACTTTACCAGATAAAACAAGATCCAAAGCTGTGACTCTCTAGCTTCCGATGAAACAGAAGAGTGGTAGTGGCACGACTCAGAATTGGACCCACTCATCGTACACATCATTTCCTGCTATTGGGAAAAAAACGCACCTCAGTTTTCATCATGTCAGATGCAATTTACGGTCCATCATTTTCTGGTTGGTTGTCCCTTACATTCAACCATCCATTCTAACACTTTCAAATCTCTCTCCACATTGAACATCTCTCATGATTTATCACTCCTCATAGGAAATGAAGCAAACATAGAAGAACTTTTGATGTTCCTAAAATATATTGACATATACAGGAGCATATAATTTAACATTTATAACTATATGTTGCCTGTAAATAAACAGGAACAGACACAATTTGGCCTCAGTAACCCTTGTGTCGTTAAGCTCTATATCAACAACAACAGCACAAGTAATACAGAACTTTGATACTTTTCCATATTGTTCACATATTTATTAAGAAACAGTGAAACTGAGCAAACATTAATGTAGATTGTTAAAAGGGTTACATGGTCCATATTATCCACTGGTAATAGTTTGAAATGAATCTAAAAGTTAAACACAGACAAGGTTATGATAATCTTCAAATAGGCCTCTGGGATTGGGCATATTCGTAATCATACAAATGTAATAATTGCACAATCATACACCAACCGTTATTAAAAATATAGATAGTGTTATGTTATATTAAAATAATGATGTAGATAAATGAAATAAATAGAATGATAAAATTCCACCAGATAAAACTGATAAAAAGGTATCTGTCTGTACAATAAAATATGAAATTTTAAACTGCAAAGAATTATTTACAATAAAGCAATGTAGGTAAAACACAGGGTGATAAAAGCGCTAAAACACCGTAGCTTTCAGAGGCATCCGCCTCCTTTTTCAACAGTGAGGTTTATCGTGCGGCACATCCTTAAATATCAGCAGGCTCGCGGTTCTCAGCACGTGGTTCTACAGGAGCATGGGCAATATTCTCCTCATGTGCAATGGAACCGGAAACGTGCAATGAAACGATACGTTTACAATTATTCGGAGGGGGAGAGAAGATGAGGTGCTTAGTTTCCTTAATAGCTTCTCCCCGTTTATTGAGTTTACCTCGGAGGTGGAAGTAGAGGGTACCCTCCCTTTCCTTGATGTGTTGGTACATAGGGAAGGCCCTAGGCTGAAAACTAGTGTATATAGGAAACCCATGTGCCGGGGCCAATATACACATTACAATACGGCACAAACCAACCATCATAAGAATAGTGTTATTAGGGCATTGTTGGATAGGCTGGGTCCCATTGCAGCATCCCCGAGTATAGAAAAGAAGAAATTAAACGTGTCACAGCGGATCTCAGAAAATGCGGTTACCCTCAGAAGATCATAGATAAATATATCTGAGGAGTGGAGCACGGATGAAGAGAACCGTTTACACCAGTTGCCACCGCATACATTCCTACTATCCGGGCCTAACTGAGCATATAGCTCAGGTATTGCGTGATTGCCAGACACGTTGTGTGCAGCTTCCAGGGCGGAGGTTGCACACAGTTGTGTCACAGGTCAAGGACCCCATACGAAGGGAATTTACAAGTGGGGTCGTGTATGAGATCAGGTGCCCGGATTGTGGGGAACGTTATGTTGGTGAAACAAAACGTCGGTTGAAAGATAGTCTGGGGGGCATATGAATGCGATAAAGACCGTGGATTATGGGAAGTCTGCTGTGGCAGAACATTTTTTGGAGGAGCACCATCAAATCTCCCCAGACTTAGCTGTTATCATCGATCAGGCACATAGATTTTGGAACCGCAAATGGCTTGAGAGCTTGCGGATTTGTTCCTCTGAGAGCAATACAATTAATAGAGACAGCGGAAATCCACATTCATCCCCTCTTCGAGGCAGTGGTTCTTGGATGGGATGAGCAGTTCCACCTGGCACTCTCCTGAGCCATTTCCGGTATCAGTGCACATGAGAAGAATACTGCCCATGCTCCTGTAGAACCACCTGCTGAGAACCGTGAGCCTGCTGATATTTCAGGATGTGCCATACGTGTTAAACCTTACTGTTGAAAAAGGAGGCGGATGCCTCTGAAAGCTAGGGTGTTTTAGCGCTTTTATCATTGTGTGTTTTATCTACATTGTTTTATTGTAAATTATTCTTTGCAGTTTAAAATTTCATATTTTATTGTGCAGACAGTTACCTTTTTATCAGTTTTATCCGGTGGAATTTTATCATTCTATTTATTTCATTTATCTACATCATTATTTTAATATAACATAACACTATATTTTTAATAATGGTTGGTGTATGATTGTGCAGTTATTATGAATAAGGTTATGATAATTGTTTTTGTTTTGTATAAGAAAGGAGCTGATAATTAAACAAGTTACCTGTGCAAAGAGTGAAACCTGATGTATTGGCTTTCCTGAAAGAGAGTGGTAGGACATTTCATTCACTTGTCTGTCACATAGTTATAATCAGGGATGACTTACCTTTGTCATTTGGGCTGTTTTGTCTAATATATTCCTGTATACTGTACTTGCAAAGGGGCTCACATATAGTGAGTATGCGCTTGGCACACCCAAGGTCCTGAGCTGGATATCATCATTCTTCTCTTTCTTGGAGATCCACTTCTACTTCTGACTATCTCTCTCAGGGTAATTCAGAAAAAAAATTTGGCTGGTTCAGCAAAAGCCTCAGGCTTCCTTGCATGCTAGGGCCAATAATAATAATATAGTTTTTCTTTGCATTCATTTGTTGTTAATTTTTTTTTTAGCATTCTAGAATTTATTTGTTTTATACAGAACCAACAACAAAAAAAAAAATACTGGCTGAATTTTCTTTGAGAGTGAACCTATGTTTTGCCATTTTATCCCCTTTTTTTTTTTTTTTAATAATGGTATCTACAATTGAAACTTAAGTTGGTTTGGGTCTTAAATGACCTGGCACAGATTGTTCATTTACCAACAAGAATACCAGACAATCCTAACCATACAGTCAACACGCTTCATCTTTTTCTCACAAACAGCCCTTCTAAGTACATGGTTGAAGTGAGTGGTCCTTTAGGCATCTCAGATCACAACTTGGTGATTGTCTCTTCGCCAATGGAGCCATTATCTCATGGCTATTCCCAACCTCGTATTGTTTGACATTACAAGAATGCAAAATGGGAAGACCTGCGAGATTTCTTTTCTTTTCCTTGGTTGGATTACTGTTTCAAAACTTCTGACGTCAACATTTGCTCAGATCGTGTCAGTGAAATTATTCTTGCAGCAATGGAATCCTTTATCCCACACTCCACTTTAAAATCTCGTCCTTTATCTAAACCTTGGTTTTCCAATAAATGTGCTAAGGCTGTTCAAGAGAAGAATGTTGCATATCGTAATTGGCTTGTTTCTAATTCTTCAGTTTCATTTTCTGCCTACACCAAAGCTCGCAACAATTTTAAAGCAGTTATTAATCAGTCCAAACTAGATTTTGAACAGGCTAAGAGTAGAAAACTTGCTTCTTGCCCTAATGGTAGCCGAGCATTCTGGTCTCTTGCCAAAGCTATTGGTCGCAACTTTTGCCCATCTCTGCTCCCACCTCTGTCCAAACCAGATGGTGGTTCTGTTGTCACTTCAGCCAAGGATAAAGATGACCTGCTAGCATCCCATTTTTCTTCCAACTCACATATTAATGACCTTGGTAAAACACCTCTGGTAAAATACCTCCCAATATTCCCAACAATCTCCATTCAATGCCTCCTGTGGTCTTCCATCAAAAGGATGTCAGAAGGATTTTGACAAATTTTGATGCAAAGAAAGCTCCTGGTCCTGATGGTATTTCTCCACTGGTTCTCAAAACCTGTGCTCCTGAACTTACTCCTTTTCTTTGCTGCCTTTTTTGACTTTCTTATTCCAAAAGTTTTTTTCTTCTGCTTGGAAATTAGCATATGTCCAACCAGTTCCTAAAAATGGTGACAAATCCCTCCCATCCAATTATCATCCCATTGCAATTACTTCTACTCTTTCTAAAGTAATGGAGAAATCAATTAACCGCCAACTCTTAAACTACCTAGAAACCTTCCGTCTGATCAATGATTGCCAGTATGGATTCTGTCCGTGTCGATCCACTGCTGATATTCTGGCTTATGTTACCCATTTATGGACTAATTCAATGGAAAAGTTCGGTGAAACACAAGCAGTTGCTCTTGACATCTCAAAGGCTTTCGATTGTGTTTGGCATAAAGGTCTTCTAAACAAGCTTCCGTCTTATGATTTGCCAACTATTTTTTGTAATTGGTTATCCAGTTTTCTCTCTGATCACTCACTGAAGGTGAATGTAGATGGCTCTCTGTGTTCTAACTTCTCCACTAATGTCGGTGTCACCCCAAGGTTCAGTTCTTTCCCCCACTCTTTTCCTCTTGTATATTAATGACCTTCTTCCATTGATTGGAAATCCTATTCATAGTTTTGCTGATGATAGCACATTGCATTCCACTTTCTATTTTGAGAAACCTTGCCCTGCTCAATCGGTGTCAACTTCTCGAATATCTGCTACCAATTCCTTAAATGCCGATCTCCAGGTAATTCTCCAGTGGGGAAAAGAAAACTTAGTTGATTTCAATCCTTATAAAACTCAGTCTTGTCTTATCTCGTAAAAAGGTTTCTTCTGCTGCTATGCTTATCTTTGGTGACACTTCGATTTCTAGGCAAAATGATATATCTCTTTTGGGGATTAACCTGACTTCTAAACTCTCATGGCTCAAGCACATTACAAATATTGCTTCCTCTGCATCTGAAAAACTTGGTTTTTCTCTTTCGCTCACAGCGTTACTTTTCTTCCAAACAGCTGTTCACTTTGTACAAATCGCAAATCTGCCCTACCATGGAATACTGTTCCCACATCTGGGGTGGTGCCCCCAAAACCTCTTTCAGGCTTCTTGATTCCATTCAGAAGAGGGCAATTAGGTTAATTAATGATTCATCTCTAACAGAGTCTCTCCACTCACTGTCTCATAGACATACTGTTTCTGCTGCATGCCTCTTCTACAGATATTTCCGTGGGCACTGTTCTTCAGAATTGGCTTCTATAATTCCTGCTCTCTCTTTCAAAACAGTCCGAACACTTGCCGCCGCCAGCCAACATCCATTTACTCTCCAACTTCAAACTCACAGAACCAACTTTTCATCTTCCTCATTTATTCATTCAACTGCCGTTTTCTGGAACAACCTTCCTTCATACGTGTTTCCTCAAAATTACAGTCCACAGAAGTTCACGTCCAATGTCAACAAATATCTTCTTTCATCTTCTCGACCTCCGACCCAAGCACTAAGTACTATGGTACTAAGTACTATAGGTTTTAATACCTCTCGTGTTTGGGGTTTACATAAAAAAAAAAAAAAATATATATATATATATATATATATATATATATATATATCAACTTAACTATCTTCAACTGCTTAATGCTTGTGTTCCTATTGTAATTTCTGGCATGTGGCAACTTGATAGTATCAGATTTATTCTATGGCATTCTCATGATCACCAGTTTATGTATGTCCAACTGAAACATGAACCACCATAATATAACTTCACCAATATCATTTAATTTCAATATAGGATGAACAAATTAAAAATTTGTGGGTGAAGTTCATGGTAACAATTTGTGGATAAACCAAAGTTATATGCACATTCCTTTGGAGATTGCAATTAAATTCTTTCACTTTTTTTAAATCACTTTTAAACATCTCGTACCATACTCTCTGTCAAAATATGTTTGAAGATAAATATGATAAAAATAATAGATTTTACTTCAATTTTATATTTCATCATTATAGTATAAATTAGGGAAATTAAACTAGCTTTAATGAAAAGATTTGAGTTAAATTCCCTTTTTTTAGATTATTGTCAAAATGAAATAATATAGTAATTTACAATAGATTGTTTTATTTTCTATCAGTTTTAGTTGCATACTGCTTAGAATTACAATACAATGTTTTACTTGCTTTTATTGTAATACTGCTAAGAATTACAATAAAAGCAAGTAAAACATTTTGTGAAAATGAAAATATATATGTATTTCTTAATAACTTTATTAACTTTATTATAACCTCCTCCAGAGATCTTAACCAGAAGTCAAACCCTCGATGATATTTTGCAACAGCTTGTGGAATATCAAGAAAAGATTAGAGACCTTCAGTCTACTATACAAAGACTTGAAGACAAACTAGCCTCTCATGATGCTTTAGGGGACTCTGCCAGAGATCCAAAACTTCTAGATCGATTGAAGGTTATTTTCTTTCTTTTTCTCATTCATTGCTTTAATTTTATATTATAAAATCATATCAATTTTTACTTTTAATTAAATGTTTTTATAAATAAAACTGGTTATAACTCCTGGAATGTTCTGTCCTTTGTGGCTTGGCAGTATCATTTCTGTATCATTTATTGACCATTACAACTTTTTTTAAACTATAATACAGTTAAAACATTCGAAGGAATCATTTGTTTAGCAATCAAAACATCTGTTACCTTCAGTTTCTGTATATGTTTTTTTGGGAAAGTGAATTTCTGCAAAAGTTTCCCACAACAGAAGCAAAAATAAGCCAAACAAATATTATAGAGCTGCTTTTATTGTGTGTGTAATGGATATCTAAAAAAATAAATTCTAAATTTAACTTTTGAGCTATAAATTTTAATAAAGTTAAATCTGCAAAAATTCATCCCAGCTCTGTCTGTTTTTTCTGCATTTTTATAGAAATTATATGGCAGCTTATGAGATTTTACTGTATTACTTCAGTTATAATATAATTAAAAGTTATAATATAATTATGGGTGAAAATAGTAATACTCATATATCAAAAGATCAAAAGGAATGACCACCGCATATTCTCGGAGCAATATGGCCTTAGTTGCTAATGCTCCTAAAAAAAAACAACCAAAAAAAAAAAACCTTTTCAAAAAAAGAAAGGTTGAAACTAGATCGATTCAAACAGGCTGGATATAAAAAACAGACAGAACCATACACAACTGCTAAATCTAAATAATGCAAAACATTTTTCAGTGGAACTGTAGAGGTAGTAGTAGTAGGAGTAGTAGTGGCATGTGATGCAAGAAAGCAAGTGCATGTAGCATCAGCCAAAAAAAAAAAAAAAAAACACACCATTCCCTCTAAATACCTGTCCAGTTCCTCCTTAAATTTATTCAACCTATCAACTTCCACAACGGCAGATGGAAGTTTGTTCCAGCAATTAACCACCCACTGGCTAAAGGCAAATTTCTGCACATCTATTCTACATCTGTCCTTTGTTAATTTGAATTTATGCCCCCCTTTGGTTCGTAATCTGAACAAGTGGAAGGATCCCATCAGAATTCAGTGTGCTCAACAAGGCCTTATACACGTCTACGAATACACCTCTAAAAAAAGGTCTACGAATGGTGCCTCCATAGCCAGGTGGGCAGGAGCAGCAGTGTATAGCACATGCTTCTTGATTACATCAGGGTTCGAGCCTGTGCCCACCAAATATGGAGGATGCGGAAAGGTCAGGCAATGACCACCGCATATCCCCAGAGCAATATGGCCTTAGTTGCTAATGTTCCTAACAAACAAACAAAAATGTCTACGAAGCAACAATTTCGATATTTATGATCTAATCAAACAGTACAGTCCAATAAACGTCTGCCTGCAGGAAACCATTCTAACCCCAGGTGACTCCAGTAATTAAAAACTAGTGTCTATCAGCAAGATAGAAACAATACTAACTCAACATGAGGAGGTGTAGCCATACTTGTTAACAACAAAGTTCCTACAAAACAGATCGCTCTGCAGACCGCATTAAATGCTGTAGCGGGGTGTATTCTTTTGAATTTTATCCTAACCATAGTCTCTGTGTACCTTTCCCTAAACAAAGAATTCACTGTGAAAGAACTGGAGGACCTTATAAAACAGCTTCCATCTCCTTTCATTCTGCTTGGAGATTTCAGTGGGCATCATCCTATGTGGGGATCTCCCCAGATAGATTAACGGGGAAAAATCATTGAAACAATTATTTACAACCAGAATCTCACCTCGTTAAACACTAGTGCTGACACTCATATTCACTTTCCCTCTGGAACATCTACTGCTATAGATTTATCAATATGTTCCACAAAAATGTTCCCAGTCATTCAGTGGTTAGTTTCAAATAACCCACTGAACAGTGACCATTATCTGTTTATTTGCAAACTGCAAACACACAGAACCTCGCATATAGCCAGCCGCATAAAATGGAAATTTAACAAAGCAGATTGGAACAAGTTCACCGATGCAGCTTCCTTTGATGATCAAATCATTAAAAGCCAGCATATAGATGATGTTACTGACCACATTACTACATAGATAACAGCTGCAGTCTCTGCTATACCCAAAACCAGAGTTGGTCCTCACAGACATGCCAGTATCTGGTGGAATGATTCATGTCCTGATGCCAAAAAAGAAAAGAATAAAGTTTGAAATCTGTTTGGAATACAGCCACAACAGAACACCTTCTTAAACTTATTTCATTTTAGGCAATAAAGCAAATGTCTCAAGCATTTTTACCTTTCTCAAAAAGATTAATGTATACCACCTCCTTTAACTAGTTAAAAACTAACTTCCTGGTACTATTTTTTGCAATTATCTCTACCATATGTATGGCACACTATGGCCATAGTTGCCGATGTGCCTAATAAATCCCTAAACCAAACAACAACAAATACAGGTCCTTAATTTGATCTCGGCTGGACTATGGAGCACCTGTTTGACTCTGAGTGCATTGGCCTGTCATCCTCCCATCTAACACTCTGCTCTTAGGATTGCATAAAGTGCATATGATTGCCTAAGTGCATAAAGAACATCTCCACTTCAAAGTCTATATGTTGAGGCCCATGAACCTCTACTGAATATCAGAAGAAAGTTGTTATTGATGAACTATTCAGGTAAAATTAAAAGCCAACCCACACACACACACACACATCCTATTTGGCCACTACTGCATGATTCTCAGTACATAATCCACTATGCAAACAAACCAAGAAGGATTTGGCCTACTGCTTTCAGATTCCAGAATCTAACAGAATGCTGGAATATTCAACTTCATAATGTCCTCAGAGACTTAAGAGATACGAATCCTCTGTGGATTACCTTCACACCTTGTGATGATTATTTTTAGCAGTGGGGAAAAGGTGCTATATCAGATATCAAGCCGACCAGGCTAGCCGGGTGGGTAAAGTGCTTGCCTGGCAACCCACAGGTCGTGGGTTGGATTCCCGCCTCGGGCTTGGATCAAAGTACTGCAAAAACCTTGGGAGGTGCATTATGGCCACAGAAGCCTATGCGCCAACAACTTCCAAAAAAAAAAAAAAATCAGATATCAACTTCCAACACCTACTTCTTGTCCATACACAGAATTATTCGCTCTTTTCTAAGATCTACACTGAAGGTTTAAAGTCTGGTAATAAAGTGGGTGCAGCTGCTGTCTTCCCTAATAGAACTGTTTCACTTACACTTCCTGCAGAATGCAGCAGTTATACTGATGAGCTTCATGCTATTAAGCTTGCCTTGGAAAATATTTCCCTCCTGTCAATTAATAAAAGCATCATATATATGGACTCTGAAAGTGTCCTCTCAGCTCTCAAAAACAAACACCCACAATCCTTTGTTAAAACTCATAAGACATGTGCTGATACATCTTAATGAGCATCAGCAAACATCCCTCCAATATGGCCTCAACAAATGATCTAGTCCCGTATACCAACTGTAGATGGAACAATAGTCACTTCTGTGGAGAAATCAAACACAGAACAAGCTGTTTCAGCTGAAACCTGAACCAATTATGGAATTCTAGCCTCCGTAAAAATAGAAAAGAAGCAGTAATCCTAGCCAGAAGCCGAATAGGCCATACTCACCTCACTCATCTGTTTCTGCTCAAAGGAAATCTCATCTGTTTCTGCCCGCAGTATATGCGGGCAGAAACAGAAAGGTTTCCTGCAACCACTGACAGCAAAGCATATACTCATTCAATGTAGTTTGTGTCACAATGCCCGACAGTCTATTTTCAGCTCCTTGTCAAATTTACAAGACCTTTTGTCACTCAGCCGCATAATATGTAACAATGCAAATCTTTCCGAATTCTTTTTGAACCTAAAACGAATTCAAATGTGTAATCGATTTTAACTGCCCCCAGGGCAGTTATCACATATAACTTCACTACCTTTGGTAGGTGCAATATGGCCTAAGTAGCCCATGCGCCAGAAACTCCCATAACAAAAATGACATTAACCAAAAATGACACAAATTTGGACATTAACCCTGATATACATTCATAAATATTGATTAATACAGAAAACAACAATGCACCCAACACCGAACCCTTGGGCTCAACTAATAACATTTGTCCATGAAGAGCAGTGCCCATTGATTACCACTCTTTCTCCCTTCTCCTACCTAACGATCCCTTTACCCATAGCAGCAATTTGCCCTTAATGCTGTATTGCTCCAATTTGTACAGTAGTTTTCCATGTGCAACAATATCAAAAGCTTTCCTAATATCCAAGTACAGTCAGTCCTTGTATAACACGTGTTTACACTACACAATTCGATCATACACGATTTATAAATAGGGGAACAATATTGTATATAACACGAACCGAATTCGCTTATGCATGATTCACCATTTATGTTTACAAGAAATGGCAGTCGAACTCAGAATCACCCCAACTGAACTGATAGGAATGAAGAGAAGATTCTGAAAATGTATTTTTGTTTTTTATATCAGTGAATGGGAAGCACATTTCACCCTAATAATGTAAAAACCCACACAATTTCAGCTATTGGTTTTATCGCAAATGCAATTAGATCGAGTTTACTACCAGTTTATAACAGATTCCACTAGTAGGAATGCAACTGAAATTGTTTTATGGTAGTAACCCCCAGAAATGTGCTTTAGTAAAATGTGTGCTAGTGAGGTGTTCATAGTGTCTCTGCCTTTATGGTGTTGTTTATTCAGTTGCTACACGCATGCAGCTTTTGTTTATGTGTATCAAGCATGCCTCCTCATTTTGTAATTGTGCTTTATTCCTTAAAAATTAGTAAAATACTTAAAAGGTGTGAAAAGGAAGCATCCTGGTGAAGACACTACAGATCCAGAGAGAAAAAAAAAAGCAATATCGATAAACAGAGGCAGACTAGGTCAAAAATTCTTACCTGGGAAAATTTGTAGTGGCCTCATACTAGTGTTTATGGCCAAAATCACACCGACCTCCGGCCCACCGGGGTTTCCCCGGTAAGGAATATGGCCAGTCCGCCTCTGTCGATAGAGAAAAAATATGTATGAAATTGTGAAATGCTTTGAGCGAAATGAAAGACCATTTGAAATTGCATGTGCTGCAGGCCTAAATGAGGCAACGCCGAGAATTACAAAGAATGCAGAGAAAATAAAAACAACTTTCATAGCAGGAACAACTCAAAGTGTAATTAAAATCCATTAGATTAAGACACAAAGAATTGGAAGAGATGGAACGGCTGTCATCTGTTTGGATAGAAAATAAAACAAAAAACAAGTTTGCTTACGATAGAAGCAAAAGCATTAGCAATATTTTATTACATAATAGGCATAATAAAATACTTACATATTTTATTACGATAATTTATTATGTTTGGTAATGTTTTGGTTACAAATGTGTGTTCAATCTTGGGTGGTCGGCACCTAACCCTATTTTTCCCATAGGGCCTGTTGTTTATATTGCACGAGGGTTTCTAGGAACACAATTATTGTGCTATACAAGGACTGACTGTATATGATATCAAAATTATTTTTTACACCCAGTTCCTTTGTGACCACATCATATTATCTAATCAAATTGGTCAGACAAGACCACCCCTAAACAACAAACCCATGCTGTCTGAACTATAACTGTTGTTTTGTTTAGATGATCCTCCAGTGCTTCTTTAATCAGTAACTCTGTTATTTTCCCTGGAACAGAAGTGAAACTAACAGGTCTGTAATTTCGTGTCACTCCATTGATCTCCCTTTGAAAATTGGAGACACATTTGCACATCTCCAGTTTGTGGGGACCTCCCCCGAGTCCTTGGAAGCGTTCATAATTATGGCTAAGGGTTTGCTTACTTCCTTTGTTGCCTCCTTTAATATAACTGGCTAGATCCAATCCACTCCATGTG
This sequence comes from Mastigoproctus giganteus, assembly GCF_048544385.1. Classification (NCBI taxonomy): domain Eukaryota; kingdom Metazoa; phylum Arthropoda; class Arachnida; order Uropygi; family Thelyphonidae; genus Mastigoproctus; species Mastigoproctus giganteus. The sequence continues at coordinate 64,821,427 of NC_143579.1, read as the reverse complement.
CTTTTCTATGTTCAACTTCAATGATTTTTCCTCCACTTTCCTCTCAGTTATTATAAAATCATTTCTCTCACTGTTAAAAGTTTCATAAGCTTCTGACCTCTACTTCCGTACATACTTCCTCATGTGAGCAAGTATGAGGGCTGTTCCAAAAATATGCGCACTGAGATCATTGCTCTTAGTCAGAGTCTCCTGGGTGGTTGGTATGGGTTTCCTTTTCATAATAGCATCCTTCACATTATATACACCTTTTACAGCGGTTCACTAGCTTTTGAAACACTTGCTGCAGCCCATTTTCTGAAAGATGATGCAGGATAGCAGATGTGGCAGATTTAACTTCTTCGCTTGTATTAAATTTTTTTCCTCTGGACTCTTTTTTGATGCTCGGGAAAACCCAGAAATCGCATGGTGCGAGGTGTGGGCTGTATGGAGGGTGTTCTAGTGGTTGTTCATCAATTTTCACTAAAGCTTGCATTGCTGGTTGTGGGACATATGGCCTAGCGCTATCTTGAAGAAAAAACTATTTTGATTAAGCAGTTCCTTTTTTTTTTTGAATTGCTCCTTTGAGGTGAACTCACAACATTTAACATTCTCTATTTACAGTTTGTTTCTCAGGAACCTAGTGCTGCAGTATTATTCTGCGGGCATCAAAAAACAAAATCAACATAAATTTTTTTGATGAACCAAAAACTCTATATATTTTTGGAGGCGGTGAATCGTGGTGTTTCCAAATCAAAATGTTTAATCCAGGACTTGTCACACATGATTATTTTATTCAAAAAGTTGGGCTCTTCTTCCACCTAGTCAGTGAAGTCTTGACAAAGTTCAATGCTGCATTCTTTTTGTTCTGCGGTACGATCGTGCGGTACCTATCTTGCGCAACCACGTAACATGTTAAAGTGCATCTTTACAAATTCGTGACATCTTGCTACCCCAACATTCAGCTGAACTGCCAGATCACGAATCGATAAATGTCTATTTTCTTTCAATAACATTTCGGCTTCCTCATTGTTTACTGAGGTTGATGGATGTCCACTACCATTAAAATACTGCTGTTCTACCCAAGGCTTCTATACCATATCCTTCTGGAATCATCTCAAGCGTATTCTAACCACTTTTGCCTAACTTTACACAAAATTCAATGCAATTCTTTGTCTAATAATTAACAAAATAACTTTCTCATCCCCATCATAAAACACACTTCAGATTAACTGTTATAACGAACAGAAAAATGAATACTATGTGATACGCTGACACATTAAGTGTAAGACCCTCTTACACTTATTTCACTTTTAGGCAGTAAAGCAAATGTCTCAAACAAATTTACCTTTTTAAAAAATGATTAATGTATACCACCGCCTTTAACTAGTTAAAAACTAATTTGCTGGTACTATTTTTTGCAATTATCTCTATCTGACAGGAAATAAAATTAACACTTACCATGTGTATGGTGCACTATGGCCATAGTTGCCGATGCGCCTAATAAATCACCTACACCAACAACAATCATCCATATGCTTTCTAACTTCAGACTCTCGTTTGTTCTTCTTCCTCATTTGTCCATTCAACTTCTATTTTGTGGAACAACCTTCCTTCACATGTATTAGTTGATAATCATAATCTATAGAAATTCAAGTCTAATGTCAAGTATATTCTATCTTCTCAACCTTTAACCCATGCACGGTACTGAGTACTGTAGTTTCTAATACCTTCCATATTTGGGGTTTTCCTTTAAAAAAAATCTTTTGCAGTTATCTGTCATTTAGTTTATTCCGTTATTGTTATGGTGCTAATCATTAGAGGGGTATCACTTGGACACACTACTTGAGTAAATATAGTTCATAGTGAGTTGAGTCACTGGTCATTTCTTACTTAGTACATGTGGTCTTTGTGGTGGCGCCTCCGTAGCCAGGTGGGAAGGAGCAGCAGTGCGTAGCACACGCTTCTTGATTAGACCGGGGTTCGAGCCCGTCACCACCAAATATGGAGGTTGCGGAAAGGTCAGGGAATGACCACCGCATATCCCGGAGCAATATGGCCTTAGTTGCTAATGCTCCTAAAAACCAAAAATAATAATAATAATAATAAGTGGTCTTTGTGGCAGACATGAATAATACAATCAAAAGTACAGTAACCAAAGCATGTCATCCATGTATATGAATATTTTCAATTGCAAACGCTTTTGAAAAACACAAATATATTTTTTATAATTTATCTTTTAGTCACTGCTGTCAGAATCAACAGGCCTAAATAAACAGCTGAAGAGTGTTCGTGATTTTGCAAAGACTTTTATTGCAAAGTTAGGACATGGATTGGATACCACCCATATATTGAGTGATCTTGAACTGTTAGAAAAGAGACATCGTGTATTAGTTAATAAGCTTGAAGAACGCTGCTCTACTTTGTCTGTGGCCTCAGAAATTATATCTCAGTTTTCGGTAAGTCATTTCAAACTTTAAATAAAAAAATCTGTAATAGAAATGGCAAATTGAATAACACTTTTTGTGATTAAAATTCTTTTTCTTAATTCTAAAAATTTAAAACAAATACTAATGAATAAAATGTTCTTGCATGTAGAATATGTCCCTATTCATTTAACTATATATCTGTTGTCCTTAGAGCAGTAGTAGCATGAAATTATGAAACATGAGAACAAATGTGAAGACAGTAGTACAATTGATTGTGAAAAGGTAGAAAACCATTATATATCTGAATACAAGATATATTGAGAGGTGGAAGGATTTAGGCATTTCTGATGGTTTTTGTCAGTACAGTACAAAAAAAAATACTAGAATGAGACACAATAAGAAAACATACAGAAGACTGTAACAATCAGAATAACTATTACATTCCTGTGTTCATGTACGTGCAGTAATCCCTTCCTAATCCAGATTAATTGGGAGGACTGGTTATCTGGATTAAGCGATAACCCAGATTAGTGAAGCAAAAGATAGTCCTGAAAGACAAAAAAAACTTAGAACACAAATAAATGGAAAATTTAATGATATAGGTATGCTGATGAAAATAAATAAAGAAATATCACTGTAGAGACTATTTAAAAAGTGTAAAAAGACAATACAATTATCCATTAATAGAATGCTCAGAAGTACTTGTTTTTGAATGTAATAATGCAGCTTTGAAGAAACTGTCAAGTTTTGTCTGAACAGATTTCTGCTGCTGTTCTTTAATTAGAATCTCCCTCACAATTCTTAAGTATTCATAATCCCCTGCAATTTTTGATTTGTTGATGAGTCCACATAATTGATTACTGCATTAATGGCCCCGGGTGCCAAGCAAATTCGAGGTCAAGTGTTCCTATTGCGAAATTAACAGTGATTTTTCTCAGTGATAAGTTGTTTTTAAGTTGTATCAGTTACTATCAGCAGTTCATTTATAAACCAGTACTACACTTGAAAAGCCTCAAGTAAGAACAAAAAGGGGAACTCGCCTTTCTTCTGTATTACATATATTTCTTTATTTGCTAATCATCTAATGTTTCTATCCACTTGGCCTCCTTGCAGCACTGCTCCTGCCTCTCCGTGGTGGGGCCAGAAACCTGGGAGGGAAAGTTAACCCTCAGGTCAAAAAGGAGCTAACCATGGATTACGACGATTATCCTGCACTTGAGCAGCCCAGGCCCTCATCTAGTATAGTCAGCGATACTGATCATGAATCTAACCATGACACAACAAAATCAAAAAGAATGCATAAGAACCCAGAACATCAGGAATGCCCATCATTCCTTATCTTACACTCTCTGTCAGATAAATCTATGAGCACTTTATCACCATTTCTCATACAGAAATGCTTAGAAAATGTGGTGGGTTCTCCCAAAATGGTGAGAAGACTGAGATATGGAGACCTATTGGTTGAAACAGCGAGTCGTAAACATTCTGAGACTCTGCTAAATCTAACATTTGGAGAACTACCCGTACAGGTCACCCATATGCAACATTAAACACCTCCAAGGGAGTCATTTCAGAGTGGGATCTGATGAACGTAACAGAAGCAGAACTGGTCCAGGAACTGAAACATCAAAAAGTGATTCAAGCCAAATGCATCATGATTAGGAAAGATGGAGATCTTAATCCCACCCGCAACATCATTCTGACATTCGGATCGCCTATCTTACCATCAAGTGTCAAAGCTGGCTATCTCAACTGCCGAGTATTACGTTATATTCTGAATCATATAAGATGCTACAAGTGCCAAAAATTTGGATAGAACGAAAAGTTTCATACCAAGCGACTAAAAAACAAATTATGCTTAATGCACCTAAAAACACATGTGCAGCAGCCATGAAAAAACATCAATCAATGGCAACACAAACTGAAGTATCAGTTCCCACAACCATTTCGATTGTATATTGGGTCCGACCTATACTGTCATCATCGATGAAACCAACTCCTGAGGAGCAAAAGATAGTAGGCAGAGCCAGAAACACCCAAGTCACAGTTCCACCAGATGCATCTCATAGATCATCAGACATTACAAAATTAAAAATAGACTCAGCTCCCAGTAGGAAGGCAAACACTAACACTTTAATAAACATGGATACCGATAATAATGCAGACCCAAATGAACCTATCTTAGACCTTCACACAGAAGATGACATGTATACTGGACGCCCAAACTTTCCAAGGTGAGAGAAAGTGAAGCTTGATCTCCATAAACAGCTTGGAATAAAAAAGAGTCAGAAACATCCTCATGCAACGAAATCAAATAATGCATCTTATAATACAATGGAACTGTAGAGGAATTTGCAGTAAGATTTGTTATCCACAAGCTAATCAGTTGTTATCATCCTACAAGCATCTGTTTACAAGAGACAAATTTAACACCACATGTATCTCTCTCAGGTAAAAATTATACTGTTTTTAGGAAAGACAGAACTGTTACAAATACTGCTCATGGAGGGGTAGCCATACTCCTAGATTCAAGAATACCTTGCAGGCAAATTCCTTTACCAACCTCCATTGAAGCTGTTGCAGTGCATATAATGATTAGTATTACAGTGACACTTGTCTCTATCTACCTATCATAGCAACCTTAATGATATTCAAGTATTAATTAGCCGCTACTCTCCAGCTGGTTTCTGTCTACAAGAAACCTACCTAATGTCTCAAATTTCTACCAACATAAAGAATTATACTATCTATCAACAAGATTGTAATACTTCATATGTAGTAGATGTCAGTAGTAGGCTGCTGACGAGGCTAGTGGGAGTCAGAAGTGTTCAAAGCCGCTAAGTGGATTTCCTTATTTATTGATTTGAAATTATTGTTTTTCTAAAACTTTTGATTTAAATTTAGTAGTATAGCATTATTTTGTGATTTTCTGATTAATCTGGTGTATTTATTCTTTACTCGGCCTTGTAATTGCATAAAAGTATTGGTAAGGGTATCAAATCCACGTGTTACAGGTTGCAGCTCCGCTGAAAGAGAAGTTTTTTAGCCATATTTAGCCGCTTTATTGACCAATTGTTACATCAAATTATTTTCTATAAGTAGCTTATAGATCTAGTCAGGATCCTTAGTTTATTCTGAAATGAGACATTGAGATTTGGAAGTTAATTAATACTTAAGTGTCCGTAGATTTACCGTTCGTAACTTGCTGCCATTGTTATACGATACAACGTTATATCCCGAACTAGATAGCGTAAGCTTAGTATAGTAAAGTATATAATATAATATTGTGAATTAATCAGTAAAATCTATTAATCTTGTTAAACTTCATTGTCAATTAAATTGTACTTTTTAACTAAATACATATAACGACTTAGATTACGTCGTTATACATATAATTACGATTAATACATAACTTGATACGGAAGTTATATAAATGGAACTCGTAGATAATACTCAATACTAAAAAATATATATAGCGTTATAACTGTGTTGGGATACAAGTTTAGGGTTATAATTTTGTACTGAAATTGAAATTTTATTGAAATTAAATTGAAATCATGACTCAGACCAGAGCAGCAAAGCCAAAGGCAGAGGAGGACTGAGTTCTACCCTGAGAGGGCAACTGCCCCCCACAGGGGAGAATTGAGGGGGGGCAGTTGCCCTCTGAATCACAGCCTTTTAAAATGCACTGCTTGCATGATGTTTGCGGAGCAATCGGGTACAGGACATGATATTGCCATGGGGGATGTCTTTGGGTGTGCGCGATGTAAGGAGTGTAAGGAAATCAGGCGACAACTCAGCATTGTTATGGGCCTATATGAGAGCGTGAAGACAGAGTGGATGCCCTCAAAGGATCTAAATTGAGGGCCCATCAAGCTCTCAGCTGCCCACATCAACGCCAGAGCTTGCACTTGATCATCACGCAAAAAAGCGGCAACCCCCAAGGCAGAATGCGCTGGTCCCACAGGAAGTAGTAGTTGTTGGTGACTCTATTGTCAGGAAAACGGGGAACATGCTTTGTAAAAAGGATAGGTGGAACAGAACCAGGGTGTGTCTGCCAGTGGCAAAAGTTGATGACGTTGTAGAGTGGATATTATCTTTTAAGGGCACAAAAGAATATATATTTGTACACGTTGGCACTAATGATATTAAGAGTAGGAGACCAGTAGAATTACTTAACAAGTACAGGTCACTGTTGAAAAAAAGCCGTGAATTAGGGTTGAATTTGAAAGTCTGTGCAATTCTGCCCAGACACGATATGAGGGAGTATATGATGAGAGCCTTGTCGATCAATTCGGCCCTTGGAAAGATTGTGCAAGGCTCAAGGTGTAAAATTTTTTTCAGCCTGATCTGTACTTGTTAACAGGAGAGACTGCTTCTACAGTGATGGGATACACTTAAATAGAAAGGATGCAAGAATATTTGCTGATGCTATTGAGGCACTGATAGGTGGGTCGGAAAACTTCTAACTTGGGGGGATACAAGGACTAACAGATTAACAGTAGCCACTGGCAGAAGTGAAAGTGATTCTTGGACTGCTTCTATTGGAATAAGCAGCAGCCTGGAAAACAAGATGCAGGATATTTCAGAGACCGCTGGAAGTCATTGCTGTACAAGTAAACACATGGGTTGTGTTAGGATGGCTAAGAATAGGAAAAGGTGCATGTACACTTGTGTGTACACCAATGCTAGGAGTTTGGTAAATAAATTTGATGAATTTGAGGTATTGCTCAAAACATCAAAGGCAGATATTGTTGGGATATCAGAGACGTGGTGTCACAGATATAAGGAATGCAGAACTGGAATTTGGGGAGTACAATGTGTACAGGAAGGATAGATAGAATAGGAAGGGAGGAGGGGTTATGCTATTAGTTAAGAAACACACAAAATCCAAGGAAGTGAAGCCAGTCGACATCGCTGGACAGTGCAGTGTCGAGTCAGTTTGGTGTGACCTAAGCATTGGGAGATCAAAATTGAGAGTAGGAACGTGCTATAGGCCCAATGACTCTGATGAGTATAATAAGAAACTGTACAGGGAAATAGAGTGGGCCAGTAAATCAGAAAGTCTTATAATGGGGGATATTAATTTCTCAGATATTGACTGGAATCTGGGGGCTGGTCACTCACACACTAGGAAGGCTTTTGTGGATTTATCGGATGATTGTTTTCTACATCCGCATGTTCGGGAGGCAACTAGAGGGAGTAATACTCTGGATTTGATTATCAGTAGTGATTCTTCATGCATTAAGAATCTGCAGATAAATGAACCACTAGGTGGAAGTGATCACAGTGTGCTGAAGTGGGATTTACTCAAAGAGGTAACTACCATTAGGGGTAAAGGTAAGGGTTATTGCTTTCGTAAAGGCGACTACGATGGTCTGAGACAGTATTTAAATTCTATACAGTGGGACCAACTGATGATGTTACCAACAGCAAATTTAAAATGGGAAGCATTAAAAGAACTTATCATAGAAGCTACTAGGATTTACATACTAACTAAGAAATATTGTTCAAAGTTTAGGCCTAAATGGATGTCACACAAACTAATGAGACTTATGGCAGAGAAGAAAATTGCGTGGGATACATACAAATTAACATATGACACAGAAGTCTATGATAGATACAAGTTGATCTGTAACAAATTTACAAAGGAGGTTAGGCAGGCAAAGGCAGATTACGAGAAATCTTTGGCAATTGATGCAAAGAAAAACAGCAAAGAGTTCTTTACTTATGTAAACTCTAGAAGAAAGGGGATGAATCAGATTGGTCTACTTGATATCGATGGGTCAACTGTTGATGATCGTGCTCAGGTAGCTAACAAACTAAATGGATATTTTGCATCGACATTCACACATGAGGAGTTATTCAGCGAGGGGAATGCCAGGGGTTTATTAAACTCTGGCAGTAAGCTAGAGAATCTTGCAGTAACTGAGACTAAAGTGGAGGAGGAATTGTTGAAGATAAAGACAAGAAAGGCACCTGGAGTGGATGGGATCTATCCAGTTATATTAAAGGAGGCAGGAAAGGAAGTAAGCAAACCCTTAGCTATAATTATGAGAGCATCCTTGGACTCAGGGGAGGTACCCACAGACTGGAGATGTGCAAAAGTGACCCCAATTCACAAAGAAGGATCAAAGGCTGACACAAGTAATTATAGACCTGTGAGTTTAACTTCTGTTCCAGGAAAATTGATGGAGGCACTGGTTAAAGAAGAACTGCAGGATCATCTAGACAAGACTTCAGTTATAGCTTGGACACAGCATGGTTTTGTTAAGGGGAAGTCTTGCCTGACCAATTTGATTGGATACTATGATGCAGTCACAAAAGAACTGGATGCAGGGAATAACTTTGATATTATATACTTGGATCTTAGAAATGCTTTTGATACTGTTGGACAGGGAAGACTGCTGCACAAATTGGAGCAGTATGGCATTGGAGGCAAATTGCTGCTATGGATAAAGGGGTGGCTGAGGGGGAGAAGACAGTGAGTGGTAATCAATGGACACTGCTCATCGTGGACTAATGTTATCAGTGGAGTCCCTCAGGGTTCAGTGTTAGGTCCATTATTGTTTTCTGTATTTATAAATGATATTGATGATGGTATATCAAGCTTAATGCCTTGATATACCAAGCGGGCTGCAAGAGTAGCTTATGGTGTATTGTCAATGATATATACGAATTTTTCTAGCAGGGATAAGGAGGCGATTATTCCCTTGTATAAGGCAATGGTCAGGCCACACCTAGAGTACTGTATACAGGTCTGGAAGCCTCATTTCAAGAAGGATGTAGAGCTGCTGGAACTAGTACAGAGAAGGGTAACAAGATTAGTGAATGGAACAAAGGGGTCCTCTTACGACGAAAGGCTTAAGTTTTGCAAATTACAGTGTCTGGAGACTAGGCACCAGCGATGTGATATGATAGAGGTGTATAAAGCCTTGAATGGTTTGAGCATGCTCAGTGCTGATGGGATTCTTCCTCTTGCTCAGAATAATCACCTGAGAGGCCATAAATTCAAATTGAGGAAAGACAGATGTAGGATAGACGTGCGGAAATTTGCCTTTAGCCAGCGGGTGGTTGGTTGGTGGAACAGACTTCCATCCCTTGTTGTGGAAGTTGATAGCCTAAATAAGTTTAAGGCTCAGCTGGACAGGTATTTCGAAAGAACAGAGGAGTGAAGTGGAAGTGGTTTTTTTTTTTTTTTTTTTTTTGGCTGATGCTGCATAAGCTTGCTTTCTTGCATCAAATGCTAATGCTAATTAGTTCATCTGACATCCATTTAGGCCTAAACCTTGAACAATATTTCTTAGTTGGTATGTAAAGTCTAGTAGCTTCTAAGATAAGTTCTTTGAATGCTTCCCATTTTGAATTTGCTGTTGGTAACATCATCAGTTGGTCCCACTGTGTAGAATTTAAATGCTGTCTCAGACCATCTCAGTCACCTTTATGAAAGCAAAAACCGTTCCCTTTACCCCTGATGGTAGTTACCTCTTTGAGTAAATCCCACTTCAGCACACTGTGATCACTGCCACCTAGTGGTTCCTTTATCTGCAGATTCTTAATGCATGAAGAATCACTACTGATAATCAGTTCAAGAGTATTACTCCCTCTAGTTGCCTCCCGAACATGCTGATGTCAAAAACAATCATCCAATAAATTCACAAAAGATTTGCTAGTGTGTGAGTGACTAACCCACAAATTCCAGTCAATATCTGTTAAATTAAAATCCCCCATTATAAGACTCTCTGATTTACTGGCCCACTCTATTTCCCTGTATAGTTTCTTATTATACTCATCGGAGTAATTAGGCCTATAGCACACTCCTACTCTCAATTTTGATCAATTTTTTTGCCAATATTTACTGATGGTTCAAAATTACATTCAGTCGTTGGAGCAGCTGCAGTATTTCCCTCTACTATCATTTCGGCTGCCCTTCCACCTGAGTATAGCAGATTCTCTGCCGAACTACATGGTGCCTCCGTAGCAAGGTGGGTAGGAGCAGCTGTACGTAGCACATGCTTCTTGATTAGACCAGGGTTCGAGCCCGTGAGCCACCAACGTTCCAGAGCAAGAGCAAGCTATGTTAAACTCTGTAATATAAAGCAACTTCAATCCGCTTCACTTCAACCATCAACGAAGACACCCCTCAAATAAAATTTGGAAAATAATCAAAAAAATGAGTGTTACACACGAGATGATTCTCGTTCGTATCATGGAATGGGGGGGGAACAGAATGTTTCTGGCCCTGCCCAAATTGCCAACATCTTAGGGGAAACTTTTGCCAAAGCATCAGCAACAGAGAGTTACACAAAAGGCTTCAGAAGATTTAAAACAAATACAGAAAAACAAAAATTAATCTTTTCGTCTAAAGCGAATGAACAATATTACCTACCATTTGCTCTCCATGAATTGCAACTCTATCAACATCTAGATGCCGTGCTATAGGACCATAGAATATTCACTAGTCGATGATACAGGAACTAAGTACTGAATCATTGCTCTCACTTGTTGAGCTGTTCAATAGACTTTACCTAGAAGATACAATCCTTAAACAGGCTACAGTCCTTGCCTTCCTTAAACAAGGAAAAAACCCGATAAATCCTACTAGCTATAGACCCATTGTCTTGAACAGTTGCCTCTGCAAAATTCTTGAAAGGATGATAAACCGTCGACTGATATGGTACCTAGAAAACTTTAATCTCTTACATTCTGCATAATATGGTATCCGAAAAAGCAGATCATCCCTAGATGTACTAGTAAGACTTGAACTCCATCCGAAATGCATTCCTTAGATCGGAACATCATGTCATGGTGCGTTTTGATATAAGTAAAGCTTATGATTCCACGTGGAAATATGGAATACATCGCGAATTATACCACCCTGGACTCTGGGATCATCTGCCGATTTTCATTGAGAACTTCCTGTACAAACGTACATTTCAGGTTCATTTTAAAACTTCATTATCCCAGTTCTTACAAGAAGGAGTCCCCCAATACTCGGTACTCAGTGCTACACTTTCATAATTGCCGAACAGATTCCAAACACTATTGATACATCACTATTTGTAGATGATCTTAGCATTTCGTGTCATGCAAAAAACATGACTACTGTTGAAAGATAGTTACAAGGGGCAATAACTAAGATCAGTTCATGGACACAAACTAATGGATTTCAACTCTCTCTGCATAAAATGTTGTGCATCCATTTTTGCCGCCAACGTAAACTTCACCCACATCCGGAACTAATACTGAATAGCCATCCAATTACAGTTCATCCCAGCATACGGTTCTTAGGAATCACATTAGATCATAAATTTACCTTTTTAGAGAATATTAAAAAATTAAGAACATCCTGTCAACAAAAGCTAAATAGCATCCGGGTTTTCTCAGCAACTAAGTGGGGAGCTGATCGAGTTACCATGTTGCGATTATACAGAGCCTTAATAAGATCAATGCTTGACTATGGAGCACCAGTGTATAGCTCAGCAAGGCCTTGTGTCCTTTGCTTTCTTTAACCTATCCATCATAGTGCAATGTACATTGCCATAGCAGTATATCGCACGTCTCCAATACACAGCCTATATGCTGAAGCGCATGAACCCCCTCAATCAGAAGACAACAGTTTATATTACTCTATGCATATAAAATTATATCTATGACTAAACACCCAAACTGGGAGATACTTTTCACCCACCAGCACAGCATGTTATTCTGAAACCGCCCTTCTGCTAACTGACCATTAGGTATGCGAATAAAATACCTTTCAGATGAACTCAATCTGACTTTTAATAAAGTTGCAAATACACTTCCAATTTCCTGTGCTCCTTTGGACTTTATTTAACTTTCATATCCAATCTATCCCTACATCATGGAATAAATCTACATTACATAAAGAAAATTTCTTACGACTGTATCATGCAGTAGTGGATCAGTTCCCCAACTTCGTCGTAGTGCATACAGATGGAACAAAGAATGAGGCTCACGTTGGAATTGCTGCAGTTTTTCTGAACATTACATTGGCTTATGAATCGCCATATGAGTTCAGTATATTTTCTGCCGCACTAATGGCTATTCAGATTGCACTGAAGCATATCGAGTCCTCTGATATTGAAAATAGTATAATTTTTATAGAATCTTTAAGTGCACTTCAAGCCCTGACAATCCCCATGAATATCACCCACCCAGTCTTAAAGGAAGTAACCTCCTCTTTGCATACTTTATTCGAACTTGGGAAAAGTTTACACCTCTGCTGAGTCCCTGGACGTATGGGAATTACAGGAAATGAATTAGCTATCAATGCTGCAAAATCTGCCGTCTTACCACCCAATGACAATTGCAAAGTACCATATCAAGACTAGAAATCAATAATCCAGAGAAAATGTATGTACCATTTCAAGCTTCAACTCAATTCAACAACGGGAGGTAATCTTAACACGCCTACAAATAGGTCACACAAATATCACTCATAGTTAAATATCTTTTAACTGTGTTAAAAGATATTTAACTATCAGTGATATGAGTGAGATATGTTTTACTGAGTGAAAGCCCTCAGTAAAACGTATCTTTTAAATATGTTTTACTGAGTAAAACAACAAGGATATGTTTTACTTTCAGTAAAACATATCCTTGTTGAATATCTAAAATATACAAGAGAATGCCATAATCTTTCACTTCAGCCACAACAGAAGACCCTCTTACGCTTATTTCACTTTTAGGCAATGAAGAAAATGTCTCAAGCATTTTTACCGTTTTCAAAAATATTAATGTATACCACCTCCTTTCACTAGTTAAAAACTAACTTGCTGGTACTATTTTTTGCAATTATCTCTATCTAACAGGAAAGAGCATTAATACTTACCATATGTATGGCGCACTATGGCCATAGTTGCTAATGCGCCTAATAAATCCCTAAACCAACAACCCAAACCAGGGAAAGATCAGTCTGTTCCTCAAAACTGTAGACCCATTTCTCTCACCAGTTGCTTAAGTAAAACTCTGGAAAAAATAATTCACCATCGACTTACTCCAAAAACCTATTCTCTGATAATCAATTTGGTTTCAGAAAAAATCAATCAGCCTTGGATCTCATGGTCAAAGTAGAAACAAACATCAGGAATGCATTCATACAAAATGAGCATCTTGTCATGGCATGCCTTGATATAGAGAAACTTTCGACACCACTTGGCATTTTGGTATCCTGAGAGATCTGCTTTCCCTTGACCTGAGAGCCACTTACCATATTTCATACAAAACTTACTTCAGCACAGGTCCTTTCAAGTTTGATACTGACAAGTCCATGCCCTTGATGTGGGCACCTGTATGTGGTGACGGGACCTCCCAGTGATGCTGCTGAACTTCAGATTACCATCACTGGGACCTAACGCCCATACCTTGGTTCCAGGTTTACATCATTGGAATCTGGCGTGTCCAGCCGTGTGCCACGACTCGTGGAAACTTGGAAATGGGGATCGTAGTGGTTGAGGGGCCCAGCCTTAATATCCCACTACGGCCCCTACTTCGACAAGATGGATGGTTCCGGTACGGACTGACTGGGTTCAGTCGGCGGGTGGTAAGACCTAGCAGTAATAATACTGCTAGGTCAACTTCGTTCCAATAAGTCTCCCTCCCTTTGGTCCTGGGATGGGATCAAGGCTTATTGGAAACGTGGGTTTGATGCTCCTGAGTGAACTTGGTGTCCCATTCGTGTACACAGTACCTGCTAGTTCACATTTGGGCATTCCCTCGTAGGGCTCCGTGGTGGGTGAGGTACTTAGGGCAGCTGAAATTTTTATTTTACTCCCATGAGTAATTTAAATCCTATTTCTTCTGGGCCTCCAACAAGGCCCCTACCTTGTTGGAGGCCCAGATGAGATCAGATGAGAATGACACCAATTCTGTCAAAAGAGCCAGAACCGAGGAAAAAACACCATCTATAACACCGCTTTTCCTCATTCTCCATTCACCAGAGAGCAATCAGTCTTTAAGATGTCACCCTTCTTCATCCAAACAGGATTAGAAGGGTTGGAAAGATCACCAAAATCCGTAAAACGGCTGCATTCTGGCGATGTTTTAGTCGCCAGCAAGCAGAAAGAATCGACATCCATAGGAGAATACCGATCAGTGTAACACCCCCACAAAACTCTGAACTCTTCCCGAGGTGTCATTTCAGAGTGGATTCTTCTTCATGTTTCTGAAGAAGAGATCTGCTCTGAACTAAAAGACAGAGGAGTGACAGCTGTCAAGAGAATATCAATGCAGAAGGATGGGAATCTCATCCCTACCCGAGTTCTCATCCTAACATTCAACACCCCATGGCCTGCAAGTTCCATCAAGGAGGCTACTTAAACTGCTCAGTGAGGATTTACATTCCAAACCCATCATCATCATCAGCCATTTTCAATCCACTGCAGGATGAAGGCCTCTCCAGCAACTTTCCAGTTCCTTCTGTTTTGAGCACTGGCCATCCATTTACTACTCAAAAACTCATGAATTTCATCTATCCATCTCCACCTTTGTCTTCCAGGTTTTCTTCTAGCTCCTCTTGGGTACCATTCTGTTATTTTCTTAGTCCATCTGTCATCATGTCTTCGAGCTGTGTGTCCTGCCCAAGACCATTTTAGTTCTTTAGTTTTGATAAGAATGTCCTTTACTTGAGTTTGCTGCCTAATCCATGTGTTTCTCTTCTTATCTAACAGTCTGATTCCCAATATAATTCGTTCCATTCTTCGCTGTGTAGTTCTTAGCTTCTCTTCCATTCTTTTGGTGAGTGCCCAAGTTTCACCTCCATAAGTCATGGTGGGGAGTATACATTGGTTCATTATTTTACATTTCAGACAAACTGGGATATTGCTATTCAGTATGTGACTATATTTCCTGAATGCTATCCATCCAAAATTTATTCTTCTCTTGACTTCCAGCCATTTATCATTATTACAGCTAATAACTTGTCCCAGATAAGTATATGACTCCACCTTTTCAATTACTGCTCCTTCAATCATTATTTCCCTTTCCGTGGCATACTTGTTCATCATTACTTTTGTTTTAGCCATATTCATCTTTAGTCCAAAATCCTTACTAACTGTGCATAACTGATTAAGATTTTCCTCTAATTCTTTGGGATCGTGGCTTATGACCACAATGTCATCTGCAAATCGTAAATGGTTTAGGTACTCTCCGTTCACATTGACTCCTTTCTGCGACCAGTCTAATCTTCTGAAAGCTTCCTCAAGGGCAGCAGTAAACAGCTTCGGAGATATTGTGTCTCCCTGTCGAACTCCTTTCTCGATTTTAAATTTGCTACTGTCTTTGTCTAGTCTAATAAAGGATGTAACACTCTCATATATTTTCTTCAAAATCATAATATATGGAGTATCTATGCCTTGTCTTTCCAGTGCCCGAAACATTGCTTTATGCTGTATCGAGTCAAATGCCTTTTCATAATCCACAAATGCCAGGCATAATGGTGTTTTATATTCATTTGCTTTCTCCATTAGCTGTGATATTACGTGAAGGTGATCCATAGTTGAGAATCCTGTCCTAAAGCCAGCTTGCTCTTTCGGTTGATTCTCATCAAGTATTCTTTCTAATCTGTTAGTAATGACCCTTGTGAACAACTTGTAGATATGGGATAACAAGCTAATTGGTCTATAATTTCCAATTTCTGATTTATCTCCTTTCTTATGCAGCAAAACTATGATTGCATTATTCCACTGCTTAGGCATCACACCTTTTCTAATGCACTTTGTGAAGAGCCTTGCCAGTTTTTGTGTTATGTCTCTTCCTCCCAATTTTAACAACTCTACAGTAACTTCATCTTCCCCCGGGGCTTTCCGATTCTTCATTTTCTTCAATGCATGTTCTACCTCATCAGGAAGAATATCGGGTATGTCGTATGTGTTGCTACTTTGCAATCCATGTTCCCCACTGCTGGTATCATTCCCCCGCTCCTTGTATAATTCTCTATAGTAGTCTTCTGCTATTTGAATTATGCCTTCTCTGCTGTTTATAAGTACACCATCGCTATTCTTCAGTTTCAGTATCATTTGTCTTTCTGTATTACTGCTCATGGCTGCTGATTTAAATCCTTTGTTTTCCCTTAATGCTTGTTCTACTTTTCTTGTGTTAAATCTTCTTATGTCCTCTCTGAGTCTCTTTCTAATGGCTTTGCATAACTCAGTATACTCAATTTTCTCCCTGTCAGTGTTTTTCTTGCTCTTCATTTGTCGTCTTTGGTTCATCATGACAAGTGTTTCTTGACTAATTTTTTCTTCTTTGGATTTCTGTTTCCCTATAGGTTTCTTGGGCTTTATCACTTTCAGAAAGTTGTAATATTCCTCGTCGATATCTTGGTCCTGAGCAGTCTGCAGAAGCTCAAACTTGTTCTTAAGTTCCAGTACATACTGCTTTTTTTCCTTCTCTGTTATTTCAAAGACCTTTGTATTATTTACTCGAGTCAGTTTTTTCCTTTCCTTTCCTACATCTATATCAAGTGTACATCTTACCATTCTGTGATCACTTCCAACATTTACCTTATTCAGGACGGTAACATCATTCACAATATATCTTCTGTTAGTGAGGATGAAGTCGATTTCATTAGTTTAATCCATTTGGACTCTTCCATGTCCACTTTCTGTTCACCCTTTTCTTGAAAAAAGTGTTCATTACTGACAGTCCTTGAGATTCTGCAAATTCCACAAGTCTCTCACCTCTTTTATTTCTTTCACCAATTCCAAAATTTCCTATAGTTCCTCTTTCTGCGCTGTTTTGCCTTTTTCCAACCTTAGCATTGAAGTCCCCCATAATAATAGTGTAGTGGGTTTTCTGCTCATCTTGAAGACTCAATTTCAGTGTACATTTCTTCAACCTCTTCATCATCATGGCTCGATGTTGGTGCATAAATCATTATAATCTTTAGCTTGTACCTCTTAGAAATCTTGAATATTAGTCTTGACACCCTTGGTGATGTACTTTTGAATTCCAAAATGTTGTTTTTAAAATCTTTATGGACCAGAAACCCAACTCCACCTTCACTCCTTTCATTGTTTCCATTGGTGTACAGCAGATTTCCACTTGATAAACTTATATGTGATTCATTTCTTCTTCTTGTTTCAGCCAAACCGATGATATTCCAATTCACATTTTCTAATTCCTTTTCCAGCTCTAATATCCTGTCTTCACCGATGAGTGATCGTACGTTATAACAGGCCAAGTTCAATTTCCGTGCATGGCAGCCTGGTCGTACCCAGAGATTCTTAGCACCCTCTGCTTCCACTCTGATCCTCTCGCTGCCGTAAGAGGGAGAGTGAAAGCTGCTGGGGACTGAGGGCCATTTGTGTTGTTGTGCTCTCATTGCTGGAGGGTTTGGTCTTTTCCTCTTCACGCTGACCAGGCGTCTTGAAGAGAACCACTCTACACGTTCGTTGCCACCTAAGTGACGTAACAGGGCTTACCATCGAGAAGGTGTGCATGAGTGGATTTTAGGGAGGCAGGCCAACCAGACCTCTCCTAAATCTTCTGTAATAGAGAGATATTGGATCCATCAGTGTTTTAGGCTGAGTGTCTGATAACACACAGGATACCTGTTCCCCTCTAAGCCCCATTCCAAACCCACTGAGGTGTTTTAGATGTCAAAAATACAGCCACTCACAAACAACTTGTCGTGGTAATCCTGCCTGCATCGATGTGGTACGAAAGACCACGAGAGCAAGGAATGTTCAGCTTCCAAACCAATCTGAGTAAATTGCCAAGGAGAGCACCCTGCCTGCTCTAGAGCATGCCAGCGGTGGAAGGACGAAAAAGAGATTCAAAAGATAAAAACAGATCTGAACATATTCTATCAGGAGGCCAGAAAACGCATTCAACCAATAAATAGCGGGAAGCCTTTGTACGCCCAGAAGGTTTCTGCAAAGTGCACTTTCGGTAAACAAACTGAGATGACTGTACCACCAAAAGAGTCATTTACTCTGATTGCATGGTATTTATTGCGTTCACAAAAGCCCACCCAAAAAACACAGTCAGCTGCCACTCCTATTTCCGTGCCTCCTAATGCTCAACCACTACCAAAACCAAGTGGTAAATAAAAAGTACAAATATTAGAAGAGCCACCTGCAATACTAGAAACAATGGATGTTGTGGATAATGAGGTATTGGATGACCCAGTCCTGGAAATCTTTGCAGAACAAAATATGGACACAGGCCAATGACCTGTCTTTCCAAAGAAAGATAAAGCCGGGATTGAGAAAACGAAGCCCTCAGCCATTCGGAAACCACCTGATGGACCCCAAATAATGGGCAAGTTCAAATTTCTACAATGGAATTGTCGTGGATTCCGTCGAAATTGTGACGGCATCAAGGCCCTCCTGAGTAATCATGAGCCTACTTGCTTTTGCTTACAGGAGACGTATTTAAAGGCAAATGAGGACCCATACTTGTGTAACTTTTCAGCTATTCGATAAGACAGAGATAGGGATGGTCCTGCCCACAGAGGGGTTGCTATCCTTGTGGCTAACCACACCCAATTTCAAGCTACACCACTTACCACCAACTTAGAGGCTGTAGCAGTTCAAGTTACTGTAGGGCTTATCTTAACTGTATGCTCCATCTATTTGCTACCTGGGAACGACATCCCCCAGGCAGACCTTGATGATCTCATTAGACAGTTGCCACTCCCTTTTTTGTTACTAGGAGATTTTAATGGACACAATACTCTGTGGGGTAGTGCTGACATCAATGAAAGGGGTTGGACTATAGAGCGCACACTCAAACAATGACCTGGCCCTGCTAAATGTTGGACTTAACACCTTTAGCCACATGGCTATCCGTACATTTACCGCGATTGATCTCTCTATATGCTCCCCCTCTCTCCTTCCTGTGTGTACATGGGAGGTTGAAGACAACATTTATGGCAGTGACCACTTACCTGTGATATCCATCCTTTGCAAAGGGAGACAATGCCACCCATCAGGGATGCCATGATGGAAGATCGGTCACACTGACTGGAATGCCTTCAAAGATCTGGCATCATTTGATACCAACACAGTCAGCAAGGAACTGATTAACAATGTGGTAAAGTACATTACAGACACTGTTGTCCGAGTAGCGGCAATTGCAATTCCAAAGACTTTGACTTGGTTTCCATCACTTCCAAAATCATGGTAGAATTCTAATTGAACTGCAGCAAGAAAGTCTCAAAACAAGGCATGAGGTATTTTTCGCCGGTACCCCAACACAAATAACTTAATAGCCTTCAAACACGCACGTGCTAAAGCACGTTACGTAAGACATCAGAGTCAGAAGGAATCTTGGATCCACTTCACATCTTCTATCAACCAGGCTTCATCTAAGCTTGTCTGGGATAAAGTCAGGAAAATGGAGGGGAAATACACATCATACCCTTCATGGATCCTGGAGTATAATGGATGTGCAATTGCTGACCCAACTGCAATTGCAAACACTCTTAGGGAGATATTTGCTAAAGTGTCTGCCAAAACATCTTAACCCCCCCCCCCCAAGTTTCTGGCCCTCAAACAAAAATGCTGAAAGGCAACATTTGAAGTTGTCATCAAAGAACTGTGAAGAATACAATTAACCCTTCACAGAATGGGAAATGAAAGCAGCACTATCACTGTCCCAGGCATGTACCATAGGGCCAGATGACATCCATTATGAGATGATTAAGCATCTTTCATCTGAATCTCTGGATCAGTTGCTCTGTTTGTACAACACAGTTCCGGCATAAGGCAATCATGCTTGCCTTCCCAAAGCCAGGAAAAGATACAAAATTTCCGAGTAATTGCTGCCCAATTGCTCTGACAAGCTGCTTGTGCAAGATCCTGGAAAAGATGGTGAATGCCCATTTTATGTGGTATTTAGAAGGGAATGACCTCCTTTCCAAAGTTCAGTGTGGTTTCCGAAGGAACAGGTCAACACCTGATCATCTTATAAGACTGGAAACATCTATTCGAGATGCTTTCCTTAAATGTGAACACCTGGTGTCAGTTTTCTTTGATATCAAAAAAGCATATGACACAGCTTGGAGATTTGAATTTTGAAGGATATTTATGATCTGGGTCTGAGGGGCCATCTAGCCCTCTTCATTAAAAATTTCTTATTGGACCAGTCATTCCAAGTTCGTGTCTCCTCTGTTTTCTCTCAATCATTTTGTCAAGAGGAAGGAATCCTCCAAGGGTCAGTGTTAAGTGTTATGCTTTTCGCTATCAAAGTTAATTCTGTTACTGAACAAATTCCTCCAACTGTAAACAGCACCCTCTTCGTTGATGATTTTACCATCTTCTGTCAGTCGTGCAACATGACGATTATTCAACGACAATTGTAGCATGCCGTTGACCGTGTCAAATCCTGGGCAATGGCAAATGGTTTAAGGCTGTCACCTCAGAAGACAGTCTGCATACACTTTTGTCGCAAACAGAACCTTCACTCTGAACCAGAACACAAACTTGGACAACACATCATTCCAGTAGCACCTGAGATAAAATTCTTCGATCTCACATTCGATAAGAAGTTGACATTTTTCCCACATATCCGTCAACTGCAAACAAAGTGCACGAGGGGATTGAATCTCCCTTGCGCCATCTCCTCAAATAAATGGGGGGGGGGCAGACTGATGCACTTTACACTGCATTTATTGTGCACTTGTTCATTCAAAATTCGACTACGGGTTTCACAAATGTACGGCTCCGAGTGTCAAGCGATAGTGACCTAGCGATTTTTTGTGCCATATATATATATATATATATATATATATATATATATATATATAGAGTGCTCTTACTCATCAAATAAGTTATATTTATTTTAGTGTCTTTTCTTCCTGTTTTACTCAAGTGATTCTTTACTTAAAAGCTTTCAAGTAAGAATCCAGAAAGAAAATTCAGCTTTCTTTCCTTATACATATATATTTTTTTAATCCGTACTAACCCAACTAACTTCCTTAACTGCTTGGTCACTGGTGGCACAGTTCCTGCCTCCACGTGGCAGGGGCCAATAACCTGGGAGAAGAAAGTTACTCTCCCTGGGCTAAAAGGAGTAAAGATGGACTTAAATAATTTTCCTCCATCAAGAGCCATCAAGCTCAATGTCAAAAATAATCCAATGAAAATGACTCAAACCAACCTAAAAGACTTCGAACAGAAGTAGTGTGTCATAACCCCCCTAACTTTCTGGTGATACACTCTCTGTCTGCTCAGCCTGTGGGCAAGCTCTCACCATTTATGATCCAAAAATATTTAGAATCAATTGCAGGATCACCAAAAATGGGGAAGAGACTACAATCAGGAGACCTCCTGGTTGAAACAGCCACCGCCAAACATTCTGAGTGGCTATTAAAGACAAAAACATTTGGTGGGTTGCCAGTATCTGTTACTCCCTACAATACTTTAAATTCATTGAAAGTCGTCATCACAGAGCGGGACCTGCTTACAGTTTCTGAGGAGGAATTAGTCCACGAACTTGGTAATCAGAAGGTAATCAGTGCAAAGCGCATAATGATTAAAAAAGATGGAAATCTCGTAACAACTCGATCCATCATTTTAACCTTCAGCACTCCTGATTTTCCATCCACTATAAAAGCTGGCTATTTAAACTGCCGGATTCGGCCGTACATCCCGAATCCTCTTCGCTGTTTTAAATGCCAGAAATATGGCCATTCTCAGCAGGCACTCCATCTGTCCTATACGTGGCTCTAAAGATCATGCACAAGCAGATTGCTCAGCTTCAACCCCCGTTTGTCCCAACTGCAAAGGAAGTCATCCTGCGTTTTCTGAATCATGCGATATGTGGAAAACTGGAAAAAAAATTCAGAGATAGAAAATAGAACATAAAGTAACATATCCTGAAGCACACAGACAAATTATGTCGACCATGCCCAGCCAATCTTATGCGTTTCGCAGCACCCGAAGCTATATTTCAACTGCAGCTCAAACAGACATGTCAATACCACTGAACACCTCTTTGGCAAATTGGGTTTAAGGAACATTATCAGCTTCCAGAAAAGATACTCCTAAACCTAAAACCACTGAAGCCGCAAACTCCCAATTAGTATTCCATCTGATAGTCCAACAGTCTAGCAGGACATTGAAAGAATGAAAACTACTAAAGATTGTAAGAAAGCCAAACCTCAAACAAACAGTAAGGAAGTGAATGTACACCTGGATTATGAGGAACCCATCCTAGGATTGCATGCCAATGACACTATGGATACTGGTCGCTCCACATTCCCAAAAAAGACCAGAAAAAATGTCCCGCATCCAGAAACAGCCAGACAAATCATCCTCAAATAAAACTAAATAATGCATAACATCATACAGTGGAATTGCACAGGACTAAGCAGCCATTCTGATGACTTAAGAGAGATTTAATAGCTCAATTCAACCCCATAGCTGTATGCCTACAGGAAAAATTCTTGTTACTCCAAGTTTCGCCAAAATTCTCCAATTATATGATGTATAGACGAGATAGAAACTCAGAGTCTCCTGCACGTGGAAAATGGACATCATCCATTGTGAGGGTCCACTACAATGGACAGAAGAGGCAAATTAATTACAGAATTTATGAATAACACTGGATCTCCTACTTACATCCACCTACCCACAGGATCTACTTCTGCAGTTGACTTGTCAATTTGCTATCCATCCATCTTTCCAATCCTGACATGGTCGGTATTATTCGATCCCTTTAACAGTGACCACTTTCCAATTATTTGCTCAATACAAACTGCGGTAACTCAAAATCCTAACCAATGATCCAATTGGAAGTTTAGTAAGGCGAACTTGGATGGCTATTTTGCCCAAATGCTCTTAGACAGAATTTATGTCTAACAGAAACATATTGATGATGTAACTACTTACATCACCAATTAGATTCTGACTGCGGCAAATGCTTTTGTTCCAAAATCCAAGATGTTTTGTGTTCACCGAAATCACTTCTGGAATCCAAAGTGCTTTATTGCCAAACAAGATAAAAACCATGCATGGAATGATTTTTGGAAGTGTCCTACTACCACTAACTTAATTGCTTATAAAAGTCTTAAAGCAAAGCAAATTAGAAGATAAACAAATTGCAATTTGTGGATTGCTTTTGAATCAACCATCACAAAAGACACTGACACACGGGTCATCTGGAGAAAGATACAGGCGCTAAATGGTAAATTTGTTCGGCTGCCCTGTCCGATACTTCACTGGAAAGGAAAAGACATGTCTATGCCTGAAGAAGTTGCCAATGCATTAGCAGAATCTTTTGCCACCATTTCTACTTCTGCTTCCTATACATCATCCTTCCAGAGCATTAAAGATCGTTCAGAACAGTATAAAATTAACTTCTCAACGCACCGCCTCCTTTCCGTAAAACCAACCCTTTACATTAATAGAACTGAAAAAAAATCATTAAACAGATCTCACAACAGTGCTTCGGGGCCAGATGGTGTTCATTACTTCATGCTAAAGCATTTATATGAAGAGGACTTGTGTACCCTGTTGATTTTCTACAATCGGATCTTCTCTAGAAATGTCTATCCTTCTTCCTGGCGGCATTCGTTCATTATCGCCATACCAAAACCAGACAAAGATCCTACCCTGGTTCAATATTTTAGGCCAATATCTCTTGCAAGCTGCGTAGGGAAAATTTTCGAAAGGTGATTCATTCAAGACTCACATCCTGGAGTCACAGAATCTCTTTCCAGACCATCAGTATGGATTTTGGAAGAACAGACCAATGCTAGATGTGCTTATCAAAGCTGAATCACCTATTCCCAATGCCTTTGTCATGGATTTCTACCTAGTCATGGTCAATTTTGATCTCGAAAAGGCATTCAGTTGCCTGAAATAATTCAATTTTACTGCAACTTCGATATTTTCAGGTCCGATATAAAAATGCACTCTCTACATCTCACATTCTGTAGCACAGGGTTCGATACTTAGTCCAACACTGTTCACAATTCGAGTTAGCAATATGACACGGGACATCCCAAAAACCATTGACACTTACATGTATGCAGACGATTTTACCATTTTCTGTCGGTCCAAAAGTATTAACACCATTAAACGGGCTCCAACTAGCCATAACCAAAGTAGAATCCTGGACTTCAAGGAATGTTTATCGACTGTCAGAAAATAAATGCACTGCTACTCACTTCTGCAAGCTACAGGCTCTACATCCTGACCTTGAACTAGAAATAAACAAAACTCCAATCCCACTTGTTAATACCGTTAGATTTCTTGGACTGATATTGGACAGCAAGCTAAACTTCCAAGCTCACGTCACTCATTTAAGAACTACTTGTCTAAAGCATATGAATATACTTCGATTAATCTCGTCCATGTCATGAGGAGCTGATCGGTATAACTTACTATACCTGTACAAGTCCCTAATCCATTCACGCTTGGATTATGGTTCTTCAGTATATGATTCCGCTAGGGTAAGCACATTAGAATGGCAGAACGTCATACAGCACAATGCTCTGAGGACAGCCCTAGGAGCTTTCAGGACTTCTCCGATCCAAATTCTTTGTATCGAAGCGCATGATCCCCCCCCCATTACACCTACGTAGAAAAACACTACTGCTCCACTATGCTGCTAAGATCCAGAGTTTACCATCGCACCCCAGTTGGGGGTATCTCTATTATACTCAGTGGGAATCGTTCAATGAGAGCAAGCCAAATGAAAATAGACCTGCTTCACTGAGGAATAAAGAGCTTTTTCAGAGTTGGAATGTCAATTCAAATGAAATTTTTCAGACAACTGCACCTGTTCCACCTTGGACCTATGTGTCTGTCTCTCACGATGTGCACTTTCTCCAGTGGGGGGAAAACTATTATACCACCCTGCAATATCAGACAGTTACACACAGTTCATGCTACTATTATATGATAGATGCTGCTGCTGCAGTTTTCCCTTCATGTACGATTTCAGCCACACTACAGCTAGCTTTCAGAGTCTTCATAGCTGAATTATATGCCATTAAGTTAGCGCTTAGTAAAATTATTGAGCTTTCCATCTCACCTGCCATAATTTACATAGACTCCCTCAGTGCTGTCTCTGCCATAAAGAATAAGTTCTCATATTCCCATCCTATCTTGAAACAGATTCATTCTCAGCTATTCTGCTGCAATGTGTCCAATCAGTCAATCGGTTTCTGCTGGATCTCTGGTCATTCTGGCATTCCTGGAAATGAAAGTGTCTTTGCCGCTAAACATCTTCAAAACGCTCTCTCACAATATCCTCAGGTTCCTTACACTGACTATATGTCTGTCATTCGTAAAGCGTGCTACGATAAATAGTCACAGATCTGGAAAAGTAACATCAACAATAAATTTCACCAGATAAAAGAAGATCCATAGCTGTGGCTCTCTAGCTTCCGATGAAACAGATGAGAAGAAGTGGTATTGGCAAGGTTCAGAATTAGTCGCACTCACCATACCCATCTCTTCCTGCTACTGGAAGAAAACCCACCTCAGTGCTCATCCTGTTAGATGCAACTTATGGTTCTTCATTTTCTGGTTGAGTGTACCTTATATTCAACCCTTCGATCAAACACTTTCTGGTCACTCTTAATGTTGAACATCTCGTCTAATTTATCTCATATATTAGGAAATGAAGCTGATATACAAGAACGTTTCTCGTATTTAAAACATATTGGCCTAAACAGGAGCATATAATTTAACATCTCTAACGATATGTTGCCTGTGAATAAACTGTGAATAGACACAATTTGGCCTCAGTAGCTCTTGTGGTGTTATTCCCAATAACAACAACCTAAATGTATGCAGTGGCTAGAAATAGCATATACAGTGGCTAGACCCACTTCACCACCAAGCCATCCATACTGCTACTTGTGCATTCAGTACATCCCCTGTCCAGAGTTTATACATGGAAGCAGGTGAACCACCACCACTATTGCTTCGACGAAAGCAATTATCTCTGAAATATACATTTAAACTAAAATCCCTGCCAGACAACCCAACATGGACTTCTGTTTTTGAGCCACGATGGGAAACTCTTTATAAAACCCATCAGACTGCTAACCGATCCTCTGGCACCTGTGTCGAAGAGCTGCTCAGAGAGCTCAATATCACGGTAGACAATGTTGCCCAGTCACCAAGTCATCTACTTCCACCCTGGTGTGCTTGCTTTCCATCATGTGACTTCTCCATTAAAAGTTGGGGTATGTTTATAATTCCATTCTCTGTCTACCAACAACTCTATGGTACCCACTGATTTTAAGCTGATTTTTTGCATGTGTTCATTGATGGCTCGAAGTCAGAGTTGTCTGTCGGATCTGCTGCTGTCTTTCCAGATAGTACTATATCTGGAAAAATTCCCCACAAATGCAGTATTTCAGAGTCTGAATGTTAACCTCGACCACATTAAAACTGGTAAGCATCAAAGATGTATGGTGTACACTGACTCTTTAATTACACTGCAGGTTTTATTGGGGATGAGGTATAATCCTCATCCATTCATGACCCGGATTCAGCAGATGCTACATTCTCTGTTTGAGTGTTCATTCGACATCCATTTCTGCTGAATCCCAAACAACATTGGGATCAGGCGTAATGAACTGCCAGATGCCGCGGCCAGTTTACCAAAATCTCACAGCACTTATTGCCTGTTAGTCCCCTGTACAGACTACAGGCAGCTAATATATGCTAAATTACTCTCCCAGTGGCAACAATCTTGGCATGAGCAAGTCACAAACAAGCTCTAAAATATCAGATAAAGCTTGTAATCCGACACCAGCAGTCTAGTCTGCGCAGGAACCGCTGAGAGGAAGTTGTTCTAGCTCGCCTCTGCATAGGACACAGTAATCTTACACATGCATTTCTCCTGAGGGCAGATTGTCCTATGTGCGAGACCTGTGGCACCATTTTAAAACTATTCGTCACATTTTAACCAAGTGTCCACGTTTTAGACACTAAATTTTTATTTTACTGCTTTTATTCATCTGAGTGAGCCTTACACACTCAGTCAGATTTTATCCAACAGTGACCATGTGTCTGGTGTTTTTAGCTATTTAAAATTAGTAAAAATTTTTACTCTTATTTAAAATTTACCTTTTATTGTTATTTCTTTATTGATTTATATTTTATACTTTTTATACCTTTGTTATTATATATTTTGACATGGTGACCTAACTAATTAGGTCACTGAAAGTTAAATTTTTATCTATGACCCCGTCTTGGCATATTATAGCCTTAGTTGCTAATGCGCCGGCGCCTCCGTAGCCAGGTGGGCAGGAGCAGCAGTGCGTAGCACACACTTCTTGATTAGACCAGGGTTTGAGCCCTTGACTACCAAATAGGGAGGATGCGGAAAGGTCAGGGAATGACCACCGCATATCCCCGGAGCAATATGGCCTTAGTTGCTAATGCTCCTAAAAAAAAAAAAAAAAACCAAATAGCTAATGCTCCAATAAAATCCAAACCAAGCAACCAGATTTTTACTGACAATGACATTGTCTTTTTTTTTTTTTTAAATCTTTGAATAACCTGTTTAAATATATTTAGTATTATACTTTTAAGTCTTGGATGATTTTTTTCTGTAATACACGCATATAGTGTGTGTGTGTGTGTGTGTGTGTGTGTGTGTGTGTGTGTGTCATAGATTTGCTTGTTCTTTGCCATTTTTATGTAGCCCTCTTTTACAATTTATATACGGAGGATACGGAAAGGTCAGGGAATGACCACCGCATATCCCCGGAGCAATATGGCCTTAGTTGCTAATGCTCCTTAAAAAAAAAAAAAAACACCAAATAATAACAATTTATATATTCATTATGGTTGTGGGGTCTTTTTACTTTTGTAGTGGTCCAAGTCCATAAAATATCCTCTTACTTTCTTCACAACACATGGGTTACTCCGCTATTGATTATTGCTATGCATTGTGTGTGTGTGTGTGTGTGTGTCTCAATTGTAAAAAAAAAAGATTTTTTTTTATACAGATATTGATTATCTTATTATGTTTCTGCCAACAAGAAACTCTTGTTAAAGAGTACTGACCATCACAAAAAGTATAAAGTATTATTTATTCATTTAACACCTTGTCTTTGGAAATTTAATTTAAAATGAATTAATTGTGATCTTTGTAATAATGAATTATACTATTTTTGATTTATTTATTTTTGTGTTATAGTCAAAAGTGAGAACTATACACTCTGATTTAAATAATTTGGAAGAAGGTTTAGATAAAGCTGTTCCTGTTGCACGTAGTATTCAGAGTCTAAATGTGCAGATTAAGGAAATATATGTAAGTTTCAAATGCAGTTATTATTTCTTTATGTTAGTATCTTGTATTTTGTCATTTCAAAGTTTTTATATTTAGTCTTCTCATAAAGAGCATGTATTCTCAAACAGTTTTATTAAAGAATTATAAATTAGCTCAAAGTTTGCCTGTGTGAACACACATCTTTAGCATGAAAAATAAATATTCTGAGAAGTTCATTAAAAAAATATGGACAAACTAAGCTAGTGTTCTTCTCTAGAAAAAATCTGGGAACCACTGAAAGATATGTATAATTCTTCCATTCTTGCTTCCGTTTTATCCAAAATTTTCTTCAGATTATTTTAATATATTAAGAATGTGCAATATTAATTAGTTTTGTTCACAAATTACCTATTAAAATAAAAAAAATTATATGATAAATTTTCTAAATTTAAAGAAAAATAGAAGAATTTTTGCTATTAATTTATGAATTTAGTTTTAAATTGGCTGATATTTTAATCCTTTAACATATATGATAATTTGCATGATGTGATTGAATACCCAAGATTAATAGCTATCCCCAAATATAAAAATGGTTATGGTGTGCCCATTTCAGATTATTTCTAATTTTTTTTTTAATGTGTTTTAATTGTTTTCCTATTCCAAATGCATTCTTTATTTGGTTCTTCTTATGATGTGAATACTGAAACCATGTAATGTTCCCAGATTAAATGCAGAACATAAAATTAAAAGAAAAAGAAAATTAAAAAATAAATTTAAAAAAAATATTTTAATGTGTGAAATTTATCAGAAAAATTAAAAAGTTACATATAAGATACATAAGGTAAAGTGAAGGGAGGGGTATTTGCCTGCTGTTTTGAGAAAATCTAAAATAGGGAAAGGGATCAATAATACTAGGTAACAAATTTTCAGAAAGGTTCTGTTTATGAGCATTTCTTAATTAATTTTGGTATTCTGATTGCTTATGAGACCTTAGTGTTGCATAGCATCAATGCTTTACCCAGAAATAAAAGAAAAGTAAATATTTAATAATACTATCAGATTTATTAACAATATTTAACATCTGAACAGAATAACATATTAATCTTTGCTAGAAGGAAGTTCATCTCACAGATACTCAGTCTGCTTCTGGTTCTCCAACCATTTTCACACATTTGGCATGGTGGATGATTGCATTATCATTTAGAAAGTATCCCTGTGAACAAACAATGCTGCTTCCAAGTACACCTGATCTACAGTAATGTTCAGATATGCTCTTCCATTCATGGTATGCTCCAATGGGATGAGAGAAACAAGGGTATGACATTACACCTCTTCCAACATCCTGTACTGTTGATATATACAAGATAGTTCTAGTGACTTCTGTTTTCTTCCTATTGGTACTTTTCCATCAGTGCCAAGATGTGTAAAGTCTGCATCCATCTTTCATTTTACTTGCACTACTGTTTGACATAGTGACTTAACTCATTAGGTCACTGAAAGTTTAAAATTTTTTATATATGACCTGGTCTTGGCGCATTATAGCCTTAGTTGCTAATGCGCCAATAAAATCAAAACCAACCAACTTGCACTACTGCAGCTATAATTTCTGGCTAGTGTCTAAGATCAGTACCTTCCCTAAATAGTCTCCTATTCCAAATGCATTCTTCATTGAGTTCTTATTATGATGTGAATACTGAAACCTTGCACAGGTTTCAGTATTAAATGCAGAAGATAATTGTTCTGTAGGTTGACAAGTCACTTCATTATTTGTTCTAGATGTCAAGCACCTGACTCTGCTTAAATTTTTTGGTTGCAGTTGTTTAGTTAGAGACCTTTTCTGGGCATTTTTTTTATTTGTTAAAGATTCTGATGTCACTCAATCTTTGATGCTACACAAGTGGAGGTATGTTTTCTGCTGTAATGACCTGCTAAATGTGTACTGATAACACAATGTAACAGTATGATTAAAGAGGCCTGTGCACACTGGATTCATTATTATTGTGGATTATTGTGTGACACAGAGCAAAACGGAAGACAGAATAAATAATGATAAGTTTAATACTAATTGTAAAACACACATATATTAAATTTTAAATGCATACAAAAGCTTTCGGTTATTAAGGTAACCTTCATCAGTCAAACTGACAGTTAAGAGTGGAACATGAGGTCGTGTACTGCTAATAATGTATATGAAACTGCGTCGATGCAATGGTTAATTGTTGAAGCCTGCAGTTGTGACGTATGTGAATGTTGCCAACGTTTGTCATTCATTAAAATGGTTGCTTCAATAATAGGGTGGATCTGACATCCTGGCCCCGAGTGCCAAGCGATAGTGTCCAAGCGATTTTCTTGAGTGATAAATAAAGTGATTTTTTGAGTGATTTCATTCCATTTTATTTCCAGCGCTTTTCTTATCCTCAGTTCTTTTCAAGTGGTTCTGTACTTAATAGATTTTGAGTAAGAACCCAGGAAGGAAAATCACCTTACTTTTCTTAGTGTATTAATTAATTTTTTCACTAACAAACTCACCTCTCCAGGCACTTGGTCACTAGGTGGCACTGCTCCTGCCTCCCCATGACGGGGCCGGAAACCTGAAAGGAAAAAAATAATCCTTTCGGGGCTAAAAGGTGCAAAAATGGACTCTACAAACCAAGTTTCACCTGGATCATTGGATTAAATTGAACACTCTCAGCAGCAAGATGATCCTAACCCATCTACTGCCAAGAGACAAAAGAAAGATGTGACCCAGACCATCTCTCCACTCTTTCCAATTTTGCATTCCTTGTCATACCAGCCAGTTAGTAAACTTTCTCCCTTTGTATAGTGTGTAGGTGTTTAGAACAAGCTGGTCCACCGAAAATGGTTCGCCGCTTTACATCAGGTGACCTACTGATAGAAACAACAAATCAATGTCATTCTGAGCTACATCTTAAGCCCCCGGGTGCCAAGCATTATAGTGATCAAGCGATTTTCCAAGTGATTCATAGAATGTTTACTCAGAGCCACAGTTCTTCTTCAGTTTAAAAAGTTTTTACGTTCTCTTTAACCAATAACTTAGTCTTACGAATTGTAAGCAAGTTTTAAGAAAGGAAATCCACCGTTTTTTTCTATAAACTAACGTATTAACCCTTAAACCGCTTGGTAACTCTAGTGGCACTGCTCCTGCCTCCTCGTGGCAGGGCCAGTAACCTGGGAGAAGAAATCCTCTCTCCCAGGACTGAAAGGAGCAATGATGGAAAACAGTTCATTTCCACCTTTAGAGCCATCGAGCTCAAGGACAATGAAAATGACTTTTCTCAACCCAACTTCAACATTCTGCAAAGCTATTAAAGCTCACAGCTTTTGGAGGACATCCAATAAAATTTTCTCCCTATGCCACACTAAACTCCTCTAAGGGAGTAATAACTGAATGGGATTTATTAACAGTATCAGAGGAGGAAATTTTCAAAGAGCTACACAAACAAAAAGTCATCCAAGCAAGGAGAATTATGACTCGAAAAGATGGTATTCTTGTTCCAACAAGGAGCATAATTCTCACTTTTAACACTCCTAGCTTACCATCATCTGTGAAAGCAGGCTATCTGCGTTGCCGTGTCTGACCGTACATACCAAATCCCATCAGGTGCTACAAATGCCAAAAATACGGTCACTCCCAGACTGCATGTTGAGATGAGGCAATATGTCCAAATTGTGGATCAAAAGAGCCTAATCAATCTGATTGCACCATTACTACTCCGAATTGCCCAAATTGTAAGGGTAACCATCCGGCTTTCTCAAAAACGTGAACTATGGAAGCAAGGGAAAAAAATTCAAAAATATAAGGTAGAAAACAAAGTGACATACTCAGAGGCAAGAAGACAAATAATGAAAACAGAAACAAAGCATACATGTGCCACAGCCACTCAACATTTCCAATCAGTGGGGATTCAAACGGATGTATCAGTTCCTCCAAATATATCCATTGCTAATTGGGCACGTTTCGTTGCTTGCTACCTTGAAACAGTTTCCTTCTCAACAAACAACTGAACAAGTCAGTAACACCCCAATTACCATACCAACTGATGTTTCCTCAACAAAACCAAAAGTGTCAGAAACCATGAAATCACAATCATTCCTCTTCACCATAATGGAAGTTGATGAATGCCATGACTCAGATGATGGAATCCTAGATTTACATGCAACCGCTGACATGGATGTGACCCGCCCTTTCTTTTCTAAGAAAGACAAAACAAAAATAGATTGATACAAGCAAACTACAACTAAAAAGCAGCCGGAACCAAAAACATCCCATAAAACAACATAATGGAAAGAATCCTTCAACGGAATTGTAGAGGCTTTCGGAATACAAAAGATGATTTGCAGGATCTTATCAATCAGTACAAGCCAGCTGCCATAGCTTTACAGGAAACTCTCTTAAATTCTCGAGCGTTAAGAACTATGCTATTTTTAGACATGATAGGAGTATAGACATGCCAGCTCATGGCTCCCATTTATGACTCTGCTAGAAAGAGCGCATTATGCTGGCTTGATCCAGTTCAACACAATGCACTGAGAATTGCACTTGGCGCATTCAGAATATCGCCTTTACATAGCCTTTACATTGATTCTCATGAGCCGCCACTATCTTTACGTAGGAAATTGCTATTGCTGATGTATTCTGTCAAGATACAAGGTTGTGCCTCGCATCCCATTCAGCAATATCTTTTCAATCCACCATTAGAAAATCTGTACAGAAATAAACCTAGCATAGTAAAACCAGCTGGTCATTGCCTTCTTGAACTACTGCAGTTTTAGAATGTTTCCATCCATTCCGTACAACAGGTAGCAACTTGTACTCAACCACCATGGGTTCCACCTTCTATACCGACCTGTGACACTTACCTCTGTCAGTGGGGAAAGAATATTTTGCAATCATCAAATATCAGACAAGTTCATGCGGTTCACTCTCAAAAATATATTGATTTTTTTTTTTTTTTCCAATATACACAGATGGCTCTAAATCCAATTCAAAAGTTGGAGCAGCTGCAGTGTTTCCAAATACAATTGTATCAGCAACCCTTCCTTCTGAATTGAGTATCTTTTCAGCTGAATTATTCGCAATTAAACTAGCTTTAAAAAATCTCTCTCCTGACTGCTCTTTAAAATCAGTAATTTACACTGATTCCCTCAGCTCAATCAAGGCTTTGTGTAATTCCTCAGATAAATTTCACCCTGTTATAAATGAAATTAGAAAATTAATACTAAAGATTAAAGAATGCCACCAGCTGGTCACCTTCTGCTGGATAGCAGCACATTCTAGTATTTTAGACAATGAACTGTCTGATAAAGCTGCAAAAAACCCAACCAGCTTAGATTTAACCAATATCCCTGTTCCAGCCTCAGACTATGCACTAATGTTTCATGCTTGCATGCCTATCAGAATGGACAGCACTATGGCATTTCCAAACTAATAATAAACTCTTTCAGATTAAACAGGTTCCGAAAATCTGTCTCTCCAGTTTCCGGACATCAAGACAAAAAGAAGTAATTCTTTCAAGAGCAAGAATAGGTCATACTTACCTGACCCACCTTCATTTACTCACAGGAGATGATCCACCACAGTGTCCACACTGCTATATAAATATGACTGTTAAACACATTCTCATTGACTGCCTCTATTATAAACAAGACAGAATTTCAACCTTACAATCACTGGTTATCCTTCAACAACCAATAACCTTAGAGAATTTGTTGTGACAAGGCCAATGTATCTGAATTTTTCCATTTTCTGAAGCAAACTAGAATTTTTAATCTTTTCTGATTAAGGACTTTTCAGACAGTAAGATTCTTTCTCTTTTCCTTTAATATAAACAAATAGGCGCATTATAGCCAAAGTAGCTTATGCGCCATGAATCCCCCACAACAACAACACACCAGCTCATGGAGGGGTGGCGATTATTGTCAGGAACAACATTCCATCCAAACATGTTTCTCTTCAGACTCTTTTTAAGGTAGTGGCGGTGTGCATTGTAATTGGTATTACTCTCACAATAGCTTCTATATATCTCCCTTTTAATTTCTCTTTCTCCTTGGATGACTTAGAAAACTTAATAGATCAGCTGCCATCTCCCTTCTACTTATTCGGAGACTTCAATGCTCATCATCCACTGTGGGGATCTCCAAAAGTTGACAAAAGGGGCAAACTAATAGAAGCCCTACTGGATACTCATCATCTTACCCTATTAAACACTGGTGAGCCCACATATATCCATTTTTCTACAGGACCCATGACTCCAATAGACCTTACAATCTGATATCCATCCATATATGCCAATACGGAGTGGTCAATTCTAGATAATCCCCTGAACAGTGATCATTTACTGATCCTTTGCAAGATACAAACACGAGTAAACTTGTCCCCATCGTAGTGCTCTAACTGGAAATTCCATAGGGAACGTTGGCATGAATACTCCTGTCTAACTCAGTTTGACGATGATATAATCCAGTCCTAGCCCATAGATAACATCACTGATCATATAACAAACCAGATATTACATGCTGCTACTTCTTCTCAACCTGGGAAACATAAACACAGTGGTTATTGGTGGAATCAGGAATGCACACACGCTAAACAAGAAAAAAATAGAGCTTGCAATTTGTGTCAAATTTCCTACATCCGGTAATTTTATTAACTTTAAAAGACTCAAGGCAAAGTTCCGCCAAATAAGAAGAAAAGCCAAGAAAGATGCCTGGATAGGTTTTAGTTCCACTATTAAAAAGGACACGGACAACAGACTCATCTGGAAGAAAATCCAAGCACTTAACGGTAAATATGTGCAGTCCCCATCCTCAATCCTAAACTGGAATGGATCAGAGTTGTCCGCACCAACAGAAATAGCAAATGCATTAGGCAAATCATTTGCAGTATATCAGCAGTGTCCACATACAACCAAAGCTTTCAAAAAATTAAGGCATCTGCAGAAAAGCAAAAATTAAATTTCTCTACTAAGGTATCACATCTGTACAATCAGCCATTCACTCTAAAGGAACTTTTGGAGTCTCTCAATAAAACATCCAGTACTGCTGCTGGTCCGGATGGAGTCTGCTATATAATGCTAAAAAAACTAAATAATGCACTAAGCTCCCTGTTAAATTCTACAATAGAATGTTTTCAGAAAATAGTTACCCATAATCCTGGTGTCGCTCAATTGTTCTAGCTTTTCCGAAACTAGGGAAGGATCATACCATCCCGTATAATTACAGGCTGATTTCACTGACTAGCTGTTTAGGAAAAGTCCTAGAAAAAATGGAACACAGGCAGCTAACATGTTTTCTGGAAACCAACAATCTGCTAAACAGAAATCAATACAGGTTTCAGAAGAATCGCTCAACCTTAGATGTGATGATCAAAGCAGAAGCAAACATCCACAATGCTTTCATAAGGAGACAGCATCTGGTCATGGTTAATGTAGATATTGAGAAAGCTTTCGTTTGGATTGAAGGGGCAGTTACCCTCAATTTATACAGAACTTTCTACACCACAGAACACTTCAGATCAGGTATATGAACAGTTTATTCAAACCATTTGAACAAGAAGGTGTTCCATCCTAAGTGCAACATTATTCATAATAAGAATTACTAATATTACACGAAACATACCAAAAACAGTTGAATCATATATGTTTGCCTATGACCAGATTATCTCTTGTCAGTCACAAACTATGAATGCCACTGAAAGGCAACTTCAAATATCCATAACCAGAATAGAATCGTGGGTGCAATGGAATGGCTATTCCTTAGCAGAAGCAAACATCCACAATGCTTTCATAAGGAGACAGCATCTGGTCATGGTTAATGTAGATATTGAGAAAGCTTTCGTTTGGATTGAAGGGGCAGTTACCCCCAATTTATACAGAACTTTCTACACCACAGAACACTTCAGATCAGGTATATGAACAGTTTATTCAAACCATTTGAACAAGAAGGTGTTCCATCCTAAGTGCAACATTATTCATAATAAGAATTACTAATATTACACGAAACATACCAAAAACAGTTGAATCATATATGTTTGCCTATGACCAGATTATCTCTTGTCAGTCACAAACTATG
Source organism: Mastigoproctus giganteus (assembly GCF_048544385.1). NCBI lineage: Eukaryota > Metazoa > Arthropoda > Arachnida > Uropygi > Thelyphonidae > Mastigoproctus > Mastigoproctus giganteus. The sequence goes on along the minus strand of NC_143579.1, from coordinate 64,784,720 downwards.
AATGCCACTGAAAGGCAACTTCAAATATCCATAACCAGAATAGAATCGTGGGTGCAATGGAATGGCTATTCCTTAGCAGAAAATAAATCAACAGCAATGCATTTCTGCAAACTACATCCAGATCCTGAAATATATTTAAAAAATAACCTGATTCCTCTTACCAATAACTTTTGTTTATTAGATTTTGTATCTAGACAAGAAACTTAATTTTTCCAATCATATAGCCTACCTTAGAGCAGCCTGTCTAAAGAAATTGAACATCTTAAGAACTGTCTTTACTAACTCCTGGGGTGCTGATAGACACACTTTCACATCTCTATAGAAAATTAATTCGTTCCCACTTAGATTAGGAATCACCGGTGTATGACTTCGAAGGGAACAGTTCCTTGTTGCGGCTAAATACAATTCAGCATAGTGCCCTAAGGATAGCCATGGGAGCCTTCAGAACATCTCCAGTCCTCACTCTATATATATTGAGGCAAATGAACCCCCATTGCACCTCAGGCGAAAAACCTTACTTTGTAATTATGCTGCAAAATTTAAAAGTATTCCATCTCACCCCAGCTGGGAATACCTGTTTGATCCTCAAAATGTAATGTTATATCATAATAAACCTAATGAAAATTACCCTGTGGGTCTTCGATTGCAAGAGATCACGAGCAATTGGAATATCATCTTTCAGCATATCTTTGATGACTATGCTTCTCCTGAACTTCTCTGGATTCAATTTTCACCTCGTTGTGATACTTTCTTTCTGAGATGGGGAAAATGCTACCTGCAAAACAACAACCTACAGCAGCTACATGAATCCCACATCTTAGAAAACTCAGAAAAACTACTTATCTACACTGATGGCTCCAAAACAGATGAACCCGTAGGTGCTGCAGCAATTTCTGCTACCTTCTCAATATCTGTATCTCTTCCTACCGAATGCGGTATCTGTACCCCAGAATTATATGTAATAAAACTGGCTCTAGGTAATATAAGTAAGCAGCATTTCAAGTAAGCTTTGATATACACTGATTCCTTAAGTGCAGTCACCGCCATTCACTGTTACTTCTTCCCACCCTCCCATTCTGAAACAGATCCAATACAGATTATATCAATATCAAACATCAAACCAGATGGTCACCTCCTGCTGGATTCCTGGTCATGTCGGCATTCCAGGTAATGAACGTGCGGATCATGCTGCTAAACATCCTGACAGTACATCATTCTGCCGTCTGAAAGTCCCATACACTGATTTCTTCTACCTTCTCAATATCGTCTTAATAAATCCACTATTAAAACAGCATGTAGGACTCAATGGCCACAATTGTGGCAAATGCAGGTCAATAACAAACTGTTCCAGGTTAAAAAAAGAACCTCAGCTGTGGACTTCTAGTTTCAGGAGAAGCAGGCGAGAAGTAATTTTGGCAAGACTTCAAATTGGTCATTCTTATACAATGCATCTGTTCTTGCTTATGGGATAGAATCCTCAGTGTCTCATCTGTCAGACCCAGCTAACAGTTAAACATGTTAAACATATTCTAATAGAATTCCCTCAGTATGCAACTCCAAAAATCCAGTTTCTATTCTCTATCCAATTAGCAGGAACCTTTAACTTTACTACACATACTTGGCAAAAATGCAAATTTTGAAGAACTATTTCAATACTTGAAATGCACCATCTCTGAAAGACATAATATATCATTTTCAGTCATAGGAAACTCATGAACAGGCACAATATGGCCCAGGAGGCCCTTGTGCCAAAAATCCTCAATTACAACAACAACAACTGCTCCTGTTCCACCTTGGACATATGTTTCTGCATCTTACGATGTACATTTTTTTTCAGTGGGGGAAAAAGTCATACCTCCTTACAATATCAGGCAGTTGGACTCTCTCACGCTACTCTGAACTCCCTTGCCTGTAAAATCTATACTGACAGATCGAAAACTGCGAGTACAATAGGTGCTGCTGCAGTTTTTCCTTCATTTACTGCTACAGCCTCACTACCATTAGCCTGCAGCATCTTCACTGTTGAATTATATGCTATACGTTAGCACTTGGTAAAATTATTGAGCTATCCATCTCACCTGCCATAATTTACACAGACTCCCTCAGCGCTGTGTCTGCCATAAGAAAGGATTTCTCATCTTCCCATCCAGTCTTGAAATACATTCATTCCTAGTTAATTTCCTGCAATGTGTCCAATCAGTCAATCAGTTTTTGCTGGATACCTGGTCATTCTGGCATTCCAGGAAATGAAACTGCTGACTTTGCCGCTAAACATCCTCAGCCCCCCCCCTCTCTCTCACGTTATCCTCAGGTTCATTACAGCGACTATAAGCCTATCATTTGCAAAGAATGTTATGACAACTGGTCACAGATATGGAAAAGTAACACCAACAATACACTTTACTAGATAAAACACGATCCAAAGCTGTGGCTCTCTAGCTTCTGACCAAACAGAAGAGAGGAAATGGTATTGGCACGACTCAGAATTGGACACACCTCTTCCTGCTATTGGGAGATAACGCACCTCAGTGTTCATCCTGTCAAATGCAATTTACTGTCCATCATTTTCTGGTTGATTGTCCCTTACATTCAACCATCCGCTCTAACACTTTCAAATCTCTCTCCACATTGAGAATCTCTCTCATGATTTATTGCACTTCATAGGAAATGAAGGAAACGTAGAACAAATTTTGATGTTCCTAAAATATATTGACCTGTAGAGGAGCATATAATTTATTATCTATAACTATATTTTGCCTGTAAATAAACAGGAACAGACACAATTTGGCCTCAGTAGCCCTTGTTAAGCTCTATACCAACAACAACAACCATACACATCTAACACACCTTTATCTTCTTGCAGGCACTGATCCAACACTGTGTACCAACTGCAACTCACTGTCCAACATGTATTCATTGATTGCCCCAAATACAATAGTGACCAACAAGCTATATTTATCTCTTTTTCCAGAAACATTCCTTTCAGTATTACTGACCTCCTGGCACATACCACAAATGCGGCCAAAATTTTTTCATTTCTTAAATGGATACAACTTTACAATGCAGTATGCACTTCAACAACATTTATATACATAATCTGTGTATTTAACATCACCATAGTTAGGTGCATTATGGCCTTTCTACTCTTTCGCCATAAATCCCATAAACAAAGAAACAAACAGTTTTACAAACACATATCGAGAAACTATTTTCTTCTTATATTAACTTTTTAGCTTTCACAATGTTTTCAGCAGTTTTCCTTGCTGTTTTTTTTTCGTTAATTACTTTCTTGTGTATACCCATTTTTGTTTATCACAAATTTAATTTCCCCTTTTTTCCCACTAGAGGTCACTAGTCCATGCTGTATATATTAAGTCATTTCCAGCTTTTCTTTCTTTTTCATGCTTGTACCATTGACATTTGAAGTCATCTGTTTTACATGCCTTTTCTGTGGTGGTGTATGCATTCTCTGTAGGGTCAACTGTAAGCTGAATGCCTACCACATAATATTTCTCCTCTTTTTTAGCATTAGCATTAGAAAGGGCACATGATGCAAGAAAGCAAGCTTATATAGCATCAGCCAAAAAAAACCAAAACAAAAACCCTTATTTCACCCATCCTCTCGCTCCAAATGTTTGTCAAGTTCTGCCTTGAATCTATTTAAGCTATCAACTTCTACAACAACAGATGGAAGTTTGTTCCAGCAATCAACCACCCGCTAGCTAAAGGCAAACTTCTGCACATCTATCCTACAACTGTCTTTCCTCAATTTGAATTTATGCCCTCTCAGGTTACTATTCTAAGCAAGAGGAAGAATCCCATCAGCATTGAGCTTGCTCAAACCATTCAAGGCTTTATACACCTCAATTAGATCACCTCGCAGGAGCCTAGTTTACAGACACTGTAATTTGCAAAAGTTAAGCCTTTCTTCGTAAGAGCAACCATTGTTCTGTTCACTAATCTTGTTCCCTTCTCTGTACTCGTTCCAACAGCTCTACATCCTTCTTAAAATGAGGCCTCCAGACCTGTATACAGTACTCAAGGTGTGGCCTGACAATTGCCTTATACAAGGGGATAATCACCTCCTTATTCCTGCTAGAAAAATTCCTGTATATCATTGACAAGTCATCATCAGCTACTCTTGCAGACCGTCTACACTGTCAGAAAACTTCATATCTGCCTGCACAATAACCCCAAGGTCCTTTTCATTCTCTACCACTGTCAGTGTGGTACCAGAGTTGATACGTTACTCTGAGATTACTGCTTCCCATATGTAGTACTTTACATTTGTCAATGTTAAACTTCATTTGCCACCTCTCAGCCCATCTGCTCAACCTTTCCAGATCCTGTTGCAGCAGCATAGTGTCATTAGTGTCATTAACAATCCTGCCAACCTTCGTATTGTCTGCAAACTTGGAGATTAAGCCTGATATACCATCATCAATATCATTTATAAATACAGAACAGAACAATGGACCCAACACTGACCCCTGAGGGACTCCACTAATAACATTAGTCCACAAAGAGCAGTGTCCATTGATTACCACTCTCTGTCTTCTCCCACTCAACCATCCCTTTATCCATAGCAACAATTTGCCTCCAATGCCACATTACTCCAATTTGTGCAGCAGTCTTCAATGTGCCACAGTATCAAAGGCCTTTCAAAGATCCAAATATATGATATCAAAGTTATTCTTTGCATCCAGTTCCTTTGGGACTACATCATAGTATCCAATCAAATTAGTCAGACAAGACTTCCCCCTTAACAAACCCATGCTGTGTCCGAGCTATAAGTGAAGTCTTGTCTAGATAATCCTGCAGTGATTCTTTAACCAGTGCCTCCATTAATTTTCCTAGAACAGAAGTTAAACTCTCAGGTCTATAATTACTTGTGTCAGCCTTTGATCCTCCTTTGTGAATTGGGGTGGGTCACATTTGCACATCTCCAGTATATGTGTACCTCCCTGAGTCCAAAGAAGCTCTCATGATTATGGCTAAGGGTTTGCTTACTTCCTTTGCTGCCTCCTTTAATATAACTGGATAGATCCCATCCACCCCAGGTGCCTTTTTTATGTTTATCCTCAACAATTTCTCCTCCACTTTCCTCTGTTATTACAAAATCACCTAGCTCATTGCCTGAGTTTACTTCACCTCTGGCATTCCCCTTCCTGAATAACTCCTCATGCGTGAATGTAGATGCAAAATATTCATTTAGTTTGTCAGCTACCTGAGCAGGCTCATCACCAGTTGAACCATCGATATCAAGTGGACCAATCCGATTCATCCTCTTCCTGCTAGAATTTGCATAAGTAAAGAACTCTTTGCTGTTTTTCTTTGTATCTTTTTCCAAAGATTTCTCTTAATCTGCCTTTGCCTGCCTAATCTCCTTTGTTACTTGGTTACAGACCAGCTTATATCTATCATAGGCTCCTGTGTCACATGTTAATTTATATGTTACCCATGCATTTTCCTTCTCTGTCACATGTCTCATTAGTTCATCTGACATCCATTTAGGCCTAAATCTTGAACAATATTTCTTTATTGGTATGAAAAGCCTAGTAGCTTCCAAGATTAATTATTTGATTGGTTTCCATTTTGAATTTGCTGTTGGTAACATCATCAGTTGGTCCCACCGTATAGAATTTAAATACTGTCTCAGACAACCATAGTCACCTTTCGAAAGCAAAAACCCTTCCCTTTACTCTTGATGGTAGTTACCTCTTTGAGTAAATCCCAGTTCAGCACACTGTGATCACTGCCACCTAGTGGTTCCTTTATCTGCAGATTCTTGATGCATGAAGATTCACTACTGATAATCAGATCAAGAGCATTACTCCCTCTAGTTGCCTGCTGAACATGCTGCTGTAGAAAACAATCATCAAATAAATCCACAAAATCTTTGCTAGTGTGTGAGTGACCAACCCTCAAATTCGAGTCAATCTCTGGGAAATTAAAATCCCCCATTATAAGGCACTCTGATTTACTGGCTGACTCAGGTGCCTCCGTAGCCAGGTGGGAAGGAGCAGCAGTGCGTAGCACATGCTTCTTGATTAGACTGGGGTTCGAGCCCATCACCATCAAATACGGAGGATGCGGAAAAGTCAGGGAATGACCACCGTATATCCCAGAGCAATATGGCCTTAGTTGCTAATGCTCCTAAAAACCAAATAGTAAACAAACAAACAAACTGGCTAACTCTATTTCTCTGCACAATTACTCATTATACTCATCAGATTCATTTGACCTATAACACACACCTACTCATTTTTCCTTTCCCAGTGCTTATGTCACACCAAATAGACTCAACATTGCATTGTTCACCAACATCAATTGGATGCACTTCCTTAGATTTTACATCCATTTTGGCTTTAATCTCCTTATTGCTGATTTCATTTAATTTAATCGAAGTTTACTCCAAATTTTTTATATTCACTTTTGTTTTGATATAACTTTTTGGCATGTATTTTGCATCCAAAACTGAGGCAGGTATTATCATTTTTTCGTATACTCTTGATGGTTGATACCATGAAGAAAGCACCAAGGTTGTAAGTTATGCAACAATATTCTTTTCTAGTGTGTTTGTATCATTTTTTTTATACTTTGTATTATTTCCTTTTCTTATTCCTTCTTTATTTCTTTTTTATTTAGTCACTCTTCTTTTTCCTTTTCTCTCCATTACTTTTATCACTTAACTAATATTGATCATGGTAATTGGTTTTTTCTGATGATCAGTTGCCTTAGTCCTTGAACTTTTCCTTTATTTTTCTCTCCTTTTTCATATCTTTTTTTCTCTCACTTTTCATATTTGCGTATTACTTTTTTTTAAATATTTTATTTATGCAGGCTGTTCAATAACCAATAATCATAATTTTTCATGAAAAATCATACAACTGGCTATTTCTAGCTGAACTGCAGAGTTTAAGACCAAACCACACTGCATCACATAGCAACCTTGCAGTCAACTCATGTGCACAGTGTGACCTTTGCGGTTGGTCAAGTTTATGCCTGTTCAGTTTTTTTTTACGTAACAATGGATGTGACACAAGAGGAACAGTATGCTGCTCTCAAATTTTGTTTCTGTCTCAAGAAAACATCATCTGAAGTATATGAAATGTTCAAAGAGGCTTATGGTGAATCTATGCTTCCATACAGCACAGATGGCAGGTGATTTAGAATGTTTAAATATGGATGTGATTCAATCACAAAAATCACCAGTCCTGGAGCATCTACCACTGCTATCACCAGAGAAAACATAATCATAAACTGCTTCTGTAATTGTAAGAGAATAGTGTTGAATAACAGTAAGGCAACTGGCACAGATGTTGAGAAAATCAGTAGGAAGCACACAGTATTCTCTTCCATGACTATTTGCATATGATATGTGTTTGTGCACAACATCATCATCATCAGCCATTTTCAATCCACTGCAGGATGAAGGCCTCTCCAGCAACTTTCCAGTTCCTTCTGTTTTGTGCAATGGCCATCTATTTACTATCCACAAACTCATGAATTTCATCTCTCCATATCTGCCATTGTCTTCTTGCTCCTCTTGGGTACCATTCTGTTATTTTCTTAGTCCATCTGTCATCATGTCTTTGAGCTACGTGTCCTGCCCAAGACCATTTTAGTTCTTTAGTTTTGATAAGAATGTCCTTTACTTGAGTTCGCTGTCTAATACATGTGTTTCTCTTCTTATCTAACAATATGATTCCCAATATAATTCATTCCATTCTTTGCTGTGTAGTTCTCAGCTTCTCTTCCATTCTTTTGGTGAGTGCCCAAGTTTCACTTCCATAAGTCATGGTCGGGAGTATACATTGGTTCATTATTTTATGTTTCAGACAAACTGGGATATTGCTCTTCAGTATGTGACTATATTTCCTGAATGCTATCCATCCAAAATTTATTCTTCTCTTGACCTCCAACCATTTATCATTATTACAGCTAATAACTTGTCCCAGATAAGTATATGGCTCCACCTTTTCAATTACTGCTCCTTTAATCATTATGTCCCTTTCTGTGGCATATTTGTTCATCATTACTTTTGTTTTAGCCATATTCATCTTTAGTCCAAAATCCTTACTAACTGTGCGTAACTGATTAAGATTTTCCTCTAATTTTTTGGGATCGTGGCTTATGACCACAATGTCATCTGCAAATCGTAAATGGTTTAGTTACTCCCATTCACATTGACTCCTTTCTGCGACCAGTCTAAACTTCTGAAAACTTCCTCAAGGGCAGCAGTAAACAACTTCAGAGATATTGTCTCCCCTTGTCGAACTCCATTCTCGATTTAAATTTGCTACTGTCTTTGTCTAATTTAATAAAGGAGGTAGCATTCTCATATATTTTCTTCAAAATCATAATATATGGGGTATCTATGCCTTGTCTTTCCAGTGCCCAAAACATTGCTTTATGCTATATGGAGTCAAATGCCTTTTTATAATCCACAAATGCCAGGCATAATGGTGTTTTATATTCATTTTCTTTCTCCATTAGCTGTGATATTACGTGAAGGTGATCCCTAGTTGAGAATCCTGTCCTAAAGCCAGCTTGCTCTTTCAGTTGATTCTCATCAAGTATTCTTTCTAATCTACACACTTTCTAATCTACACACCTGCTCACACTTGAGCAACAGCAATTTTGCATAGAGGTTTGTCAGGAGCTGCTATGGATAGTTAATGAAAATGGTTGAGGTTCTGCACAAGGTGATAATGACAGATGAGATATGGCTTCATCATTTCAGCAGAGAGTAAGCAACAAAGCTCTGGTTGGAAGTCTATCTCATCACCAAAAAAAAAATGCAAAAGTTGTGGCTTATGCAGGAAAGGTTATGGTCATCTCTTTTTGACATTCAAGGAATGATGTACCAGTATTTTGTGCCATGTTATAAGACTGTTACAGACTTTATTACAGAATTACTGCACACTTTGTGGAATCACCTTTGACGTCATTTGCTTGTTGCAAATGACGTCAAATTCATGCAGGTGGGTTGCTGCATCACAACAATGCGAGGCCTGACATTGCTCGTGCTGTCATTGAGTACTTAGCCAGCATTAATGTCAGATGTGTTCTTCATCCACCCTACAGTCCCAACCTTTCACCATGCAATTTTTTTTTTTATTTCTAAAGTTAAAGAAGGAGCTGCAAGGAAAACATTTCCAGTTGTCAGAAGAAGTTATAAAGACATAGGAAGCAATTCTCAAATGCATGTCAAAAAATTGCCTCCACCATGTTTTTAAAGAATGACAGAGTAAGAGCATTTCATCAAACAGGGACTGCTTTGAAAAGGACCATCAAAGTATAGAATGATTAACAAAGGTACGTTGTAAAATAAAATTATGATCGTTCTTTAGTGAAAAGCCCTCGTATCTGTATATATTCTGTGTATGTATGTATATATCATTTTCAGTTAAAAATATATTTTTATTGCAGGAATTTCAGACTTCATTAATTAATTCCAAAAGTACATTTGAAGATGTTGAAAAAGAATGTAATGATATAATTAGCCATGGCTACACTCCAGATCCCAAAGGATACAAAGATCAGGTAAATTCATATAATTCTAACATTACTGTCTTATTTATGATTTTCTAAAGTAATGCTGCTGGTATTAGAGTAACTTTTAGAAAATTATCTGAAACAAAAATATTTATACTTATTATGTTCAAGAAATTTTGTAGTTATGACATTGCCTTAAATTCTTTTTGTTTTAAAAGTAATCAGTAATTTACAAAAATAAACTGATAGCAAAGACTGAAATTTAATTTATTATATCAGGGTGTATTAATAAAGTAAAAAAGGCTGATAATATGAAGATGATTATGATAATTACAAAGAATTTGATGTGAATTCTAATGACAGCTGTTAATTAGACAAATAGACATAGATATGCACAACAGAAATCTCAGACTTTCTGAAAATTTTACTATAAAATAATATGAGGTATGGTCAAAAAAGTTCGGGGACTGACTCTATCCTGAAATTGCAGCAGTATAGCAAATTATGAATTCTCATAACATATTTACTGACTTATCTAGGCATAGCAGTGCAAGACTCGACCAATTATTTGTAGTCAGTCTGAATTAATGCTCATTGAATAGTTTTTTGTTTTTTGTGTTATGGTGCATTTTAAAATGCATAATTTTATTAAGCAGTGAATTCGCATCAAATTTTGTTTCCAGTAAGGAGAACATTTAAAAGAAACCAATAAAACTTAGAAAACACTTTCATAGAAAATGCTATGTGTCATTTGAAGACTTTTTTTTGATGGTTTGCAAAGTTTAAAGAGGGCTGCTTGTCCTTCAAAAGCACTTCTCTTTCTAACCACCCTGCAACTTCAAAAAACAGTGATTAAATAGCTCATCTTTGTGATATGATCAGGCATAACTAAGGTTTAATTATCCATGAAGTTTCTAATGAAATTGATATATCATATGGGACACAAGATTTGGGTATGCAAGGCATTTCAGTATCCTTCATCAAAGGCCCAGTCCTTTCAGTGGAAGACTGTCTTTTCAAAGGTGAAAAAAATCCAGAAAATCCCAAAAAAAATATGAACATCATGCTTATTATATATTAGCATTAGTAGTAGCATATAATGCAAGAAAGCAAGTTTATACAGCATCAGCCAAAAAAAAAAAAAAAACTTCCCATTTCACCTCTCCATTTGCTCCAAACGTTTGTTCAGTTCTTCCTTGAATCTATTTAAGCTATCAACTACCATAACAAGGATGGAAGTTTCTTCCAGTGATCAACCACACGCTGGCTAAAGGCAAATTTTCACACATCTGTTCTGCAACTGTCTTTCCTCAATTTGAATTTATGCCCCCTCAAGTGTAACCTGAGTAAGAGGAAGAATCCCATCAGCATTGAGCTTACTGAAACCATTCAAAGTTTTCTACACCTCAGTCAGGTTTCCAGAACCTAAGCATTTCTTGGTAAGACTACCCTTTTGTTTCCCTCACCAATTCCATTGCCTTTCTCTGTACTCATTCCAGTAGTTCTACATCCTTCTTAAAATCAAGCCTACAGACCTGTATGCAGTACTCAGTGTGGCCTGACCATTGCATTATACAATGGGTCAATCACCTCCTTGTCCCTGCTAGCAAAGTTCCTGTATATCATTGATAAGACCCCATGAGCTGCTCTGGCAGCCCGTCTGCACTGCTCTGAAAACTTCATATCTGATTGCACAATTATCCCCAGTTCTTTTTCATTCTTCACTTCCCTGACTGTAGTACTGCACAGTTGGTATGTTACTCTGGGGTTACTACTACCCATATACAGTACTCTGCATTTGTCAATTTTAAACTTCAGTTGCCACATCTGAGGCCACCTTCCTAACTTTACTAGATCCTGTTGCAGCAGAATACAATCATTACTGTCATTAACAACCCTGACAATCTCTGTATCATCTGCAAACTTGGACATTGAGGTCTTGACCAGCACTTCAAATTCATCAAAGTTATTTACTGTACTCCTAGCATTGGTGTACATGCAAGTATACATGCACCTGTTCTTACTCTTAATTACCCAAACACAGCCCATGTATTTACTTCTTGCGTGATGACTCCCTGCAGTTCTTGAAATTCCCAACAATTTGCTTTCCTGGCTGTTGCTTTCCAATAGAAGCAATCCAAGAATCACTTTCACCTCTGCCTGCAACTATTGTTAATCTATTAGCCTATGTATCCCCCAAAGCTAGGAGTTTTCTAACCTAACACTGCCTCGATAATATCAGTAAATATTCTTACCTTTTCTAGTTAAGTGTATACCATCCTTGTAGAAGCAGTCTCCTGTTAACAAGCACAGACCACAGTGAGAAAAATTCTATCCCAGGAGCCTTGCAAAAATCTCTCCAGGGTCGAAATGGTTGACAAGACTCACATCATACTTTTGTCTTATAGGACATCATTCATTAGGAATTTGTTCCCCTTTATCAAACATTGAACAAGAAATACTGCAAAACAACTATGGCTATTGCATGATGCTGCCTAAAGAAAATGGTTAGAAAAGTATACACTTCAAGGTTTTGGCAGTTGTATCATGACAGCCCACACTACTACCCACCATTGCAAAAATATATACAAGGAATGTTTGAAATGGTTGTGACCTGAGTATGAAAGGGTAGTGGTACAGTGAAAAAATTTCTGTACTTAACTTAATTATGAAACCAAGAGAAACTCAGGCTCAATATATCCTATGTTTGAATGCAGATTAAAAATTACATAAGAGTTACCTCAATTTTTCATCCTAGGATTGCTTCTTTTCCAGCTCTCCAACTCCGAACTGTTATGCACAGTTTAAAATGATTAACTGATTAAATTTCATTAAAATAAATTAAATGCATTCAATTCTCTAAGCTCATGCCTAATTAGACACCCCCGGGATCACAGCTGAAGACCACAACCCGACCCCAGACCTGTCCAATATATCACACAACCTCGAGAAATTGAAGGCATTATGTCATTATTTTAAAATTCTAAAAATACACACTGTTTAAAATGAATGCAGTTAAAATCTACTAAAATATGATGATCAATCTAAAAAAAAAAACTTTTCGACTTTCTGTCCTGATCACAGGTAGGAAACTATTGCGAACTATCTCCACCATTATTTATTACAGAGATTACTTGTTAGCACGCATGCATGAGAAATTCCACGAACCCGAAATGAGTAATGGTCTCCATATGTTAATCACGTTATTGTTAATTTTCATTTCCAATCAGAAGTCTTGTATAATTATATTGTACATTCAAAACTTTCACCTCGTTGAACAAGAAGACGTGGTCCTCATTTATCGAATGGAATGCCAAATCAGATGGCGTGGCCCTCATTGCCCTAATTGACGCAGCATGTTGCTTAAGATGCTTATCCAATAAGCACCTTGTAGATTGGCCCCAAGTGCCAAGCAAGTGACTATAGCGATTTCTGAATGATTTCCAAGCGGTTTTCTTAAAGAGCGGCTGATAATTATAGTGTTATTCTTCATTTTTTCCAGAGTTATTTAATTTTGCTCTTCTAAAGTAAAGCAGTTAGCATACCTAACAGAGGCACCTCCGTAGCCATGTGGGAAGGAGCAGCAGTGCGTAGCACACGCTTCTTGATTAGATCGGGGTTCGAGCCCGTGACCACCAAATACGGAGGATGCGGAAAGGTCAGGGAATGACCACCGCATATCCCCGGAACAATATGGCCTTAGTTGCTAATGCTCCTAAAAAAAAAAAAAACTAAGAGAAAGGAAAGACACCTTTATTCTTGTACATAGGACTAACTTACTAATGCACTAACAAATAACCTTACTTTATTGCTTGGTCACTGGTGGCACTGCTCCTGTCTCCACATGGCGGGGCTGGAAACCTGGGAGAAGAAAGCCACCCTCCAAGGACTAAAAGGAGCAACGATGGACAAAAATAAATAGTCCTCATGTGGATCTTTTGATCTACATCTAGACAAACATAATCCAGATCATGACATCACAAATATATCCCTTGCTAAGAGACAAAAAAAAGAAGGAACGGATAATACCACTCCTCTCTTTCTAATACTACACTCCTCCACAGACCAACCATTGAGTAAGCTGTCCCCATTTTTGATACAGAAATGTCTCGAAAATGTGGCTGCCTCTCCAAAAATGGTTCGGTGATTAAGATATGGAGATTTATTAGTTGAAATGACCGAACATAGACATGCCGAGAGACTATTGAAAGTATCTGCTTTTGGTGGAATTCCCACAAAGGTTATCCCACAGCCAAAAGAATTGTCATTAAAAAGATGGAAGTCTGCCCCTTCCCGGACATTGATACTAACATTTAAAATACCAAACTACCTACTTCCATTAAAACTGGTTATCTTAGATGCCAAGTAAAACCATACATTCTAAATCCGGTACGGTGCTTTAAGTGCCAAAAATTTGGTCATTCCCAAGCTGTCTGCAGAGGTGTAGCCACATGTGCTACCTGTGGATCAAAAGGGCATACACACACAAACTGTAACACTGAAATGCAAAGTTGTCCTAACTGTCATGGTAACCATTCTGCCTTTTCTAAAGAATGCCATCAATGGGAAAGAGAAAAGAATATTCAAAAATATAAAATTGAGCAGAAAGTATCATATTAGGAAACAAAGAAACATTTTGCAGTACCTGCTAAGTCACATACATATGCTTCAGTCACCCAACGGCTACGCTCAGTAGCAACTCAGACTGACTGCGCAATCCCTCCAAATATCTCAATATCTCGTTGGGCTAAATCACTTCTCTCCTCATTAAAGGAACAATCTTCTCCCAAATATGCTACTCAAGAAGCAAATACTCCTGTAACAGTACCTCCAGATAAGAAACCTAATGAGCAACCAAAAGAACGAGCCAAGAGTCCTGAAAAAGCAATGCAACTAAATTTATATCCGATACGATGAATATTGATGAAAACGTAGATGAAGATGACTCAGTTCTTGAGATTCATCCAGAGGATGACATTGACATGGGTAGGCCAATCTTCCTAAAGAAAAAGCAAAAGTAGACAAGTGCCAACAAAAATATCCACTGTAAGTAACCAAACCCACCAGTTAAAACCAAACAATGCACACAGTGATTCAGTGGAATTGTTGTGGACTTCGTGCTAATTTAGATGACCTGTATGATCTCCTAAGTGAATATGAGCATGTTGCAGCATGCATTCAAGAACCGAACCTGAACATATAAAATATATTCATACCAGCTGTCTTAAGAAACTAAATATTCTCAGAGTAATCTCCTCTATGTCATTGGGTGCAAATCGTTACATGTTGCTACATTTATATCACTCATTAATTAGATCCCGCTTAGACTATGCACCTCTTGCATATGCCTCAGCCAGGCCAAGTGTACTGAAATGGCTTGATCCCATTCATTATAGTTGCACTGTGGCCTTTCATACATCTCGAATTTTAAGTCTATATACAGAAGCCCATGAACTGCCTCTAGACGACAAATTCTTCTCCTAAATTATGCCACTAAAATCAGTAGCCTTCCACATCACCTGATATGGCAATATCTCTTCAGACCAAAATGGGAAAACCTTTATCGAACTAAATCAGGTCTCAACAAACCATCTGGCCTTAGGCTTCAAGCTCTAAACACTAGCTGGGGACTCAACATGAAAAACATATTGCAGGATACTAGCATGGAAATCTAGCCATGGCAAATACCCACAATACACGTTGACAGATATATTCAGAAATGGGGGAAGAATAATCTTCCAGATATTAACATTAGACAATTACATCTGTCCCACTCCACTCAGTTTAGAAGTTATGTACAACTACATAGAGATGGATACAAGACTGCTAATAAAGTTCGTACTGCCGTAGTCTTTCTGGATGCTATTATCGCCATTCAGCTCCCCTCAGAATGTAGTACTTATACTGCAGAGTTATATGGTATCCTATTAGTCCTGGAGAACATAAAAGAAGTCTCATATACTCAATCCATCATATATACCGATTCAATAAGTGCTGTGAAATGTATACAGGGTGTCTCAAAAATATTGGTACAAACGTTTAGGGGAGGTAGGTAACATCTAAAGGAATGTGAATCGCATAGGAACCTATAACCAGAAACGTCACCGTAAGTTGGTACACAGCGCTGTTCATCAGTTTGCAAGAGGGAAAATTTCTGGTTTACTCATTCAAGCAGTAGTCGCCGCACGAAGAGCATGCATCGATATATGAACTGTGAGCTGGCAGACATGCACCTAGTGTATGGATTAGCAGAAGGCCCACATGGTGTGCACCCCCATGCGCACAACATCGCTTCGCAATAAATGTGTGGGCAGGTATGGTCGGTGACTGCTTAGTCGGCCCATACCTGTTACCATCCCACATGAACTCCGCTAAATATTGGATCTTTCTTTAACAAGTTCTACCAGGGTTACTTGACGATGTTCCAGCAAATGTGAGACGCAACATTTGGTTTCAACATGACGGGGCCCCTACCAATTATGGATTGTCCATGGTGGACCCGTTGTCTGGCCCCCATACTCACCTGATTTATCAAGCCTTGATTTCTTTCTGTGGGGGCTCTCAAATCTATCGTGTATGAATCGCCTGTGGAGATGGAAATGGATCTCGTGGCGAAACTCGTCTGCGCTGCTGCTACTGTCAAAGAAACTCCAGGTGTGTTTGATCGTGTCCACAATCCTTGCTGTGTCAGTGTCACGCATGCATCGCGTCTCATGGTGGAACCTTCTAGCATCTGTTGTAACATCATGAAATGCATCCATCTTGTACTCCATTGTTAATATTATGTCAAATAAATGTTTGCCACTAATTACTGTCTTGTGTCATTTCTGCTTCTTGTGCCTCTGCTACTACTTTCCCGTGATGCTTCTGTTTATGGGTTCCTATGCGATTCACATTCCTTTAGATGGTACCTACCTTCCCTAAACGTTTGTACCAATATTTTTGAGAAACCCTGTATAATGTAAATGCTCCAGCAATCATCCTCTGATATAGAAAATCTGGCCTCGGTTAATGGAAATTCATACACATGGCCACCGCATAATTTTTTGTTGGATTCCTGGATAGTCTGGAATCCCAGGGAAAGAACAGGCAGATTTAGCTGCTAAAAGTACTTCAAATCTGATCTCACCCAATTTCAGGACACCATATGTTGACTATAAATGCATTATATAGCAGACCTCTAAAGAACAGTGGAAACATATATGGGAAAATGAAACAAATAATAAACTTTTTGAAATAAAGAGAGAACCCAAACAGTGGCAGTCCAGTGTAAAAGGAAATAGAAAAGAAGAGACTGTACTAGCATGACTGCACACATTAGTCCTACATACCTCACTCACAGTTACTTATTAAGAAAGGGGCCCCGGGTGCCAAGCATTCCGTGGCCAAGCGATTTCTAGTGCATTTCTAAAAGCGATTTCTACAAAGAGTATTTGAGCAAACAGATTCTATTTTTTGTTACAAAAACCGTTTTCTTGATTTTCTTTGTATATCAGAGTAGCACTTTCGCTCTACAAGAAGGAGGGATAGGCCCAGAAAGGGAATTCACCTTTCTGTTTTTTTCTATAAATACTAATTACTAACTCAGCCGCTTGGTCACCTCATGGCACTGCTCCTGCCTCCCCGTGGCAGGGCCGGTAACCTGGGTGGAAAAGATAATCCCCCAGGGCCAAAAGGAGCCATCATGGATTCTACAAATTTTCCACCCTTAGAGCCTTCAAGTGCAAGGCAAGAATATTGTCATGAAGACAAGGAAAATAGCCAACCCAAAAGGCTTCGAACAGAAACACACTGTTCAGACATTCCCAATTTTTTGGTGATACACTCTCTGTCTACCCAGCCTGTGGGTAAGTTATCTCCATTCGTGATTCAAAGACATCTAGAATCTATTGCAGGATCACCAAAAATGGTAAAGAGACTACAATCCGGAGATCTCCTGATTGAAACAGCCACCACCAAACATTCTGAGTGGCTATTAAAGACAACGACATTTGGTGGGTTGCCAGTATCTGTTACTCCCCACAATACCTTAAATTCATCAAAAGGTGTCATCACAGAATGGGACTTAATTACTGTGTCTGAGGATGAATTAGTACAAGAACTTAGCAATCAAAAGGTAATCAGCGCTAAAAGAATAATGACCAAAAAAGATGGAAATCTCATTCCAACTCGTTCCATCATTTTAACCTTTAGTAATCCTGATTTGCCATCCTCAGTAAAAGCTGGATATTTAAACTGCCGAATTCGTCCATACATCCCGAATCCTCTTCGCTGTTTTAAATGCCAGAAATATGGCCATTCACAGCAGGCATGCAGAGGCGACGCCATCTGTCCTATTTGTGGAGCAAAGGATCATACGCAGGCAGATTGTCCAGCCGCAATTCTCATCTGCCCCAACTGCAAAGGCAATCACCCCGCCTTTTCTAAATCATGTGAAATGTTGAAAACAGGTAGGAATATCCAAAAATACAAAGTAGAACATAAAGTCACATATCCTGAGGCACGCAGACAAATAATGTTGACCATGCCAAGTCCATCTTATGCCTCTCGAACCCGAAGTTTTCATACAACTCCAATTCAAACAGGTGTCAATACCGCCCAACGTCTCGCTAGCTAATTGGGTTAAAGCAACCTTGTCAACCACTGGAAAAGAAAATTCTAAAACTAAAACCAGCAATGCGACCAACACCCCAATTAGTATCCCAAATGATACTGTGACAGTCTCAAATGACACAGAAAAATTCCCAATTGAGACTAGGACAGTACCGCATAACAAAGAAAAACTAAAAACTATTAAAGACAACAATAAACCTGAATCACCTGCCAGTAGTATGGAAATAGATGTAAATCCAGATCATGAAGAACCCATACTAGAACTTCACGCAAATGACACTATGGATACCGGATGCCCCACTTTCCCGAAAAAAGACCAGAAAAAGTCCTCCTCAAACAAAAAACAGTCAGATGAATCATCCTCAACTAAACCAAAATGAACCACAACATCTTACAATGGAACTGCAGAGGCTTTCGTTCCAACACAGACAATATTCAATACCTAATTAACCAATATTCTCCTGTTGCCTTTTGTTTACAGGAAACTTACTTAACCTCACAAATTTTTCCTTCGATAAAGAACTATTGCCTTTATCGAAGAGATTGAAATACTGCTAATGCTGCCCACGGTGGTGTGGCAATCCTAGTAAATTCAAAGATCCCAACTAAACATATCCCACTTCAAACTGAAATAGAAGCTGTTGCTGTTCGTATAACTCTCCATAGTGCAATAACACTTGTCTCAATCTACCTACCACCAAACCGTATTTACTCTTTAAAAGATCTTGAAGACCTCTTTATACAGATACCTCCACCTCTCTGTATATTAGGGGACTTTAACGGGCACCACCCATTATGGGGCTCTCCTAAATTGGATAGACGGGGCCGATTAATTGAAAGCTTTTTAGAGGCACTAAATTTCAGTATACTCAATACTGGTGCACCGACACACGTACAGCTCCCAGCAGGACACACTTCAGCACTAGATCTCTCGATTTGTTCACCAGTACTAGTCCCAACCATAGAGTGGTATGTAATAAATGATCCCATGGGCAGTGACCACTTCCCAATAGTATGCAACTTTCTGAAAGCAAAGACTCCATCAATTCCGCCCTGCAGAAAGTGGAAATTTGTCCGAGCAGACTGGGCAAAATTTCAATCATCAATCGATCTTGATGAAGAAAAAATCCGCCTCCAACATATTGATAATGTGACAGAATACATCACGTCGCATCTTCTAAATGTGGCTAAAGACACGATACCACTATCAAATCCGCCGGGCCGAAAGCATTATAATTACTGGTGGAATGACAAATGCACCACAGCAAAGAAATCAAAAAATAAAGCCTGGAATTTGTTTCGGCAGTGTCCGAGCACAGTCAATCTCATTAATTATAAGAAATTAAGGGCAAAAGCACGCTTCATACAAAAGCAAGCAAAGAAAGAATCCTGGACCCGTTTTGCATTCAGTTTCAACAGAAATACTGATCCCAAAATAATATGGAAAAAAATTAGACAGCTGTCTGGTAAGTTTCCTACCATACCTTCTCCAATCCTCTCCTGGAATGGGAAAGATCTATCTAATCCTGTTGATATAGCCAATGCTTTGGGCAATACTTTTGCACAAATCTCAGCAACATCAGCCTATACTACCTCATTCCAACGAATTAAAAACACTAAAGAAAAGCATGGTATTAATTTTGAAATTTCCCGTCTTCTCCCATACAACAAACCTCTGCAATATTCTGAACTGTTACATGTCAGCCCGCAATGGTGCTGCTGGGCCAGATGGGATTTATTATGTCATGCTACAACATCTTAATGACAAAGCTTTGCACCTCCTCCTAGCCTTTTACAATCGCATATTTTTAGAAAATGTTTTTCCACCTTCTTGGCATCACTCTACAGTTTTGGCATTCCTGAAACCTGGAAAAGATCCATCCAACCCCTATAGCTATAGACCCATATCTCTCTCAAGCTGTCTCAGCAAAATCCTTGAGAAAATTATCTACAAAAGACTCGTCTGGATTATTGAGTCAGAACAGCTAATGAGCTATAGTCAATATGGCTTTCGTCAAAACAGGTCATGTGTAGATCTTATGGTCAAAGCTGAATTTACCATCCGTAATGCTTTTGTCAAATATGAACATCTAGTAATGGTTTCAATAGACATAGAGAAGGCTTTTGATACTACCTGGCGGCATGGTATACTTAGTGATCTTTACTTTCTCGGACTACGTGGCAACCTTCCTATATTTATTAAGAACTTTCTACATACTAGATCATTTCAAGTTCGATACCAACATACCCTCTCTTCCACTTTCATCCAGGAAGAAGGTGTTCCACAGGGATCAGTATTGAGTGCCACTCGTTTTGCCATTAGAATTGATTCCATCACTAAACATCTTCCAAACACAATTGAAACTTATCTTTATGCAGATGACCTTTCCATCTCCTGCCATTCCCAAAACATGAGATCTATTGAAAGACAGCTTCAAATTTCATTAAATAAAATACAACAATGGGCCAACCTCAACGGCTACCGACTCTCTCAGCAAAAAACAATTGCAATCCATTTTTGTAGACAACGAAAACTTCATCCGGATCCTGAACTTCTAATTTCCAATGTCTCCATCCCAATCGCTACTAACATCAGATTTCTAGGATTAATCTTTGACCACAAATTAAATTTCCTAGATCATATTAAAAATGTGTACGGACTTCATGTCTAAAAAAGTTAAACATACTCAAAGCTTTATCCGCCCAAACGTGGGGTGCAGATCGTACCTCCCTGCTTCGGTTGTACAAGGCATTAATCAGATCCCGTCTTGATTATGGTGCTCCTATCTATGACTCTGCCAGAAAGAGTGCATTACGCTGGCTTGACCCCCATTCAACACAGTGCTTTGAGAATTGCAATTGGTGCATTCAGAACGTCGCCAGCACATAGTCTCTACATTGATGCTCATGAGCCCCCACTAACTTTACGCAGGAAAACACTGTTATTGAAATATGCTGTCAAGATACAAAGTTGTGCCTCTCATCCTGTTCAGTTATACCTTTTAAATCCACCATTAGAAAACCTATACAGAAACAAACCCAGCATAGTAAAACCAGCTGGACTTCGCCTTCTTGAACTGGCGCAGGTTTGGAATATTTCCATCCATTCCGTACAGCAGGTAGCAACTTATACTCAACCACCATGGGCTCCTCCTCCTCTTCCAACATGTGACACTTACCTCTGTCAATGGAGAAAGAATACTTTGCAAGTTTCAAATGTCAACCAAATTCATACAGTTCACATTCAAAGATATAATGATTTCTCCCCAATTTATACAGATGGCTCTAAATCTAATTCAAATGTCGGAGCAACTGCAGTGTTTCCAAATACAGTTGTATCTGTATCCCTTCCATCAGAATTTAGTATCTTTTCTGCTGAATTATATGCAATAAAACTAGCTTTACAAAATCTCATTTCTGACTGTACTTTAAAATCTGTTATTTACACTGATTCCCTCAGCTCAATCACGTCGCTAAGTAATTCCGCAGATAAATTTCACCCTATTCTAGATGAAATCAGAAGCTTGTTACTACAAATCAAAAAACGCCACCAACTGGTCACTTTTTGTTGGATTCCAGCCCATTCCGGTATTTTAGGCAATGAACTGGCCGATAAAGCTGCAAAAAATCCAACTACTTTAGATTTAACCAATATCCCTGTTCCAGCATCAGATTATGCACTAACCGTTCAAGCTGCTTGCCTATCACAATGGACAGCACTCTGGCACTCTCAGACTAATAATAAACTCTTTCAGTTTAAAAAAGATCCAAAAATTTGGTGCTCCAGTGTCCGTACATCAAGACGAGAAGAAGTAGTCCTTTCAAGGGCAAGAATAGGTCATACTCATCTGACACATCTTTTTTTACTCACAGGAGACGATCCACCACAGTGCACACATTGCTCTAACAATTTGACTGTGAGACATATTCTCATTGGCTGCCCCTACTATAAACAACACAGAGCTTCATCCTTGATCTCATTGATAAATCTTCATAAACCAATAACTCTTGAAAATCTCATTGGTGATAAGGCAAATATTTCTGAATTTTTTGACTTCCTCAAGCAAACTGGACTTTTTAATAATTTCTGATTTCTTTTTGATTTTATGGAAATTCCTCATCTCTTAAAATAATAAGTGAATAGGCACATTATAGCCATAGCAGCTTATGTGCCATTAAGCCTCCATAACAACAACAACAACATTAAGAAAGGAAGATGTCCCACAATGCAGTATCGGTTCATGCCCACTCACTGTAAAGCATATTTTCATAGAATGCCCACTATATCTAAGAGAACGAAAAACTGCTTTCTCTTCACATTTCACAAATTGCAATCAATTAACACTATAGAATGTGCTGGGAGATCGTCAGGATATGGACGACATATTTGTTTTTCTAAAATCGATTGATAAAGACCACCTTGTCTGAACTTTTATATCAGAATAAAAACAAACAAGAAAAATATACTAGCCAGAAATATGTGCATTATAGCCATTGTTGCTGATGCACCAACAAATCCAACAAAAGACAACCTCGTAGATCCCACATAAGAAGATTTGCAGTTCCCACATAAGGAGATTTGCAGTTCACACATAGAATATTATATACCAAATCAGTTAACTCCATCACTGAAGAGGAGAATATGGAACGCTCCTTCAACACGGAATGGAGTTTCTGAGTTGACTTCACTATAACCCTAAAATCAGTGTCCCTAAAAAGAATATTGAGCTGTTTATACCATTGATGGATATATGGGATAATAATAAAATATTCTTTCCCAAGTCCATTGTTATTTCCCTTATTTTTCAACTTGTCTTTGGCCTTGAACCTAATTTTATTAATGATACCTGAGGGGTACCCCTTGTCTAAAAACCTTTGATAAAGGTTTTTAGTCAGTTCTCCGATTTCATAATCCAGTACTATCTGGTTCGTCATATATTTATATGCATTCGTGAATTGATTTAAAATAATGGAACGTTTATAGATAAAAGGATGATAACTCATAATGTAGGAGCATCCCTGTGTTTGTTGGTTTTTGATATATTTTAAACTGTAATTTTTGACCATCTCTTATCAATGTAACATTTAAAAAATTTATTGTCTTCGCTTATGTGTCCTCCTTTTCTAATGTAAATGTTTACCTTGCGTGCACATTGTTAAATGTCCCTAAAATGTTATCCATTATCTGCTCATCTGCTATAATCAAAATGTCATCTAAATATTTACTATAAAAGGTGATGTTGGGTAAAAATGGAGTTAGATATATTTATTCTATAATATTTAAGTATATTTCGGCAGTCAAACCTATCAAATGGCAGTCAAACCTAACAAACCAAATATTTGTTTGTAAATTTTTCCCCTGGAGGGCAATATAATTAGCTTGAACTAAAAATTTTACTAAATGAAAAATCTCTGTTTTTGGAAATTTTGACAAATTTATATTAATCGAATCATTGCTAAACAGGTCCCATATAAACATGAAATGCATAATCAATATTAATATTGGTGTATAGTGACACTATGTCCAAAGAGAAGTTTGTCACCCTCCCCTATCCTTCTATCCTTCAGATTTGTAAACAATGTATCGTAATTTTTAATGCTAAAGTTTAGTATTTGTCTCTTTGGTTTTATTATGTAGTACAAGTGTGATGCTAGCAAAGCAAATGCTGAATTTTTATATGACTCAGTGGGTCTAATGGAATGCCCTTCCTTATGATGTAACTTTACTTGTCCAAACATTTTATGTACATTATTAGTTCTGACTTTAAGATATTTTAATTGGTCTTTGGTAATAGTCTTTCTTTCTGTAATCTGTGAGGGATTTGTTGTATTGTTTAACAAGGCCATCAAATACAGAAATATCAACCTCTTGGTAAGTTGTATTATCTGATATTATTTCATATAGTTTGTTAGTATAATTTATTTTATTCAACACAATAACAGTATCCCCCCTTGTTTGCTTTTTGAATTATTAAATCATTATTCTCCTTTAATTTCCTTAACCCCGAAATTTCATTCTTCGTTAATTTAGGTAACTGTGGTTCTCTCATGTCATTTACAATTCTGTTTTATCTGTTGGATAAGCAAATCTTTGTTAGGCATGTCTTTGAGACAGTATTCTAACTGCACCACTGCCTGTTTCCTGGGAGTACCTGTGGGGGTAAATTATAATTTAATCCTTTACTTAAAAGCTTTATTTGGTGTTCTGATAATTCTTAACTCGACAAATTTATCATGCAGCGATTTTCACCCATACCCACAATATTCCCCTCTGAGAACTGAACAACCTCTGTCATTAGCTCATATACATGCACGTTGCCTTGAATAGGTAATTGTTCTTGTGCGAACGTATTACATTGTATATGTGAGGCAAGGTGAATAGTTTCATCCTCCCAACACACACTAACCCCTCCATTTAATTTATTTTAATGAAATTTAATCACTTAATCATTTTAAACTGTGTGCAAAAGTTCAGAGTTGGAGAGCTGGAAAGGAAGCAATCCTATGGACGAAAGATTGAGGTAACTCTTACATAATTTTTAATAATTTAATATATACCACTTCATATAGTAACCCACCAAATTTCATGCAATTCCAGTATTGAATTTTTTATTTAAAGGTCCAGAAGTAAACAAAGTTGAGTGAATGATGAAAGATGGACAAAATCAGTCACTAAGCAGTTGTCCAGTACAGTAATACCCCGACTTACGCAAACTCGGAGTTACGCGGTTCTTGATTTTTCGTTTGGCAACACTGCCGCCCACTATCTTCAAGGTCGTTTTTCATATGCTATCGATATACGGTGCGACAGCGGAGAGTGAGAGCGAAAGATGAACAAAAAAATTCAAATTTGCTGCGCATGAGCTGCACACATATACAAGAATTTGTATTCCAACTGTCATATTTATGTGTGCATTCGAATTCGTGCTCAACGTTTGTCGGAAATTACATCGTTTTCACGAGAGAAATGGATCGCGTCGGTCGAGCCGTATACAGTCAGTTCTCATATAACACGTGTTTACATTACACGAATTCGATCATACACTATTTATAAATACGGTAACGATATCTTATAATATAACACGAACCGAATTGGCTTATGCACAATTCGCCTTTGTGTTTACAAGAAATGGCATTCGAATGCAGAATCACCCCAACCGAACGCAACACGATAGGAATGAAGAGAAGATTCTGAAAATGTATTTGTTTTAGGGGAAACACATTTCACCATAATAACATAAAAACTAACACAATTCCAGCTATCGGTATGCAATTAGATCGACTTTACTACCAGTTTATAACAGATTCCACTAGCAGAAACGCAACTGGATTTTTATTGTTTTGTGGTAGTAACCCCTAGAAATGTAAGGTGTTAATAGTGTATCTCTGCCTTTATGGTGTTGTTTATTCAGTTGCTACATGCGTGCAGCTTTGTTTATGCGTATCAAGCGTGCCTCCTCGTTTTGTAATTGTGCTTTATTCCCTAAAAATGAGTAAAATACTTAAAAGGTGTGAAAAGGAAGCGTACTGGTGAAGACACTGCAGATTCAGAGAGAAAAAGAAAAGCAATTATCGATAAACAGAGGCGGACTGGGTCAAAAATTCTTACCCGGGAAAATTTATAGTGGCCTCATACTATGGTTTATGGCCAAAATCACACAGGCCCACCGGGGTTTCCCCGGTAAGGCTTATGGCCAGTCCGCCTCTGTCGATAGAGAAAAAATATGAAATTGTGAAATGCTTTGAGCGAAATGAAAGACCATGTGATATTGCACGTGCTACAGGCCTAAATGAGGCAACGGCGAAAAGCACATGACGAGTGCAAACTTGGCAGAAGGTCTCAGCTCAATTGAAAAGGGCTTAAAAATTTTAGAAAACGTAGACTACAGCGAAGAACGCGTTATAGCTACAAAGCAAGGAATAAAAAAAATTATTAGCTTGCTACGAAGAAATTCTGTGTGAAAAAAAGAAGTCTCTGTGTCGTCAGACAAATTTGTTAGATTTTATGAAGCCATCGACATCGAAATAACTTTTTTACGTAAGTCATTTATTTTTTTAATACATATTTTGTATTAATATGTATAAAGAACTGCAATTTTATTAATATTTTTCTTCTAAACTAGTGTTTTTGTTAGTCCTTGGTCCCAATTAAACAAAATTTATATGTATTTTTATGCAAAGTTGTACCCCGACTTATGCGAATTCGACGTAAGCGATTTTCATTGGACCCACCTATCGCGTAACTTCGGGGTATTACTGTATTTGAGAAAAATGGGATTAGTGCCAAAGGCATTTTGTGAGGATATGGTTACAGTATTTGGGGAGGATATCCATTCCTTTTTTATAGTTAAGAAGTGGGAAGCAGAATTTAAATGAGTAAGGGAGAGACTGGAAGATTTTCCATTCTATGGAAAACGTGCAATGGCCATCACTCCAGCACAATGGGACCCAAAGTAGATCAAAGCAAAATTTG
The DNA here is from genome assembly GCF_048544385.1 of Mastigoproctus giganteus. Classification (NCBI taxonomy): domain Eukaryota; kingdom Metazoa; phylum Arthropoda; class Arachnida; order Uropygi; family Thelyphonidae; genus Mastigoproctus; species Mastigoproctus giganteus. Next base: position 64,758,133 of record NC_143579.1, on the reverse strand, counting down.
CATCCTTTTCAACAGATGATACAAATATTCACTTGATCCAGCAACAGATCCAGATCTAGCAACTTTCCTTCAAGGTTTGTGACCATAGATGAGATTGGGTCCATCACTTTCAGCCAGAGAGAAAGAAGCAGTCCAAACAAGTGAAAACACAGCTCTTCTCCCCAAAGAAAGCCAAGTTGATTCCTTTTGCTGGGAAGGCGATGCCATCAGTTTTTTGTGATATTGATGGAGTGCTGATAGTAGATTACTCACAGGAGCTGGTTATTGTTGGTATCATCAGGGAGATGGGAAATATATTGTGCAAAAAGGATAGGTGGAATAGGACCAGGGTATGTCTGCTAGGTGCAAAAGTTGATGACATTGTAGAGTTTATATCATCTTTTAAGGACACAAAAGGTGACATTGTTATACACATTGGTACTAATGACATTAAGAGTAGGAAATGCAGATTTACTTAATTTTTATTTACAGGTCAATGTTGAAAAAAAAAGTCACAAGTTAGGACTAAATTTGAAAGTTTCTGCGATTCTACCTAGGCACAATTGGAGGGAGTATATTATGAGAGCTTTGTCAATCAATTCGGCCCTGGAGAGATTGTGCAAGGCTCATGGAGTAGAATTTTTTTCAGTGTGGTCTGTGCTTGTTAACAGGAGAGACTGGTTCTACAGGGATGGGATACACTTGAATAGAAAGGGTGCAAGAATATTTGCCGATGCTATCAAGGCAGTGTTAGGTGGGTCGGAAAACTGCTACCTTTGGGGATTCACAGACTAAAAGATTAACACTAGCTGCAAGCAGAGGTGAAAGCATTTCTTGCACTGCTTTTATTAGAATGGGCAGTTGCCTGGAAAGCAAGGTACTGGGGGTTTCAAGGACTGCTAGGAGTCATCATGGAACAAGAAAATACATAGGCTGTGTTAGGGTAACTAAGACTAAGAACAGGTGCATGTGTACTTGCATCTACACCAATGCTAGGAGTATAGTATAGAAAGGTCAGACATTCACAGTATATTATGCAGACCTTGTGAGGCATTTTTCTTTTGTGGCAAATGCCAAGGAAAACCTAAGACAACATACTTTCTCACAGGTCTGTCATTGCCATGTCTCTATTGCATGAGTTCTACTCTGAAATCTTGGACCATCTGCCATATTCACCAATCTCACTCTGTTGGACTTTCACTTATTTTTGTAATTTGAAAAAATAACTGGCTGGAATCCATTTTCCCACTGATAGTGATATCTTTGCTGCAGTTGATGTATTCCTAGAGGCCCACGAGATGACATCCTTTGCAGTTGTAATCCGGGCATTGCAGCATTGGTGGCAAAGGTGTATTGATTCTAAAGGGGACTACATTAGAAAATAGCATGTTACCAGACTCAAATAAACTCTATACTCTGGCCACCAACCTCTCAAGTACCTCTTGTATATGATACCAACCTGAATATATGATAACTTACTTAACAGATATCATTACCGAGAGACAAAATAATCATTAAAAAAAATAAGGTGCTCTTCTTTTGTCTTGGATCTTTTACTATTAAAGGTAATGAGGGAATAAGCAATACTCATAGGAGAAGGAAATTTGTTTAAGGATGTGAGAGGGTTATAAAATACTTGAAGGCATAGCTTAAACTGTATAACCCACTTCCACCTTTAAGAAAATTGACTTTGCTAATAGACACACAACTTACTTAGCATACTAATGTACCATTTCTGTCCTAATCTGACCTATTACTAAGCTAGGATTTTTCAGTCTTGAAATTGAATATGTATGCTCACCACTTTACAATTTTTTTATTCCTCCACCCTCCAAAATATTGCACCTTTCCCCCCCCCTTTTTTTTTTTTTTTTACTACTACATTTTTAACATGCTGCCATTCTTTCCAACTCCTCCATTAAAAATACTTATAACAATGCTAATAATTTATTGTTAAATGAATCTTTTGGTTACCTTTTGACACGTTTAATTATATTCAATTACATCTAGTGTTGGCACATTTCAAGACTTTTTCACCAATAAATTCAGTTAGGTGATTTGCATAACTCCTGACTTGAATTATTCTCTAAATGTTTTAATCCAAATGTCTCAATTCAAAAATATCTCAATTCACTATATATATTGACTCAATTAAAACATACCAGGGTTTACTCCCTTTTTTTTAGGTTTAGGCTATTTTTTTGTCCGTACCTTTTTTGTCATATTTGGGCTGAAATTTATGAATTTGATGTTTCAATTGGATTTAGTGTTACTGTTTAGATTTTACAATTTTTAAATTTATATTTTGCCTAATCAAACTTCTTTTTTCTCAATGGAAAAGTTGTTCCCTGTACTCTATTTAGTCTAAAAACATCATCAGTGTACCTCTGAAACAAACAAACTAATTTTATTTGAAGCAAAAACGAACAAACACAGTTGGTGCATGTGATAGTTACTTTTGATAGATACATTTAGCTGCGTTTCCTTGCATTTCCTCTTGAAAATAATGACAAAAGAAATAACATTCAAAAGATTTACCTTAAAAAAAAAAAAAAAAAAAAAAAAAAAATTCTCATGTGGAAAGTAGCATTTGCCTAAAACAGATGTGTAGGGAAAATAAACAAATAAAAAAAGTAAACTGCAGCCATTATCAACCCACTGCAGGATGGAAGCCTCCTCAACAATTCATGTTGAAGGAATAAACAAATATGCAACAATAAATTCATTGAAATTAAAATTTAAGTCCTCACCTTTTCCTTTGAATATAGAAATCTCTTTGAGCCTACCCATTTTATGATATTTGGTCACTACCTACTATTGGTGTCAAATAAGGAAAGAACTTGAGCAAAAATTCATTCTTAGCACCACCTAAGAAGCTTTGAAAATGAATTTGCATTACTCAGCTGAGGAATGCTAATTCATTACTATGCTGAGCAATGAGAAGGTACTGTAAGATGAGTATGATGATTTCACAAAATCAGCAATACATGGAAAAACTGTTCTTATCATGATGGATGTGGTAAGGTGGATATCTTACCTCATTGCATCCTAAAAATAGTGACGAGTATGATAATATATTCACAACTTTTTTTGTGATAAATAGCTTACCATAAATCATTTAATTACAACTGACAGTGGGTTACTTATGTTATCATGAAGAACAGCTCATCATTTATTGTGGCCCCGGGTGCCAAGCAAATTCGAGGTCAAGCGATATTTTCTGCGATCCGTAGAATGATCTTCAAAAGTGAATAAAGTTATTTCTAAGTTCCCACTTTTCTCTTAGCAATCTTATTTTTGAATCTATTCTATACTTGAAAAGCTACAAGTTAGAACACAGAAAGGAAACCCACCTTTCTTTATTTATCCATATATTTCTAGTTACTAAACAGCTAACACTTAAACTACTTGGACTCCTAGTGGCACTGCTCCTGCCTCCCCATGGCGGGGCCGGAAACCTTGGCAGATAAGTCCTCTTTCCAAGGGCGAAAAGGAGCAAACGCGGCAAACACAGACCACGTTCATAATGAAAATGAGAGCCCAAAGAGACAGAAGACTGACCGGATGGAGCACCCCTGCCCATCTTTCTTAATTTTCCATTCGTTAAGTAGTCAGCCTATGAGTAAATTGTCTCCTTTTGTCATCCAAAATCATCTGGAGGGTATTGCAGGATCTCCCAAGACGGTGAAGAGACTGCAATCAGGAGACCTTTTAATAGAAACCACGAATCAAAGACATTCTGAAAAGCTTCTATAACTAACAAGATTTGCTGGAATTCCTGTAAAAATATCTCCTCACGCAACCCTAAATTCATCTGAGGATGTGATATCGAGTTGGGATTTATTAAATGTCATCAAGGAAGAAATAACCCAAGAACTGCAGGGACAGAACGTAATTGAAGCAAAAAGAATAATGATTAACAAAGATAATCAACTGACACCTACCAGAAATATTATTCTTACCTTCAATACACCAAACTTACCCTCCTCTGTAAAAGCAGGTTATTTATTTTGTCGCATTCACCCATACATTTTCAACCCTTTAAGATGCTATAAATGCCAAAAGTATGGGCATTCTCAAACTGTGTGTAGAGGAATTCCTGTCTGCCCCAACTGTGGGTCTTCAGATCATATACAAAGTGACTGTACAGCTACAAAAATGACATGCCCAAATTGCAAAGGCGACCATCTTGCATATTCCAAGACACATGAAAAGTGGAAAACCGAGAAACAAATAGTAAAATACAAGGTTGAAAACAAAGCCAGTTTCCAAGAAGCAAGAAAACTAGTTGCACCAGCTATAAACCAGAATATTACCTATGCAAATGCTGTAAAAAAATATCAAGCAATTTGTTCAAACTGATGTCACAGTCCCTACTAATAAATGAATTTCTGATTGGGCTAGAAATGTCCTCTCTGAGATACAACCAACTGTACACAAGCAACAATCCAAGACCCAGACCAAGCAAATAATACACCCCTGACAATACCAGTGGTATCTCCTCCACCAATAATTGCTACCACATCTTGTATTACAAACTCAAATGCTATGAAAAAATATTCAGGACACAAACATGGACACAGATGGCAAATCTATACAGGAAGATCCTATTTTAGAAATCCATGCCGAAGAAGAAGAAATGGACACTGGTCGGCCAGATTTACAAAAAAAAGACAAACAGAAATTGGAACGCCATAAACCAGTCACCTTCAAAAAGCAGTCAGAATCATCTCCATCAATTAAACACAAATAATGCCTTGTATTTTACAATGGAACAGCAGAGGCTTTCATTGCAGTACAGACAATATCCAAGATCTAATTAATCATTTTTTTCCAGTTGCCTTTTGTCTTCAGGAAACTTACTTAACATCGCAAATTTCTCCTTCAAAAAAGAACAATTGCCTTTATCAAAGGGATCATAATACAACAAATGCTGCCCATGGTGGTGTAGCAATCCTGATAAATTCAAAGATCCCAACAAAACATATTCCACTTCAAACTGAAATAGAAGCTGTTGCTGTGCATATAACTCTCCGTATTGCAATAACACTAGTATCAATCTACTTACAGTCAAACCATACTTACTGTTTAAAAGATCTTGAAGACCTCCTTATACAGATACCTCTACCACTGTGTATGTTAGGGAATTTCAATGGGCATCACCTGTTATGGAGCGATCTTAAATTAGATAGATGAGGTCGACTCATTGAGAGCTTTTTAGAGGCACAAAACCTCTCCATACTCAATACTGGCACCCATACTTACGTTCAGCTCCCAACTGGACACACCTCAGCAATAGATCTCTCAATTTGTTCTCCATTACTGGTCCTGACCATAGAGTGGTATGTTTTAAGTGATCCAATGGGTAGTGATTACTTCCCAATCATATGTAACCTATTAATAGTGCAGATTCCTCCAGCTCAACCTTGCAGAAAATGGAAATTTGCCTGAGCAACCTGGGCAAAATTCCAGTCATTAATATCTTTTGATGAGAAAAAATTTGTCTCCAGCCTATCGATGATGTGACAGAATACATTACATTGCATTTCCTAAATGTGGCTAAATCAACAATACTGCTATCAAATCCCCCTGGTCATAAGCATTATAATTATTGGTGGAATGAGGAATGCACAAAAGCAAAAAAGTAAAGAATTTGTTTCGGCAGAATCCGACTACAGCCAATCTAATAAATTATAAGAAGTCAAAGGCAAAAGCACGTTTCATACAAAGGCAAGCGAAGAAAGAATCCAGGATCCGTTTTGTATCAAACATTAACAAAAACACTGACACCAAAATAATATGGAATAAAATTAGACAACTTTCTGGTTAGTTTCCTACCGTACCTTCTCCAATCTTTTCCTGGAATGGAGGAGATCTATCTAAACCTTTGGATATTGCAAATGCTTTGGGCAACACTTTTGCCGAGTCTCAGCGCATTCAGCTTATATTCCATCATTCCAAAGAATTAAACACACTGCAAATCAGCATTCTATTAATATTCAAATTGCTCTCCTTCTGAACTCTTGCATGCCATTGAAACAGCTCACAATGGTGCTGCCAGACCAGATGGGGTCTATTATACGTGCTAAAACATCTTGATGACAAAGCTTTGTGCCTCGTCCTGGTCTTTTACAACCGAATTTTTTTAGAAAACGTTTATCCAGCCTGTTGTTGTTGTTTGGTTTTTAGGAGCATTAGCAACTAAGGCCATATTGCTCCGGAGATATGTGGTGGTCATTCCCTGACCTATCCGCATCTTCCGTATTTGGTTGTCACAGGTTCGAATCCCGGTCTAATCAAGAAGCGTGTGCTATACACTGCTGCTGCTCCTGCCCACCTGGCACCATTTATCCAGCCTCTTGGCATCATTCTACTGTTTTGGCATTCCTAAATATTTATTTAGCCTTTTCCAGGCTAAATATTTAGCCTGGAAAAAATCCAACCAATCCTCATAGCTATAGACCAATATCCCTCTCAAGCTGCCTCAGCAAAATCCTTGAAAAATTGTCCACAGTAGACTCGTCTTTATCATTGTGTCTGAACAGTTAATGAGCCCTAGTCAATAGGGCTTTCATAAAAATAGGTCATGCTTGGATCTTATGGTGAAGGCTGAATTTGCCATTCGTAATGCCTTTGTTAAACACAAACATCTAGTATTGGTTTCACTAGATGTAGAGAAGGCTTTTGACATCACCTGACAGCATGGTATACTTAGAGACCTTTACTCTCTTGGTCTGTGGGGCAACCTTCCAATATTTGTGAAAAATTTTCTACACCCCAGATCGTTTCAAGTTCGATACCAACATGCCCTTTCTACAACTTTTATTGTGGAAGAAGATGTTCCACAGGGATCAGTACTGAGTGCCACTCTTTTTGCTCTTAGAATTGATTCTATCACTAAACAACTTCCAAACACTGTAGACACTTACCTTTATGCAGATGACATTTCAATCTCCTGTCATTCACAAAACATGAGATCTATTGAATGACAGGCGCAGATATCACTAAATAAAATACAGCATTGGGCCAGCATCAATGGCTATCGACTTTCGCAGCAAAAAACAGTTGCTATCCATTTTTGTAGACAGCGCAAGTTCCATTCGGATCCTGAACTTCAAATGTCTAATATCTCTATTCCAGTCACTAATAACATCAGATTTCTAGGATTAGTTATGGACAACGAGCTAAATTTCTTAGAGCGTATCAAAAAAGTAAGAGCATATTAAAAAAGTACATACTGCCTGTCTAAAAAAGGTAAACGTTCTTAGAACACTATCTGTCCTGACGTGGGGTGCAGACCGTACTTCTCTACTTCGATTATACAGGGCATTAGTCAGATCCTGTCTTGATTATGGAGTTCCCATCTATGATTCTGCTAGGATGAGTGCACTACGCTGGCTTGATCCAGTTCAACACAGTGCATTGAGGATTGCACTTGGTGCATTCAGAACGTCGCCAGCACATAGCCTTTTCATTGATGCTCATGAGTCCCCTCCACTATCTTTATGTAGGAAATCACTATTGCTAAACTACACTGTCAAGATTCAAAGTTGTGCCTCGCATCCCATTGTCATACCTTTTCAATACACCTTTAGAAATGCTCTACAGAAATAAACCTAGCATAGTAAAACCAGCTGGTCTGCGCCTTCTTGAACTGATGCAAGTTTGGAATGCTTCCATCCATTCCGTACAACAGGTAGCAACTTGTACTCAGCCACCATGGGTTCCACCTCCTATACCGATCTGTGACACTTACTTTTGTCAATGGGAAAAAAAATATGTTGCAAGCTTCAAATGTCAGACAACTTCATGCTGTTCACAATCAAAGATATATTGATTTTTCTCCAAAATACATATGGCTCTAAATCTAATTCAAATGTTGGAGCAGCTGCAGTGTTTCCGAATAACTCAATTTCAGCATCTCTTCCATCTGAATTCACTATCTTCTCAGCTAAACTTAATTGTTATTATGCAATTAAGTTGGCTTTACAAAATCTCTGTTCTGACTGTTCTTTAAAATCTGTTATTTTCACTGATTCCCTCAGCTCAATCTTAGCATTATGTAATTCTTCAGATAGAGTTCATCCTATTCTTGAGGAAATTAGAAAATTGTTACTACAGATTAAAAAATGCCACCAACTAGTCACCTTCTTTTGGATTCCAGCACATTCTGGTATTTTGGGCAATGAACTTGCCGACAAAGCTGCAAAAAATCCAACCACGTTAGATTTAACGAAGATCCCAATTCCAGCATCAGACTATTCACTAATGATTCATGCTGCATGCCTATCACAAGGGACAACAATCTGGCACTCTCAAACTAATAATAAACTCTTGCAGTTTCAACATGATCTGAAAATTTGGCGCCCCAGTGTCCGTACATCAAGACGAGAAGAGGTAGTCCTTTCAAGGGCAAGAATAGGTCATACTCATCTAACCCACCTTTATTTACTCACAGGAGACGATCCACCACAGTGTCCACATTGTTATATAAATCTGACTGTTAAACGCATTCTCAGTGACTGCCCTTACTATAGACAAAACAGAACATCAACCCTGCTATCACTGGTAAATCTTGATAAACCACTAAACCACAAGATTAGTGAATAGAACAAAGGGTTGCTCTTACGAAGAAAGGCTTAAGTTTTGCAAATTACAGAGTCTGGAGACTAGGCATCGGCAAGGTGATATCTGATAGAGGTGTATAAGGCTTTGAATGGCTTGAGCATGCTCAATGCCGATGGGATTCTTCCTCTTGCTCAGAATAATCACCTGAGAGGGCATAAATTCAAATTGAGGAAGGACGGATGTCGGATAGATGTGCGGAAATTTGCCTTTAGCCAGCGGGCAGTTGGTTTGTGGAATAGACTTCCATCACTTGTTGTTGAAGTTGATAGCCTAAACAAATTTAAGGCTCAGCTGGACAGGTATTTCGAACGGAGGGGTGAAATGGGAGTAGTGGTTGTGTTTTTTTTTTTTTTTTTTTTTTTTTGGCTGATGCTGAATAAGTTTGCTTTCTTGCATCATATGCCTCTACTAATGCTAATGCTAATTTAGAGAATCTAATTGGTGACAAGGCAAATATTTCTGAATTTTTGAACTACCTCAAACAAACTGGATTTTTTAATCTTTTCTGATTTTACAAAAATTTCCAATATCCTTATATTATAAATGAATAGGTGCATTATTGCCATAGTAGCTTATGCGCCATCAAACTCCCATAACAACAACAACAATCGTCATTTATTGTGGGATCTCAGATTTTTCTATGTATCTGAGACACACTGTACAATAGATTACTAAATGAATATTCGAAAAATATATTTTTCCAATCACTTCAATGGAATCTCAGACATTATGGCAGGGGTATACAGTTTTGAAATGATGTTATAATGAAGGTAAAAATGGCAAAATTTATCTGGATGTTTTTTTAACTGACTTTGTTGGGATGCTATAGCAGAGTTTTGTTTTTTCCAGAATTGCTGTAATTGAATTTGACTGTAAATGCTTTTTTCAAACCTAAAATAGAATTGTTCCCTTATAGCTTTTATATTTCCTACTGGCTACGTTTTCAAAGTGTTACTTCTACACTGCAGAAATTTTTGCCATGTATGTATTAAATTAATTTCTTTTCTCTGAATGCAGATAATCTCAGTGACACAGTTTCTATGCTTTATGGTGATTGAGCAGTCATCATGTTTCTAGTATTCCAGTTTTATGAAATCCTTAATATTTATTAGCCTGTTAATCCAATTTTTTTTTAACTAAGTCTTTATATTTAAAATTTTATTTCATTGAAATTCTATTCTGTAACATTCAGCATAAGCTGATTTGATTTAAATAAAAATATCCGGTGTGTATGTGAATGTGCATTCATTCATTAAATGTAACATATAAAGCTGTTTTATTCTTTAGCTTAAAAGTCTTCAGCGTCAAATTGTTCGACTAGAAGAACGTATTCAAATCAGAATAACAAATCTAGAACTTATGCATTCTCGTTTGGAGAAATTTATGGATGATTACAAACAAACTTTATTTGATGTAAATGCTATAATTAAAGAAGAAGAAAGCTTTAAGCCAGTTGGTGGAGAGGTAGAAGTAATCCGCATTCAGCAACAGGAGTTCAAGGTTAGTGTATTACTAGTTGATAATCAGTACTAAGATAAATATTATATACTTTTAATGGCCTCTTATTTTCCTGTTATGAACTAATTCTGCTGATCACAGTAACTATAAATATTCAATAAATTGATTGAATTTATTACAAAAAAATACAAATGGAACTTTTGAATAAATGCATTTAGATAGTCTTTTGTTTTTGTTTTTTTTTTTTTTTTTTCTAAGGCTGTAAGCATTTACTTCATTCATTCTTTGTTTCTTAAAATTAAAATCTTTAAGAACTTTTCTTTAAATTTAGTAAAATTCAGTTCTTAATGATGTTGCAAATTCATCATTAAAACACCAAACTTTTTTTAAAATTTATATATATAAAAGGAAATGCAATATTTGCTACTTCTCCTTCAAGTTGAAATTTTTTTTTGGGGGGGGGGGGAGAATATATATAGAAGTAAATTCGACTTTATGTAAATTTTACCTGCTGGTGAAACTTCAAAAAAAATCGTGGAAACATATTTTGCATCCCGTAGGAAATAAATGGACCCGACTAGGATGGCAAAATACATAGACAGCATAACTTCATAAGCCAAGTGCCTTAAAAAAAAAAAAAAGTACATACAACATTCATTGTAATTCATCTCAGTTTTTGGCCTCCGTAGCCAGGTGGGCAGGAGCAGCAGTGCGTAACACACGCTTCTTGATTAGACCGGGGTTAGAGCCCGTGACCACCAAATACGGAGGAGGCGGAAAGGTCAGGGAATGATTACCGCATATCCCCAGAGCAATATAACATTAGTTGCTAATGCTCCTAAAAAAAAAAAAAAAACCGAACCAAATCTCAGTTTTAAATGGAATGCTGAATATGCTCCATACAATGCTCCCCTCCCTGCACACAGCAAGGTTTGAGAAGAAGGATCCTGACAGCAAACAGTTTTTAAAAGTTAATAGAAGTGTGGATGATATGCTTGCTTGCTTGCTACAAATAAAGCTATGAAGAAAAGAAAAAAGTTGCTGTCCAGTCATCCATTATTATTTGTAAGGTTGAGCGGCCGACCCCTTCTAAATCCCCACAGCCCTTAAAGTCTGCTGCGTCATACTTATCAGCTGGAGACGTTGATTTTGGCAACGATTATTTTTGGTTATAAGGTTTTTATACTAGCACTTGTCTTAATCTGTTTATTATACATTTCGAAGCATATTTTTGCAATTTTTCCACGAGATAAAAAAAATTTAATTAATAATTCTTTTTACATGTTCATCGAACATTTCTTTTTTGCTTCAATCAAATTCAGTGTGTATAGTTGTGAGTTCTGCCTACGCATTTAGAGAAATTCTGACTTACATAAAATTCGACTTGTGCAAGGTTCGCGGAATGCAACCCTTATGTGTCAGGGAGTGGCTGTATATATATATATATATATATATATATATATTTGTTTTAAAAATTATTCAGATACAAAATGATGAATAGGGTTAATGTTATTATATATTAAATTGCCTCATAATTGTCATCTAGAGGAGAGAAGAAAATTTTTGCAAAAAACAGCAACAGAGTTTCTGATATTGGTGAAAAGCAAAGATGGTCTTGATAGCATAAGAATTTGATGGAGTTGATTTGAATTTACTCTAATCTTTAAGAAAAGTGATGCTATTATGGGAACCACTGCCACTGATATCACAATGGTCAAAAACTGGACATGGACATATAAGTTATTTATAGAGCAAGATTATAACTACAGAAAAGCTGGTCTGAGTGGCAAGAAATATTCATCTCAGAGTACTTTTTACCATAATTACAAAAAAAAAAAAAATCCACCAGTGACCCAATCTGAATCATTACTAAAACAATTATATTGACTGAAGAAGTTGTTCAAATTCAATAGACATTAAGCACTATGGTTAGAGAACACCAAAATACATATACATGTATATATAATTTAACAAAAACTGTCTATTAATAGTATCCAGTATTAGAAAGAGGGCCACTATACTGGATTCAAGAATAGATGTACAGAAATCAAGAGAACTAAATGGGTTTCTAATTCTAATTGATACTTCCAAATCCCAAATCATCAGTGATGATTCGGGATTTGGAGATCAGTGATTCAGTTCCTCTTTCTGCAAGGGACTGGACTTGCCACATTATAGCCTTAGCCGCTCGTGTTTTTTAATCACTATTAATATGTGGTCATAACTAAAGACAGTAAGATACACTCAGTGACAGGAAGAGGACATAGCAACCATGATACCACCTCCTCATATGCAAGAGTTCAGGGATTTAATGGTGTAATTTGATATGACTATTTGGGTACAAGGGTGTGTTTGCATATCTCAAGTTCTGAAATGCACACTTTTGAATAATTGTCTTTGCATCAACAGTACCTCATCTTGCCACTGAATAGCCTTAAGTTGATATTGTACATTAGCAACTTTTCTCATAACCCTTTGGCCCCGAGTACCAAGCGAGTGATCAAAGCGAGTTTAAAAGTGATTTAGAAAGCATCTTCTCTAGAATCAGCAGATTACTGAGAATCTTCAAGCCCTTATTTTCAAAAATTATTTCTTTTCTGCTCTTCTAAATAAAGAAGCAAGCTTTCCAAAAGAAAAGAAAGGTACCTTTCTTCTTTTTGTATATAGAACTAATCTACATAACACACTAACCACTAACTTCTTATCGCTTGGTCACTGGTGGCACCGCTCCTGCCTCTACGTGGCAGGGCCAGTAACCTGGACGAAAAGCTATCCTCCGGGGCTAAAAGGAGCACCCATGGATACCGACAATTACCCAGCTCTCGAGCCTAGACGCTCATCTCATGACTTGAATGAATCCGATCGTGACTTGTCCCAATCAAAGAGACTACGTAAGAATGAGAATCAAGAGGCACTTCCAACATTCCTTATACTTCATTCTCTTACAACCAAACCTATGAGTGCACTTTCCCCATTTCTAATTCAGAAATGTTTAGAAAGTGTGGCTGGTTCACCGAAAATGGTGAAAAGACTCCGATCTGGTGATCTGTTAGTTGAAATAGCTAAGCACCAGCATTCTCAGGCCCTATTGAAAATATCAACTTTTGGTGGAATACCTATACAGGTCACTCCTCATGCTACTTTAAATAGTTCGAAAGGAGTAATCTCCAAATGGGACCTAATGAATATCACTGAAGATGTGCTTGTTGAAGAACTAAAAGTGCAAAACGTCGTCCAGGCAAAACAAATAATGATTAAAAAAGATGGTGAACTTGTTCCCACTAGAAGCATTATTCCAATATTTGGCACACCAACCTTACCATCATGTGTCAAAGCCGGATACCTGAATTGCCGCCTGCGACCTTACATTCCCAACCCAATCAGATGCTTCAAATGCCAAAAATTTGGACACTCGCAAACGGTATGTCGAGGAGACATTGTCTGCCCGAATTGCGGATAAAAAACCCACACGCAAACAGATTGCACCACAGAAACGCCATAATGTTCAAACTGTAAAGGCCAACATCCAGTATATTCAAAAGCATGCAAACTCTGGAGGGTGGGAAAAAAGATTCAAAAATACAAAGTCAAACAAAAGATTACTTACCAGGAAGCTAGGAAGCAAGTTGTGCTCACCATGCCAAAAGTTACTTATGCTGCGGCAACCCAGAATTACCAATCAATAGGAACACAAATGGCAATCACAGTGCCCCCATCCATTTCAATAGCCGACTGGGCTCGATCAGTGTTATCATCCCCACAGAAATCACCTACAGAACAACGCAAAGTAACTTGCGCTAGCAATACTCCTCTAACAGTCCCACCAACTGCTCCTGATACTCAGCGAGGAACTGTAAAACTAAAAGCATCAGCTCCAAACATTGAAGACAAACCATGCCCAACAAATATGGATACCGATGCTGATATCCTACAGGATGAGCCTATCTTAAATTTACATGCAGAAGATGACATGAACATTGGACGCCCTACCTTTTCAAAAAAAGAAAAGTTGAAACTAGATTGATCCAAACAGGCTGGATACAAAAAACAGACAGAGCCATACCCAACTGCTAAATCTAAATAATGCAAAACATTTTGCAATGGAACTGTAGAGGTCTACAAAGCAACATTTTCGATGTCTATGATCTAATCAAACAGTACAGTCCAATAAGTTTCTGCCTGCAAGAAACCAATCTAACCCCACAGGTTACACCAACGATTAAAAACTATAGTGTCTTTCAGCAAGATAGAAACAATATCAACTCAACACGAAGAGGCATAGCCATACTTGTAAACAACGAAGTTCGTACAAAACAGATCCGTCTGCAGACCACATTAGAGGCTGTAGTGTTACGTATTGTTTTGAATTTTATGCTAAACATAGTCTCTGTGTACCTTTCCCCAAACAAAGAATTCACAGTAAAAGAACTGGAGGATCTCATAAAACAGCTTTCATCTCCTTTCATTCTGCTTGGAGATTTCACTGGGCATCATCCTATGTGGGGTTCTCCCCAGACAGATAAACGAGGAAAAATCATTGAAACAGTCCTTGAAAACCAGAATCTCACCTTGTTAAACATTGGTGCTCATATCCACTTTCCCACCGGAACATCAACTGCTATAGATCTATCAATATGCTGTTCCCAGTCATTCAGTGGTTAGTTACAAATAACCCACTGTACAGTGACCATTATCCGATTATTTGCAAACTGCAAACACACGCTACCTCTTATATAGCCAGTCACATAAAATGGGAATTTAACAAAGCAGATTGGAACAAGTTCACCCATGCAGCTTCCTTTGATGATCAAATCATTAAAAACCAGCCTATAGATGATGTTACTGCATTACTACACAGATTATGACAGTTGCAATCTGTGCTATACCAAAAACCAGAGGTGGTACTCACAGACATGTCAATATCTGGTGGAATGATGCATGCCATGATGCCAAAAAGGAACAGAATAAAGCTTGGAATCTGTTTCATAAGGACCCAACAACTAACAATCTGATTAACTTCAAGAAACTTAATGCTAAGGCCTGTTACGTGCAGAAAAAAGCGAAAAAAGATTCCTGGATCCGGTTTGCTTCCACCATTACTAAAAATACAGACAGTAGGAAAATTTGGGACAAAATCAAAAAACTGAATGGTAAATGCCTCCAGAAATCAACACCCATCATAAGTTGGAAAGGTAAAGACTTCTCCTCCCCAGTGGAAGTCGCAAATACCCTATTAGAATGCTTCTCTGAAACCTCTGCCACATCTGCATATGAGCCAGCCTTTAAACAAATAAAAGCCAATGCAGAAAAATATAAGTTGAACTTCAATACACGAGCATATCTTCCATATAATCAACCGATTACTCTTTTTGAACTAGAGCGCTCCTTAAATAGATCAACTAATAGTGCACCAGGGCCTGATGGGGATAAACTATTTGATGCTTAAACATCTAAATAAAAGAACTCTTAATTCATTACTGATCTATTTTAACCGGATTTTCTCAGAAGGCTACTATCCTCTTTCTTTGCGCCACTCAATAGTCCTCGCCTTTCCTAAACCTGGAAAGGATCAATCAGATCCACAAAACTATCGGCCAATATCTCTTAGCAGTTGCCTTGGTAAGACATTTGAAAAAATTATTCACAATCGATTTCTGTGGTACCTAGAAGATCATTCGATAATGAACAAGAACCAGTACGGCTTTAGGAAAAATCAGTCAACTCTAGACCTTATGATCAAGGCAGAATCCAACATACGGAATGCTTTTATCTGTAAAGAACATCGTCATGATCTGTCTGGATATCGAAAAAGCCTTTGATACCACCTGGCGCTACGGCATACTTCAAAATCTGTATACCACAGGACTTCGGGGTCAGCTACCACTAATCATTCAGAGCTTTCTCCAAAACAGAACCTTTCAGGTGCGTTACCGTAATTCACTATCTCGAACATTTGTCCAAGAAGAAGGGGTCCCACAAGGATCAATTCTTAGTGCAACACTCTTTGCAGTAAGGCTAAACAATGTTACGGACAATATTCCAGCTAATGTCGACACCTATCTATATGTAGACGACCTTACAATATCCTGCTACTCACAAAATATGCGCTCCATTGAGCGTCAATTGCAGCTCTCAATAAATAAAATAGAATCATGGGCATCCCACAATGGCTGTCGCCTCTCTACAACAAAAACAACTGCTATTCACTTTTGTAAAAAACGTCAGCTCCATCCAGATCCTGAGCTGAGGTTAGGAACTCAACCAATAACACTTAGCAAAAATATCCGGTTCTTGGGCCTAGTAAAATGTGCCTAGTAAAATGTTCTTGGGCCTTGAAATGTGCCTGCTTATTGAAGCCAGGCCATGCTGTCTTCTTATGGCATGGGGAGCTGATCATGTCACATTTTACCCCTGTATTGAACCTTGATAAGATCTTGTCTAGACTATGGAGCCCCAGTTTATGATTCTGCATGGAAGACAGCATGGCCTGGCTCAATCCGGTGCAGCATAGTGCTCTCAGGATTGCTTTAGGAGCCTTTAAGACATCCCCAGTGCAAAGTCTGTATATAGATGCCAATGAACCTCCACTACATCTTAGGAGAAAAGTATTGCTTCTCAGCTATGCAGCCAAATTACATAGCATCCCTTATCACCCCATCTGGACATATCTCTTTGAACCTCAATGGGCAAACTTCTATAAAAATAAACCCAATGAAAACAAACCTTCTGGCATTCGGCTACAGGAGCTAATGCAATGCTGGAACATCTATTTTGGAAATATATCTTATGCCGCAGATGCAGTACAAGCACCATGGGCAATATATATACCTCTATGTGATAACTCCTTTCTTCAGTGGAAAAAATACTCCCTATCGAATCAAAATCTTAGACAGTTACATGATGCCCATGCCTTGGCCAATACTCAGTCTTCATGTATATACAGACGGCTCAAAAACTGAAATGTCCGTAGGAGCTGCAGTGGTCCTTCCTACATCCACTGTCTCTGTTCAGTTACCAATTGAATGTAGTGTTTTTACAGCTGAACTGTATGCAATAAAAATGGCTTTGAATCTCCTTAATGACCTATTAAATACCCACGTCATAATATATACAGACTCTTTAAGTGCAGTGAGTGCCTTACAAAATAAACTACTACATTCCCATCCACTTCTCACACAAATCAGATCACTGTTATGTAACCTTGATGAAAAGAAGCTGACTGTAAAATTCTGCTGGATACCCAGCCACGTTGGAATTCCAGGAAATGAGCGTGCAGATGAAGCTGCAAAGCGCCCTGCTTGTTTTGACTCCATCCCAGTTCCTTACTCTGATTTCAAACCAATCATACAACGGATATGTACTGAGATGTGGTCTGAAATGTGGCATACCCAGATAGGAAACAAACTTCTTGAGATAAAACAGAATCCACAGTTGCGGAGATCCAGTTTCAGACTAAACAGGCACGAAGAGGTCATGCTCGGAAGAGCACGAATTGGCCATACATATCTAACGCACCTCTTTTTACTGCTAGGAGAAGATCCTCCACTTTGCTTACACTGTAACTGCCTACTTACCGATAAGCACATCCTAATTGAATGTGCACTTTATCATTCAGTTAGAATTGCATGTTTCAAATCACAGCTAAATTTACAAAAACCTCTACAACTGTCCCATATAATTGGAGATGATAGCAATTTTTCAGAACTTTTTACTTACCTGAAAACGATTAACGTCTACAGTCACTTTTAGACCTATTTCCTATAACGTATACAGTCACTTCTAGACCAAAGTAACAGGCGCAATTTGGCCATAATAGCCCTTGCGCCATTAAACCCCACTTCAACAACATAACCCTTTGATCAGCTTTGGAACTTGAAGCCTTAAAATGTGCCTGCTTATTTGAGTTTGCTGTTTGAAGAGGCAACTTTTTTTTGATTTTTTGCTGTTTTTGTTATTGTTTGATGAGAGCTTAATGATGATACAAGGGCAACCAAAATATATCTTTCTGTGATTTATTTATAGACATGCTTATTGTCAGTCATCAGAGGTAGTTGAAAGTGGTCATAGAAGAAGTTATAGTGATCATTTGGTGGAGGAAAAAGAAAAGTTCATCTAATTTGTTTTGCCTCCAAGAACATGTTCCAATGTCAGAGAGCTCACATGCTGCCAAGATATTGGAACACCTGAGATCTTATAGTTGAGTTCCATGGGCAATCAGTTAATACAGTGGATTCCGGTTATTTGGGCCATCGGTTAATCGGGGCAGCCATTTATTTGGGGCAAATCTTAAAAAACAGAAACCAATCGAGAAAATAGCCAGGGTTTACTTCGCGAGACCGCAGCACTGGAGATTACCCTACGATTGTCTCCGATGGTACCACGTGGTTCGGTCGAAATTCTGGAGGTCACAACCATAAAAGAATAAAAACCATTAGCAGTCACCTGTTTATTGGGCTTTTCTGTTAGTGAAATCTATCATAAACGGACAGTAAACTCGATCTTACTGAATTTGCGATAATACCGACAATTGTAATTCTGTGGGTTATTATGGTGAAATGTGTTTACACTTCCATGAAATCTTCAATCATATAAAAAAATTAATTTTCAGCTCTTCTCTTCATTCCTATTTTTAAAGCTTTGTAACTCGTTACTCCATACTCACTTGCACGTATTGTGTTACTTGCAATTTGTGTGTGCTGTGTTCTTTGTTATTGATTGCTTATTTTTTACTGTTTTGAAATTTAACCCATCCCCCCGCCCACAAATGTCAGTGAACAGAAATGTCAACTAGTTCATATGTACATATTACAGTACAGTCAGTCCTCGTATAAAACGTGTTTACACTACACTAATTCGATCATACGCAATTTATAAATAAGGGAATGATATCGTATATAACACGAACCGAATTCGCTTATGCACGATTCGCCTTTGTATTTACAAGAAATGGCAGTCGAACGCCAAATCACCCCAACTGAATGCAACACGATAGGAATGAAGAGAAGATTCTGAAAATGTATTTATGTTTTTTTTATATCAGTGAATGGGAAACACATTTCACCATAATAACGTAAAAACCCGCACTATCGGTATTAACACAAATGCAATTAGATCGAGTTTACTACCAGTTTATAACAGATTCCACTGGGAGAAATGCAACTGGAAATTGTTTTTATTATTTTATCGAAGTAACCCCCAGAAATGTGCTTTAGTAAAATGTGAGGTGTTAATAGTTTGTCTCTGCCTTTATGGTGTTGTTTATTCAGTTGCTACACGTGCGCAGCTTTGTTTATGTGTATCAAGCGTGCCTCCTCATTTTGTAATTGTGCTTTATTCCCTAAAAGTGAGTAAAATACTTAAAAGGAAGCTTTAATGAAGACACTACAGATTCAGAGAGAAAAAGAAAAGTAATATCGATACACAGAGGTGGACTGGGTCAACTGGGTCAAAAATTCTTACCCGGGAAAATTTGCAGTGGCCTCATACTAGCGTTTATGGCCAAAATCACACCAGCCTCTGGCCCACAGGGGTTTCCCTGGGAGGCTTATGGCCAGTCCGCCTCTGTCGATAGAGAAAAAAATATGAAATTGTGAACTACTTGGAGCGAAATGAAAGACTATGTGATATTGCACGTGCTACAGGCCTAAATGAGGCCACGCCAAGAATTAGAAAGAATGCAGAGAAAATAAAAACAACTTTCATTGCAGGAACAACTCAAAGTGTAATTAAAATCCATTAGATTAAGACACAAAGAATTGGAAGAGATGGAACGGCTGTCATCTGTTTGGATAGAAAATCAAACAAAAAATAATTTTGGTTACGATAGAAGCAAAAGCATTAGCAATATTTTATTACGTAATAAAATACTTACGTATTTTATTACAATTATTTATTGTGTTTGGTAATGTTTTGGTTAAAAATGTGTGTTCGATCTTGGGTGGTCGGCACCTAACCCTATTTTTCCCATAGGGCCTGTTGTTTATGTTGCACGATTTTGCATTGCACGAGGGTTTCTAGGAAAATGACAATCGTGCTATACGAGGACTAACTGTACGTATTAATTATTCCGATTATCACGTATATTTTTCCGATTTTCACATTTCATTTAATTTTTTAATTGGTAAGTAAAGTAATAAAGGGTAAATTTGTGCATAATATATCTTTGCTTTTATAGCCTGTGGATAATATTCCTCCTATTTTCGCTAATTAGAATCGCTTTTAATAGAATTAAAATTCAATTCGCAAACGTGATCGCAATGACCGGCGCTTATTGCACATCATATAGTGAACGGTACTTTACTATGTTGAGTTCATCGTAATGTGATTTGGTTGTACTGTGAACCAATCATAAAGGGGGGAGGGTACATTGTATTTTTAACTATTTACGTGAAACTTGAGATAATTGTGGCAGCCGCTTAATTGGGCCAAAATGCACTAGTTCCGATGTGTCCCAAATAACCGGAATGGACTGTATATGTTTTTCAGTAAGCAGCTGTGTTTTGCATGAAATGCATTGAGGAGGACTATTGCCTTTGAGTAAACAGAGATGAGTAATATACTTATGGCCAATATGTAAATCCTGCTATTAATTCCTCTTGTTGCTTTCCTGAGGAGAACTAGATATTTGTGATTTATTTTTGATCTGGCAGAGTTTGTTATTGTCTCGTTCTCTCCACACCTAGAACCATTCAAGACTGTGTGTTTGGTGAATTATGCTCTTAAAATCTGTATAAGGAAGTATAGAAGAAGTTCGGAACAGATCTACTAATCTTTCAGCTGCATGGTCTACTCTCCCAGAATACCAGAGTGTACTAATATCCAGCAGATGGTTATTTCTGTATTGTGCTCTTGATAGTGATAAAGACATGCATTAAGAATTTGCAGATAAAGGAACCACTAAGGTGAGAGTGATCACAGTGTACTGATGTGGAATTTACTTAAAGATGTAACTACCATCAAGGGAAAGGGAAGGGTTTTTGTTTTCGTAAAGATGACTAGTGGTCTCAGACAGTTTTTAAATTCTATACAGTGGGATCAACTGATGATGTTACCAATGGTGAATTCTAAATGAGAAGCCTTCAGGGACTTAATCTTGGAGGCTAATACGCTTTTCATACCAACTAAGAAATACTGTTCAAGGTTCAGGCCTCTATGAATGTCGGATGAATTAATGAGGCTCGTGGTAGACACGAAAATGCATGGGATGCATATAAATTATCAGGTGACACAGAAGCCTACAGCAGATATAACCTAGTCTGTAATCAAGTCACAAAGGAGGTTAGGCAGGCGAAGGCAGATTACGAGAAATCTTTGGCAAAGGACACAAAGAAAAACAGCAAAGAGTTCTTTACTTTTGTAAATTCTAGAAGGAAGGGGATAAATCAGATTGGTCTACTTAACATAGATGCTTCAACTATTGATGATCCTGCTCAAGAAGCTGATAAACTGAATAAGTATTTTGCATCTATATTCACACATGAGGAGTTATTCAAGGAGGGGAATGCCAGACGTTTATCAAAATCTAACAGGGAGATAAGTGATTTTGTAATAACTGAGAGCAAAGTGGAGGAGAAATTGTTGAAGTTAAACATAAAAAAGGCACCTGGGGCAGATGGAATCTATTAAGTTATAATGAAGGAGGCAGCAAAGGAAGTAAGCAAACCCTTGGCCATAATTATGAGAGCATCCTTAGAGTCAGGGAAGGTCCCCATGGAGTGGAGATGTGCAAATGCATCCCCAATTCTCAAAGGGGATTCAAAGGTTGACACAAATAACTATAGACCTGTTAGTTCAACTTCTGTTCCGGGGAAAATAATGGAGTCACTGGTTAAAGAGGTGATACAGGATCACCTAGACAAGACAGCAGTAATAGGTTAGACCAGTGCTTCTCAAACTTTTTTGGATCACCACCCCCCCAAAAAAAAAAAAAAAAAATGCCCTCGCCAGGTCTTCTTTTTAGCCCACCAATATAAAGTGAAGCTAAATAACTGAAATGAATATTTGTCTGTTTGCCTCCAAAAACGTAAATGCAGCCCTGCATGTATGTGTGTGAATTATAAAGAAAACTATTTACTGCACTTTATTCCTTCTTCGTAAAAAATTACATCTACAAAAATAGTTATAGTCACTTAAATTAAGTCATAAAAATTAAAGTTAATTACATAAATAAGTCATGATATTAATGGAAATAGTTAATTCTATTAACTATCACCCCCCTGTTGCTCCCTTTCATGCCTAACTCCCCCATGGATAATTCAAACGCCCCCAGGGGGCAATATCGCCCACTTTGAGAAGCACTGGGTTAGACCATGGGTTTGTTAATTGGAAGTCTTGTCTGACCAGTTTGATTGGGCCCCGAGTGCCAAGCCTTTTCCAAGTGATCAAGTGATATAAAATGATTCTATAGTGCGCTTCTCAATTATATTTAGTTTATTACATTTAAAGCGATCTTTATTTTCAGTACTTAATAGTAGGTTTAGCTAAAAGGACCTAGAAAACTCTCAGAAAGGAAAGTCTCCTTTCTTATTTTCTTCTTTTCAAACTAACCACCAAACCTACTAATTTATAACTGCTCCTTGGTCACTGCTGTTGCCTCCTTATGGTGGGGCTGGAAACCTGGGAGTTGGAAGCAATACTCCCAGGACTAAAAAGAGCTAAACATGAGTAGTAAAGTCACTACTTCCCAATGGACTTCAGAGAAGATCCCAATAAATCGAACTGCTGAAGAACCTGAAAATACTGCCATAAGGCAAAGGAGAGACAGTTCAAAACCACAACCTACCCCCTTATTCCTAATTATTCACTTCACTGCAGAGGCGACATTAGGAAAAAAAATCCCCATTTTTTTTTTTATCCAAAAAAAGTCTTGGAAGGACTAGCTGGAACACCAAAAATGGTCAGGCTACTCCGATCTGGGGATTTGTTCGTTGAAACATCCAGTACTAGACATTCAGAAAAGTTACTGAATGTATCGAACTTTGGAGGTATACCAGTAGTAGTCACCCCCCCATGATACCTTAAACGCTTCATGGGGAGTAATCTCTGAATGGTATCTCTTACACGTTACTGAAGAGGAAACCAGCAATGAACTCAAAAATCGAGTGATGAATGTAAGACGGATTTCTATTCGGAGAGATGGAAATACAATACCTACCAAAACTACGTTAATCCTGACATTTAACACACAAAAAATCCCACCCACTGTAAAAGCAGGATATTTGAACTGTCAAGTAAAAGTATATATCCCAAATTTATATATACTTTTTTAAAAGTATAAAAATATGTACTTTTTAAAAGTATATATCCCAATTTAATCCTGACATTTAACACACAAAAAATCCCACCCACTGTAAAAGCAGGATATTTGAACTGTCAAGTAAAAGTATATATCCCAAATCTCTTGCGCCATTTCAAATATCAAAAATTTGGACACTCACAGACAGCATGTAGAAATACACCGACATGTGCTAAATGTGGATCCAAAGAGCATCAGATTGATGACTGCCCAGCTCCAACCCCAAAGTTCCAAATTGTAAAGAACATCCTGCTTACTCCAGAACATGTGAAAGATGGAAAAAATAAAAATAAATACAGAAATACAAAACGGACCACAATATTACATACTAAGAAGCAAGAAAAATGGTCCAGCCAATTATGACCAATAGACCAATGTATGCACAAGTAGCAACTAAATTGAAATCAGTGGAATGTCAAACTGAAATCTCAGTTCCTCCAACTGAATCTTTTTCACCACAAGTGAAACGCTTACTCCAAGCAAAGCAACAAGATAAACATGAGAAAACAGTAAACACGCCAATCTCAATCCCCTCAGATTCTCCAACCTTGCAACAGTGTAAAAGTGATGAAGGACGACGAAATCATGAACCTACCTCAGAATTTATGGAATTTGAGAAAACAGGAAAAATAGATGACAAAGTTTTAGAAATCCATGCTGAAGAATTAGAAGAAGATTTGTATACTGGAAAACCGTTATTTTTCAAAAGAGATAGTATAAGGACAGAAAGAAAAAAGACAACCACCCAACGAAAACAGCTTGAGAGGCTGAGCAAATATAAATAATGGATAAAATTATTCAGTGGAACTGATGAGGATTACGTACTAATTTTGACGATGTACAGTATCTGATCACCCAGTACACACCAATCTGTATCTGTCTCCTGGAAACGTGCCTTAAAAAACAAGATACCCTGAGTATCAGGAACTATTCAATGTACGGAAGAGACCGAATAACTCAAGGTATAACACATGGAGGAATTGCTATATTAGTAAATGACAGAATACCAACACAACAGGTGTATATAAATGGCCTGTTAGAGGGGGTAACAATTCTTACAATAGCAAGGCCCCTATTAACCATATGTTCATTATACATTCCACCAGGAGAATGTCTCTTATGAAGACCTAGATGCATTACTAGATCAACTATGACTGATGGGAGATATGAATGGACATAACCCTCTGTGGGGATGCTCCGACTACAACAGAAGAGGACGCATTATTGAACAACTGCTAGATAATCACAACCTCCTACTTCTTAACAGGGGTAACCACACTTACTTCCTCTTTCCAATGCAGACCATCACAGCTATAGATCTTACCATATATACTCCTATACTTTACACAGCATTTAATTGGGAAGTTTTTAAGGATCCTCTTGGGCGTGATTATTATCCAGTAATCATTCAGGAGGAAAGCAGTTTTCAACACCACTATCATTGAGCAGGAAACTGTAGCACTAGCACATGCCACAGAAACCATACAAAATGCAGGCAAGCTAAAAATCCCAAAGACTTCATCACGTTTGCAAAACCGTCCGAAAACATGGTGGAACAGTGATTGCACTGAAACAATAAAACAACAGAATAGGGCATTGAATCGATTTCGCAGATTCCCCACCACAGAAAATCTGATTCAGTACAAAAGAATACGAGCCATAGCACGATTTACTAGGAAGCAGAGTCAAAGAGCAACATGAATCAAATTCACATCTACAATAAGCAAAACAACAAATGTACATATAGTCTGGAATAAAATAAGAAAAATGACAGGTAAATATAGAAATAGGCCATCACCAATACTGGTCTGCAGTGGAATTAGTTTGACTGAACCTACAGTTATTGCAAACACATTAGGCGAGACTTTGTCAACAAAAGTATCAGCAAAAGATTCATACCATCTGGAATTTCTGATCCAAAAAGAAAAAGCAGAAAAGCATAAGATCAAATTTAAATCAAAATGTAATGAACCCTACAATCAACCATTCATAATAAACATTATGAATAACAATACATTATGACATGATCAAGCACCTTAACAAGACTGAATTAGAAAATTTATTGAAACTGTATAACAGAATATTCCAAGAAAATGTATTTCCAAACAAATGGCACCATTCAATAGTACTAGCTTTCCCTAAACCTGGAAAAGCCATGCAACTATCAACCAATAGCCCTCACCAGCTGTTTAGGAAAATTACTAGAAAAAATGAAAAATCAGAGATTGATATGGTATCAAGAGGAAAATAACATCTACACAAACACACAATGTGGTTTTAGACAACATAGGTCTACTCTAGACCTTCTAGTCAGGATAGAAGCGAACATCAGAAATGCATTTATCAGATCACAATATATGGTTACAGTATTTTTTGACATTGAAAAAGTTTACGATACTTGGAAATATGGGATACCACATGGAAATATGCACCATGCTGGACTCAGAGGCAATCTCCCTATGTTTATCCGGAGCTTCCTTATGAACAGAACCTTCCAAGTCAAAGCACAAACTTTTCTCCAAAATCTACCAACAAGAAGAAGAAGGCGTTCCACAGGGCTCAGTCTTGAGTGCCATTTTGTTTGCCATAAAGATTAATTCGATCACAAATCAACTCCATCGTTCGGTTTCACATGCACTTTAAGTTGATGATTTTAGTATCTCTAGTCGGGCACAGAACATGAGAATTATCAAGAGGCAATTGCAATGCGCAATCAACAATATAAGTAAGTGGGCACTAGATAACGGTTTCAGGCTGTCAACACAAAAAACAATGCGTGTACATTTTTGTCACAAAAGAAATCTCCATCCTGATCCTGAACTGAAATTAGAAGGCAAGAATATACCAACGCAGCCAAAGGCAAAATTTCTCAGACTAATCTTAGATAAGAAACTCACATTCGTGGAGCATATCCGGGAGCTACGTAAAAGCTGTACAAAACACCTGAAATCCTTTCGTCAACAGCATGGGGAGCAGACCGATATTCTTTACTAAACCTATACTAAGCATTAATTAGATCAAAGTTGGACTGTGGAGCCCCAGTGTATGATTCAGCATGGAAAACAGCTCCGAAATGGCTGGATCCAGTTCATCACAACGAACTGCATATAGCTACTGGCGCTTATCGTACCATATATAGTCTATGCTGAAGTCAACGAACCACCTGTAACTCTTAGGCGACAGCAACTTGCATTGTATTATACATCAAAAATAAAATCTATGCATGGGCACCCTACTTGGGAGACCCTCTTTGATCTGCATTGTATATACCAGAATTGCCAACAAGCAAACCAATCCCTGGGAATTAGAATGCAAGACTTTTTAGCAGTACATAACCTTAATATAGACAGAATAGCACACATGCCAGCTCATACTCCTCCGCCATGGGATTTGCATATACAACTATCTAATATGCGACTTCTCCTTTCAGAAATGGAATAAAAAAACGATACCTGCAACAATCTTCCAACAGCTACATAAAGAGCACAAAATTCAATTTCCTGACTATATTCCAATAAACACAATGATTAAAAAACAGACACTTTAGTGGGAGCAGCAGCAGCAGCTGTATTCCCATATATTACTTTAATGCAACAGCTACCGAAAGAGTGCAGTGTATACGCATCAGAATTATACGCAATAAAAATAGCCTTAACTCATGTACAAGATAAGCATTACACGAGCAGTGTAATATATACAGATTCCTTGAGTTCCTTATAAGCCATGCAAAACATAGGTACACCCAAACACCCAATCCTTTGGCACATATGGAAAATACTAACTGACTATGCCAGAAATGAACAGGATATACTTTTCTGCTGGATCCCAGGACATACAGGGATTGCTAGAAATGAAGCAGCAGACAAGTCAGCAAAAGAAGCCATACTACAGATCGGAGAAGATTACAAGCCTGCGATATGGCATATTTGACAGTTGCAATGGCAAGAAACTTGGAATCAGCAAACTGCAAACTAATTATACCAAATAAAGCCAAATATTGAAAACTGGATTTCTAGCAGTCAAAGGTTGAGAAAAGAAGAAACAGCACTGACCAGGCTAAGAATCGGGCATACCCATATTACACACTCATTTTTGTTGCGAGCAGAGGAAACACCACGATGCCAAACTTGACACTGTCCAATCAGTTCAACACATATTAATAGATTGTCCTACATATGCAAATGAATGCAAACAGGCCTTCAAAAATATTTATGGAACACAAGATACCATTACACTAACAGACCTCTTGAAAAATAAACATGACTTCACTGATGTTTTCAACTTTCTTAAAGCTATTAATTTATACCACCTCCTCTAAGGAAGTGAATATAAGCAACAGACTAACACAAGGACGTATGAATCAGGTTAAAAGGAACAATTGAAATCCCAAGTAAACACCCCTGAAACACATCACACCATATGAACTGGCGCATTATGACCCGGGTAATCCATGCGCCATTAAACCTCAATACAAACAAACAAACAAACTGCTCAAGAACGTCTTCGGTTTCAGGAAGGCAAGGTTACAATAAATATAACTGCAAAGGTGGCTGTAATTCTGATAGATGTAAATGTCGAAAGATAAAAAAATATGTAATTCCAAATGCCACCAAAGTCTCAATTGTTCATATAAATAGGAAAAATTAAATGACAAATTTCTTCATACATTAAAAATAAAAATTAGCTTTATTTGTTTTTAATTCATTTTGCTTTTGATTTTTTGTTTGTAACTAAAGCTATTTTGTTCAATGCTGTTATGTATTATTTTTGTGTTCGTTTTAAGAAGACTTGTTAATTTAATGTTAGGATAATATTTTATTTATATCCAATTTTCTAAAATAAATTCTATATAAAATAAAAAAAATACTGGAATTGAATGTGTTGTTTTTTTTGTGTTTGGATATTTGAAATATCATACTTGAATTTTTCAGAATTTTTAACCATGTAATTTACAAATAACTGTTTAATACTTAATTTAAGAGTTCATAGTTGCTTCATTGATAATTAGCGTGCATAATTTTTACTGAAGGCAACAAACCTTCAGCCCAACATAGTAAGTTAAAATCGTTGAAAAATATTTTGTAACTTTATAGGATATCACATTGCCCAGAGATCAGGAAACGTTATTTATAATGCCCGGTCAAAGTAATAAATTAAAACATTTTTATCACTCTGCCCAATATCTCCAATCCTTATATATAGTGCCCGGCAGTATGAATAATGCCAGTTAGTCACTTTGTCCGTAACATAAATATATTTAAAGAAGAAATTAAGCACTTTTAGCCTATGTAAATTCTAATTTCAGTTTATTTCTAGTTGGAAATTATAGATAGATGGAAATCAGATACTGTGTGGTATGTTTCTACCACTTCATCAGTTTTGCTATTGATACTCCTCCACCATTGCAAAGAGGCTGCCATGTGCTGCTGATATCCAGTATTGATATTGTAGTAAGCTACATTAACAATGTAGTTAATAAGCTACCAAGACACTCTTACAGATTTGATGCACTCATTACTCATGGTGTCGGCACCTCCATAGCCAGGTGGGGAGGAGCAGCAGTGTGTAGCACACGCTTCTTGATTAGACCAGGGTTCGAGCCCGTAACCACCAAATACGGAGAATGCAGAAAGGTCAGGGAATGACCACCGCATATCCCCGGAGCAATATGGCCTTAGTTGCTAATGCTCCTATAAACCAAATAACAATAACTCATGTTGTTTCTTAGAAATGATGCTTGTTGAAGAGCTAGTGAATAAAATCAAAAGAGTTTTCTGAATTACTGATCCACTATCCATAGTACTGCAGTTATAGGATGTTGTACAATCAACATAGTAGGTCATCCTCAGGTAATGTTTTTTCATCTCAGAGTTCAGACCATAGTGAATTAAGGTAGTTATTCTTGATCCAACTTCCTGTTAGGTAAGTGTTAATATTTTATTGATAGGCAAGCATAATCTAATGTGTGTGCATGCATGTATATGTTTAGATTTTGACAACATAACTTACATTTTAAAAACATTTTCAAAATTTAACATGTGGAGATTATTCTTAGTTTAAAAATCATGGAATCATGGTGAATATTATATTTATGATAGTTTGCACATTATAGACATTTCTCAAGGAAAGGATTGAACCTCTTCATAAACAAATTGAGAGTGTGAATAAATCTGGCCAGGCACTGATTCAATCTGCTTCACCTGGAGTAAATACAGCTGCTTTGGAACAGGATTTGGAAAAGCTCAATGATAAGTGGAATAATCTTCAGGAAAGGGTAAATATTTTTATTAATTTTTTATTCATTTTATGTATTTATTAAATTAGCATGCAGCTTGTATGTAGATGGAGATAAGTTAAATTTCTTAGTTGTAATGCAGCCATGTTTCTTATATAGTAACTGAGTGATTGTGGCAGTTTCCTTGGATTATTGACTACATTGATTATAGTAAGGCAGGCTCTTTCACAAAAAGAGTTACTGAGATCAATCACCCCTCCACCCACCTGTTCATCAGATTTGACTTTGGCTCATTTCTTTTTATTTCCATAGTAAAAACTGAAGATAAAAGGATGGTATGGTTTCATACTACCCTAAACATCATTTGGATGGTATTAAATGATTTACCAACCCTCTGAAGGGGATGAATTTGTTGGACTTTTAATTTCTCCAAAGTTATCAATGATTAAAAAAACTTTTTCAATGACTGAAAAAACTGAGAAGTGTAACTAATGTGTAGATTCCGATGGGATTGCTCCAAATGATTTTTGTAACATAATAAATTCTTTCTTGGAACATTTTATTTTAGGATTTTTGTCTCATTACTTTTCAGGTGCACTCTGTATAGCCTCTAGGAAAAGGTTAATGGCATTCCAAAGTCATTCCTCTCCTCATACCCCATTAAAAACCTCTAAAGGAGTCATTTAGATTGTTAACAGGAGAGACTGTTTCTACAGGGATGGGATACACTTAAATAGAAAGGGTGCAAGAATGTTTGCTGATGCTATCGAGGCAGTATTAGGTGGGTCGGAAAACTGCTAGATTGGGGGGATACAAGGACTAATAGATTAACAGTAGCCACTGGCAGAGGTGAAAGTGATTCTTGCACTGCTTCTATTGGAATGAGCCGCAGCCTGGAAAATAAGATGCAGGATATTTCAGTGACTGCTGGGAATCATTGGGGTACAAGTAAACACATGGGTTGTGTTAGGGTAGCTAAGAAAAAGAACAGGTGCATGTATACTTGCGTGTACACCAATGCTAGGAGTTTAGTAAATAAATTTTATGAATTTGAGATATTGCTCAAAACATCAAAGACAGATATTGTGGGGATTTCAGAGACGTGGTGTCACACAGATATAAGGAATGCAGAACTGGAATTTGGGGAGTACAATGTCTACAGAAAGGATAGACAGGATAGGAAGGGAGGAGGGGTTATGCTATTAGTTAAGAAATACATAAAATCCAAGGAAGAAAAGCCAGTCGACATCACTGGACAGTGCAGTGTCGAGTCAGTTTGGTGTGAAATAAGCATTGGGAGATCAAAATTGAGAGTAGGAGTGTGCTATAGGCCTAATGACTCTGATGAGTATAATAAGAAACTGTACAGGGAAATAGAGTGGGCCAGTAAATCAGAGAGTCTTATAATGGGGAAATTTTAATTTCCCAGATATTGACTGGAATTTGGGGGCTGGTCACTCACACACTAGCAAGGCTTTTGTGGATTTATTGGATGATTGTTTTCTACATCAGCATGTTTGGGAGGCAACTAGAGGGAGTAATACTCTTGATTTGGTTATCAGTAGTGATTCTTCATGCATTAAGAATCTGCAGGTAAATGAACCACTAGGTGGAAGTGATCACAGTGTGCTGAAGTGGGATTTACTCAAAGAGGTAACTACCATTAGGGATAAAGGGAAGGGATACTGCTTTTGTAAAGGCGACTACGATGGACTGAGAATTTAAATTCTACACAGTGGGACCAACTGATGATGTTACCAACAGCAAATTCAAAATGGGAAGCATTCAAAGAACTTATCTTGGAAGCTACTAGGCTTTACATACCAACTAAGAAATATTGTTCAAGGTTTAGGCAAGTGGATGTCAGATGAACTAATGAGACATATGGCAGAGAAGAAAAATGCATGGGATACATACAAATTAACACGTGACACAGAAGCCTGTGTTTCTACAATGGATAAAGGGATGGTTGAATGGGAGATGACAGAGAGTGGTATTCAACGGACACTGCTCTTTCTTCGTGGACAAATGTCATTAGTGGAGTTTCCCAGGGTTCCGTGTTTGGCCCATTGTTGTTTTGTATATTTATCAATGATATTGATGAATGTGTATCAGGTTTAATGTCCAAGTCTGCAGATGATACAAAGGTTGGCAGGGTTGATAACGACAGTAAAGACAGTATACTACTCCAACTGGATCTAGATAAGTTGATCAAATGGGCTGAGAAGTGGCAGCTGAAGTTTAACATTGTCAAATGGAAAGTACTGCATATGAGTAGCAATAACCGAAGAGAAACGTACCAACTGTGTTGTACTACACTCTGGAAAGTGAAAAAGAACTGGGGGTAATTGTGCAGTTAAATATGAAGTTCACTGAGCAGTGCAGGTCATGGAGTCTTGTCAATGATATATAGGAATTTTTCTAGCAGGGACAGGGAGGTGATTATCCCATTATACAAAGCAATGGTCAGGCCACACGTAGAGTACTATGTACAGGTGTGGAGGCTTTGTTTAGGAAAGATATAGAGTTGCTAGGATGAGTACAAAGAAGGGCAACAAGATTAGTGAGGGGAACAAAGGGGTGCTCTTACCAAGAAAGGCTTAAGTTCCGCAAATTGCAGTGCCTGGAGAGTAGGCAGCTGGGCAGTGATCTGATTGAGGTGTATATTTGGCTTTAGCCAGCAGGTAGTTGAATGGCGGCACAGACTTCCATCTTTTGTTGTGGTAGTTGATAGCCTAAATAAATTTAAGGCTGAGCTCAACAAGCATTTGGAATGAATGGAGGGGTGAAATGGGAGGGTTTTTTTTTTTTTTTTTTAGCTGATGCTGCATAAGCTTGCTTTCTTGCATCATATGCTTCTACTAATGCTAATTACTTGTAAATTCCAAACTACCTCCCGCTATCTGGAAACTCATAGAAGATGGAAATTTACAAAGGCAAACTGGATAAAATTTTCCTTAAGTACAGTTTTAGATAAAAACTTCATTTTGAACCAGTCAATAGATGAAGCTAATGACCATATGACCTAATGATAAAGCTAATGACCAAACAGGTACTAGCAGCAACTGACAAAGATATTCCTCAGTCATCAACTCATCTCCGCAGGTGCAAAAACTACTGGTGGAATGATGAATGTAATAGTGCAAAAAAAAGAAAAGAATAAAGCTTGGAATATTTTCTGTAAACATCCCATTACTATTAACCTTATAAATTACAAAAAACTTAATGCTAAAGCAAGACAAATAAGAAGGAAAGCCAAAAAAGATTCCTGGATACAGTTCACTTCCACTATCACCAAATACACCAATACTAGATTAATCTGGAGGAAAATCCAACATCTGAATGGCAGATATCCATTGTTATCCACTCCAATATTGATCTGTAATGGACAGGAACTGTCTTCCCCCCCCCCCAAAGACAGAGCAAACACTTTTGCTGAAGCATTTGCAAAAATTTCAGCAGCAAATTCATATGACACTCCATTCCAACATATTAAAGGGGCAGCAGAAAGGTATAAGTTAAATTTCAATACCAGTCTTGTCTCTTCCACATAATCAGCCTTTTTCAATATCCAAGTTAACGGAAGCTCTTAACAGAGCACCCAATAGTGCAGCTGGCTCCAATGGTGTTTTTATTATTATGCTGAAACACTTGAATGATACCGCTTTACAAACTCTTCTAATATTTGTTAATAGAATTTTTCAGGAACATGTTTATTCTCGCTCTTGGAGACATTCACTTGTATTAGCCATCCCTAAACCAGGAATAGACAATCCAGGAAATCATCGTCCAATTTCCTTAACTAGTTGTGTGTGGAAAACATTGGAGAAAATGGTTCTCAAGTTCCTCACCTGGTTTCTTGAGTCACATAATATCTTGCATAAAAATCAGTATGGCTTTTGGCAAAATGGATCTGCATTAGATATGCTGATCAAAGCAGAATCAAACATCAGAAACACTTTCAGAAATTACCACCTCTTTATGGTAAGTTTTGATTTAGAAAAGGCCTTTAATGCAACATGACATTTCAGTATTCTACGGGATCTTCACACCTTTGGACTGTGAAACAGGCTTCCCTTGTTTATTGATGGAGATATCGCCCTCAGACTATGCTTAACAGGTGGTGCAATTATGTTTAACGACTCCATTTACCAACAGGTACACGGCACAGCCATGGGTTCCCCAGTTAGTTCAGTTGTGGCAAATATTGTGATGGAGGAATTAGAGGGTCGTGCATTTACAAATGTACCAGATCACATTACCTTTTGGTGTTGCTACATGGATGATGTGTTTGTGGTTATCCCCAGAAATTCAGGGGACCGACTCTTAGACGACCTCAATTCTCTGTTGCCTTTTATAAAATTCACTATCAAGCTAGAATTGGACACCATACTATACTTAGACACCCTTGTCCGACGCGAGAGCATGCGCTTGAAGACAACTGTCTATCATAAACCAATGTGTGCTGGCAAATTTACCAACTTCCGGTTAGCACACGCACATAGCCATCTTCTTGAAACTGCACGGACCTTTTTAACTTGTGCTTGGACCCACTCTAGTTCTGTAGATGAGAGGCACGCCAAAATTGCTAAAGTCAAGGCGGATCTTATGAGGTGTGGCTATCCCATCAATACCCTTGACAGGTGTGACCTACAGACACATGGCCACGTATCGAAAACAGAAACATCCAAGGTAATGATTCAACCGCGAGCGTCTTTATCCCATACTACCCAAACCTATCACAACAGGTTTCTAGGGTCCTAAAATCACATGGGATAAAATGCGTACAACTCCCAGGCAGAAAGTTACAATCCCTCATCTCTAAAGTGAAAACACCGGTTCCCACCTTACTACAAAGTGGTCTAGTCTACCGCATCTCTTGCCGTGACTGCACTATCCACTACATTGGGGAGACTGGGAGACAGCTCAGAAAACATCTTTTGGAACACGAAAGAGCAATCTGCTTAGCGGATGTAGAACACTCGGCCATTGCCGAACACGTTTGGGCAACCCACAACGACATTGACCCACACCGCGATGTCGTGATTGTGAATAGGTCCTGCCACTATCGACGACACGCCTGGTTGGAGTCGTTGAACATCATATGCTGCAATACTTCAGTCAACAGGAGTAGTGGATGTAGTGTCCACCCTATCATCGAAACAACCATTTTGATTAATGACAAACATTGGCAATGTCCACATGCATCACAGCCACAAGCTTCAACATCCAACAATTAATCATGCAGTTCATGAACATGATGGGCAGTACGGCCCTCATGTTTCTCTCTTAACTGTCAGTTTGACTGAGGAAGGTTAACAAAAATAACCAAAAGCTTTTGTATGTATCTAATCTAATATATGTATGTGTTTTCCTATTATTAAATTTGTCATAATTTATTCTGTTTCACTCTGTGTCCACAGTAATTCGATATTAATAATGAATCCAGAGTGCACAGGCCTCTTAAATCAAATCCACAAAAGTCTTGCTAGTGTGTGTGTGTGTGTGTGTGTGTGACCAACCCACAAGTTCCAGTCTATATCTGGGAAGTTAAAATCCCCCATTATAAGACAATCTGATATACTGGCCCAATTGTTGAGGACGGACATAAAAAGGCACCTGGGGCAGATGGAATCTATCCAATTATGAGAGAATTCTTGGATTCAGGGGAGGTTCCTTTGGACTGGAGAAGTGGGAATAATATCCCCAGTTCATAAAGGGGATCACCAGGCAACATGAGTAATTACAGATCTGTTAGCTTAATGTCTGCTCCATGGAAAATAATGGAATCATTGGTTAAAGAAGTAATGCAGGACCATTTGGACAGGCATGCAGTTATGCTGCAATCACAGCATGGGTTTGTGAAGATTGCAGTCTAGCCTAACCAATCTGATAGTTTACTATGATGCAGTGGCCCAGGAACTGAATGCAAAAAATAATTTTTACACCATATACTTAGATTTCAGTAAGGTGTTTGGTACTGTTGCACATAAGACTTCTGTACAAACTGGAGCAATGTGGCATTAAGGGCAAGTTACTGCTATGGATAAAGGGATCATTAAGTGTAAGAAGACAGAGTGGTTATAAATGGGCACTGCTCTCTGTCAACTAATGTTATTAGTGGAGTTCCACAGAATTCATTGCTGGGTACATTGCTGTTTTCAATATTTATCAATGATATTGATGAAGGCATATCAGGCTTAATGTCTACGTTTGCAGATGATACAAAGTTTGGCATTGTGGTTAATGACAGTCATCAGGGTGAAAAAAACTTACCCTCCTTTATTAATTTATGTAACAAGTTTTTTTTATAAATTTCTTTAAAATTTTGTATCACTTCTTGGTCCACGTTTGTATTAACACTATCACATTTGGTGCCAAATATTTTACAAAAATGTTCCCATCACCTGACTTTAAAATTTTCTCAGTTTGATAAGTATGAGCATTTTCTAAAAGTAGAACTGCTTTTTCTGATAGATTAAGTCTGGAGCAATGTGGTATTAAGTGCAAGTTACTGCTATGGATAAAGGGATCGTTAAGTGTAAGAAGGCAGAGTGGTTATAAATGGGCACTGCTCTCTGTGGACTAATGTTATTAGTGTAGTTCCACAGGATTCATTCCCAGGTACATTGCTGTTTTCAATATTTATCAATGATATTGATGAAGGTATATCAGGCTTAATGCTGATGCACTGTTGGAATGAATTTCTTTGTAAGCCAGCAGAAAAAAATTCTCGGTCCATACAAGCTGATTTATTGTTGTAGTAATGAACAGGTAAATTTGAAACATCAATTCCAGAAAAAACAAGATTTCTTTTGCAATCTCAATTAATAGTGTTTCAAAAAAGTAGTTCCTGCATTTTTGCATCATAAAACATCAATCTTTGTTTCAGAACTTTGTAATTGTTTTGTTTGATAAATACTTCTAAACAAACCAGTTTTCTGCTATGAGAAATTCCTCTTCAGTGAATTTCTGAAATTGCTTAAATTCATCTGCTGCAGGTTCATCTGAACTCTGTTTCTCAACTTGGATTGTAATTTTTCTAATTCTGTTTTGTTGTTTAAATCTTGTCAACCAATCAGATGTATTAACTTGACCTGGTAATTTTAACTCTGAAAAAAATGCTTATTAGCTTATTATTATTTTTATGATTAGCAGCACGGTGCATGGAAGCCTGAGGCTTTTGCTGCACCAGCCAAAAAAAAAAAAAAAATTCTGTGTTACCTTGAGAGAGAGAGAGAGAGAGAGAGAGAGAGAGAGAGAGAGAGAGAGAGAGAGAGAGAGAGAGAGAGAGAGAGAGAGAGAGAGAGAAAACAGGAGTCAGAAGTAGAAGTGAATCACCAAGAAAGAACAATGATGATATCCAGCTCAGGACCCTGGTGTTTGAGGCTCTCAAATTATCCCAGAAACTGGATTTCCTTGTGCCCTTTGTTGATTAAACCATATAACCATCAATTTGTCCAGTTCACTGTATGTAGCAGTTTTCATTGATTTTTATTTTGACATACTGCCAGCACAATCTGAAACTACAGCAAATCCGATTCATTAAACTTTGTTTATTAAATCTCATACAGTTTGTTCACCAACGTTGTACTCTTTTATTAAAGCTGACACTCCAGCACTTTTTTCATGTTTACCAATGACTTTTGTTGTGTCGAAAGAACAGTTATTTTTATTTTTAGCATGATGGGTAACTTTAAAACTTTTGAAATAAATGCAAACAAAATGTGTATGTACTTACTGAACAACCACTGCCCAAAGAGTGCCTGCCCACTTAAAATGCACTAACTGATGAACAACAAATATGTACTTGTTTGTATGCACATGCGCCTGACAATTCAGGAATCCCTAGGGAACAGGATTGTAAAGTAGACTTCCAGTAGCAGATTAAGGTTTGTGGGTCCCTAAGCAGTATTTAAAAAAAAAACATTTAAATTTAAAAATAAAATTACTGTAAGTAGGTACTGTAATTGATTTTTTAAAGACATTTAAATCAATTTTTTTTGTCCCCAGTTAATATGTAACCTCGTTAACATTCCCCCCCCCAGCTAATCAGGAGTGTACTGTATAAATAAAAAATTATGTCACAAGGAAGAGAATTTACTGATTAAACTAACCATTATATGTTAACCTGGAACATTGTTTTGGTATTTATAACCAGCCTCCATAAATTTCAAGGGATCGCAAATATCACAGACAAGACAGACTCAGACTTCCGTCAAGGAATATCTGCAATTCTTATATATTAAGGTGACATTTCAGGAACCTTGCTGATATCCATCATCAGACCATTGGCCTTTGCCAGCTCCCTGCTTGCTGAGTATCTCAATCCCTACTATACATTCTAGGATCGAGACACTTGGCTGTCAGTGGACTGACAAAAGCCAATATATGGTCTTGTTAGTGGGTACCAGAAAGGTCCCAAAACGTCACTTTAATGTATAGGAATTCGGTTATTAACTGAATAAACTATCTTAATATTCACATGGTATAAGAGTGGTCATTACTAAGAGTATGATTCTTTGTTTTCTTTTATTATTTAGTAACAATTACTCCCATCTTTAATTTTTAATGAAATATTTTTGAAAATTTAAATATATTTGAAGATATTTGAGAAGGTGTACTGGTAAATGTTAACAGTTAATACTGTAAGTTTAGTAAATTTTTTTTTTTTTTTTTTTTTAATTTCATATATAAAACTACTTTAAATCTTAGATGAGTTTATGCTATAAAAATGATGATAATATAATCAAAAATGTACAAATAAATAATATGTCAATAATAGATTACATGACTTTGTCATCGTCCTTTATATGCAACTTCATTCTTTTAAAATTAAATATTTTTGTTAGTAATACTAATTTTTATATTTATTACTTCTCATAAAAGCTGAACGACAGAGAGAGGCATTTAGATGTTGCCCTTCTTCAGTCAGGGAAATTTCAGGAAGCCCTTTCTGGTGTTCAGAAATGGTTAGAAGATACAGAAGACATGGTATCCAATCAAAAATCACCTTCAGCTGATTATAAAGTAGTTAAGGCACAAGCTCAGGAACAGAAGGTAAGAAGAAACAGTTTAACATTTTGCGGTAATAATATAGAAATTATAAAACAAAATTCCACACAGGCAGTTGTCTTTTTGTTGGCATAACTTTATGAGAAAGAAATATAGGGGACCTCCACTTTTTTAGCCTTAATTGATTCATGAATTTTGGAGTATAAATTGAATCATACCTTCTATTCCCTGCTCTTCCTCTCTCTTACTTTCAAGCCAAGGAATTTCCCCACTTTAACGTGGGCACCTGTACATGGTGAGGGGTCCTCCTAATGATGTGACTAGTCCCCCAGTTTAGCATTGTTTAGATCTAATGCCCACAGCCTCAGTTCCAGGCTAACACCCTAGGAAGCTGGCATGCTTGCGCAGTGTGTTGCTATATTCGGAAGCCAAGAAAGGCGAAGCTTGTGGTTGAGGGGTCCAACTATAGCACACCACTTTAGCCCTGCTTCAAACAAGATGGGTATTCCAGGAATGGCTCACCGAAGTTTAGTCAGATAGTGAGTTTGCTTGAAAGGGTAAACTGTGTTAATGTCATCCCTAAACACAGTCGGTCTGAATCCTATCCAAAGGACAGAATTCGGGCTGATTGCAATGCAGATACAGTGCCTAGGTAGTCCTTCAACCCACTCCCAAGTGCATTTAATTCTGATGATAATAATAACAATAACAATGAATTCTGATAATATAAACTCTTCTTCTGGTGCCCCAATATGGTCGTTAACAGAAAACAATGATGCTAGGACCTCCATCACACTTTCCGGTAACACCCCTGAGATGTTTTTAACTCAGATTGTTACTCTGATTTCAGAAATATTATTAATTTTTTTCTATCACTTGCCAATTTTTCACAAATCATTTAAGTTGATGTCATGAGTGTATAATTGAATGTATTAAGTTAGGAATAAATGCTGGGAATTTGTACGTTAAATCTTCATATGTTGGCAACACTGCTTTCAATCATTTGTTTCTTCACCTTGAGAGCTCCATGCAGTAGTGTTTATCAGGATGAGCTCAGTTTATTTTTGAGGTTATCCTGTCAAACTTGTGCTGAAAAGTGAGTAAAATGTTTTCACACAAGTGTTTGAAAAATCTGAACTTAATTTGTTATATTTATGGAAATGATATAGTCCTTAAGTTCTTGTACAAGGTATTATAGAATTTGTAAAAAATGTGTATTGTGCTTAATTTGTAGTGAAACTCGAAGGCCAAGATAAACAGTAGGCTCCACATAAAGTTTGCCGAACCTGTGTTGAAACATTGAGATTTTTAAAAAAATGGTAAAAAGAAAGCTATGCCATTTGCAATTCCCATGATTTAGGAGGAGCCTACAGACCAATGTGGTGACTGGTACTTTTGCTTAGTTAATGTAGAGGGATATAATGCAAAAATTAAGAAGGGTATTGTGCATCCTAATATTCCATCTGCCATTAGAACAGTCCCACACTGAGATAACCTGCCGATTCCATGCCCTCCACTTACATTGGAGAATGTAGCAGCAGAGCATGTTGAAAGTGATGCTTGGGGAGTCTCCATTGAGTTCAAGCATGAACTCAATGATCTAGCAAGGGATTTAAATTTACCAAAGGAATCTGCAGAATTCCTTGGTTCTAGACTTAAGTCAAAAAATCTTCTAGCATGGGGAACATTTTTCTCATGGTATATACACACACACACACACACACACACACACACACACACACACACACACACACACACACACTATTTTTTCTTAGGACAGTTCCCTATTTTTCTGAGGACAATTCTATGGTTAATATAAATGGTTTGAACTATTTAGGAATTAGTTACAATCCTTTAAAGTCGAGACTTTTAATTGACTCATCAAAGAGAAGTGTTAAAGGCATGTTGCTCCACAATGGAAATAAATATGGGTCAATTCTAGTGGCTCACTCTGTGCATTTGAAAAAAACATAAGAACTCCAAGTCATTGACAAGTATTAAGTGTGAAGAACGTGATTGGTTGGTCTGTGCTGACTTTAAAGGGATAGGCATGTTATTCAGACAACAATCTGGCTACACAAAAATGCCTTGCTTTTTGTGTGAGTGGGACAATCGGGCGAAGATTTTAGCAGAACTTGACATCCTGTCAAGGTCTTAGCAAGATTTTAGCAGACCTTGACATCCCATGCTTTGGCATGTCAAGGGTCTGGCCAAAGAGGGACTGTTTCCTCTGTCCTCCTTCCACCTTTACACATCAAACTGGGTTTGATGAAACAATTTGTGAAAGTTTTACCTCAGGAAGGTCCCTGCTTTAACTACCTTTGTAATAAATTCCCGTAAATCACCCAAGAGAAGCTAAAACAAGATATTTTTTTGCACCTCAAAGATCCAAACTGAAAAGTTAAGAGAACTATGAATAAAAGAGAAAAATAGGCATGGATTAGATTTAGGTCTGTTTTTGAGAACCTCTTAAGGAACAACAAGGATCCAGACTCCAAGAATATAGTTGAAAATATGTTAGCATTAGTAGAGGCACATGCACAACTTCATACTTTCAATTTACCATCTCTGAATTCAATTATATCTGGTCATGTGCACTCCACAGCAATACCATATATACCCAATAAAGTTTTTTAAGTACTATCAATATGGACACTAGCAAATGGCCTGTCTGGTGTCCTTGCATGCTCTCATTGTAGTGCAAGGACCCATTAAATTACAGTATCTTCAGCCCCGAAAACCACATGTATTAACTTCTAAGAAGAGCACCATACTCTTGAACGTGCCAGCAGTGGAAAAAGAGATACAAATATTAAAGGCAGAGCTTAACATCTCATACTTGGGTGCAAGGAAAGCGTTGGAACTTATAAATAGCAATGGCCTCCATACATTCCATGCAACGTTCTGAATTAGTTTGCCTCAGATGATTGTAGAGAGATTCATTGGAACATAAACTGAAATGATTATTCTGCCTAAAGGTCATCTAGTCCCATCACTAGTTTTTTATTAACTCACAAAAACCTGCATAGCAAGACTGATCAGTTACCACTATTATATTAGCGTTTCTACTGTATTCATTTTATTAAAGCCTAGTGGTAAAGCAAAAACCACAACAATCTGAAGTAACTCCTGTAACACAAGAAAAAATGGATATTGAAATAAAAGAGGTACTGGATGACTCAGTTTTAGAACTCTTTGCAGAGGAAGAAATTGGCCCTGAGTACCAAGCAATAGGGACCACGCGATTTTCTTAAGTGACATATAGAGTGGTCTTTAAAAGTGATTTCGTTCTGTTTCATTTCTAGCACCTTTCTCATCCTCAGTTCACTGTAAGTGGTTCTGTCCTTAACAGATTTACGTAAGAACCCAGGAAGGAAAACCACCTTTCTCTTCTTAGTACATTTATTTTCTTCACTAACAAACTAACTCTCCAGCCACTTGGTCACTAGCTAGCACTGCTCCTGCCTCCCAGTGGCAGGGCCAGACACTTGAAAGGCAAAATAATCCCATCAGGGCTAAAAGGAGCAACAACGGACTCAACAAACCAGGCTTCACTTGGAACTATGAATCTATCTGATCATAATCGGCAGCAAGATGATCCTTATCCATCTTCTGCCAAAAGACAAAAGAAAGATGTGACCCAAACCATCTCTTCACTCTTTCTAATTTTCCACTCCCTAACAGCTTATAAGTAAACTTTCTCCCTTTGTAATACAAAGGTGCTTAGAACATACAGCTGGTCCACCGAAAATCGTTTGCTGCTTAAAATATGGTGACCTACTAATAGAAACAACAAATCATCAACATTCAGAGCTTTTTCTTAAAGCTACGACTTTTGGTGGGATTCCCATCAAAGTCACTCCACATCATCATCATCAGCCATTTTCAATCCACAGTGCAGGATTGAAGGCCATTCCAGCAACTTTCCAGTTCCTTCTGTTTTGTGCAATGGCCATCCATTTACTACCCACAAACTCATGAATTTCATCTATCCATCTCCGCCGTTGTCTTCTAGGTTTTATTCTAGCTCCTCTTGGGTACCATTCTGTTATTTTCTTAGTCCATCTGTCATCATGTCTTTGAGCTATGTGTCCTGCCCAAGACCATTTTAGTCCTTTAGTTTTGATAAGAATGTCCTTTACTTGAGTTTCCTGCCTAATCCATGTGTTTCTCTTATCTAACAGTCTGATTCCCAATATAATTCGTTCCATTCTTCGCTGTATAGTTCTCAGTTTCTCTTCCATTCTTTTGGTGAGTGTCCAAGTTTCACTTCCATAAGTTAAGGTGGGGCGTATACATTGGTTCATTATTTTACGTTTCAGACAAACTGGGATATTGCCCCTTCAGTATGTGACTATATTTCCTGAATGCTATCTATCCAAAATTTATTCTTCTCTTGACTTCCAGCCATTTATCATTATTACAGCTAATAACTTGTCCCAGATAAGTATATGACTCCACCTTTTCAATTACTACTCCTTCAATCATTATGTCCCTTTCCGTGGCATACTTGTTCATCATTACTTTTGTTTTAACCATATTCATATTTAGTCCAAAATCCTTACTAACTGTGCATAACTGATTAAGATTTTCCTCTAATTCTTTGGGATCGTGGCTTATGACCACAATATCATCTGCAAATCATAAATGGTTTACGTACTCTCCATTCACATTGACTCCTTTCTGAGACCAGTCTAGTCTTCTGAAAGCTTCCTCAAGGGCAGCAGTAAACAGCTTCGGAGATATTGTGTCTGTCTCCTTGTTGAACTCGTTTCTCGATTTTAAATTTGCTACTGTCTTTGTCTAGTCTAATAAAGGAGGTAGCGTTCTCATATATTTTCATCAAAATCATAATATATGGGGTATGTATGCCTTGTCTTTCCAGTGACCGTAACATTGCCTTATGCTGTATGGAATCAATTGCCTTTTCATTAGCATTAGCAAAGGAACATGATGCAAGAAAGCAAGCTTATATAGCATCAGCAAAAAAAAAAAAAAGTTCTGCCTTGAATATATTTAAGCTATCAACTTCTACAACGACAGATGGAAGTTTGTTCCAGCAATCAACCACCCGCTGGCTAAAGGCAAACTTCCGCACATCTATCCTACAACCGTCTTTTCTCAATTTGAATTTATGCCCTTTCCGGCGATTATTCTGAGCAAGAGGAAGAATCCCATGCGCATTGAGCATGCTCAAACCATTCAAGGCTTTATACACCTCAATCAGATCACCTCGCAGGTGCCTAGTTTCCAGACACTGTAATTTGCAAAAGTTAAGCCTTTCTTCGTAAGATCAACCCTTTGTTTCATTCACTAATCTTGTTGCCCTTCTCTGTACTCGTTCCAACAGCTCTACATCCTACTTAAAATGAGGCCTCCAGACCTGTATACAGTACTCAAAGTGTGGCCTGACCATTGCCTTATACAAGGGGATAATCACCTCCTTATCCCTGCTAGAAAAATTCCTGTATATCATT
The DNA here is from genome assembly GCF_048544385.1 of Mastigoproctus giganteus. Taxonomy (NCBI): domain Eukaryota; kingdom Metazoa; phylum Arthropoda; class Arachnida; order Uropygi; family Thelyphonidae; genus Mastigoproctus; species Mastigoproctus giganteus. The sequence goes on along the minus strand of NC_143579.1, from coordinate 64,714,047 downwards.
GACAAGACACCATGAGCTACTCTTGCAGACCGTCTGCACTATTCAGAGAACTTCATATCTGACTGCACAATTACCCCCAGGTCTTTTTCATTCTCTACCACAGTCAGTGTGGTACCACAGTTGATACGTTACTCTGGGATTACTGCTTCCCATATGTAGTACTTTACGTTTGTCAATGTTAAACTTTATTTGCCACCTCTTAGCCAATCTGCTCAACTTTTCTAGATTTTGTTGCAGCAGTGTACTGTCATTAGTGTCATTAAGTTTGGGCCAACCTTCGTATTGGCTGCAAACTTGGACATTAAGCCTGATATACCATCATCTATATCATTTATAAATACAGAAAACAACAATGGACCAAACAGTGAACCCTGAGGCACTCCACTAATAACATTAGTCCACAAAGAGCAATGTCCATTGATTACCACTCCTGTCTTCTCCCACTCAACCATCCCTTTATCCATAGCAGCAATTTGCCTCCAATGCCACACTTCTCCAATTTGTGCAGCAGTCTTCCATGTGCAACAGTATCAAAGTCCTTTCTAAGATCCCAATATATGATATCAAAGTTATTCTTTTCATCCAGTTCCTTTGTGACTACATCATAGTATCCAATCAAATTTGTCAGACAAGACTTCCCCTTAACAAACCCGTGCTGTGTCCGAGCTGTAACTGAAGTCATGTCTAGATGATCTTGCCATGCTTCTTTAACCAGTGCCTCCATTAATTTCCTTGGAACAGAAGTTAAACTAACAGGTCTGTAATTACCTCCCTTTGATCATCCTTTGTAGATTGGGGTCACATTTGCATATCTCCAGTCCATGGGTACCTCCCCTGAGTCCAGGGAAGCTCTCATAATTATTGCTAAGGGTTTGCTTACTTCCTTTGCTGCCTCCTTTAATATAACCGGATAGATTCCACACACCCCAGGAGCCTTTCTTATGTTTATCTTCAACAATTTCTCCTCCAGTTTACTCTCATTCATTACAAGATTATCTCGCTTACTGCCAGAGTTGAATACACCTCTGGCATTCCCCTCCCTGAATAACTGCTCATCTGTGAATGTAGATGTAAAATATTAATTTAGTTTGTGAGCTGCCTGAGCAGGATAATCGACAGTTGACCCATCGATATCAAGTTGACCAATCTGATTCATCCCCTGCCTTCTAGAGTTTACATAAGTAAAGAACTCTTTGCTGTTTTTCTTTGCATCCTTTGCCAAAGATTTTTTGTAATCTGCTTTCGCCTGCCTAACCTCCTTTGTAACTTTGTTACAGACCAGCTTATATCTATCATAGCCTTTTGTGTCACATGTTAATTTATATGTATCCCATGCATTTTCTTCTCTGTCACATCTAATTAGTTCATCTGACATCCATTTAGGCCTAAATCTTGAACAATATTTCTTTGTTGGTATGAATAGCCTAGTAGTTTCGAAGATTAATTCTTTGAATGCTTTCCATTTTGAATTTGCTGTTGGTAACCTCATCAGTTGGTCCCACCATATAGAATTTAAATACTGTCTCAGACCACTGTAGGCACCTTTACAAAAGCAAAAACCCTTCCCTTTACCCTTGATGGTAGTTACCTCTTTGAGTAAATCCCACTTCAGCACACTGTGATCACTGCCACCTAGTGGTTCCTTTATCTGCAGATTCTTGATGCATGAAGAATCACTACTGATAATCAGATCAAGAGTATTATTCCCTCTAGTTGCCTGCTGTAGAAAACAAAAATCAAATAAATCCACAAAAGCCTTGCTGGTGTGTGAACGACCAACCCACAAATTCCAGTCCATATCCGGGTATTCAAAATCCCCCATTATAAGACACTCTAATTTACTAGCCCACTCTATTTCTCTGCACAATGGCTCATTATACTCATCAGATTCATTTGGCCTATAACACACACCTACTCTCATTTTTCCTTTTCCGGTACTTATGTCACACCAAACAGACTCAACGTTGCATTGTCCGCCCATATCAATTGGATGCACTTCCTTATATTTTAACTAACTTCCTTAACTAACAGTATAACCCCTCCTCACTTCATGTCCTGTCTATCCCTCCTTTACACATTGTACTCCCTAAATTCCAGTTCTGCACTGCTTATGTCTGTGTGACACCATGTCTCTGATATCCCAACAATATCTGCCTTTGATGTCTTGACTAGCAATTCAAGCTCATCAAATTTATTAACTTTACTCCTAGCATTGGTGTACATGCACCTGTTTCTACTCCAAGTTACCCTAACACACCCCATGTATTTATTTGTTCCACTACGACTCCCAGCAGTCCTGGAAATTCCCATTGCCTTGCTTTCCAGGCTGCTATTCAATTGCATTTCAAAAGAAGTAGTGCAAGAATCACGTTTACCTCTGTCCGCGGCTACTGTTAATCTATTAGTCCGTGTATCACCCCCAAGCTAGCAGTTTTCCAACCTACTTAACTCTGCTTCGATAACATCAACAAATATTCTTGCACCCTTTCTATTTAAGTGCATCCCATCCCTGTAGAAGCAGTCTCTCCTGTTAACAAGCACAGACCACGCTGAGAAAAATTCTACCCCTTGAACCTTGCACAATCTCTCCAGGGCCGAATTGATCGACAAGGTTCTCATCATATACTCCCTCCTATCATGTCTCGGCAGAATTGCAGACACTTTCAAATTTAACCCCAACTCTCGGCTTTTTTTCAGCATTATCTTGTACTTTTAAGTAATTCTGCCAGTCTTCTACTCTTAATATGGAAGTATCATTAGTGCCAAAGTGTATAACAATATCACCCTTTGTGCCCTTAAAGGATGATCTCTGCCCTACAACATCATCATCCTTTGCCCCTGGCAGACATACCCTGGTCCTGTTCCATCTATCCTTTTTGCACAATATGTTCCCTGTTTCCCTGACAATAGTCACCTACAACAACTAGTTCCTTTGGGACCAGCGCATTTTGCCTTGGGGGTTGCCACTGTGTTGCATGATGTTCAAGTGCAAGCTCTGGCATTGATGTGGGCAGCTGAGAGCTTGATGGGCCCCTCAATTTAAATCCTTCGAGGGCATCCACCCTGTCCTTCAAGCTCTCATATAAGCCCATAACAATGCTGAGTTGACGCCTGATTTCCTCGCACTTCTTACATCGCGCGCACACACACAAAGACATTCCACTTGGCAATATCATGTCCCATTTCTGATTGCTCCACAAAGATCAAATAAGCAGTGCATTTCAGTAGACTGTGATTCAGAGGACAACCGCCCCACCCCCCTCAATTCACCCGTGAGCCACAGCACCCACTAGTTTGAGCCTTTTGCTTTGTTGCTCTGGTCTGAGTCATGATTTATATTCAAGTTCAGTAAAATTTCAATACAAAATATAACCCTAACCTATATCCCAATGCAGTTATAAAACTATATGTATGTATTTCGGTATCGAATATTATCTCCGAGTTACGTTATATGACTTTCTTATCCCCTGTCAATTTTTTTTTTTTTTTTTATGTAAACAGGAGCGGTATTAGAACCTATAGTACTTAGTACCGTGCTTGGGTTGGAGGTTGAGAAGACGAAAGAAGATATTTGTTGACATTGGACTTGAACTTCAGTAGACTGTAATTTTCAGGAAATACGTATGAAGGAAGGTTGTTCCAGAAAGCGGCAGTCGAATGAATAAACGAGGAAGATGAAAAGTTGGTTCTGTGAGTTTGAAGTTGGATAGTAAATGGATGTTGGCTGGTGGGGCACGTGTTTGGGCCGTTTTAAAAGAGAGAGTGGGAATTATAGACGCCAATTCAGAAGAACAGTGCCCATGGAAGTATCTGTAGAAGAGGCATGCAGCAGAAACAGTACATCTATGAGAGAGCGAGTTGAGAGATTCTGTTAGAGATGAATCATTAATTAACCTAACTGCCCTCTTCTGAATGGAAGCAAGAAGCCTGAGAGAGGTTTTGGGGGCACCGCCCCAGATGTGGGAACAATATTCCATGGCAGGGCGGATTTGTGATTTATACAGAGTGAGCAGCTGTTTGGAAGAAAAGTAATGCCGAGAGCGAAAGAGAAAACCAAGTTTTTTAGTTGCGGAGGAAGCAATATTTATAATGTGCTGTTGCCAAGAGAGATTAGAAGTCAGGGTAATCCCCAAAAGAGATATATCATTTTTCCTAGAAATAGGAATGTCACTAAAGAGAAGCATAGGAGCAGAAGAATCCTTTTTGTGAGATATAAGACAAGACTGAGTTTTAGAAGGGTTGAAATCAACTAAGTTGTCTTTGCCCCACTGGAGAATTACCTGAAGATCGGCATTTAAGGAATTTTCGAGAAATTGAAGCTGATTGAGCAGGACAAGGTTTCTCAAAATGGAAAGTGGAATGGAATGAGCTATCCTAGGTAAAACTATGGATAGGATTTCCAGTCAATGGAAGAAGGTCATTAATATACAAGAGGAAAAGAGTGGGGGAAAGAGCTGAACCTTGGGGGACACAGGCATTAGTGGAGAAGTTAGAAGACAGAGAGCCATCTACCATCACCCTCAGTGAGCGATCACAGAGAAAACTGGATAACCAATTACTAAAAACATTTGGCAAACCATAAGATGGAAGCTTGTTTAGAAGACCTTTATGCCAAACACGATCGAAAGCCTTTGAGATGTCAAGAGCAACTACTTGTGTTTCTCTGAACCTTTCCATTGAATTAGTCCATAAATAAGTAACATAAGCAAGAATATCATCAGTGGATCGATACTGACAGAATCCATACTGGCGATCATTGATCAGACGGAAGGTTTCTAGGTAGTTTAAGAGTTTGCGGTTAATTGATTTCTCCATTACTATAGAAAGAGTAGAAGTTATTCCAATGGGACGATAATTGGATGGGAGGGATTTGTCACCCTTTTTAGGAACTGGCTGGATATGAGCAAATTTCCAAGCAGAAGGAAAAACACTTTCGGAATAAGAAAGTGAAAAAAGCGGCAAAGAATAGGAGTAAGTTCAGGAGCACAGGTTTTGAGAACAAGTGGAGAAATACCATCGGGACCTGGAGCTTTCTTAGCATCAAGATTCGTCAAAATCCTTCTGACATCCTTTTGACGGAAGACCACAGGAGGCATTGAATGGAAGGTGTTGGGAATGGTGGGAGGTGTTTTACCAAGATAATTAATACATGAGTTGGAAGAAAAATGGGATGCTAGCAGATCAGCTTTATCCTTGGCTGAAGTGGCACCAGAACCATCTAGTTTGGACAGAGGTGGGAGCAGAGATGGGCAAAATTTGCGGCCACTTGGTTTGGGAAGAGACCAGAATGCTCGGCTACCATTAGGGCAAGAAGCAAGTTTTCCACTCTTAGCCTGTTCAAAATCTAGTTTGGACTGATTAATAACTGCTTTACAATTGTTCTGAGCTTTGGTGTAGGCAGAAAATGAAACTGGAGAATTAGAAACAAGCCAATTACGATATGCAACATTCTTCTCTTGAACAGCCTTAGCACATTTATTGGAAAACCAAGGTTTAGTTAAAGGACGAGATTTTAAAGTGGAGAGTGTGATAAAGGATTCCATTCCTGCAAGAACAATTTCACTGACACGATCTGAGCAAACATTGACATCAGAAGTTTTGAAACAGTAATCTGAACAAGGAAAAGAAGTCTCGTAGGTCATCCCATTTTGCATTCTTGTAATGCCAAACAACACGAGGTTGGGAATAGCCATGAGATAAAGGTTTCATTGGAGAAGAGACAATCACCAAGTTGTGATTTGAAGTGCCGAAAGGACCTCTCACTTCGACTGTGTACTTAGAAGGGTTGTTTGTGAGTAAAAGATCAAGCGTATTGGCTGTATATATAGGATTATCCAGTATTCTTGTAGGTAAATGACCAATCTGTGCAAGGTCATTAGTAATTGCAAAAGCCTCAGCATCTTGACCAGCTGTGTCGGTGTGACTAGAAAATGGAAGCCAGCTGGAGTTGTGAACATTAAAATCACCAAGGAAAATTACCTCACTGTTAGGAAAGTTGGACAGGAGAAAGTCAAGTTGCAAAGAGAGGAAGTCAAAGAGCTCCAAGTGATTAGTAGAATTGGGAGAATGGTAGAGACAACAGATGAATTTGTAGCAATGAGGTAGAGAGATTTTAAGCCAGAGAAGACCAAAGAGAGGAGATTCCAAATTTCCAAGTCTCTGACAGGGAATATCAGAACGGACATATGCACAAGTACCACCTTTGAGGCGAAATGAATCATACAGCAAATACTTTGGGCATCTGAGATGAGCAGTAGTTGAATCAACCAATAACTGAGATTCTGTCAGAAAAAATACATGGGGTTTGGCAGACTGAAAGTGGAAATGGACATCGTTGAGATTAGAATTGAGACCACGTATATTTGTGAAATGAATTAGGAAGTGCTTGGGAGGTTTAGATCGTTTCGCAGATAAACTTGCTCTATTAGTTTGACAATTCATGGTGTATTCAATAGTAAGAAAAAGTGGGTGGGACATGCTGTATGAAGTAATGAAATTTTTGGATATGGCGTACACATGGTAAGAATATAACCAGATCCTTGACATAACGTAGCCTCAACAATGCTCCCCACATACACACTACTCGGACTCCCTCCAGTCACTATCTGACAAAGTAGAGGTAACAAGATTATACACTAACTGAATCGGAAGCCTCCTAGAGAGTTACCAATAGGTTCGGTCCGGTGTACTAACTAGCGGCCAGTCTGCGAACACAGTTTTAGAGCTGTACCCTCGAAATGTAAGGAATATTGGATCTCGCCACGATGTTCATCATAACCTCAAAAGTCATCAATCATACTGCATGATGGAAGAGATAGGGAATGGTTGACCAGAACTTAGCTCTAGAGACTAAACATGGGTTCCACCACTTCAAGCCTCCAATAAGCAAAGTGATGGTATTGCACCAGTTGAGGAGAGTCACCTACCACCTAGTACTGCCTGGTAACAGTGGGGCAGCGTTCCTCCATGTGGTTTGGGCACCACACCTCGACCCCTGCTTACGTTGGTTCATGGCTGGGTGGTTTATCACCATGTACTTGTTCATGGAGGTTATACCCAGAATTACTAACAGTCCCACCATCGTGAAGGTGCAAGCAGAGGATTTGGCTGTTACAGACCGTCCGGACTTCGCCGAAATTGGGTCCACTTGACTTCAGTGTTACCCGAATATCAGTTCCATCAGCGTTTTAGACTCCCAGGTAGCAAGCGCAGCTTGTCTGGCAAATCTGAGAGAATGTGTGTGACAACCTCAAGGACCAATTTATATGTATTCATTTATGATGTTACGTTTGTAATAACTAGGTCCCTATATTTATTTAGTTAAAAAAGTAGAATTCAGTTGACAATGAAATTTAATAAGATTAATAAATTTTACTGATTAACTGATACTACTATACTCGCTATCTAGTTTTCCGTTAAACCTTACGCTATCACACGTGGTATCTTTTAACAATGGTGGCAAGTTACGAATGGTTAACCTACAGACACGAGGTATTATTTACTTTCCAAATCGCACTATCTAAATTCAAAATAAACCACGGAGCTTGACTAGGTCTATAAGCTACTTATAGAAAATAATTTAATCTAACAATTAAGTCAATAAAGTGGCTAAGTATAATTAAAAACTTTTCATTCGCGGGAACTGCAAAACCTGTCCACACGTGGATTTGATACCCTTACCGATACTAAGGAATAACCTACAAAATCTGTCTAAATTCAATTTAAACTAAAGTATTGTTACTAGGAATATAAAGCAACTCTAAAAAATAAATTAATATGCCAATTTAAGTCAATAAAAAAGGAAAAAACGTCTCTATTTGCTGGAGCCGTAAAAACTTCGCCTGTTCATATGTACTCTCGCTCCCACCCATAATTCACAAATGCCAGGCATAATGGTGTTTTATATTTATTTGCTTTCTCCATTAGCTGTGATATTACATAAAGGTGATCCATAGTTGAGCCACGTTACTCTTTCGGTTGATTCTCATCAAGTATTCTTTCTAATCTGTTAGCAATGACCCTTGTGAACAACTTGTAGATATGGGAAAACAAGCTAATTGGTCTGTAATTTCCAATTTAAAGCATTTTGTGAAGAGTCTTGCCAGTTTTTGTGTTATGTCTCTTCCTCCCAATTTAAACAACTTTACAGTAACTTCATCTTCTCCTGGAGCTTTTTGATTCTTCATTTTCTTCAACAAATATTCTATCTCATCAGGAAGAATATCGGGTATGTTGTACGTGTTGCTAATTTGCGATCCAATCCATCTTCCCCACTGCTCTCATCATTCCCTCGCTCCTTGTATAATTCTCTATAGTAGTCTTCTGCTATTTGAATTATGCTTTCTCTGCTATTTATAAGTACACCATCACTATTCTTCAGTTTCAGTATCATTTGTCTTTCTGTATTACTGCTCATGGCTGCTGATTTAAGTCCTTTGTTTTCCCTTAATGCTTGTTCTACTTTTCTTGTGTTAAATCTTCTTATGTCCCCTCTGAATCTCTTTCAAATGGCTTTGCATAACTCATTATACTCAATTTCCTCCTTGTCAGTCTCGTTCATCTTGCTCTTCATTTTTCGTCTTTGGTTCATCACGACAAGTGTTTCTTGACTAATTTTTTCTTCTTTGGATTTCTTTTTCCCTATAGGTTTCTTGGGCTTTATCACTTTCAGAAAGTTGTAATATTCCTCATCGATATCTTGGTCCTGAGCAGTCTGCAGAAGCTCAAACTTGTTCCTAAGTTCCAGTACATACTGCTTTTTCTTCTCTTCAGATTCATTGTCTTAGATTTGAATCTGAAGGTGTGCATGAGTGGATTTTAGGGAGGCAGGCCAACCGGACTTCTCATTATCTCAAAGACTTTCGTATCATTTACTCGAGTCAGTTTTTTCCTTTCCTACATCTATATCAAGTGTGCATCTTACTATTCTGTGATCACTTCCAACATTTACCTTATTCAGGACGGTAACATCATTCACGATATATCTTCTGTTAGTGAGGATGAAGTCGATTTCATTAGTTGTTAATCCATTTGACCTCTTCCATGTCCACTTTTTTTTCACCCTTTTCTTGAAAAAAGTGTTCATTACTGACGATCCTTGAGATTCTGCAAATTCCACAAGTCTTTCACCACTTTCATTTCTTTCACCAATTCCAAAATTTCCTATAGTTCCCCTTTCTGTGCTGTTTTGTCTTTTTCCAACCAACTTCATGGCTTGATGTTGGTGCATAAATCATTATAACCTTTAGCTTGTACCTCATAGAAATCTTGAGTATTAGTCTTGACACCCTTGGTGATGTACTTTTGAATTCCAAAATGTTGTTTTTTATATCTTTATGGACCAGAAACCCAACTCCACCTTCGCTCCTTTCACTGTTTCCATTGGTGTACAGCAGATTTCCACTTGGTAAACTTATAAGTGATTCATTTCTTCTTCTTCTTTCAGCCAAAACGATGATATTCCAATTCACATTTTCTAGTTCCTTTTTCCAGCTCTAATATCCTGTCTTCCTTGATGAGCAATCTTACGTTTTAACAAGCCAAGTTCAGTTTCCGTGCATGGCAGCCTGGTCATACCCAGAGATTCTTAGCACCCTCTGCTTCCACCCTGATCCTCTCGCTGCCGTAATAGGGGAAGTGAAACCCGCTGGGGACTGAGGGCCATTTGTTTTGTCGTGCTGTCATATGCTGGAGGGTTTGGTCTTTTCCTCTTCATGCTGACCAGGCGTCTTGAAGAGACCCACTCTACACGTTCGTTACCACTTAAGTGACATAACAGGGCTTACCATTGGGAAGGTGTGCATGAGTGGATTTAAGGGAGGCAGGCCAACCGGACTTCGCCTAAATCTTCTCTAATAGAAAGATATTGGATTCATCAGTGTTTTAGACTGAGTGTCCAACAACACACAGAATACCCGTTCCCCTCTGCCCAAGGTCACTCCACGTGCCACCTTAAATTCATCAAAAGAGGTTATCGTGGAATGGGACCTCTTACAACTCTGAAGAATAAATTGTACAAGAGTTACAAAACCAAACCAAAATGTCGTACATGCAAAAAAGGATCCTTATTAAAAAGGATGGAAACCTGATACTAACCCGCACTATCATACTTACTTTCAATACTCCTACTCTACCAACATTAGTCAAAGCAGAAAACTGAACTGCCAGGTAAAGCCATACATCCCCAATCCCATAAGATGCTTCAAGCGTCAAAAGTATGGCCATTCCCAAACAGTATGCAGAGGACAAACTATTTGTGCCACTTGTGGCTCAAAAGACCATAATGATAAAGAATGCCGTACAGAGTCTCTCACTGTCCAAACTGCAAAGGGGACCACCCTGTCTATTCCAGAGATTGCAGTATATGGAAGAGAGAGAAGCAAGTTCAGCAATATAAAACTAAACATAAGGTCACATACCAAGAGCGAAAAAGCAGATACCACTACTTCCAGCAGTGAGATCATATGCAGCAGCAACTACAACTGCAGTGCAGAAAACAAAAGTAGCGGCAATACAGACTGACATCTCCGTTCCACCTAACATCTCAATAGTGGACTGGGCACATTATCTCCTTTTACAAACAAAACCAAAAGTTGACCAGGCAATTAATACGCCCATTATAATCTCACCAGATGCTGAAGATTCAACACCAAAAAGTTATAAAAGGTTGAAAAATAAAAAAAAAATACTGTCACTCTGGAAAATGATGAAAAGGAGCAAGAAGGCAAACCAGTTCTGGAACTTTACGCAAATGATGATATGGACAGTGGTGGTAGACCAAATTTCCCTAGAAAAGAAAAAGTCAAAATAGATCGGTTGAAACAGGCAGCACATCATAAATCATCTGAATCAATAACTAAGTCCAAATGTGTATACTTCAGTAGAATTGTCGTGGAATTCGGAGTAACCTTAACGATATCAAAGATCTGATTTCCATCTATAATCCTGCAAGCGTTTGTTTACAAGAAACAAACCTAACTCAGCACATAAATATTTCAATAAAGCACTGTAATATATATAGGCAAGATCGTAAAACTACAACAACCACCCATGGAGGAGTTGGCATTTTGGTTGACTCTAATATTCCATCCAGCTATATTCAGCTGCAAACATCCCTTGAAGCAGTCGTGGTCCGCATTGTTATTGGAATTATCTTCCACCTAACCATACGTATACATTGCAAGACTTCGAGGACTTAGTTAACCAATTACTATCTCCATTCTGTTTGATGGGAGACCTTAATGGGCATCATACCATTTGGGGCTCTCTTCATATAGACAAAAGAGGGCAGATGATAGAAAAACTTCTAGATAGCAGGAACTTAACACTGTTAAACACAGGTACTCATACCCATGCCCATTTACCAACAGGGAGTACTTCTGCAATTGATCTCACCATCTGTTCTCTGCCTCTCTATCCTATTCTTGACTGGTCTGTTTCAAATGATCCTTATAATAGTGATCACTACACAGTTGTTTGCCACCTATTAACAAATGATGTACCACAATTAATAAGAGGTAAAAAGTGGAAATTTCGCAAAGCAAACTGGGAAAAATACCAATGTGCTGCTTCTTTAGATGAGCAAACTATAAGCCAATGTGATATCAATAGTGCTGTTACTTATGTTACAAACCAAATCATCTCTGCAGCAAATATTTCAATACCAAAGACCTCTATTCAGTACCACAAACATTACAAGCAGTGGTGGAATGAAGAATGCCTGGAAGCAAAGAAAGAGAAAGAGAAAAATAAAGCTTGGAATCAATTCAGAATGTTCCCCACCACCACTATTTTCATAAAATATATGAAAGCCAGAGCAAAAGCACATTACATATGTCAAAAATCGCAAAAAAGAGTCCTAACAAAATTAATAGAAATACCGACACTAGAATTATGTGGAATAAAATTAGACAAATCTCATTTAAATATTCAACAGCACCTAAACCAATAATGAGCTGGAAAGGCCATGACATAACTGATCCAGAAAAAGTTGCAAATTTACTAGGAGAAACCTTTGAGGAATTATCAGCTACATCGTCATATAGACCAGTCTTTCAAAAATATAAAGCTCAAATCGGAAAATACAAAAGTTAGTTAGGATTTAAAAAAAGAATTAAAATGTGCGCAAGGAAGTAGAAGTGCACGTCTTCGTCCTTGGTTGTCAATGTTAAAGGACGAAGACATGCACTTCTACTTCCTTGTGCACATTTTAATTCTGTTTTTAAATCCTAACTTATTCACGCTAACTTAAATTTAAAATTATCATCCATTTTATTCCAACATCAATGGAGATTATAAAAAGGTGAGTACCATAATAAATTAAATTAAGCTACGCTATTATATTGTGTCAGTTATAAATGGTACTTTAAGAGATCTACAATTTTCGAATTGTCAAGAATATAATTTATTATGAATATATTATGATTCCAAGCATAAATCTTATGATCAACGTAAAGCAGTGTTGCAGAGAGAAAAGTGTTCATAGTTACAAAATGAATTAAGAAAACAACAAAACACATTGAAAATGTATCAGTCAAGAAATATATATGCCGTAAGTGCCAGTTATCAAGTTGCACATTTGATCGCTTTTGAAAGTAAACCATTTGGTGATGATGAACTTGTAAAGCATTATTTGTTAAAAGTTGTGGAAAAATGTGTATGGAGAAATGAACAATGATACAAAACATTAGTTTGTCTAGACAAAGAATTATGCAAAGAGCAGAAGATATTGGAATAATAGTATCAGTTTTTTGTCTTTTTGCACTGCATGAGTTAGAGTCTTTTATCTCACGAGTAGCCATGTTAGGATCCTTAGGTCCTGTAGGAGAGATCATTTTGCTCCTTTTTTTTCTGGGTTACCAGCCCTGCCACGGGGAGGCAGGAGCAGTGCCACAAGGGTAACCATGCGGCTGAGTTAGTTCGGTTAGCAGTGCCTCCATAGCCAGGTGGGAAGGAGCAACAGTGTGTAGCACATACTTCTTGATTAGACCGGGGTTCAAGCCAGTGACGACCAAATACGGAGGATGCGGAAAGGTCAGGGAATGACCACCACATATTCCTGGAGCAATATGGCCTTAGTTGCTAATGCTCCTAAAAACCAAATAACAACAACAAGTTCAGTTAGTACTATTAAAGAAATAAAAAGGTGAGTTTCCTCTCTGGAATTCTGTCTAGTTCTTGTAGTGCAGAAGTTACGAAATACAACTAAATAATGTAAAAACTATTCGCTTTGTACTCGCTGCGTGTACAAAGCAAATGCTGCATAGAGCTCACTTGTAATCGCTTGGCACCCAGGGCCTGGAGGTTCGTGGGCTTCGGTACAAAGACTGAACTGGGGAGGTTCTGAAAGCCCCAAGACAGCAATAAAAGCCTCTCAGAGCACTATGCCGCCGGATGGTGTTTAACTGCTCTAAAGTACTTTTCCTTGCAGAGTCATACAGTGGAGAGCCACGGTCCAGAGGGGACACGATGAGAGTCCTATAAAGATGGATCAATGTATGTCGATCAGCACCCCATGACATGGATGACACAAATTGGAGAACATTCAACTTCTTAAAGGTCTGCTTGTGAGATTTCAATTCCAATTGGTAAATACAAAGAGTTGAATGGCAACTGCCTCTTCTAGTACGTTGGTAGTAAGAGAAATTATTTGGAAAAGGTTATAGTTGGCCACTACAATGGTGATTCCAGTGTGAGCAGGTCCATCTGCCTTTGCACATCAGGCTGACATTCCACAAATCAGGGCTTCTCAATTTACCTTTAAACATGTTTCATGCAAAACAATGGCAAATCGACTTATGCCTATGTAGCAGGGGCTTGATGCCATAAACCTTTTGTCATAATCCAAGGCAATTAGGCAATTCTATTATATCAATTTAGTTATTATTTTGGCTACATTGATCTGTTGGATGGCTTTTTGAAGCACTGAGCACTTATCTATTTTGGGGAAGTATGGACACAGTCCTACATCAATTTCTTCATGTTTTTTGTAATTTTGTGGTGCAAAAGCTGCTTCGGCTATATTGGCCTTTTCAAGTTTGTTATTTTCAGTTATGTTAACACTAACATTGGAATATTAGATGCAATTGGCAAGGTTTATTAAACCTTGCCAATTGCTCCTTTACTTCTGAATTTTCTCCCATAATGAGTTCAAGGCTTAATGGTTCATTTGCATGCGATTTTAAAGCTGACTGGCGGGCAATTTGGTAACGTGGACATTCTGTGATGACGTGCTTCACTGTTAGTATGGATAGACACTGAGAGCATTGTGGCAGATCATTTTTCATTAGGAGATAAGAGTGTGTTAAATGTGTATGTCCAATGCAAAGTCGGGCGAGGATAACCTCTTTGTGCCTGTTTGACTGAAAACTTGATTTCCAGGATTTCGGCTGATGTTTGATTTGGTATAGTTTGTTTTCTTGAGATTTCCAGGTCTGTATCCATATGTTTTCAGATGCTTTTCGAATGACATTTTTAAAGTCATTGTGTGGAATTTTATGCAGGTGAGAATTTATTTGACGGATGTTTGGCAGCTTGATCAGCGCATTCATTATCCAGTTTTCCAGCATATCCAGGAATCCAAGTGAATCTGACTTTCTGGTTTTCAGTCTTAAGAAGCGATAAGCTGGAAAGAATTTTTCTTAGATATGGGTGAGATGGTTGATTTTGTAGCTGTAAAGCATATATTGTACTTAATGAGTCTGTAATAATTGTACTTTTTACGAGGGAAGTTTTGGCAATGTGATCTAGTGCGAGACTTATTGCAAACAGTTCAGCACTATAGATACTACACTCTACTGGAAGGGACTGAGAAATTATGCTATTTGGCAGGACCACAGCAGCACCAACGTGTGTATCTGTTTTGGAGCCCTCAGTGTACAGATGTGAGTAATCAGAGAATTGAATTACGTAAGAGGAATGCAGCTGTTTAACGTACTGATTTGGGATGTTATTTTGTTTCCATTTTATGAGGTCCAACATCACGGTCAGCTGAAATGATTTCCCCATGGAAGAAGATATGTGGGGGTATCTTGGTAGATTTTATCCATATTTAAGTTCCATTGTGAAATTATTTCTTTTAGTCGTATGCCAGCAGGTTTGCATATGCTAGGTTTTTTCTCATATAAAGTTTCCCATTTTGGAGTATACAGATATTGCCAAGTTGGATGTTCGGTGAAGGCTTTGAATTTTTGTAGCATAATTCATAAGAAGAAGTTGTCTACGAAGACTGAGTGGGAGTTCCTAAATCTCTGTGTATAGACTGTACACAGGTGACGTACGAAATGCTCCGGAAACAACACGTAATGCACTGTGATGGATAGGATTTAACCATTTTAGAACACATTTCCTCGCTGGGGAGTAGATGGGAGAACAATAATCTAATCTAGACCTTATTATCGCTCAATATATGTGCAATAGTGAATAATCATCTCCCCATGTCATGGCAGATATTGCTCGTAAAATGTTTAATTTGTTTACGCACACTGTGCGTAGATATTTTATATGTTCTAGGAAATTTAGTTTGTGATCCATGATTACACGTAGTAGTCAGATACTATGCTTCAGTGGGATTGGTTGACTGCTTATTCTTAGTTCTGGGTCAGGATGCATCTTTCGTTTTCTGCAGAAGTGTATTGCTGCTGTCTTTTGTACTGAGAGTCAATATCCATTATAGGTGGACCAGTGCTCTCTTTTGTTTTTAGTGCATTGAAGTTGTCTCTTGACTGTCCGCATATTCTGCGAGTGACACGAAATAGTGAGATCGTCTGCATATAGATATGTTTCTATGTTTCTGGAATGACTTCTTTGATAGGATTTATTTTTATTGCGAAAAGGGTTGCACTAAGGATTGAGCCTTGGGGAACCCCCTGTTCTTGATTGCATATTTGAGACAAAATATTATGATAGTGGACTTGGAAAGTTCTTTTATGCATGAAATTCTGAAGGAACTTTGGTAGTTGGCCTCACATTCCTAATTTGTGCAATTCCTGTAGGATACCATATCTCCAGGTAGTATCAAAAGCCTTTTCAATGTCGAGACATATTCATTTCGGAGAAAGGCAATACGGATGTTTGCTTCGGCTTTTGTCAATATATCTAGTGTTGATCTGTTTTTATGAAAACCATATTGGCTTGGTCAATAAACCATGTTAACTGATCATTCACCATTCTTTCTAAAGTTTTACTAAGCCAGCTAGTGAGGGAATCAGGGCGATAATTATTTGGATTTGAGTGGTCCTTCCCTGGTTTTGGAAAGGCCAACACAAACAAATGCCGCCAAGATTCTGGATATATGTGCTCAAGGTATTTCCTATTTAAAAGCAGTAGAATCGTGCATAATGAATTATCAGTGAGATGCTTAATCATTTGATAGTGGATTCCATCTGGTCCTGCTGCACTTTGTTTTGATTTGGATAGTGAAGGGTTGATTGTATGGAATCTCATGAGTTGTGCGGAAATTAATTTATTCACGCTAACTTAAATTTAAAATCATCATCCATTTTATTCCAATGTCAATGCAGATTATAAAAAGATGAGTACCATAATAAATTTAAATTAAGCTACGCTATTATATTGAGTAAATTATATTCTTTAAAAACTCACACAGTCTCCTTACACTGCTTTTTCGTAGTAATCAATGAAGAAATAGTCTTTAGTCCACCTTTGATCAAAAACATGACACTCCAATTTTCCTCTTTTGGAACATTTTTAAGGATGATTTAATTCAATATAACAAGTTATATCAAAATATTATTTCACAATATGAAAAGATTGATACATACATAACTGTATTTAGCGTACATGACTGCACTGAATTACATTCGCATATTTGATACAGTCGAGCTCGCTGCTTGCATGCCTGTATATGCAGTGATGCAACTCTATAAAATGCTGTTTTAGTTCACTTTCCGCATGGGCCGTATAAAAATTATTTCCTGGCTGGATCCAGCACTTCAGCCGTAGGTTGGATACCACTGCTATAAACATATACATGTATGTATATGTTTATAGTATTATGCTTGTATATATTATCAGTTGTGATTCTTGTCATGTTATTGATCATTTAATATTCTCAAAATCTATTTAAAATTAAAATGGGGGAACAGGAAAATAAATTTCACAAAATCCTCTTTATCAACATTGTCTTCCTACATGGTTAATTAAAAGCAAAAAGACATGAAGAATCTATCATATGCATTAATTAAAAAAATAAAAATGCAACTATATGATTATACTTTTCAGTATTCTTTAGAAAAACCAGTCAAAATATGTAGTGATTGCCTGTTTATTTTAATTTAATTTTGATTGCAATAGATATCTTTAAAAAATTGAGAAGTTAAGAAACTTTATTTTCTATACAGTTCTTGAAAAAACTACTGCTAGATCGACAGAACAGTGTTTGCTCACTGACAGCCATGGGTAAAGAAATCATGAGTAATTTGGATACCATAGAACAGTCTCAAGTTGATTCCCAGTTGAGCATTTTAATCCATAGATTTGAAGAATTAACGTCAGGAGCCCAAGACAGAATGGAATCATTAGAAAAGACAATTCCCATTGCAAAAGAATTCCAAGAGTTACTTGCCCCTGTAACTGAATGGTTAGATAATTCAGAAAAGCAATTGACATTAATGGCAGTAGTTCCAGTAGAACAAGAGAAAGTCCGTCAGAAAATTGTTGAGCATAAGGTAAACTAACTTAAAATTATAGCAATTTTGTATTAAGAAAATAAACATTAATTGTGTGTTGAAGAAAATAAACATTAAGAATATCAGATTAGGTTATAAGTTAACTTTATTGTTCTTTTGTTACATTAAGGCTGTTAGTTCAAAATGATTGGATAACTTAATTTTTCCCTTTTTACTATTCATAAATTATTTAAATAAAAATGGCAGTCCTTTATAATTACTTCATTGTAGTAAGTCAACTAACGAAAATCCAATTTGAAGTTTATTAAATGATAATTCAGCTCAAAGTTTATCCTAAGTTCATGAAAATTTAGTTTAGGTTACTTTGAGTTAGATAACTCTTTTATATAAGAAAGAGTGCTTTATGGCTGTTTCTTTAAAAAAAAAAAAAAAGAAAAAAAAATTAATTAGGCTGTTGGATAAAAGTTCAGTTTTCTAACAAAATTGACTGTTTTAAAACATTGAAAATTGCAAAACCTTTAAGCTTTAATGAGTATCTTCATTTTCTTGGTTTTTTTCTGTGCTTCAATTTTGAATTTTTTACAGTTAATTTATATGTCTTACTGGGCTGTTGGTCAGTTATGATCTGATTTGTTTCTTCTTGCTGTATATCAGTGAAGTCAAGTACAGTGATCCTACTACAAAGAGCAAGGTCAGAATACACTAGTTTGCCAAACTAGTGTATTTTGACCTTGCTGTTTGCATCAGGAAGACTACAGAAACAATTGAAATCTCCACTTTATCACTGGTTATTAGAATCAGCTACTTTATAGAATCAAATTTCAAAAAACCAGTTCAAATCATTAAAATGCACTTACACTCTATTTATTAGAATCATATGTTCAGTTATAAGAATCAATTTTGAATGCCTTTATGTAAAGGCATTCTAAAGTTCATTTTTATAGGTCATAAATTTAAACAGCCGTAAAACAATTTGCAGTTTCTGGTTTCTTGGGCTTTTTTTTTTTTTTTTTTTTTTATATACAATCTTCTTCTATTGCAATGAGCAGCAGCCCAGAAAGCAAGTTGCTGGGGATTTCAGGAACTGCTGGGAGTCATGAAACAAGTAAATACATGGGCTGTGTTAGAGTAACCAAGAGTAAGAACAAGTGCATGTATACTTGCATGTACACCAATGCTAGGAGTACAGCAAATAAATTGGATGAATTTGAAGTGCTGGTTAAAACATTATTTAGGATGAATAATGTCAGGGGATGAATAATGTCGATACTTATTCTATTAGAATAAGTAGTGACTTGGAGCGAGGGGTGCTGGGGGTTTCAGGGACTGATGGCAGTCATCGTGAAACAGGTGGGTATATGGGATGTGTTAGGGTAACTAATAATAAGAATAGGTACATGTATACCAATGCTAGAAGTATAGTAAATAAATTTGATGAATTTGAAGTGTTGGTCAAGACATCAAAGGCAGATATTGTTGGGATAGCAGACACATGGTGTCACACAGATATAAGGAATGCAGAACTGGAATTTGGGGAGTACAACGTGTACAGAAAGGATAGAGAGGATTGGAAGGGAGGAGGTGTTATGCTGTTAATTAAGAAAAACATAAAATCAAAAGAAGTGCATCCAGTTGGTATAGATGAACAGTACACTGTTGAGTCAGTTTGGTGTGACATAAGCACTGCGAAAGCAAAAATAAGAGTAGGAGTGTGTTTTAGGCCTAATGACTCGAATGAGTACAGTGAACAATTATACAGAAAAATAGAGTGGGCTAGTAAATCAGAATGTCTTATAATGGGGGATTTTAACTTCCCAGATATTGACTGGAACTTGTGAGTTGGTCACTCACACACTAGTAAGACTTTTGTGGATTTATTGGATGATTGTTTTCTGCAGCAGGGAGCCAGAGAAGGTAATACTCTTGATGTGGTTATCAGCAGTGATCATCCTTGTATTAAGAATTTTCAGATAAAGCAACCACTAGGTGGCAGTGATCACAGTGTACTGATGTGGGATTTACTTAAAGATATAATTACCATCAGGGGTAAAGGAAAGGGTTTTTGCTTCCATAAAGGTGAGTACAGTGGTCTCAGACAGTTTTTAAATTCTGTACAGTGGGATCAACTGACGATGTTACCAACAGTAAATTCTAAGTGGGAAGCATTCAAGGAATTAATCGTGGATGCTACTAAAAGTTTCATACCTATTAAGAAATATTATTCAATTTCAATTAAGAAATATTGTTCAATTTCAATATTGTTCAATTTCAATTAAGAAATATTGTTCAATTTCAATATTGTTCAATTAGGCCTAAATAGTTATCAAATGAACTAATGAGACTCGTGACAGAAGAAAAATGCATGGGATGCATATAAATTATCAAGTGATTCAGAAGCCTATGGCAGATATAAGCTAGTCTGTAATCAGGTCACAAAGGAAGTTAAGCAGGCAAAGGCAGATTATGAGAAATCTTTGGCAAAGGTGCTAAGAAAAACAGCAAGAATTTCTTTACTTATATAAACTCTAAAAGGAAGGGGATGAATCTGATTGGTCCACTTGATATCGATGGTTCGACTGTTGATGATCCTGCTCAGATAGCAAACAAACTGAATGAGTATTTTGCATCTACATTCACACATGAGAAGTTATTAAGGTTTGAAAATGGCTGAAGGTTATCAAATTGTAGCAGGGTGCTTAATGATTTTGTAATAACTGAGAGCAACGTGGAGGAGAAATTGTTGAAGTTAAACATAAGAAAGGCACCTAAGGTGGATGGGATCCAGTTATATTAAAGGACGCAGCAAAGGAACTAAGCAAACCCTTAGCCATAATTATGAGAGCATCCTTGGACTGAAGATATGCAAATGTATCCCCAATTCACAAAGGGGGATTGAAGGGTGACATGAGTAATTACAGACCAGTTGGTTTAACTTCTGTTCCGGGTAAAATAATAGAGTCACTGGTTAAAGATGCATTGCAGGATCATCTAGACAAGACTGCAGCAATAATTCAGACACATCATGGGTTTGTTAAGGGAAACTCTTGTCTGATAAATTTGATAGGATATTATGATGTGGTTACAAAGGAACTCTATGCAAAAAATTAATTTTGATATCATATATTTGGATTTCAGGAAAGCTTTTGACAATGTTGTGCATGGAATACTATTTTACAATTTGATGCAGAATGGTATTAAGGGTAAGGTGCTACAATGGATAAAAGGATGGTTGAGTGGGAGAAGACAGAGGATGGTAATTAATGGGTGCTGCTCTTCGTGGACTAATGTTATTACTGGAGTCCCACAGGGTTCGGTGTTGGGTCCTCTGTTGTTTTGTATATTTATCAATGATATTGATGAAGTATATCAGGCTTATTGTCGAAGTTTGCAGATGATACAAAGGTTGGCAGGGTTGTTAATGACAGTAATGGCAGTGTGCTACTGCAACAGGATCTAGATAATTTGGGCAGATGGGCTAAGAAGTTGCAACTGAAGTTTATCCTTGACAAATGCAAAGTACTGCATATGGGTAGAAGTAACCCCAGAGTAACGTACCAACTGTGTGGTACTACACTTAAGGTGGCAGAAAATGAAAAAGACCTGAGAGTAATTGTGCAGTCAGATATGAAGTTTTCTGAGCAATGCAGACAGGCTGCCAGGGCAGGTCATGGGGTTTTGTGAATGATAAATAGGAAATTTGCTAGCAGAGAAAAGGAGGTGATTGTCCCTCTGTATAAAGCAATGGTCAGGTCACACCTTGAGTACTGTCCCCTCGACATGGCCACCTATACGTGGTGAGGGGACCTCCCAGTGATGTTGCTGGTTTTCCAGATTAGCATTACTGGGATCTAACGCCCATACCTTGGTTCCAGGGTTATATCATTGGAATCTGGCGTGTGCAACTGTGCGCCACGACCCGTGGAATTCGGAAAGGTGGATCCTGGTGGTTTTGGGGGGGGGCAGTCTTAATACACCACTTTGGCCCCTGCTTCGACAATACGGGTGGTTTCGGATAGGCCCGACTGGGATCAGTCGGCGGGTGGTTCTTACTGCTAGGGCCAACTGTGTTCCAATAAGTCTCCCTCCCTTTGGTCCTGGGACGGGATCAAGGCTTATTGGAAACTTGGGTATGGCACTCCTAAGCGAACTTGGAGTCGCATTCGTGTACGCAGTACCTGCTAGTTCACGAGTGGGCGTCACCTCGTAGGGCTCCGTGGTGGGTGAGGTACTTAGGGCATTGGAAATTTTTACTTTACTCCTATGAGTATATAAATTCTAATTCTTCTGGGGCCCTAACAAGGCCCTAACTGATTGAGATGATAACTCAGAAAACTCCTCTGTAAAAAGAGCCAGAACTGAGGATACGCCCCCATCAGTGACACCGCTCTTCCTCATTCTCCATTCCACCGGAGAACAGTCAATTGGAAAGATGTCACCCTTCTTTATGCAGAAAGGATTGGAAGGGTTGGCAGGGTCACCTAAATCTGTAAAAAGACTTCATTCTGGCGACCTTTTGGTTGAAGCTTCTACCACAAAACAAGCGGCAAAAATCATAAACTCTACATCCATAGGGGGAATACCTATCACCTTAACCCCCGACAAAACTCTGAATTCTTCATGAAGTGTTATATCAGAGTGGGACCTTCTTCATGTCTCCGAAAAAGAAATCTTCTCTGAATTGAAAGACGGAGAGAATATCGATATGAAAGGATGGGAATCTCGTTCCTACCAGAGTTCTTATTCTCACGTTCAACACCCCACAGCCTCCAAGTTCCATCAAGGTAGGCTATCTAAACTGCCCAGTTAGGATTTATATTCCAAACCCACTGAGATGTTTTAGATGCCAAAAATACGGCCACTCACAAACATCTTGTCTTGGTAACCCTGCCTGTGCTCGATGTGGTGTTAAAGATCACGAGAGCAAGCAATGTTCAGCTTCAAAACCGATCTGTGTCAATTGCCAGGGAGAGCACCCCGCCTACTCTAGAGCATGCCAGAAGTGGAACGATGAAAAAGAAATCCAAAAACTGAAAACAGAGCTGAATATCTCCTACCCAGAGGCCATAAAATGTATCCAACCAATAAATAGCGGGAAACCTTCATATGCCCAGAAGGTTTCTGCAAAGTGCACTATCGGTACACAAACTGAGATGACTATACCACCAAGAGAATCATTCACTCCGATTGCATGCTATTTATTGAGTTCACAAAAGCGCACCAAAAAAACACAATCGGCTGCCACTCCTATATCCGTACCTCCTAGTGCTCCACCAGGAGCACTAGTAGGAGCACTTTTTTCTGAACTGAAAAAGTTCGGAAGAGTCACCCGTAATACCAGAAACAATGGATGTAGAGAATAAGGAGGTACCGGAGGAATCAGTCTTGGAACCTTTTGCGGACGAAGAAATGGACACGGGACAGCGTCCACACTTCCCCAAAAAAGATAAATCCAAGACTGACAAAAGTAAGCCCTCAGCACCTCGGAAGCTGCCTGATGGACCCACCAAGCCAAAATAATGGCTAAATTCCTACAATGGAATTGTCGTGGATTCCGGCAAAATGCTGATGACATCAAGACCCTCCTGCAAAAGCATGAGCCAGTTTGCTTTTGCTTGCTGGAGACTTATCTAAAGGCAAATGATGACCCCACCATGCATAACATCACAATTTTTCGTAAGGATAGAATTGCGGTTGGTCCTGCTCATGGAGGAATGGCTATCCTTGTAGGTAACCAGACCCCAGTTGAGACCTTGTTACTTACAACCAGCATAGAGTCTGTTGCAATTCGCCTTACAGTGGGATTTTTATTAATTGTGTGCTCTATTTATTTGCCACCTGGGACTGACATCTCCCCTGAAGACCTTGATGATCTTGTAATGCAGTTGCTTCCCCCTTTCTTACTTCTCGGGGATTTTAATGAACATATCACCCTGTGGGGTAGTTCTAGCATTAATAGAAGGGGACGAGTCATAGAGCATATGCTAAATGACAATGACCTTTCACTTCTAAATTTTGGAACAAACACCGTCTTCCACATGCCTACCCGTACGTTTTCTGCCATTGATCTCTCTATCTGCTTCCCTTCTCTACTCCCTTCAATCACTTGGGAAGTGGAGGAGAACCCATATGGAAGTGTGATCAGTTCCCTGTCGTAATCTCATTACACAGTGGAAGACGGTGTCTTCCTTTCAGGTTACCACGGTGGAAGACTGATCAGGCTGACTGGGCTGCCTTCCAACATCAGGCAAATTTTGGCCTCAGTACTGTCATTCAGGAGCCTATCAATGATGCAGTAACATACATCACAGAAAATATCGTCCAAGCAGCTGCGAATGCCATCCCAAAAACATCTGCCCAGTTTCCACCAATTCACAATGCACAGCAACAAAAAATGCTCAAAACAAAGCGTGGGGATATTCCTCCGATATCCTACCACTGTTAATCTAATAGCCTTCAAACGTGCATGAACCAAAGCACGTTACATTCGCCGTCAGAGTCAAAAGGAATCATGGATCCATTTTACATTATCTATTAACCAGTCTACCCACACTAAAGTAGTCTGGGATAATATCCGAAAAATGAAGGGAAAATGTACATCCCACCCCTCATCGATCCTGGATTTTCACCAATTTGACGAAGTAACCTTTTTAAAGGTTACCAGAATTTATCTTTGTTGATATTTTAATCCTTTCTTGGCGCAGTATAAACTTGAGTACTGCAGGCCTCATTTTAATAAGGATGTAGAGCTGTTGGAATGAGTACAGAGAAGGACAACAAGATTAGTGAACAGAACAAAGGGTTGCTCTTACGAAGAAAGGTTTAAGTTTTGCAAGTTACAGCGTCTGAAGATTAGGCACCTGCGAGGTGATCTGATTGAGGTGTTCACAGCTTTTTCACCACTGCTCATGCTTTAGCCAAGAGAAGTTTCAATTCATGTTTCAGAAAATCTTTAACAGCCAACTGCAGAGAATGTGCAGCACAACGAACAGATATCATAATACCCTGAACACGTAGATCATGGAAATTTTCCTTACATACATTTGTATTACTAGAGTCTATAGTCTCAGATTCTTTTATATCTTCAGTATCATTACTTCCATATGTGGTTTTCCAGATTGTTTCTGAGCAAGTAATTTGAATGACCTTATCATATTAGCCCCGTTGTCCACTGTTAAAGAATGCACTTGTTCTAATTTAATTTTGAATTCTTTCAAGACACTTGAAACTATTTTGTATAAATTATCGCTCGTAGCTGATCATTCAGTTTTTGTATTGCAAGTTTTAAGAACAATCTTGTCACAATCAAAAAATTGTACATTTATTCCCAAAATTGACCTCTCAAATTGAGTTACACTATCTATTTTCAAAGAAATTAATCTGCCCTTCAAAACAGCTGTAAGTTCTTTATGCAAATAATTAGCTTGTTTAATTATCTTATCTTGAATATTTTAATGATTTATCTGAAGTTTACTACCAAGTCTCATAATCTAATAATTTTCGGAATCCCAAGTCTTCAAGCAGAGAAAATGTTTTATCATTAACAGTCACTAATTCCACCCACGCATCCTTAACTATTTCTGCAGATATGTCAATCGATACGGTTTTTCTAACAGTAGTGTAAAAAATTTTGTAATAGTAGTTAGCTGTGGAGATTATTTTTGCTTTCTTTTTTAATATATCCTCAAAATCTGTGACATGCATTCTTTTTAAATGTCTCATTGACTTGAAGGATTGTTTTCCCTTCAAGTCCATTTTACAAACAGTACTACATTTACTCTTGTCTGTGTCGCTATTATAATGAAATTTTTCGTGGTCATCATGCCCTTTTCTATTGCCATTCGTTGTTATCTGAGGGAGGGAAAAACAAAAATAATATTTGAGAGACACATGCTAACAAGTTGTTGTAACAACTCAATAAAGATGAAGTATGCCAAATGTTCAAATCAAAAACTGCCACAGTATGTACATAGAATGAACAAAAACATTATCATTAAATTTCTTAGAATAGCCTTTATTTCTTAAATATTATGCAGTGCTTAACAGTAAATAAGAGTGCATAATCTTTGATTAGCAGTGGGGCTACATTATTGATCTCTTATCTGCTACAAAAATGTGATAAATACATAGATTTCTTCACGCCTATTTTTCTCTAAAACTAAAAATTTTATAATAATAAATAAAAAAAAATGGAATAATCAGTTTTTAATAAAATGAATACCATACAAGTTTTGTGCAAATGCAGCATATTAGTACGCAACAATTCCAAAAAAATGCTAAAGACGGTATTGTTTTAGTTATATCTCATATTGTGAATACCTTCACAACGCGTTGCCATGGTATTGCACTACTTCGAATAAGTAATGCTTCACCAATGGAGAAGACTATTGTTACTTATTCTCAATGAATACCACCACGCAGACGGCACCATTTCAGGGCTATTTTGTATGTGTGTGTGTGTGTGTGTGTGTGTGGGTGGGATAATAACTCTACTATCCACTTGTCCCTATTTGACTTAAAAAAGCAAAAAGTAGAGGGAAAGTAATAGTGGGAGTGGAAGAGGAAAAGAAATTGTGTAGAAAAATGAAAGGGAGAGTAACTCCTTCAACTCACACCATTCAAAAACTTAAACTCCTCGAATGGGCAACACTTCCCCAATAAAGAAGACTGTTGTTACCTATTCTTGGAAACTCCGGGGAGCATCATGCTCCCCCTGGTGACCGTTTTGGGGCTATTTGCATCACCAGGAAGATAACCTGGTGATGCAATGATGACAAAACAGTTATGAAGTATAACTCCACAATATGAGAGATGCCTGAAGGTGTATAAAGTGAATTAGACTAGAGCACCTCAGGCTATGAAAGAATTAGACAACATACAATTTGTGCAAATGGAGCATATTAGTATGCAGCAATTCTTAAAAAAGCTAAAAACAGCATTGTTTTAGTTATATCTCATATTGTGAAAATGAGAAAAATTGAATATTAAATAAAATAAAATATTAAAAATAATAATAAATAAAAATATTGCAGAGAACCTTTCCATTTATGCACATAGTTATTAGAACTATATTAATATTGAGCAAGTTTAGATATAATGAAGATTCTCTTTAATTCAGTGTTTGAATTTTTCATCATTACGATTACCAAAGTTATGATTTAATTAATAAGTAAAGGTTACAATAAAATAATACATATACACTTACCAAAGACACTTCTTTTGGGAATCATTCCTCCAAGATGTCCACATGTAACCTAATATCACAGTTCAAGTGCACTCTGCCACAGCGAAAACAGGAATGATGAATCCTCAGAACAAAACCTTAGAAATTAAACGTGCTAATCTTGTCAAAGAAAAATTCTAATGAGTGATTCTCAGTACTATGTCCTTTCACTTCCTTATCACTGATTTGATCGGTGTGAACGTTCTGCTGCATTGAGAGCATCCATTCCCATGCGCCCCACTTCAGAGCTTCTATTAAAATACTCAGCAGGGACCCTATGGCCCACAGGGTCCCTTCGCAACTCATTTCTTGGTCAAAGTGAAAAAACTATTTCCCTAGCCCTGAGATGGCCTCCTAATCCGATGCAGTGCTTTTCACGTCTCCTTAGTAACCATTCTAGAAGCCTAGCCATGAACAATGGAAAAAGAAAGAGGAAGGAGTATCTGTTTCCTATTCACTGGATTTCCTCATGAAAATTTTCCAAATTTTCGTTGACCCGTAGGCGTAGTCGATGTTTGAACCCAAATCCAAACAACATTTTCCAAAAAATGTTGGTTTGGTTCATGGTTCAGAAAAAAATCTGTTCAGTTGTTTCAGTATGGTTTACAGTTTAGAAAAATGGGCGAAATTTGGTTCGGTTTGCAGTTCTGCCCAGGACATACAGGGATTGCTGGAAATGAAGCAGCAGACAGATCAGCAAAAGAAGCCATACTGCAGACAGAAGAAGAGATCTCAGTCCCTTATTTCAATTACAAGCCCATGATATAGCATACCTGCTTGATGCAATGGCAAGAAACTTGGAATCTGCTTGGAAAACAAACTGTACCAAATAAAGTGAAAAATTGAAAACTGGGTTTCAGGCACACAAGTCAAGAAAAGAAGAAACAGTACTGGCAGACTAAGAATCTGGCATACTCATATTACGCATTCTTTCTTATTGCAAGCAGAAGGACCTCCACAATGCCAGACTTGTGATAGTATCCAGACAGTAAAACATGTATTAATAGACTGTCCTAAATATGCAAATGAATGCAAACAAGCCTTCAAAAATGTTTATAGGACACATGACACTATTACCCTAGCAGATCTCTTGAATGATAGAGATGACCTTACAGATGTTTTCTGTAAGGTCATCTCTATCATTTATTTATCTCTATCATATATATCAGATGGTATAAATTAATATCTTTAAAGATATTAATTTATGCCATCTCCTCTAAGGAAGCAAACACAAGCAACACACGAACTGAATTAAGTATGAATCAGACTAAAAGGAGCAACATAAATTCACAGTAAGCACCTCTGAAACTCATCGTACCATGTGAACTGGCATGTTATGATCAACCTAGTCCATATTCCATTAAATCCTAACACAACCAACCTTTTCAGGCAAACAAAAGTCGAGAGAAAAGAAGAAACAGTACTGGCAGACTAAGAACAGGGCATACCCATCTTAAGCATTCTTTCTTATTGCGAGCAGAAGAACCACCACAACGCCAGACTTGTGATAGTATCCAGACAGTAAAACATATATTAATACTGTCCTAAATATGCAAATGAATGCAACAAGCCTTCAAAAATGTTTATAGAACACATGACACCATTATCCTAGCAGATCCTCTTGAATAATAGAGATGACCTTACAGATGTTTTCAACTTCCTTAAAGATATTATACAAGCGTTTCTGTGGCCAAGCAATTTTCTGAGCTCTATAAAGCGATTCAAAGCAAATGTTCTCCTTTAAAAGAATCGCTCTTCTCTTTAAGTTTTCTGTTAGTCTCTCTTAAGTTCTTTCAAAAAGCACAGTGCACTTCATCTTACAAGTTCTAAGTTAAGTCAGGAAAGAAAAGACACCTCTCCTTTTATTTTTATTAGAGTTACTCACCCAACTAACATAACAACTGCTTGGCCACTTGTGGCATTACTCCTGCCTCCCTGTGGTAGGGCTGGTAACCTGAGTGGGAAAACCAACACTCAGGTTCAAAAGGAATACAAAATGGACAAAGAAACCTTTCCTCCACTTAATCAGTTGAGATCACCTACTGATAAAGACCAACCTGATCGTGACTCCTGTCAAAATAAAAGACAAAACACAGATCTATATCAACAAGATCACCCAGCCTTTCTCCTTATTTATTCTGTATCAGATTTTCCTGTGAGCAAATTATCCCAATTTCTAATCCAGAAATGCTTGGAAAATGCGACAGGATCATCGAAGATAGTAAAGCGATTACAGTCTGGAGATCTGCTGGTAGAAACAATAAAGCCAATAAACTCAGAAATATTAATGAAACTGACCACACTTGGTGGAATTCCTGTGAAAATAATGCCATTCCTGTGAAAATAATGTGAAAATATAATGTTGTGGCAGAGTGGGACTTCATTAGCATTAGTAGAGGCATTTGATGCAAGAAAGCAAGCTTATGCAGCATCAGCCAAAAAAAAAAAAAAAAAAACCCACTTCCACTTCACACCTCTGTTTGTTCAAAATACCTGCCCAGCTGAGCC
The DNA here is from genome assembly GCF_048544385.1 of Mastigoproctus giganteus. NCBI lineage: Eukaryota > Metazoa > Arthropoda > Arachnida > Uropygi > Thelyphonidae > Mastigoproctus > Mastigoproctus giganteus. Next base: position 64,684,671 of record NC_143579.1, on the reverse strand, counting down.
TTAAACTTATTTAGGCTATCAACCTCCACTACAAGGGATGGAAGTCTGTTCCACCAACCAACCACCCGCTGGCTAAAGGCAAATTTCCGCACATCTATCCTACATCTGTCTTTCCTCAATTTGAATTTATGCCCTCTCAGGTGATTTTTCTGAGCTAGAGGAAGAATCCCATCAGCATTGAGCATGCTTAAACCATTCAAGGCTTTATACACCTCTATCAGATCACCTCGCTGGTGCCTAGTCTCCAGACACTGTAATTTGCAAAACTTAAGCCTTTCTTCGTAAGAGCACCCCTTTGTTCCATTCACTAATCTTGTTGCCCTTCTCTGTACTCGTTCCAGCAGCTCTACATCCTTCTTGAAATGAGGCCTCCAGACCTGTATACAGTACTCTAGGTGTGGCCTGACCATTGCCTTATACAAGGGAATAATCACCTCCTTATCCCTGCTGGAAAAATTCCTGTATATCATTGACAATACTCCATGAGCTACTCTTGCAGCCCGTCTGCACTGCTCAGAGAACTTCATATCTGACTGCACAACCACCCCCAAGTCCCTTTCATTCTCTACCACTGTCAGTGTAGTACCACAGAGTTGATACGTTGCTCTGGGGTTGCTGTTTCCCATGTGTACTACTTTACATTTGTCAATGTTAAACTTCATTTGCCACCTCTCAGCCCATCTGCTCAACCTTTCCAGATCCTGTTGCAGCAGCATAGTGTCAGTAGTGTCCTTGACAACCCTGCCAACCTTTGTATCGTCTGCAAACTTGGACATTAAGCTTGATATACCATCATCAATATCATTTATAAATACAGAAAACAATAATGGACCCAACACTGAGCCCTGAGGGACTCCACTAATAACTTTAGTCCACGATGAGCAGTGTCCATTGATTACCACTCTCTGTCTTCTCCCCCTCAACCACCCCTTTATCCATAGCAGCAATTTGCCTCCAATGCCACACTGCTCCAATTTGTGTAGCAGTCTTCCATGTGCAACAGTATCAAAAGCCTTTCTAAGATCCAAGTATATAATATCAAAGCTATTCCCTGCATCCAGTTCTTTTGTGACTGCATCATAATATCCAATCAAATTGGTCAGGCAAGACTTCCCCTTAACAAAACCATGCTGTGTCCGAGCTATAACTGAAGTCTTGTCTAAATGATCCTGCAGTGCTTCTTTAACCAGTGCCTCCATTAACTTTCCTGGAACAGAAGTTAAGCTCACAGGTCTATAATTACTTGTGTCAGCCTTTGATCCTCCTTTGTGAATTGGGGTCACATTTGCACATTTCCAGTCTATGGGTACCTGCCCTGAGTCCAAGGAAGCTCTCATAATTATGGCTAAGGGTTTGCTTACTTCCTTTGCTGCCTCCTTTAATATAACTGGATAGATCCCATCCACCCCGGGTGCCTTTCTTGTGTTTATCTTCAACAGTTTCTCCTCCACTTTACTCCCAGTTATTTCAAGATTCTGTAGCTTACTGCTAGAGTTGAATACACCTCTGGCATTCCCCTCGCTGAATAACTCCTCATGTGTGAATGTCGATGCAAAATATTCATTTTTTTGTTGGCTACCTGAGCAGGGTCATCAACAGTTGACCCATCAATATCAAGTGGACCAATCTGATTCGTCCCCTTCCTTCTAGAGTTGACATAAGTAAAGAACTCTTTGCTGTTTTTCTTTGCATCCCTTGCCAAGGATTTCTCGTAATCTGCCTTCGCCTGCCTAACCTCCTTTGTAACTTGGTTGCATATCAACTTGTATCTATCATAGGCTTCTGTGTCATGTGTTAATTTGTAAGTATCCCATGCATTTTTCTTCTCTGCCATATGCCTCATTAGTTCATCTGACATCCATTTTGGCCTAAACCTTGAACAATATTTCTTAGTTGGTATGTAAAGCCTAGTAGCTTCCAAGATTAATTCTTTGAATGCTTCCCATTTTGAATTTGCTGTTGGTAACATCATCAGTTGGTCCCACTGTATAGAATTTAAATACTGTCTCAGTCCATCGTAGTCGCCTTTACGGAAGCAATAACCCTTCCCTTTACCCCTAATGGTAGTTACCTCTTTGAGTAAATCCCACTTCAGCACACTGTGATCACTGCCACCTAGTGGTTCATTTATCTGCAGATTCTTAATGCATGAAGAATCACTGCTGATAATCAAATCAAGAGTATTACTGCCTCTAGTTGCCTCCCGAACATGCTGATGTAGAAAACAATCATCCAATAAATCCACAAAAGCCCTGCTAGTGTGTGAGTGACCAGCTCCCAAATTCCAGTCAATATCTGGGAAATTAAAATCTCCCATTATAAGACTCTCTGATTTACTGGCCCACTCTATTTCCCTGTACAGTTCCTTATTATACTCATCAGAGTCATTAGGCCTATAGCACACTCCTACTCTCAATTTTGATCTCCCAATGCTTATGTCACACCAAACTGACTCAACACTGCACTGTCCAGCGATGTCGACTGGCTTCACTTCCTTGGTTTTTATGTGTTTCTTAACTAATAGCATAATCCCTCCCCCCTTCCTATCCTGTCTAACCTTTCTGTAGACGTTGTACTCCCCAAATTCCAGTTCTGCATCCCTTATATCTGTGTGACACCACGTCTCTGATATCCCAACAATATCTGCCTTTGATGTTTTGAGCAATACCTCAAATTCATCAAATTTATTTACTAAACTCCTAGCATTGGTGTACACGCAAGTATACCTGCACCTGTTTCTATTCTTAGCTACCCTAACAGAACCCATGTGTTTACTTGTACCGCACTGTAATCATTAACATCTCAGAGGATAAAATTGTGCAAGAATTGACAGATCAAAGAGTAATACATGAAAAAAGAATATTAATCTGAAAAGATGGAGAATTAAGGCCAACATGGAACATAATACTGACCTTTAGTACCCAAAACTTACCAATAATGAAAGCAGGGTATCTGAATTGTCGGATTATGTCCATATATACCGAATCCCATCAGGTGTTATAAGTGCCAGAAATATGGACACACCCAGGTTGCATGCCATGGCACTATGATTTGTCCAAAGTGTGGTTCAGCAGAACAAACTCAAGCTGATTGTACTGTAACCACCTTTACCTGTCCCAATTGCAAAGGTAACCATCTAGCGTATTCAAAAAATTGTGAAATGTGGAAAGTGGGGAAAGAAATACAAAAATAGAAAACAGAAAAGAAAGTAATGTATCAGGAAGCCAAAAAGCATATTATACAGTTTATGCCGAAACGCACTTATGCACAAGCAACCAACACAGCCTGTTGCTACTCAAACTGACATTACAGTCCCTCCAAACATTTCTTTTGTAGATTGGGCCAGGTCTGTGCTTAATGCTAAGCCACAACCTGCCAAACACAAGCAACTGGAAGAAGGAATTAATACTCCAATTTCAGTTCCACCCAACATGCCTGAAACTACAAAAAAAAGTAGACAAAACAGTACCAACAGATCATGCTCAGACCAAGAAACAATTCCCTATACATATGGATATTGACAACAAAACTAACCCAGAAGAAACTATCTTAGAACTTCATGCATAAGAACACATGGATACAGAGCGACCAGTTTTCCCCAAAAATTACAGAAATAAAACAGATCGTTACAAACAAACTGCTGCAAAAAAACACACAGATCAAAACATAACTCCTAAAACCAAGTAATGCAGCACATACTTCAATGGAACTGCAGAGGCATATGAGCCAATACTGATGATATATATGACCTGATCAATAAGTACAATCCAGTGAGTGTTTGTCTGCAAGAAACTAATTTACACCACAGGTAAATCTCTCAATTAGAAAGTTCACAATGTACAGAAAAGACAGGAATACAGTCTGTCCTCGTATAGCACGATAGCTGTGTTCCTAGAAACCCTCGTGCAATGCAAAATCGTGCAATATAAACAACAGGCCCTATGGGAAAATTGGGGTTAGGTGCCGACCACCCAAGATTGAACACACATTTGGAACCAAAACATTACCAAACACAATAAATAATCGGGTAATTTTAATCGTTATAAAATACTTAAATATTTTATAACGATTAAAATACGTAATAAAAAATATAATATTTTTTATTATAATATAATAAATAATAAATATTTTTTATTATTTATTATATTATAATAAAGTATTTTTAGTATTTTTTAATACTAAAAAAGTATTTTTTACGAATAAAATACGTATTTTATTCGTAAAAAAATTATTATATTAACTAAAATACTTACGTATTTTATAATACGTAAGTATGAATTATAATACGTAAGTCGTAATAAAATGCTTACGTATTTTATTACGACTATTACGTAATAAAATATTGCTAATGCTTTTGCTTCTATCTTAAGCAAACTTGTTTTTTGTTTGACTTTCTGTCCAAACAGATGACAGCTGTTCCATCTCTTCCAATTCTTGTGTCTTAATCTAATGGATTTTAATTACACTTTGAGTTGTTCCCGCTATGAAAGTTGTTTTTATCTTCTCTGCATTCTTTGTAATTCTCGGCGTTGCCTCATTTAGGTCTGTAGCACGTGCAATATCACATGGTCTTTCATTTCGCTCAAAGCGTTTCGCAATTTCATATTTTTTTCTCTATCGACAGAGGCGGACTGGCCATAAGCCTTACCCGGGAAATCCCGGTGGGCCAGAGGTCGGTGTGATTTTGGCCATAAACCGTAGTATGAGGCCACTATAAATTTTCCCGTGTAAGAATTTTTGATCCAGTCCGCACCTGTTTATCGATATTGCTTCTTTTTTTTTTCTCTCTCTGAATCTGCAGTGTCTTCACCAAGACACTTCCTTTTCACACCATTTAAGTATTTTACTAATTTTTAGGGAATAAAGCGCAATTACAAAACGAGGAGGCACGCTTAATACACATAAACAAAGCTGCTCGCGTATAGCAACTGAATAAACAACACCGTAAAGGCCGAGATACACTATTAACACCCCACATTTTACTAAAGCACATTTCTGGGGGTTGCTACCATAAAACAATAAAAACTATTTCCGGTTTCGTTTCTGCTAGTGGAATCTGTTATAAACTGGTAGTAAACTCCATCTAATTGCATTTGCGATTATATCGATAGCTGGAATTGTGTTGGTTTTTACGTTATTATAGTGAAATGTGTTTCCCCTTCACTGATATAAAATACATAAATAGATTTTCAGAATCTTCTTCATCCCTTCATGTTGCGTTCGGTTGGGGTGATTCCGCGTTCGACTGCCATTTCTTGTAAACTCAAAGGCGAATCGTGCATAAGCGAATTCGGTTCGTGTTATATAAGATAACATTCCCCTATTTATAAATCGTGTATGATCAAATTCGTGTAATGTAAACACGTGTTATACGAGGACAGACTGTACTGCAAAATCCGCACATGGAGGAGTAGCAATACTAGTTAACTCTAAAATCCCAGCTCGACATATCTCTCTACAGACTGACTTAGAAGCTGTTGCTGTGCGTATTGCGCTTGGAATAACACTAACTCTTGTTTCAATATACCTCCCACCAAATAGACTTTTCATTCTAAAAGTACTAGAAGATCTTATAGATAAAAGAGGACATCTGCATTATGACCTTACTGCTCTTGCGCCATAAAGCCCATAAACAAACAAACAAACAAACAAAAGAGGACATCTGATTGAGACCTTACTGAATCAACAGCAGTTAACCTTATTAAATACTGGCCATCACACTTATGTCCATCTACCCACAGGATCCACTTCAGCAATTGATCTGTCAATCTGTTCTCCCGTACTGTTCCCCAGTATGGAGTGGTCAATCTTATATGATCCACACAACTGTGATCATTTTCTAATTATATGTAAAATACTAACAGAACAATCCCACTGTCCAGATTACAGAGTAAAATTGAAATTCACAAAAGCAAATTGGACAAAATATTCAGTCTGTGTTTATTTTGATGATCAATTTATTAAATCACAACCAATAGATGAAGTCACCGAGCATATTACCACACAAATTTTGGCAGCAGCTTCAGAGGCAATTCCTCAATCCTCTGCAAACCAAAAAAGACATGCAAAACACTGGTGGAATGAAGCCTGTAATAGTGCAAAATAAGAAAAAAATAAAGCTTGGAACCTATTTCGTGTTTCCTAGAACAGCCAACCTCATTTTATATAAAAAAACAAAAGGCAGGGACACAACAAATCAGAAGACCAGCCAAAAAAAGAATCCTGGATAAAATTTGTCAGTACCATCAAGAAGGACACTAGCAGTCGGCTAATATGGAAGAAAATCCAACAATTAATAAGTGCATTCCTTTTTCTGCTCCAATCTTGATTAAGAATGGACGAGAATTGTCTTCCCCAAAGGAAATAGGCGATTTCCTTGGAGAGACTTTCAGTCAAATATCATCAGCCTCTGTGTACGACAATTCTTTCCTGAAAATCGAAACCTTTGCAGAAAAATATAAAATATTTTTCAACACCACCCAATCCCTTCCTTATAATCAGCCATTCATCCTAGCTGAACTCCAAGAAGCTCTGAAAAGAACAACAAACAGCGCAGCAGGACTCGACGGAATCTACTATATAATGCTTAAACATCTAAATAATGCAGCTTTAATATTGTTTGTTATTTGGTTTTTAGGAGCATTAGCAACTAAGGCCATATTGCTCCGGGGATATGCGGTGGTCATTCCCTGACCTTTCCGTATCTTCCATATTTGGTGGCCACGGACTCGAACCCCAGTCTAATCAAGAAGCGTGTGCTACGCACTATTGCTCTTGCCCACCTGACTACAGAGGTGCCAGTGCAGCTTTAAGCTTATTACTAGTTTTCTACAACTGGATATTTCTTGAATGTGTTTATCCTTCCTCATGGCATCATTCTGTATTCCTTGCGTTTCCAAAACCAGGAAAGGATCAGTCACTTCCACAAAACTACTGACCAATTTCCCTAACCAGCTGTTTAAGTAAAACACTAGAAAAAAATGATACATAGGAGATTAAAATGGATCTCAGAAAGTAAAATGCTGCTAAATATCAACCAATATGTTTCCGACAAAACAGATCCTGCTTAGACCTTATGGTAAGAGCCGAAACTAACATTCGCAGTGCATATGTTAAAAATGAACATCTAGTAATGGTAAATCTAAATATTGAAAAGGTATTTCGTACCACATGGAGGTATGGCATTCTACGAGAGCTGTATGCTCTAAGGTTGAGAGGACACATGCCTCACTTCATCCAGAACTTTCTTAAGTGCAGAACCTTTCAAGTTCTTCACAGAATGTACTTTCACAATATTTTATTCAAGAAAAAGGGGTACCCAAAGGGTCCATAATTAGTCCTACATTCTTTGCAATTAGGCTAAACACCATGATGCAGAATATTCCCAAACTGTAGAAATATATATGTATGCTGATGATCTTGCTATATCATGCCATTCACCCAATTAACAGCATAGAGAGACAGTTACAACTTTCCATAAATAAGTTAGAGACATGGACTGTACAAAATGGTTATCGTCTGTCAAAGCAAAAGACAATTGCAGTTCATTTCTGTAAAAAGCACAGATTACATCCAGAGCCTGAACTTAAATAAAAAAACCTACCAATTCCTCTTGCCAGCAATATCCACTTTTTAGCTTTAATATTAGATACTAAACTCAATTTTGCAATGAACATAACTTATCTCAGAACTCTCTGCTTGAAAAAACTCAATATTAGCATTAGCATTAGCATTAGTAGAGGCATTTGATGCAAGAAAGCAAGCTTATGCAGCATCAGCCAAAAAAAAAAAAAAAAAAAAAAACCCACTTCCACTTCACCCCTCTGTTCGTTCAAAATACCTGTCCAGCTGAGCCTTAAACTTATTTAGGCTATCAACCTCCACCACAAGGGATGGCAGTCTGTTCCACCAACCACCCACCCGCTGGCTAAAGGCAAATTTCTGCACGTCTATCCTACATCTATCTTTCCTCAATTTGAATTTATGCCCTCTCAGGTGATTTTTCTGAGATAGAGGAAGAATCCCATCAGCATTGAGCATGCTTAAACCATTCAAGGCTTTATACACCTCTATCAGATCACCTCGCTGGTGCCTAGTCTCCAGACACTGTAATTTGCAAAATTTAAGCCTTTCTTCGTAAGAGCACCCCTTTGTTCCATTCACTAATCTTGTTGCCCTTCTCTGTACTCGTTCCAGCAGCTCTACATCCTTCTTGAAATGAGGCCTCCAGACCTGTATACAGTACTCTAGGTGTGGCCTGACCATTGCCTTATACAATGGAATAATCACCTCCTTATCCCTGCTGGAAAAATTCCTGTATATCATTGACAATACTCCATGAGCTACTCTTGCAGCCCATCTGCACTGCTCAGAGAACTTCATATCTGCCTGCACAATCACCCCCAAGTCCCTTTCATTCTCTACCACTGTCAGTGTAGTACCACAGAGTTGATACGTTGCTCTGGGGTTGCTGTTTCCCATGTGTAGTACTTTACATTTGTCAATGTTAAACTTCATTTGCCACCTCTCAGCCCATCTGCTCAACCTTTCCAGATCCTGTTGCAGCAGCATAGTGTCAGTAGTGTCCTTGACAACCCTGCCAACCTTTGTATCATCTGCAAACTTGGACATTAAGCTTGATATACCATCATCAATATCATTTATAAATACAGAAAACAATAATGGACCCAACACTGAGCCCTGAGGGACTCCACTAATAACATTAGTCCACGATGAGCAGTGTCCATTGATTACCACTCTCTGTCTTCTCCCCCTCAACCACCCCTTTATCCATAGCAGCAATTTGCCTCCAATGTCACACTGCTCCAATTTGTGTAGCAGTCTTCCATGTGCAACAGTATCAAAAGCCTTTCTAAGATCCAAGTATATAATATCAAAGTTATTCCCTGCATCCAGTTCTTTTGTGACTGCATCATAGTATCCAATCAAGTTGGTCAGGCAAGACTTCCCCTTAACAAAACCATGTTGTGTCTGAGCTATAACTGAAGTCTTGTCTATATACTCAAAGCCATCTCTGCCATGGCATAGGGTGCAGATAAATGCACTCTCCTGCATTTGTATCATTTGCTCATCAGGTCACGTCTAGATTATGGTTCAATAGTCTTTATGAATAGACTGTTCAAATTAGACTTTATGAATATATCTAATATCAAATAAGGCAAACTCCGGCACCGTTCCAAATATTTGAATAGGCACATTTTGGCCTCAGTTGCACTTGTGCCGCTAAAGCTCTACACCACCACAACCAACCAACCAACCTTTCACAGTCACTGCAGGAAAAAAGCATCTCCAGACAGTAAGAAAATTGCAGAGAAGCAATACTTTTGATAGAATAATATACATGTTTTGATCAGCAATATTTAAATAACTGGAAGACAGTTTTCTTATTGCAAAACACAAAGATCAAAATTAACTGTTCTCCATAATAGATATTAATTGCAGCACAAATTGCAAAAGTAACAAGATTGCACAGAAATTCATTAGAACATTTGGCGGGTAGGGGAATTGGCTTGATGTTTCAGGAGCTGCCTTGCTCCTGAAATGTCAGGTAATTCCCTCCCCCCCCCCAATAGTCTCTAATGAATTTCTATGCAGTCTTGTGTTCCCTTTTAAGATTTATCTTTTCCTTCATAATAGATATCATTTTATATATTCTAGAGCATAGATCTCTTGTAAATTTTATTTTTGATTTTTTCCCATGTCTGATTGGTTATAATAGGCTCTGCATGAGGATATTCTTTCACATAAAAAACTCTTTGATAAAGTGAAAAATATAGCACAGAAACTCATGGAACACGTTGGGGAAGATGAGGCTCAAGGTGTAACTGAAAAACTAGATGAAATAATGGAACGTTATAATAAAACCATTGAAGATAGTGATCAGATTAGTAAACTCTTAATTACAGCTCAAAAAGGACTTGATGTTTTTACTGCAACTTATGAAAGAGTAGCTGTCTGGATTGAGAAAATAACAACGAAACTTACTCAGTTTCAAATACTGAGTGTCTATATTGAACAACTGGAGGAACAAGTGCAAGAATTAAAGGTAAGTTGGCTTTTATTTGTAATAAATAATAGCTTTCTTTTACACTCTGAAATGAATATTTAGTTGATATATAATCTACCTTTTGTCCTCACCGTGTCCGTCAATCTTGATTTGGCGCAGTATAGCGGCCCCGAGTGCCAAGCGAGTGATCTAGCAATTTCCAAAGTGTAGTTTCTATAAGGTGGTTAAAATTTCTAAAGTCTTTTACTTTCAAAGTTATTTATTTTCTGGCTCTTTATAAATAAAGAAGGAAGCCTCCTACATGAAAGGAAAAACACCTTTCTTTTGTGTATATATATAACTAACTCTTGTAACAAACTAACCACTAATTTCTTATCGCTTGGTCACTGGTGGTACCGCTCCTACCTCCACGTGGCAGGAGCGGTACCACCCTTTCTGCTCCCTTTAGCCCCAAGGGTTGTTTTATCCCCCGGTAACCCGGGGGATAAAACACGGGGGATAAAGACGCTGGCAGACAGGAATCACCAGCCTTCCTGATTATCCATTCTCTGTCGGCTCAACGATGCCTGGAACATGCAGCAGCATCACCAAAAATGGGGTGAAACGTCTCCAATCCGGGGACTTACTGATAGACTTCTCTCCCAAGACACTCTGAACAATTATTAAGACTCAATACTTTAAGCGGAATTCCAATTCGAGTCACTCCACATAACACTCTGAATTCGTCAAAGGGAGTGATCACTGTGTGAGATCTATTGAATGTTTCTGAAGAAGAAATAATCCAGGAACTGAAGGGACAAAATGTATCAAGCAAAAAGAATCGTGATATGAAAAGATGGTACGTTAGTCCCAACACGCAACATAATTCTAACATTCAATACACCAAATCTACCAGCTTCAGTCAAAGCAGGTTACTTAAATTGTCGTGTTCGACCCTTTATCCCAAATCCCCTAAGATGCTACAAATGCCAGAAATTGTCACTCCCAGACAGCATGCCGTGGAGTTTCAACATGTCCGAACTGTGGCTCTACATCTCATAGCCAGTCAGAATGCAAAGCTCAAGCTCCTCTGTGTCCTAATTGCAGGGGCAACCATCCAGCATACTCTAAAGAATGTGATCTCTGGAAGCTAGGGAAGAAAATTCAAAAATACAAGACTGAAAATAAAGTCTCATTTCAAGAAGCTACAAAACAAATTAAATTAATCATGCCAAAAAAGCTCTTATGTGTCGGCTATCCACTCTCACCAACCAGTAGCATGTCAGACGGAAGTGTCACTCTCTCCAGATAAATCGATCGCAGACAGGGCTCAATCAGTTCTATCGACCCAGCTTACACCAAAGCAAAACACAGTACATCAAAGAATGAATACACGTCTCACAGTTCCAACCCAAATCATAACCCACGATAAAGTAACAGAAAAACTGCAAAAATCAGATCCTGTCGAGGTTAATCAAACACCCTCAACAAGGATGAATACTGATGATATGATCACCCAAGACCTCCTTGAATTACATGCAGATGGTGAAATGGAAGATAACAATGATTCAACATGCCCCAACTTTCCCAGAAAAGAAAAACCTAAGCTAGATCGTCACAAACAACCCACTTATAAAAAGCATTCAGATTCATCTCCCTCTTACAAATCCAAATAATGGAACAGATCATCCAATGGAACTGTAGAGGCCTTCGCAGTAACATCGATGATATCCATGAATTAATTCACCACCACAGACCTCTTGCAATGCGCTTGCAGGAAACGAATTTGACACCTCAGATCTCAATCAAAATCAAAAATTATACTATGTTCAGACAAGTTAGAGCTGGCACTAACAGTTCTCACGGAGGAGTAGCAATACTCGTGGATTCTAGCATCCTCCTCCAGACGCATCCATTTACAAACAGCCTTAGAAGCTGTTGCCACTCGCGTTGTAAATGGTATTACACTGACACTGGTTTCAATCTATCTTCCACCAAATCATCAATATACTATTCAGGAAATTGAAGATCTTGTTTTGCAGTTACCATCTCCATTTTGTATACTAGGAGACTTTAATTCCCACCATCCAATATGGGGTTCCCCTATCTCAGACAGACGAGGGAAGCTTATTGAAATGTGGATAGACAGGCAGAATTTAACTTTACTAAATACTGGCACTCCTACGTATATCCATCTCCCTACAGGTTCAACATCTGCAATAGACCTTTCCATTTGTTCCCCAATCCTCTTTCCAAGTATAGATTGGTTAACTCTAAGTGATCTTTATAGCAGCGACCATTATCCGATAATCTGCAAAATTCAAACATCCTGTTCCTTCCCAACAGAAAATACAATTATATGGAAATTTTCAAGAGCTGATTGGACAAAATACAGAACGCACATATAATTTGACAACTACATCATTCAGTCCTGTTCCATAAACAGCATTACTGAGCACATCACAAATCAAATTCTGAAAGTCGCATCCGCTGCCATTCCTCAATATCACGTAAGAAATAGACGAAAAAAAAGTTACTGGTGGAATGAAGACTGCAACCATGCGAAAAAAAGAAAAACAAAGCGTGGAACCTTTTCCGCAAACACTCAACCACCTCCAATCTTATTAGTTATAAACGTCTTAGAGCAAAAGCTCGTTACATCAGATGTAAAGCGAAAAAAGAAAATTGGATTAAATTCACCTCATCAGTAAAGAAAAATACCGATATCAGATTAATCTGGAGAAAAATAAAATGTTTGAATGGTAAATTTCCTTCTTTATCCACCCCACTACTGAACTGGAGTGGACAGGAGCTTACTACTCCTAGAGAAATATCAAATGCACTGGGGATCGTATTTTCTCAATTATCCTCTTCTATCACCTATGATCAAACATTTCAAAAACTTAAATCAGTTGCAGAGAAATCCAGACTAAATTTCACTGACAATTCCACTTTACCTTATAATAAACCATTTACCATGCTTGATCTGCAATAATCCCTTAACAACTCAAGAAACAGTGCTACTGGCCCTGATGGGATATACTATGCAATGCTCATATTTTTCAATTGAATTTTTTCCGAACATACCTTCCAAAGTTCCTGGCGTCATTCTTATATATTAGCAATTGCAAAGCCCGGTAAAGATCATTCAGTTCCGCAAAATTACATACCGATATCCTTTACCAGCTGTCTAAGCAAAACCCTCGAGAAAATGTTACATCACATCTCACTTGGTTCGTGGAGTCCCAAAACTTGATTAACAACAACCAATTTGGATTCCTTAAAAATCGATCTTCATTGGATCTCATGATCAAAACTGAGACAAACATTAGGAATGCTTTCATCAAGAAGGAACATCTCGTGATGCTCTGTCTTGACGTTGAGAAAGCCTTTGCACTACATGGCGCTTCGGCATCTTAAAAGATCTACATTCTCTTGGCCTGTGAATGCAGAAGGTTATCAAATTGTAGCAGGATACTTAATAATTTTGTAATAACTGAGAGCAAAGTGGAGGAGAAATTGTTGAAGTTAAACATAAGAAAAGCACCTGGGGTGGATGGGATCTATCCAGTTATATTAAAGGAGGCAGCAAAGCAACTAAGCAAACCCTTAGCCATAATTATGAGAGCATCCTTGGACTCAGGGGAGGTTCCCACGGACTGGAGATGTGCAAATGTATCCCCAATTCACAAAGGGGGATCGAAGGGTGACACGAGTAATTACAGACCAGTTAGTTTAACTTCTGTTCCGGTTAAAATAATGGAGTCACTGGTTAAAGATGCATTGCAGGATCATCTAGGCAAGACTGCAGCAATAATTCAGACACAGCATGGGTTTGTTAAGGGAAAGTCTTGTCTGACAAATTTGATAGGATATTATGATGTGATTACAAAGGAACTGGATGCAAAAAGTAATTTTGATATCATATATTTGGATTTCAGGAAATCTTTTGACACTGTTGCGCATGGAAGACTATTGTACAAATTGGAGCAGAATGGTATTAAGGGTAAGTTGCTACAATGGATAAAAGGATGGTTAATGGGAAAAGGCAGAGGGTGGTAATCAATGGGTGCTGCTCTTCGTGGACTAATGTTATTAGTGGAGTCACACAGAGTTCGGTGTTGGGTCCACTGTTGTTTTGTATATTTATCAATGATATTGATGAAGGTATATCAGGTTTAGTGTCGAAGTTTGCAGATGGTACAAAGGTTGGCAGGGCTGTTGATGACAGTAATGGCAATGTGCGACTGCAACAGGATCTAGAAAATTTAGGCAGATGGGCTGAGAAGTGGCAACTGAAGTTTAACATTGAAAAATGCAAAGTACTGCATATGGGTAGAAGTAACCTCAGAGAAATTTACCAAATATGTGGTATTACACTTAAGGAGATAGAAAATGAAAAAGACCTGGGAGTAATTGTGCAGTCAGATATGAAGTTTTCTGAGCAATGCAGACAGGCTGCCAGGGCAGGTCATGGGGTTTTGTCAATGATATATAGGAATTTTGCTAGCAGGGAAAAGGAGGTGATTGTCCCTCTGTATAAGGCAATGGTCAGGCCACGCCTTGAGTACTGTGTACAGGTCTGGAGGCCTCATTTTAAGAAGGATGTAGATTTACTTGAGCGTGTACAGAGAAGGGCAACAAGATTGGTGAGGGGAATGAAGGGATCCTCTTACCACGAGAGGCTTAAGTTCTGCAAATTGCAGTGGCTGGAGACTAGGCACCTGCGCAGTTATCTGATTGAGGTGTATAAGCCCTTGAATGGGTTGAGCATGCTGAATTCTGATGGGATCCTTCCACTTGTTTAGATAACCTAAGGGGGCATAAATTCAAATTAAGAAAGGACAGATGTAGAATAGATGTGCGGAAATTTGCCTTTAGCCAGCGGGTGGTTAATTGCTGGAACAAACATCCATGTGTTGTTGTGGAAGTTGATAGGTTGAACAAACTTAAGGAGGAACTGGACAGGCATTTGGAGGGAATGGTGTGATTTTTTTTTTTTTTTTTGGCTGATGCTGCATAAGCTCATGCACTTGCTTTCTTGTATCACATGCTACTACTACTACTGAGAGGTAATTTATAATACTTTATCCAAAATTTTCTTCATCGGTGATCCTTTCAAGTTCGTTACCGGGGAACCCTCTCTAAGGTCTTTACCCAAGAAGAAGGAATTCCACAAGGGTCGGTTCTCAGTGCCACTTTTTTTGCAATGAGAATGAACCATATAATTGAACTCACTCCGAAAACTGTAGATTCGTACCTTTTCGCAGATGATCTCTCAATATCCTGTTATTCTCAAAACATACATTATATTGAATGCCATCTACAAATATCAAAAATCGCATCCTGACATGGATGACACAAAATGGTTATAGACTGTCCAGCCAGCAATCTTCTGCCATTCACTTCTGTATCAGGCACAATATAAATCCTGAACCCGAGCTCCACTTGAATAACCATCCTCTTCCCATAGCTAATAGTATTCGTCTA
Source organism: Mastigoproctus giganteus (assembly GCF_048544385.1). Lineage (NCBI taxonomy): Eukaryota > Metazoa > Arthropoda > Arachnida > Uropygi > Thelyphonidae > Mastigoproctus > Mastigoproctus giganteus. Next base: position 64,669,175 of record NC_143579.1, on the reverse strand, counting down.
CTAGGATTATTTTTTGACAGCAAGTTAAACTTCCAAAAGCACATTGAATATCTCCGGACAAATTGTCAAAAGAAACTGAACATACTCAGAGTCTTATCAGCGACAACATGGGGAGCAGATCGTTACAGCCTGCTTCACCTATACAGAACTATAATTAGATCACGCCTGGACTACGGGCGCCTGTTTTCGATTCTGCTAGAGAGTGTTTTCTCTTGCCTCAACCCTATTCAACATTCAGCTCTTAAAACGGCACTAGGTGCATTCAGAACATCTCCAGTGCAAAGTTTGTATATTGAAGCCCATGAACCTCCTCTAAATATCAGGAGAAAGATGTTGCTGTTGAACTATGCAATCAAGATCCAAAGCCAGGTGACCCATCCTAATTGGTCAATACTTTATGATCTGCTGTATATGACCCTGTATAGAAACAAACCACAGATAGTTCAGCCTGCTGGTATTAAGCAAAAACATCTAGCAGAAGATTGGGATATACACTTCGATAAAATCTTGCAAGATCCTATAGATCCCGACCCTCCATTGTCTGTCATCATGCCATGTTGGGACAATTATTTCCACCAGTGGGGAAACACTCTCTGTCAGACTTTATCATCCAACAGCTACACATTGAATATACTCAACATTATCCCGACTTCGCTAAAATATATACAGATGGATCGAAGTCTGAGAATGGATCGGGTGCAGCAATGGTACTCCCTGATAACATTATTTCTCTATCTCTTCCGACAGAGTGCAGTAGCTACACGACTGAATTATATGCCATAAAGCTTGCATTAGAAAATGTCTTCCATATGTCGATTCAAAAGAGCATAATATACACAGACTCGCAAGGTTCCATATTAACATTGCAAAACAATTTCCCGCCTACTCACCCATTATTAAAGCTCATCAAAACACAGTTGATGCGTTTTGGAGAGTATCAGCAAAAGGTTATCTTCTGCTGGATCCCAGGCCATACCGGAATACCAGGACATGAAATTGCAGATGATTCTGCCAAAAATCCATCCAGCTCAGCCCCAACGAATTCCCTAGTACTGGTCACAGATTATAAAATGAATATACAAAGAATATGTAAAAAGATCAATGGACTCTTCAGTGGCAAACGCAATTTCATAATAAACTACTCCAAATAAAACCTTTACCAAAATTATAGGCTCCTAGCTCCATAACAAACAGACAAGAAGTAATTCTAGCCAGAGCCAGAATCAGCCATTCTCATTTAACCCATCTGTTTCTTTTGTCAGGAAATGATCCTCCCCAGTGTAGTCATTGTCATACACCACTCATAGTCAAACACATACTTCTGGACTGTACTCTATATAATAATGCTCAACTAATGTCTTTCAGTTCTCTGTCAAATTTAAAGGAACCTTTGTCACTTAGCCATATCATAGGCAAAAATTCAAATCTCGCAGAATTCTTCTCCTTCCTAAAACGAATAGGATTGTATAACCGTTTTTAACTGCTTCTAAATAAACAAACGCAGGCAGTATGCACCACTTCCATAAGTGCAATATGGCCTAAGTAGCCATTGCACTTAAAACCCCAACAACAACAGTGCAATATAGCCTCAGAAGCTGATGTGCCAAAAACCACTAAATAAACAAATAAACAAAGTGTCTGTGAATCCACACGAACTATCTCAGCTTGTGATGGATGACTGTAAATGAAATTTTATATTTGGCTATTTTAAAAAGATTTGTCAAGCTATCCCAATTTTATTTAAATCAGACCAATAGAAATCCCACAATTATCATTTCTTTATTTTTCCACCTGCATATAATAACCCCACTCCCAGTGGATGGATTTGTGTGAAATTTTATTTTATATTTTGCCATTTTGAACAATACATCAAGCCATCCCAATTTCATTAAAATTGGAACAATATAAATCTGGCAATTATTATTATTATATATATATATATTTTTTTTTTTTTTCATACATATCGCAGGCTATGTATACACTGTATGTTGTAATTGAAGCCCTAGATATTATGTTTCACTATACACTGGTTGGAGGAATGAATGGTAGCTGCACAGAAATGAAAAATGTTTTCATTCATTCTGCTTTTAAAAGTCATTGATTTTTATCTCGAGGCTTTTTTTGTTAAAAATCATGAATTACACCACTCTTCATGGTTTTCGATGTTTCTAACTGCACTTTTTACTCTGATTTCAGAAATGTTTTTTCTATCATGTACCATTTTTTCACAAATCACTTAAGTTGATTTCATTGGTTGTGTTATTGCATGTATTAAGTTAGGAATAAATACTGAAAATTTGTAAACTAAATCTTCACACGTTGGCAACAAATGACCAGACATTTGTTTCTTGCATTCGAGGTCGATATTTCTGCAATATGTAGAGTGCTCTTCAAAAGTGACTAAAGTTATTTCTAAGTTATACATTTCTCTTAGCAATCTTATTTTTAAAACCTTTCTGTAGTTGAAAAGAGTAGCTGCAAGTAAGAACACAGAACGGAAATTCACCTTTCTTTATTTATCCATATATTTCTAGTTCCACTAACCGACTAACACTTCAACCGCTTGGCTTCCTAACGGCAATGCTCCTGCCTCCCTATGGCAGGGCTGGAAACCTTGGCAGAAAAGTCCTCTTTCCAAGGGCTAAAGGGAGCAAACATAGTAAATACAGACCATGTAGACATGATAAGCGACAACCCAAAGAGAGAGAGAGAGAGAGAGAGAGAGAGAGAGAGAGAGAGAGAGAGAGAGAGAGAGAGAGAGAGAGAGACTGAACGGATGAAGCAACTCTGCCCATCTTTCTTAATCTTCCTCTCTCTTAATAGTCAGCCTATGAATAAATTGTCTCCTTTGTTATAGAGAAACATCTGTAGGGTATTGCAGGAACTCCCAAGACAATGGGGAGACTGTAATTAGGAGACCTACTAATAGAAACCACGAACCAAAGACATTCTGAAAAGCTTTTACAACTAACAAGCTTTGCTGACATTCCTGTCAAAATATATCGTCACACAACCATAAATTCATCTAAGGGTGTCATATCTATTTGGGATTTATTAAATGTTACTGAGGAAGAAATAACCAAGGACTGCAGGGACAGAATGTAACTGAAGCAAAAAGAATAATGATTAAAAAAGATAATCAACTGGCACCTACCAGTAATATTATTCTTACCTTCAGTCTGCTCAACTTGCCCTTCTCTGTAAAAGCAGATTATTTATTTTGTTGCATTTGCCCCTACATTCCCAACCCTTTAAGATGTTATATATGCCAAAAGTATGACCATTCTCAAACTGTTTGAATTTCTGAATAGAGGAATTCCTGTTTGCTCCAACTGTGGGGCCTCAGACCACATACAAAATGGCTGTACAGCTACAAAAATGACCTGTCCAAATTGCAAAGGTGACCATTCTGCTTATTCCAAAACATGAAAAATGGAAAACTGAAAAAAAAATAGTAAAATAAAAGGTTGAAAACAAAGTCAGTTACCAAGGTATGAGAAAACTAGTTGCACCAACTATAAACCAAAATATTACCTATGCAAATGTTAAAAAAAAATATCAGTCTCTGTTCAAACTGATGTCACAGTTCCCAATAATAAATCAATTTCTGATTGAGCTAGAAATGTCCTCTCTGAGCTACCACCAAGTGTACAGAAGCAACAATCCAAGACCTCAGACAAAGAAAATAATACTCCTCTGAGAATACCAGCAGCATCTCTCCCTCCAGTGATTGCTACCACATTCCATATTACAAACTCAAATGCTGTGAAAAATATGCAGGACACAACCATGGACACAACCATGGACACAGATGGCACATCTATACAGGAAGATCTTATTTTAGAAATCTATGATGAAGAAGAACTGAACACTGCTTCGGCAGCTTTCCCAAAAAGAAAAAGGACAAACAAAATTGGAAACGTCGTACACCAGTCACCTTCAAAAAGCAGTCAGTATCAGCTCCATCAACAAAACAAATAATGCCTTGTATTTTACAATGGAACTGCAGAGGCTTTCGTAGCAATACAGAAGATATCCAAGATCTAATTAACAGTTATGCTCCAGTCACCCTTTGTATTCAAGAAACTTACCTATACTTGCAAATTTCTCCTACTTTTTTGACCAGTGTTTAGTAACGTCAGATTTGGTGTAGTATCGTCTCTCTCAAGTGTCCTCTATTGTCCATGTGGGCTGATCCCCACAATGGATGATGCGCATTGAAGTCAACAAGGATACAAAACAGTGATGGTATTTGTTTTATGAGGTTTCTAGTTCTTTGAACGTGTACATATTGTTGGGTGAAAGGTACAGTGATACTAGAGTTAGAATTTGTCCAACTGATACATGTTCTGAAAAAGCTTCTAAGAGGAATGTTTCTGGAAGGTATTTTATAGAAAACAAAGATTTCAATGCCTCCATGTGCGAATAATTTGAGGTATTGCTCAAAACATCAAAGACAGATATTGTTGGGATATCAGAGAAGTGGTGTAACACAGATATAAGGAATGCAGAACTGGAATTTGGGGAGTACAATGTGTACAGAAAGGATAGGAAGTTGAGGAGGGGTTATGCTATTAGTTAAGAAACACATAAAATCCAAGGAAGTGAAGCCAGTCGACATCACTGGACAGTTCAGTGTCGAGTCAGTTTAGCATTAGCATTAGTAGAGGCATTTGATGCAAGAAAGCAAGCTTATGCAGCATCAGCCAAAAAAAAAAAAAAAAACCACTTCCACTTCACCCCTCTGTTCGTTCAAAATATCTGTCCAGCTGAACCTTAAACTTATTTAGGCTATAAAATTCCACGACAAGGGATGGAAGTCTGTTCCACCAACCAACCACCCGCTGGCTAAAGGCAAATTTCCGCACGTCTATCCTACATCTGTCTTTCCTCAATTTGAATTTATGCCCTCTCAGGTGATTATTTTGAGCGACAGGAAGAATCCCATCAGCATTGAGCATAGACCTGTATACAGTACTCTAGGTGTGGCCTGACCATTGCCTTATACAAGGGAATAATCACCTCCTTATCCCTGCTAGAAACATTCCTATATATCATTGACAATACACCATGAGCTACTCTTGCAGCCCGTCTGCACTGCTCAGAGAACTTCATATCTGCCTCCACAACCACCCCCAGGTCCCTCTCATTCTCTACCACTGTCAGTGTAGTACCACAGAGTTGATACGTTGCTCTGGGGTTGCTGTTTCCCATGTGTACTACTTTACATTTGTCAATGTTAAACTTCATTTGCCACCTCTCAGCCCATCTGCTCAACCTTTACAGATCCTGTTGCATCAGCATAGTGTCAGTAGTGTCCTTGACAACCCTGCCTACCTTTGTATCGTCTGCAAACTTCAACATTAAGCTTGATATACCCTCATCAATATCATTTATGAATACAGAAAACAATAATGGACCCAACACTGAGCCCTGAGGGACTCCACTAATAACATTAGTCGACGACGAGCAGTGTCCATTGATTACCACTCTCTGTCTTCTCCCCCTCAGCCACCCCTTTATCCACAGCAGCAATTTGCCTCCAATGCCACACTGCTCCAATTTGTGCAGCAGTCTTCCATGCGCAACAGTATCAAAAGCCTTTCTAAGATCCAAGTATATAATATCAAAGTTATTCCCTGCATCCAGTTCCTTTGTGACTGCATCATAGTATCCAATCAAATTGGTCAGGTAAGACTTCCCCTTAACAAAACCATGCTGTGTCCGAGCTATAGCTGAAGTCTTGTCTAAATGATCCTGCAGTGCTTCTTTAACTAGTGCCTCCATTAATTTTCCTGGAACAGAAGTTAAACTCACAGGTCTATAATTACTTGTGTCAGCCTTTGATCCTCCTTTGTGAATTGGGGTGACATTTGCACATCTCCAGTCTGTGGGTACCTCCCCTGAGTCCAAGGAAGCTTAGCATTAGCATTAGCATTAGCAGAGGCATATGATGCAAGAAAGCAAGCTTATTCAGCATCAGCCAAAAAAAAAAAAAAAAAAAAAACACCCACTCCCATTCACCCCTCCGTTCGTTCGAAATACCTGTCCAGTTGAGCTTTAAATTTGTTTAGGCTATCAACTTCAACAACAAGTGATGGAAGTCGGTTCCACCAACCAACCACCCGCTGGCCAAAGGCAAATTTCCGCACATCTATCCGACATCCGTCCTTCCTCAATTTGAATTTATGCCCTCTGAGGTGATTATTCTGAGAAAGATGAAGAATCCCATTGGCATTGAGCATGCTCAAACCATTCAAAGCCTTATACACCTCTATCAGATCACCTCGCCGGTGCCTAGTCTCCAGACTCTGTAATTTGCAAAACTTAAGCCTTTCTTCGTAAGAGCAACCCTTTGTTCCATTTACTAATCTTGTTGCCCTTCTCTGTACCCGTTCCAGCAGCTCTACATCCTTCTTGAAATGAGGCCTCCAGACCTGTATACAGTACTCAAGATGTGGCCTTACCATTGCCTTATACAAGGGAATAATCACCTCCTTATCCCTGCTAGAAAAATTCCTGTATATCATTGACAAGACACCATGCGCTACTCTTGCAGCTCGTCTGCACTGCTCAGAGAACTTCATATCTGCCTGCACAATTACCCCCAGGTCCTTTTCATTCTCCACCACTGTCAGTGTAGTACCGCAGAGTTGATACGTTGCTCTGGGGTTACTGTTTCCCATATGCAGCACTTTACATTTGTCGATGTTAAACCTCATTTGCCACCTCTCAGCCCATCTGTTCAACCTTTCCAGATCCTGTTGCAGCAGCATAGCGTCAGTATTGTCCTTAACGACCCTGCCAACCTTTGTATCATCTGCAAATTTGGACATTAAACTTGATATCCCATCATCAATATCATTCATAAACACCGAAAACAACAACGGACCCAACACTGAACCTTGAGGAACTCCACTAATAACATTAGTCCACGTTGAGCAGTGTCCATTGATTACCACTCTCTGTCTTCTGCCACTCAACCATCCCCTTATCCATAGCAGCAATTTGCCTCCAATGCCACACTGCTCCAATTTGTGCAGCAGTCTTCCATGTGCAACAGTATCAAAAGCCTTTCTAAGATCCAAATATATAATATCAAAGTTATTCCCTGCATCCAGTTCTTTTGTGACTACATCATAGTATCCAATCAAATTGGTCAGGCAAGACCTGCCCTTAACAAAACCATGCTGCGTCTGAGCTATAACTGAATTCTTGTCTAGATGATCCTGCAGTGCTTCTTTAACCAGTGCCTCCATTAATTTACCTGGAACAGAAGTTAAACTAACAGGTCTATAATTACTTGTGTCAGCCTTTGATCCTCCTTTGTGAATTGGGGTTACATTTGCACATCTCCAGTCTATGGGCACCTCCCCTGAGTCCAAAGAAGCTCTCATAATTATGGCTAGGGGTTTGCATACTTCCTTTGCTGCCTCCTTTAATATAACTGGATAGATCCCATCCACCCCAGGTGCCTTTTTTATGTTTATCCTCAACAATCTCTCCTCCACTTTCCTCTCAGTTATTACAAAATCATCCAGCTCACTGCCAATGTTTACTTTACCTACATCATTCTCCTTCCTGAATAACTCCTCATGCGTGAATGTAGATGCAAAATACTCGTTTAGATTGTTAGCCACCTGAGCAGGATCCTCAACTGTTGAACCATCAATATCCAGTGGACCAATCTGATTCATCCCTTTCCTTTTCGAGTTCAAGTATGTAAAAAACTCTTTTCTGTTTTTCTTTGCATCCTTTGCCAAGGATTTTTCATAGTCTGCCTTTGCCTGCCTAAGCTCTCATAATTATGGCTAAAGGTTTGCTTACTTCCTTTGCTGCCTCCTTTAATATAACTGGATAGATCCCATCCACCCCGGGTGCCTTTCTTGTGTTTATCTTCAACAATTTCTCCTCCACTTTACTCTCAGTTATTACAAGATTCTCTAGCTTACTGATAGAGTTGAATACACCTCTGGCATTCCCCTCGCTAAATAACTCCTCATGTGTGAATGTGATGCAAAATATTTATTCAGTTTGTTAGCTACCTGAGCAGGATCATCAACAGTTGACCCATCGATATCAAGTGGACCAATCTGATCCATCCCCTTCCTTCTAGAGTTGACATAAGCAAAGAGCTCTTTGCTGTTTTTCTTTGCATCTCTTGCCAAAGATTTCTTGTAATCTGCCTTCGCCTGCCTAACCTCCTTTGTAACTTGGTTACAGATCAACTTGTATCTATCATAGGCTTCTGTGTCACGTGTTAATTTGTATGTATCCCATGCATTTTTCTTCTTTGTCATATGTCTCATTAGTTCATCTGACATCCATTTAGGCCTAAACCTTGAACAATATTTCTTAGTTGGTATGTAAAGCCTAATAGCTTCCAAGATAAGTTCTTTGAATGCTTCCCATTTTGAATTTGCTGTTGGTAACATCATCAGTTGGTCCCACTGTATAGAATTTAAATACTGTCTCAGTCCATCATAGTTGCCTTTACGAAAGCAATAACCCTTCCCTTTATCCCTAATGGTAGTTACTGGTAGTTACCTCTTTGAGTAAATCCCTCTTCAGCACACTGTGATCACTGCCACCTAGTTGTTCATTTCTCTGCAGATTCGTAATGCATGAAGAATCACTACTGATAATCAAATCAAGAGTATTACTCCGTCTAGTTGCCTCCCGAACATGCTGATGTAGAAAACAATAATCCAATAAATCCACAAAAGCCTTGCTAGTGTGTGAGTGACCATCCTCCAAATTCCAGTCAATATCTGGGAAATTAAAATCCCCCATTATAAGACTCTCTTATTTACTGGTCCACTCTATTTCCCTGTACAGTTTCTTATTATACTCATCAGAGTCATTAGGCCTATAGCACACTCCTACTCTCAATTTTGATCCCCCAATGCTTAGGTCACACCAAACTGACTCGACACTGCACTGTCCAGCGATGTCGACTGGCTTCACTTCCTTGGATTTATAATATTTCTTAACTAATAGCATAACCCCTCCTCCCTTCCTATCCTGTCTATCCTTTCTGTAGACATTGTACTCCCCAAATTCCAGTTCTGCATTCCTTAAATCTGTGTGACACCATGTCTCTGAAATCCCAACAATATCTGCCTTTGATGTTTTGAGCAATACCTCAAATTCATCAAATTTATTTACTAAACTCCTTGCATTGGTGTATATGCAAGTATACATGCACCTGTTCTTTTTCTTAGCTTCCCTAACACAACCCATGTGTTTACTTGTACCCCAATGATTCCCAGCAGTCTCTGAAATATCCTGCATCTTATTTTCCAGGCTTCTGCTCATTTCGATAGAAGCAGTGCAAGAATCACTTTCACCTCTGCCAGTGGCTACTGTTAATCTATTAGTCCTTTTATCCCCCCAATCTAGCAGTTTTCCGACCCACCTAACACTGCCTCTATAGCATCAGTAAGCATTCTTGCACCCTTTCTATTTAAGTGTATCCCATCCCTGTAGAAGCAGTCTCTCCTGTTAACAAGTACAGACCAGGCTGAAAAAAAATTCTACCCCTTGAGCTATAATCTTTCCAGGGTCGAATTGATCGACAGGGCTCTCATCATATACTCCCTCCTATCGTGTCTGTTCAGAATTGCAGACACTTTCAAATTCAACCCTAACTCACGGCTTTTTTTCAGCATTGTCTTGTACTTTTAAGTAATTCTGCCAGTCTTCTACTCTTAATATCATTAGTGCCCAAGTGTATAACCATATCACCCTTTGTGCCCTTAAAAGATGATATCCGCTCTACAACGTCATCAACCTTTGCCCCTGGCAGACATACCCTGGTCCTGTTCCACCTATCCTTTTTACAAAGCATGTTTCCCGTTTCCCTGACAATAGAGTCACCAACAACTACTAGTTCCTTTGGGACCAGCACATTCTGCCTTGGGGGCTGCAGCTGTGTTGCGTGGTGACCAAGTCCAAGCTCTGGCATTGGTGTGGGCAGCTGAGAGCTTGATGGGCCCTTCACTTTTAATCCTTCGAGGGCATCCACCCTGTCCTTCAAGCTCTCATATAGGCCCATAACAACGCTGAGTTGTTGCCTCATTTCCCTACACTCCTTGCATCACACACACACATAGACATCCCCCATGGCAGTATCATGTCCCGTACCCGACTGCTCCACAAACATCAAACAAGTAGTGCATTTTAAAAGGCTGTGATTCAGAGGGCAACTGCCCCTCTCAGTTCTCCCCTGAGCCACAGAACTCCCATTAGCTTGAGCCATGATTTCGATTTAATTTCAATAAAATTTCAATTTCAGTACAAAACTAAAACCCCAAACTTTTATCCTAACACAGTTATAACGCTATATTTATGTTTCAGTATTGAGTGTTATCTACGAAATCCGTTTATATAACTTCCGTATCAAGTTAAGTATTAATTATTTAATTTTACTAATTATTTATGTTATGCAACCTAAGTCGTTATATGTATAGTTAAAAGTTCAATTAAATTGACAATGCAGTTCAACAAGATTTTACTGATTAATTGACAATATTATGTACTGTACTGCACTATACTATATTAAGCTTATGCTATCTAGTTCGAGATATTTTGTATACGCATAACAATGGCGGCAATTTACGAACGGTAAACATGTGGATTTGATACCCTTACCGATACTAAGTAATACCTACAAAATCTCTATCTAAGTTACTTTAAACTAAGTATTGTAAATAGGAATATAAAGCTACTCTAGAAAATAAGTTAATATGCCAATTTAAGCTAATAAAACAGAAAATAAATCAGAAAAAACTTCTCCGTTCCAGGAGCGGCAAAAATCTGCATCCGTACAGGCTACGCTCGTTCTCAAACTCATCATGGACTAACGTTATTAGTGGAGTCCTTCAGGGTTCAGTGTTGAGTCCATTATTGTTTTCTATATTTATAAATGATATTGATGATGGTATATCAAGCTTAATGTCCAAGTTTGCAGACGGTACAATGGTTGGCAGGGTTGTTAAGGACACTACTGATGCTATGCTGCTGCAACAGGATCTGGAAAGATTGAGAAGATGGCTTGAGAGGTGGCAAATGAAGTTTAACATTGACAAATGTAAAGTACTACATATAGGAAACAGTAACCCCAGAGCAAGGTATGAACTCAGTGGTACTACACTCACAGTGGTAGTGAATGAAAAGGACCTGGGGGTAATTGTGAAGGCAGATATGAAGTTCTCGGAGCAGTGCAGATGGGCTGCAAGAATAGCTCATGGTGTCTTGTCAAGGATATACAGGAATTTTTCTAGCAGGGATAAGGAGGTGATTATTCCCTTGTATAAGGCAATGGTCAGGCCACACCTTGAGTTCTGTATAGGTCTGGAGGCCTCATTTCAAGAGGGTTGTAGAGCTGCTGGAACGAGTACAGAAAAGGGCATCAAGATTAGTGAATGGAACAAAGGGTCGCTCTTACAAAGAAAGCCTTAAGTTTTGCAAATTACAGTGTCTGGAGACTAGGCACCGGCGAGGTGATCTGATATAGATGTATAAAGCCTTTAATGGTTTGAGCACGCTGAATGCCGATGGGATTCTCCCTCTTGCTCAGAATAATCACCTGAGAGGGCATAAATTCAAATTGAGGAAAGACAGATGTAGGATATATGTGGGGAAATTTGCATTTAGCCAGGGGGTAGCTGAAACAGACTTCCATTCCTTGTTGTGGAAGTTGATAGCCTAAACAAATTTAAGGCTCAGCTGGACAGGTATTTTGAACAAACAGAGGGGTGAAATGGGAGTGGTTTTTTTTTTTTTTTTTTTTTGGCTGATGCTGCATAAGCTTGCTTTCTTGCATCATATGCCTCCTAATGCTAATATTTGCAGTGACTCTCTAAGTACACTGCAAGCATTATCAGGGTTGAGGTATAAACTTCATCCATTTATGACCAGAATTCAGCAGATGCTACATTCTCTGTCTGAGTGTTCTCTCGACATTCCCCTCGATGTGGGCACCTGTACGTGGTGGAGGGACCTCCCAGTGATGCTGCTGGTTTTCCAGATTAGTATCACTGGGATCTAACGCCCATACCTTGGTTCCAGGGTTATATCATTGGAATCTGGCATGTGCAGCCGTGCACCGCGACCCGTGGAATTCGGAAAGGGGGATCCTGGTAGTTGAGCTGCCCAGCCTTAATACACCACTTTGGTCCCTGCTTCGACAAGACGGGTGGTCCCGGAGCGGCCCGACTGGAAACATTCGGTGGGTGGTTCTTACTGCTAGGGTCAACTGCGTTCCAATAAGTCTCCCTTCCTTTGGTCCTGGGATGGGATCAAGGCTTATTGGAAACGTTGGTATGGTGCTCCTAAGCTAACTTGGCGTCCCATTCGTTTAAGCTGTACCTGGTAGTTCACGAATGGGCATCCCCTCGTAGGGCTCCGTGTTGGGTGAGGCACTTGGGGCATCTGAAATTTTCATCTTACTCATATGAGTAATTTAATTCCTATTTCTTCTGAGGCCCCAACAAGGCCCCTACCTAATTGAGATGACGACACAGAAAACACTTCTGTAAAAAGAGCCAGAACTGAGGATACACCACCATAAGTGACACCGCTCTTCCTCATTCTTCATTTGACCGGAGAGCAGTCAATTTGGAAGGTGTCACCCTTCTTTATCCAGAAAGGATTAGAAGGGCTGGCAGGATCACCCAAACCTGTAAAACGACTGCGTTCTGGCGACCTTTTGGTCGTAGCTATAAAACAGGCGGAAAAAATTCTGAAAGCCACATCAATAGGGGGAATACCTATCACCGTAAGCCCTCACAAAACTTTGAACTCTTCACAAGGTGTCATTTCAGAGTGGGACATTCTTCATGTCTCTGAAGAAGAGATCTGCACTGAATTGAAAGAACAAGGAGTGACTGCTGTCAAAAGAATATCAATGCGCAAGGATGGGAATCTCGCCCCTACCTCAGTTCTCATCCTAACATTTAACACACCATGGCCTCCAAGTTTCATCAAGGCAGGGTACTTAAACTGCCCAGTGAGGATTTATATTCCAAACCCACTGAGGTGTTTCAAATGCCAAAAATACAGCCACTCACAAACAGCTTGTCGTGGTAACCCTGCCTGTGCTCAATGTGGTGTGAAACTCCAGGAGAGCAAGGAATGTTCAGCTTCCAAACCGATCTGTGTAAATTGCCAACAATAATATCTAGCCTACTCCAGAGCATGCCAGCGGTGGAAGGATGAAAAAGAGATCCAAAAACTGAAAACAGAGCTGAATATCTCCTACCCAGAGGCTATAAAATGCAGACAACCAATAAATAGTGGGAAGCCTTCATATGCTCAGAAGGTTTGTGCAAAGTGCACCATCAGTACACAAACAGAGATAACTGTACCACCAAGAGAGTCATTCACTCCGATTGCATGCTATTTATTGAGTTCACAAAAGCCCAATAAAAAATACAGTCAGCTGCCATTCCTATATCCGTACCTCCTAGGGCTCCACCACTACCAAAACCAAGTGGTAAAAAAGAGCCACCCATAATACCAGAAACAATGGATGTAGAGGACAAGGAGGTACCAGACAAATCAGTCTTGGAACTCTCTATAGAGGAAGAAATGGACACCTGCAGCGTCCAGGCTTCCCCAAAAGAGATAAACCCAAGACTGATAAAAGTATGCCCTCAGCACCTCGGAAGCCACCTGATGGGCCCATCAAGCCAAAATAATGGCTGAATTCCTACAATGGAATTGACGTTGATTCTGGCGAAATACTGATGACATCAAGGCCCTCCTGCAAAAGCATGAGCCAGTTTGCTTTTGCTTGCAGGAGACTTATCTAAAGGCAAATGATGACCCCATCATGCATAACATCACAATTTTTCGTAAGGATTGAATTGCGGATGGTCCTGCTCATGGAGGAGTGGCTATCTTTGTAGGCAACCAGACCCCAGTTGAGACCTTGCTACTTACAACCAGCCTAGAGGCTGTTGCAATTCACCTTACAGTGGGATTTTTATTAATTGTGTGATCTATTTATTTGCCACCTGGGACTGACATCTCCCAGGAAGGCCTTGATGATCTTGTAATGCAGTTGCCTCCCCCTTTCTTACTTCTCGAGGATTTTAATGGACATAACACCGGGGTAATGCTAGCATCAATGGAAGGGAACGAGTCATAGAGCATATACTAAATGACAATGACCTTTCCCTTCTAAATATTGGAACAAACACCTGCTTCCCCATGCCTACCCATACGTTTTCGGCCATTGATCTCTCTATCTGCTCCCCTTCTCTACTTCCTTCACTCATTTGGGAAGTGGAGGAGAACCCATACGGAAGTGATCCACTTCCCTGTGATAACCTCATTACACAGTGGGAGGCCGTGTCTTCCTTTCAGGTTACCACGGTGGAAGACTGATCAGGCTGACTGAACTGCCTTCCAACATCAGGCAAATTTTGACCTCAGTACTATCACTTAGGAGCCTATTAGTGATGCAGTAACATACATCACAGAAATTATTGTCCAAGCAGCTGCAAATGCCGTCCCAAAAACATCTGCCCGGTTTCCACCATTTCCCAAACCATGGTGGAATTCACAAAAAAGGCACAAAGCAGCAAAAAAAAAAGAAAAAACAAAGCCTGGGCGATATTCTGCCGATATCCCATCATGGCCAACCTTATAGCTTTTAAACGCACACGAGCCAAAGCACGCTACATCTGCCGTCAGAGTCAAAAGGAATCATGGATCCGTTTTACTTCATCAATTACTCAGTCCACTAGTACTAAGTTGGTCTGGGATAAATTCCGGAAAATGAAGGGAAAATATACATCCCACACTTCTTCACTCCTAGATTATAATGGATGCACTATTGCAGATCCAACTGCAATAGCCAATTCTCTTGGGGAAACATTTTCTAACATCTCTGCGACATCATATTCCCCAGAGTTCCTGGTCCTGAAACATAAAATCGAAAAACAGGCACTTAATTTTAAGTCTAAGAGCCTTTATCCCTACAATGGGGCATTCACTATTCAGGAACTGAAAAGAGCCCTCACTCTTTCAAAGGCAAGTGCTGTTGGACCAGATGGCATCCATTATGAAATGATTAAGCATCTTTCACTAAAAGCTATGGATCACCTGCTCCTTCTGTATAACAGAATCTTTATTGAAGGGCACTTTCCAGATTCCTGGCACAAAGCAATCGTTCTTGCCTTTGTTAAGCCAGGAAAGGATCCAAAAGTCACTACTAATTATCGTCCTATTGCTCTGACTAGCTGGCTGTGCAAAATCCTAGAGAGAATGGTTAACTTTCGATTAATGTGGCATTTAGAATCGAATGACCTTCTCTCTAACATCCAGTGCGGGTTCCGACGGAACCGCTCCATTCTGGACCATCTTATTAGACTGGAAACATCTATCCGAGATGCTTTCCTAAAACATGAACATTTGGTGCCTGTATTCTTTGACATGGAGAAAGCGTGACACAACTTGGAGATTTGTCATCTTAAAAGATTTGCATAGCCTTGGTCTTAGAGGGGCATTTCCCCATTTTTATTAAAAACGTTTTAGCCAATCGATCTTTCCAAGTTCGTGTGGGATCCTCACTCTCTCATTCCTTCAGCCAAGAGGAGGGAGTACCACAAGGATCAGTATTAAGTGTCACACTTTTCACCATCAAAGTAAATTCCATCACAGAACAACTTCCTCCAACTGCAAACAGTGCCCTCTATGTTGATGACTTTAGCATTTTTTTTTTTTTTTTTCAGTCATGCAAAATGAGGGTTATTGAAAAACAACTGCAAAAAGCCATTGATCGCCTAAATTTGTGAGCACTGTCTAATGGATTCAGGTTCTCGCCACCCACAGAAGACCGTTTGCCTACACTTTTGTCGTAAGCGTAATTTTCATCCTGAACCTGAATTAAGGCTTGGACAAAATGCTATTCCAGTAGCAGTGGACACAAAATTCTTGTGACTCGTATTTGATAAAAAGCTGACCTTTCTGGATCACATCCCTCAACTCCGTACAAAATGCACAAGAGGCTTGAATACTCTCTCTCCCTCTCTCTCTCCTCTACAACTTGGGGTACAGACCGATGCACCCTTTTATGGCTTTACCGTGTGCTTGTACAATCCAGCCTAGATTATGGGTCCCTGGTATACAATTCGGTTAGAGACAGTGTACTTCGATGCTGGATCCTGTCCATCATCAGGCTCTCTGCATCACTATTGGAGCATATCGAACATCTCCTGTCCAGAGCTTATACGTTGAAGCAAACGAACCACCGTTATCGCTCCGACGCAAGCAGTTGTCTCTAAAGTATGGTTTAAAACTGAAATCTCTGCCAGACCATCCTACATGGCCATTCGTTTTTGAGCCACAATGGGGAAATTTGTACAACACCCGTGAGACTGCCAATCATCCTTTTGGTATTCGTCTCCAAGAGCTACTCAAAGAACTTAATATCAAGGTAGACAAGGTTGCCCAAACACGAAAGCAACCTCTTCCACCCTGGCATGCTCATGTTCCAGCATGTGACATGTCCCTTAAAAATTGGGGAAACTCAGACACTCCATCATCTGTCTATCTACAGCTTTATTGCACACCTAGCTGAACATTCTGATGTCGCGACAGTTTACACAGACGGCTCAAAGTCGGAATCGTGTGTAGGATCTGCTGCTGTCTTTACAGACACCACTACATCGGAGCAGATTCTCTATCTGAATGCAGCATATTTACTGCAGAGCTGCACACTATAGAGTTAGCCTTGGATCACATTAGTAAATGCCAATACTTACGGTTCATTTTATATTCCGACTCTCTCAACGTGTTACAGGCTTTAATAACTGTGAGATATAATCCTGATCCGGTTCTGTCTTGCATTCAGCAGAACATTCACTTTCTCCATGAACGTGAATATGATATCCACTTCTGCTGGATTCCCAGCCACATTGGGATTACGGGAAATGATTTGACTGACACCGCAGCCAAATCAGCAATTCCCAATAATAATCGTTGCCTCTCAGTCCCCTATACAGACTACAGGCAAATAATACACCAAAAGATATTCTCCCAATGGCAGGATTCGTGGAATAGACAGACTACGAATAAATTATATTGTATAACGCCTGTAATTGAACCGTGGCAGTCTAGTCTGCGCAGGAATCATAAGGAGGAAGTTTTTCTTGCCCAGACCCGCATACGACATAGTCATTTGACTCATTTATGTTTGCTGAGGGATGATGATCCTCCTATGTGTGAGTCCTGTGGCACAATTTTATCAATCAGACACATTTTAATTGACTGTCCAGTTTTTAGCAATATAGGTTTTACCGCTTTTAACCATCTGACTGAGCAGTATACACAATCAGAATTTATCCGACAATGACCAAGTGTCTGCTATTTTTAGCTTTTTAAAATCGGTAAACCGTATTTACTCGTATTTAAATCTACTAAATCTACTAAATTTTTACTCGTATTTAAATCTACCTTGTTATTGTTAGTTGTTTATTGATATTTGTCTTTTACAGTTTATACTTGTTTCTATGCCTTGACTGAGTGATCTAATTCATTAGGCCACTGAAAGTTTTACTTTTTTATGACCAGGTTTTGGCACATTATAGCCTTAGTTGCTAATGCGCCAATAAAATCCAACCAACCAAGCAACCAAACAGCCTCAGCCATATTGACCTTAGTGTCAAAGATTCTATATTTTTCCTAATAGTAAAATGTAACATCTTTGATACATTAATAGTTTTTATTTATTTACTTATTTTTATTAGAAAGTATGTTTTACTGAATGTTTATAAGAAACTGTTTCAAAATCAGTCTTTTATGTTTAGTCTACATTTAAATTAACGTTAACTCTAAACTCTGCAAGCTTCATTTATTTAAAATGTTCTTTTTTGGATGGATTGTAAACTTGAAAGAAATCTGATACTGTGCAGCAAAAGGATTATTTTCAAATGAATAAAATATTTTTACTAGGCACTAAAAATTGAGGTAAATAAGCATGAAGGTGAAGAAGAGAATGTGATCATATCTGGCCAAGATGTTATGAAAAATGCTTCTGGTAAGATCTAAATTACATTATTCCACTATTTTTAGAATTAAACACAATAACTTTTATTCTTGAAATTGGTTGGTGGTTTATATTAAAAATTAAATATTAATTATCAGATTAAATTAAAATAGGTGATTAAAATTATTAGTTTTGAAAATTATCATAATTACTATTCTCTGGGAAATAAATGAAAAATTGAAAGAAACCTCTGCACTATCTCCAACAGGTCAGCATCTTTCCAAAAAAGAGGTTTACAGACTATGCAGCCTTGTAACTGTTAAGGTATAAAATAACCAAACAGTATTACAGTTTTAAAAGAAAGAACCATCAAAGTATGCGAATTTTGAAATGTAATGAAAAGTATTGGATGAAAAGCACACCAAGAAGCACACACCGAACTTACATGAAATAATGATGTCTGAAATACTGAGGGTATGATCATGCGCCAGTGTAAAAATTATATGAGATTGGAATACATTCGAAAGAGCATTATGTCAGACCTAATAAGATTAAACAGATTTTATTAGATCTGACTTATATTCTCAAAGAATAAAACTGAGACACAGTATTATGCAGAAAGCTTAATTGCAGAGGTGAAAAACTGGAAGGGCCAGTGAGATGATGTTCTAATTTGCTCAGACCATTGTTAAACTTTAGTCAACATTAATGACTTACTGTCTTGATTGACTTGTTCACTATTTATTTTTCATTTGGTCAGGAATGGAAAGAATTTCACTTTTCTTTTACTCCTCACTCCAGTAAAGGCATTTATAATTTATTCTGATAGATTTCAAGCCTTTTCCTCTGTATGCAATTATTTTTCAAGTTGTGTTCGCTATTATTAGCATTCACATTAGTAGAGGCCAGGGGTGGGCAACATCTCAATCTGGCCCACAAACATACATACTGCTGCCTGTGGTTGTTTTCAATATATATAATAACGGCCCGCTGAAGAATAATATCACGAAATTATGTTTATTGTAATTTTTATTATATTACCTGTTATTAAATGTTTTTTTTTAACATTTTGAGTACTCAATGTCTAATGAATCATTTGAATTTGTGCCAAATATCATGTCTCGAGTAAACAGCAGTGTTGCCAAATGGTAAGAAAGCATAGTTTCTGGCAACACTGGTAAGCTGGCATAGACTTGCATGCAGTCTGGGCCCCGAGTGCCAAGCGAGTCTAAAAGCGAATCTCAAAGCGCCTTCTCTAGAATTAGCTGTTTTCAGAGCATTTTCAAGTTTTTGTTGACTAAGTTATTTCTTTTCTGCTCTTCTCAATAAAAAAGTAAGCTTTTCAAAAGAAAGGAAAGGTACCTTTCTTCTTCCTATATATAGAACTAACCTACATAACACACTAACCACTAATCTCTTCTCGCTTGGTCACTGGTGGCACTGCTCCTGCCTCCACGTGGCGGGGCCAGTAACCTGGGGGAAAAGTTATCCTCCAGGGCTAAAAGGAGCAACCATGGATTGCAACAACTACCCAGCACTTGAGCCCAGATGCTCATGTCACAACATTTATGAAACCGAACGTGACGCATCCCAATCTAAGAGACTACGCAAAAATGAGAATGAAAACGAATATCCAACATTCCTCATTTTGCATTCTCCTTTCATCCAAACCTATGAGTGCCCTTTCACCATTTCTAATTCAGAAATATTTAGAAAGTGTGGCTGGTTCACCGAAAATTATGAAAAGACTCCGATCTGGAGATCTACTAGTTGAAACAACTAAACATCAGCATTCCCAGGCTCTACTGAAATTGTCAACTTTTGGCAGAATACCTGTACAGGTCACCCCTCTTAAAAGAGGGTGAACTTGTTCCCACTAGGAACATTATACTAACGTTCGGTATACCAACCTTACCATCATGTGTGAAAGCCAGATACCTGAACTGCAGAGTACGTCCCTACATTCCCAATCCAATCAGATGTTTCAAATATCAAAAATTTGGATCTCATGCCACATTAAATAGCTCCAAAGGAGTTATAGCAGAGTGGGATCTGATGAATGTCGCTGAAGATGAGATAGTAGAAGAATTACAAGAGCAAAAAGTTGTTCAAGCTAAACGAATAATGTTAAAAAAAGACGGTGAACTTGTTCCCACTAGGAACATTATACTAACGTTCGGTACACCAACCTTACCATCATGTGTGAAAGCCAGATACCTGAACTGCAGAGTACATCACTACATTCCCAATCCAATCAGATGTTTCAAATGTCAAAAATTTGGACACTCACAAACAGGATGTCGAGGGGACTCCACCTGCCCGAACTGCGGCTCCAAACCCCATTCACAGACTGCACTGCAGAAATTTTTTTTTTTTTTTTATGTAAACCCCAAACACGAGAGGTATTAGAACCTATAGTACTTAGTACCGTGCTTGGGTTGGAGATTGAGAAGATGAAAGAAGATATTTGTTGACATTGGACTTGAACTTCTGTAGACTGTAATTTTCAGGAAATATGTATGAAGGAAGGTTGTTCCAGAAAATGGCAGTTGAATGAATAAACGAGGAAGATGAAAAGTTGGTTCTGTGAGTTTGAAGTTGGACAGTAAATGGATGTTGGCTGGTCGCGGCATGTGTTCGGACTGTTTTGAAAGAGAGAGCGGGAATTATAGAAGCCAATTCAGAAGAACAGTGCCCATGGAAGTATCTGTAGAAGAGGCATGCAGCAGAAACAGTACATCTATGAGACAGTGAGTGGAGAGACTCTGTTAGAGATGAATCATTAATTAACCTAACTGTCCTCTTCTGAATGGAATCAAGAAGCCTGAGAGAGGTTTTGGGGGCACCACCCCAGATGTGGGAACAATATTCCATGGCTGGGTGGAGTCACGATTTATACAGAGTGAGCAGCTGTTTGGAAGAAAAGTAACGCCGAGAGCGAAAGAGAAAACAAAGTTTTTTAGATGCAGAGGAAGCAATATTTGTAATGTGTTTGTGCCAAGAGAGATTAGAAGTCAGGATAATCCCCAAAAGAGATATATCATTTTGCCTAGAAATTGGAGTGTCACTAAAGATAAGCATAGGAGCAGCAGAATCCTTTTTGCGAGATATAAGGCAAGACTGAGTTTTAGAAGGGTTGAAATCAACTAAGTTGTCTTTGCCCCACTGGAGAATTACCTGAAGATCGGCATTTAAGGAATTGGTAGCAGATTTTCGAGAAGTTGAAGCTGATCGAGCAGGACAAGGTTTCTCAAAATGGAAAGTGGAATGCAATGTGCTATCATCGGCAAAACTATAGATAGGATTTCCAGTCAATGGAAGAAGATCATTAATATACAAGAGGAAAAGAGTGGGAGAAAGAACTGAACCTTGGGGGACACCGGCATTAGTGGAGAAGTTAGAAGACAGAGGGCCATCTACCATCACCCTCAGTGAGCGATCAGAGAGAAAACTGGATAACCAATTACTAAAAACATTTGGCAAACAATAAGATGGAAGCTTGTTTAGAAGACCTTTATGCCAGACACGATCGAAAGCCTTTGAGATATCAAGAGCAACTACTTTTGTTTCACCAAACCTTTCCATTGAATTAGTCCATAAATGGGTAACATAAGCCAGAATATCACCAGTGGATCGACACTGACGGAATCCATACTGGCGATCGTTGATCAGACTGAAGGTTTCTAGGTAGTTTAAGAGTTGGCGGTTAATTGATTTCTCCATTACTTTAGAAAGAGTAGAAGTAATTGCAATGGGATGATAATTGGATTGGAGGGATTTGTCACCCTTTTTAGGAACTGGCTGGATATGAGCAAATTTCCAAGCAGAAGGAAAAACACCTTTGGAATAAGAAAGTGAAAAAAGGCGGCAAAGAATAGGAGTAAGTTCAGGAGCACAGATTTTGAGAACAAGTGGAGAAATACCATCAGGACCTGGAGCTTTCTTGGCATCATGATTCATCAAAATCCTTCTGACATCCTTTTGACGGAATACCACAGGAGGAGGCATTGAATGGAGCTTGTTGGGAATAGTGGGAGGTATTTTACCAAGATCATTAATACATGAGTTGGAAGAAAAATGGGATGCTAGCAGGTCAGCTTTATCCTTGGCTGAAGTGACAACAGAACCATCTGGTTTGGGCAGAGGTGGGAGCAGAGATGGACAAAAGTTGCGGCCAATAGCTTTGGCAAGAGACCAGAATGCTCGGCTACCATTAGGGCAAGAAGCAAGTTTTCTACTCTTAGCCTGTTCAAACTCTAGTTTGGACTGATTAATAACTGCTTTACATTTGTTGCGAGCTTTGGTGTAGGCAGAAAATGAAACTGGAGAATTAGAAACAAGTCAATTACGATATGCAACATTCTTCTCTTGAACAGCCTTAGCACATTTATTGGAAAACCATTGTTTATTTAAAGGAAGAGATTTTAAAGTGGAGTGTTGGATAAAGGATTCCATTCCTGCAAGAATAATTTCACTGACACGGTCTGAGCAAATGTTGACATCAGAAGTTTTGAAACAGTAATCCAACCAAGAAAAGAAGAAAAGAAGTCTTGCAGGTCATCCCATTTTGCATTATTGTAATGCCAAACAACACGAGGTTGGGAATAGCCATGAGATAAAGGATCCATTGGAGAAGAGACAATCACCAAGTTGTGATCTGAAGTGCCAAAAGGACCTCTCATATCAACCGTGTACTTAGAAGGGTTGTTTGTGAGAAAAAGATCAAGCCTATTGGCTGTATGATTAGGATTGTCCGGTATTCTTGTAGGTAAATGAACAATCTGTGCAAGGTCATTAGTAATTGCAAAAGCCTCAGCATCTCGACCAGCTGGTTCGGTATGACTAGAAAACGGAAGCCAGCTGGAGTTGTGAACATTAAAATCACCAAGGAAAATTACCTCACTGTTAGGAAAGTTGGACTGGAGAAAGTCAAGTTGCAAAGAGAGGAAGTCAAAGAGCTCCAAGTGATTAGTGGAGTTGGGAGAACGGTAGAGACAACAGATGAATTTGACACAATGAGGTAGAGAGATTTTAAGCCAGAGAAGATCAAAGATAGGAGATTCCAAATTGCCAAGTCTCTGACAGGGAATATCAGAACGGACATATGCACAAGTACCACCTTTGAGGCGAAAGGAATCATACAGCGAATAATTTGAGCAACTGAGATGAGCAGTATTTGAATCAACCGATAACTGAGATTCTGTCAGAAAAAGTACATGGGGTTTGGCATACTGCAAGTGGAAATGGACATCGTTGAGATTAGAATTGAGACCACGTATATTTGTGAAATGAATTAGGAAGTGCTTGGGAGGTTTAGATCTTTTCACAGATAAGCTTGCTCTATTAGTTTGACAATTCGTGGTGTATTCAATAGTAAGAAAAAGTGAGTGGGACATGCTGTATGAAGTAATGAAATTTTTGGATATGGCATACACACGGTAAGAATATACCCAGATCCTTGACATAACGTGGCCTCGACAATGCTCTCCGCATACACACTACTCGGACTCCCTCCAGTCACCATCTGGCAGAGTAGAGGTAGCAAGATGCCACATCTTGCTACCTCTACCAAATGCCACAATGCCCAAATTGTAAAGGCCAGCACCCAGCGTATTAAAAAGCATGTGAACTCTGGAGGTTAGGAAAAAACATCCAAAAATACAAAGTTGAAAAAAAGATCACCTACCAAGAAACTAGGAAGCATGTTATGCTAAACATGCCAAAAGTTACCTATGCTGCAGCAACCAAAAAAATATCAATCAACAGGTACACAAATGGCAGTCACAGTATCCCCATCCATTTCAATTGCCGATTGGGCTCGATCAGTGCTTTCGTACCCACAATCACAATCTACAGAACAATGTAGAGTAACTTGTGCTAGCAATACTCCACTAACAGTGCCACCAACTGCAACTGATACTTTGCCAGAAACTACAAAATTGAAAGCATCAGCGTCAAACACTGCAGACCAACCATGCTCAGGAAATATGGATATAGATTCTGGTACCCTGCAAGAAGAGGCCATTTTAGATTTACACGCAGAAGACGACATGGACATTGGGCATCTTGCCTTCCAGAAAAAAGAAAGGATAAAACTAGATCATTTCAAACAGGCTGGATACAAAAAACAGACAGAACCAGCTACAACCTCTAAAACTAAATAATGCAGAACATTATACAATGCAACTGTAGAGTTCTACGAAGCAATATTTTTGATATTTATGATCTCATCAAACAGAATAATCCAGTTATCATCTGCCTGCAAGAAATCAATGTAACTCAACAGGTAACTCCAGTGATTAAAAACTATAGTATCTACCAACAAGACAGAAACAGCACTAACTCAACAAGAGTTGGCGTAGCCATACTTATTGACAACAAGGTTCCTACCAAACAGATCTATCTACTGACCACATTAGAGGCTGTAGCGGTACGTATTTTTGAGTTTTATGCTAACCGTAGTCTCTGTGTACCTCTCCCCAAACAAAGAATTTACTGTAAAAGAGCTGGAGGATCTTATTCAGCAGCTTCCATCCCCCTTTCATTCTTCTAGCAGATTTCAATGGGCACCATCCTATGTGGGGATCTCCCAAGATAGACAAACGGGAAAAACTCATTGAAACAGTTCTTGATAATCAGAATCTCACATTATTAAATATTAATGCTAACACTTATATTCACTTTCCCACCGGAGTATCTACTGCCATAGCTCTATCAATATGTTCTCCAAAACTGTTCCCACTTATACAGTCGTTAGTTTTAAGTAACCCACTGAATAGTGATCATTATCCGATCATTTGCAAATTGCAAACAAATAGAACCTCACATATAACCAGCCACATAAAATAAAAATTTAACAATGCAGATTGGAACAAGTTCACCAATGCAGTTTCCTTTGATGATCAAGTCATCAAAAGCCAGCCTATAGATGATGTTACTGACCAATCACTACACAAATAAAAACAGCTGCAACTTGCTCTATAACCAAAACCAGAGTTGGTCCTCATAGACATGCCTGGTGGAATGATGCATGCCATGATGCCAAAAAAGAACAGAATAAAGCATGGAATCTATTTCACAAGAACCCAACAACTGAAAACCTGATAAATTTTAAGAAACTTAAAGCTAAGGCACGTTATGTGCAGAAAAAAGATTCTTGGATCGGGTTTGCTTCCACCATTAATGAAAATACAGAGCAGAAAAATCTGGAACAAAATTAAAAAGATGAATGGTAAATCCCACCTGGAATTAACACCTATTATAAGTTGGAAGAGTAAAGATTACTCCTCTCCAATAGAAATTGCAAACACCCTGGCCGAATCCTTTTCTGAACTCTCTGCCACATCCGCATATGAGTGAGCCTTTAAACAGATAAAAGCCAACACAGAAAAACATAAGCTTACCTTTAATACAACGGCATCTCTTCCATATAATTGACCTTTTACACTACTTGAACTAGAGAGCTCCTTAAATAGGTCAGCTAATAGTGCACCAGGTTTTGATGGGATATACTATATCTTGCTCAAACACCTAAAGAAGAAAGCTCTGAACTCATTACTGGTATATTTCAACCGGATATTCTCTGAAGGCTACTACCCTCTTTCTTGGCGCCACTCAATGGTCCTAGCCTTTGCTAAACCTGGAAAGGATCAATCAAATCCACAAGACTAAAATCTCTACTACTTTCAGATCTCTACTAAATTCACATAAACCACTGAAACTAAGACATATACTTGGAGATGATGCCAATTTATCAGAATTGTTTATTTATCTAAAAATGATCAATGTATACAACCACTTCTAGACCCATCTCTAACGTATTGATGAACATTCGAAAGTAACAGGCACAATTTGGCCATAGTAGCCCTTGCGCCAATAAATCCCACTACAACCAATATCTCTTAGTAGTTGCCTTGGTAAAACATTAGAAAAAATGATTCACGCTCGATTAGTATGGTACCTAGAATTTCATTCGACAATGAATAGGAACCAGTACGGCTTTAGAAAAAATCGGTCAACTCTAGATCTTATGATCAAGGCAGAATCCAACATACGGAATGCATTTATTTGTAAAGAACATCTTGTCATGGTCTGCCCGGATATAGAGGAAAGCCTTTGATACAACCTGCCGCTCTGGCAATCTTCAAAATCTGTATGCCACAGGACTCCGGGGTCAGCTACCACTAATCATACAGAGCTTTCTACAAAACAGAACCTTTCAAGTGCGTTACTGCAATTCTCTATCCTGCACATTTGTCCAAGAAGAAGGGATCCCACAAAGATCAGTTCTTAGTGTGATGCTCTTTGCAGTTAAGCTAAACAATGCAACAGAGAACATTCCAGTTAATGTTGACACCTATCTTATTGCAGACGACCTTACAATATCCTGCCACTCACAAAATATGCGTCAATTGCAGCTCTCAATAAACAAAATACAATCGTGGGCATCTCATAATGGCTATCACCTCTCTGCAACAAAAACAACTGCTATCCACTTTTGCAAAAAGTGTCAGCTGCATCCAGATCCTGAACTAAGGTTAGGAATCCAACAAACACCAATTAGCAACAATATCTGGCTTTTGGAACTAGTACTCGACACTAAACTTACTTTTCAGGCGCATATAAGGCAATTGCAGACGCAGTGCATGAAAAAGATGAATATCCTCAAAGTTATCTCTTCCATGGCATGGGGAGCCGATCGCTTCACTCTTCTGCATCTATATCAAACCTTAATAAGATGTTGTCTGGACTATGGAGCTCCAGTTTTTGATTCTGCACATAAGACAGCTTTGGCTTGGCTCAATCCAGTCCAGCATAGTGCTCTCAGGATTGCCTCTGGAGCTTTTAAGACATCCCCAGTACAAAGTTTGTATATAGATGCCAATGAGCCTCCACTAAATCTCAGGAGAAAAGTATTGCTTCTTAGCTATGCAGCCAAATTACGTAGCCTCCCTTCTCACCCCATATGGACATATCTCTTTGAATCTCAGTGGGAAAACTTATACAGAAACAAACCCAATGAAAATAAACCTGCAGGTATCTGGCTACAAGAGTTAACAGAAGACTGGGGCATCTATCTTGGAAATATATCTCAAGCTGCAAATGCAGTACAAGCACCATGGGAAATGTATACACCTCTTTGTGCTAACTATTTTCTTCAGTGGGGAAAACAATCCCTATCGAACAACAATCTTAGACAGTTACATGCGGCTCATACATTGGCCAATGCTCGCAGTCTCCAAATATATACAGATGGCTCCAAAACTGATATATCCGTAGGAGCTGGAGTAATCAGTCCTACAACCACTGTTTCTGTCCAGTTACCACTTGAATGTAGTGTTTTTACTGCTGAACTGTATGCAATCAAAATGGCTTTAAATGTCCTTAACGATCCTCTAAACACCTAGATCATAATTTACACAGACTCTTTAAGTGCTGTGAATGCCCTTCGGAATAAATCACAAAATTTCCATTAGATCTCAGTTATATCACCTCAGTGAAAATAAGTAAACTCACGTTTTGCTGGATACCCAGCCATGTTGGAATTCCAGGAAACGAGCGTGCAGATGAAGCAGCAAAACACCCTACTTGCTTCAGTTACATCCCAGTTCCATATTCCGACTACAAATCAATCATACAGCAGATATGCACTGAGATATGGTCTAAAATGTGGCATCACCAAACAGGTAACAAGCTCCGTCAAATAAAACAGAATCCACAGCTATGGAGATCCAGTTCCCGATTAAACAGGCAGGAAGAGGTTGTGCTTGCAAGAGCACGAATTGGCCATAGACATCTAACACACCTATTTTTACTCCTAGGTGAAGATTCTCCACTTTGCTCGTATTGTAGTACCACACTTACCGTGAAGCATATTATCATTGAGTTTCCACATTACCATTCAGCTAGAATTGCATGTTTCAGATCTTTACTAAATTCACAAAAACCACTGCAACTAAGACATATACTTGGAGATGATGCCAATTTATCAGAATTTTTTATTTATCTAAAAATGATCAATGTATACAACCACTTCGAGACCCATCTCTAACGTATTGATGAACATTTGAAAGTAACAGGCACAATTTGGCCATAGTAGCCCTTGCACCAATAAATCCCACTACGACAACAGCATGCAGTCAGTAGTTGTTCCCTGAACCTCAGCTCTGCAGAATGTGATTGCAGTGCAAGTGTATTGTGCATTTCGGCAGCAAACTAAGTGAATAGTCTATTGATAAAAGTAAATAATTTGGAGGCTATTTACCATTTTATTTTTATGAAGGTATTTATTGAAACCTATGACAATGCATAATTGAAAATCTAAGATTACTAAGGTTTTATAAAATCTTTAAAATTATAATAATTTTCGATTTATTGTTTTTATAATTGTGTAACTATAATTGTATTTTTGTAATTTTATCTTGAATTTGTATTTTGTTTTTCTTATTAATAAAATTAATTAAATGTATGAGTATGCATAAAAATTACAATAAATAACATAAAGCAGTTTATGACAATTCTTTTCATTATATGCCATTTCAATAATCCTAAAAATCGTAGCAAGTGAAATGATAGAGGCATATGATACAAGAAAGAAGCTTATACAGCATCAGAAAAAAAAAAAAAAAAAATCATTTCACCCATCCATTTGCTCCAAAAGTTTGTCCAGTTCTTCCTTGAATTCATTTAAAATATCAATTTCCACAATTACAGATGAAAGTTTGTTCCAGCAATCAACCACCCACTGGCTAAAAGCAAATTTCCACACATCTATTCTACAACGGGCTGAACTCAGTTTCAATATATGCCCTCTCAGGTTTGTAACTAGACCAAGAGAAAGAATCCCATCAGCATTGAGCCTGCCAAAACCATTCAAGACCTTATACACCTCAATAATATCACCTCACATGTGCTTAGTCTCTAGACGCTGTAATTTGCAGAACTTAAGCCTTTCTTGGTTAGAGTACCCCTTTGTTCCCCTCACCAATCTTGTTGCCTTTTTCGGTACTTGTTCTACCAACTCTACATCCTTCCTAAAATGAGGCCTCCAGGCATCTAGGCAGTACTCAAGGTGTGGACTGACTATTGCATTATACAAAGGGATAATCACCTTCTTATCCCTGCTAACAGAATTCCAGTGTAATTGACAAGACCCCCATGGGCTTCCCTGGCACCCCATCTGCACTGCACAGAAAACTTCAGATCTGACTTCACAATTACCCCAAGGTCTTTTATGCTCTCTACCACCCTGAGTGTAGTACTGCACAGTTGGTACGTTTTTCTGTGGTTACTGCTACCCATATGCAGTATTTTCCACTTGTCAATGTTAAACTTCACTTTCCACTTCTCAGCCCATCTGCCCAACTTTTCAAGATCCTGTTGCAGTAGCATACTATTGATACTATTGACACAGTTACTGATCACATTATGAGTCAAATACTGGCTGCTGCATGTACTGCGATTTCACAATCAACTACCCATAGAACCATAAATTATTGGTGGAATGAAGAGTGCAAGGGTGCAAAAAAATAAAAAACCGAGCATGGAATATGTTTCGAAAATAACCTACCACCGCCAATCTTATAAACTACAAGAAACTCAGAGCCAAGGCCCATCACATTAGGAAAAAAGCTAAAAAAGAATCTAGGATTCGATTTGCAAGCTCGTTTAATAAAAATACTGATACAAGAATAATATGGAGAAAAATAAAACAATGGTAGAAAAATGGTAAATTTCCCCCATTATCCTCCCCACTTCTCAATTGGAATGGGCAGGAGCTTTCTTCTCCCATAGATATAGAAAATGCCTTAGGGACTGTTTTTTCACAGTTATCTGCCTCAACAGCATACAACCCATCATTCCAGAAGATCAAGGTATTAGTTGAAAAGTACACACTGAACTTCAGACCTACGAGTACATGTTCTTTACCCTATAATCAACCGCTTACAATGCTTGAAATTCAAGAAGCCATATCTACCTCAAAAAACAGTGCTCCAGGCCCCGAATATATTATATAATGCACTAACACTTGGATAAAAAATCTGTCTCTTTACCGCTGACCTTTTTCAATCGCATCTTCCTTGAACATTCGTTCCCCAGTTCCTGGCATCACTCCTATATAATAGCAATTCCAAAACCAGGGAAAGATCAATCTATTCCTCAAAACTATAGACCCATTTCTCTCACAAGTTGCTCAAGTAAAATTGTGGAAAAAATAATTCACTGTCGACTCACATGGTATCTCGACTCTAAAAATATAATTTCTGACAATCAATTTGGTTTCAGAAAGAATAGATCATCTCTCATAGGAGCCTCCGTAGCCAGGTGGGCAAGAGCAACAGTGTATAGCATATGCTTCTTGATTAGACCGGGGTTCGAGCCCGTGATCACCAAATACGGAGGATGTGGAAAGGTCAGGGAATGACCACCGCATATCCCTGGAGCAATATGGCCTTAGTTGCTAATGCTCCTAAAAAACCAAATAACAACTGGATCTCATGATCAAACATGAACAAACATCAGGAATGCATTCATCCATAATGAGCATCTACTCATGGTATGCCTTGATGTAGAGAAAGCCTTTAACACCACATGGTGTTTTGGTATCCTGAGAGATCTGCATTCCCTTGACTTGTGAGGCCACTTACCATATTTCATACAGAACTTCCTTCAGCACAGGTCATTTCAAGTTCGATACCAACAAGTCCTCTCCTAAACATATATACAAAAAGAAGGGGCCCCACAAGGCTCTGTGCTCAGTGCCACCTTATGAAAAAATCACATGACCAAATTTATTCCCAACACTGAATTCATACCTCTATGCCGATGATCTCAATATTTCTTGCAATTTGCAAAACATGGCCTTCATTGAGCGGCAGCTCCAAATTTCAATTAATAACATCAGATGTGGATGGCACAGAATAGGTATCGACTCTCTTGCTCAAAATCTAAAGTAATTCACTTTTGTAACAAAAGAAAGATGCATCTTGACTCGGAGCTACACTTAACAAATCAGCCTATCTCAGTTGTGAACAGCATTCGGTTTCTTGGTCTGATTTTCGATAGCAAATTGAACTTTGTGGAATATGTTAAATATCTATACATCTTGCCAGAAAAAAATGAACATACTTAGAATTATTTCTTCAACATCATGGGGGTGCAGATCGATACACGTTACTTCACTTGTATAGAGTTCTAATCAGATCTCGCCTTGATTATGGTGCAAGGGTATATGATTCTGCTAGGGAGAGCATGCTAGCACAGCTTTCCCCTATCCAACATTCTGTCCTGAGGATAGCTATAGGCTCTTATAGATCTTCGCCAATTCAAATTCTTTTCATTGAAGCTCATGAACTTCCCCTAAACCTCAGGAGCAAGATGTTACTACTCAACTATACAACTAAAGTCCAAAATCTACCTACCCATCCCGTTAGACCGATAATTAATGATCCCCAGCTTACAATGTACTATAGAAATAAACCCAGAGCAGTTCAGCCTACTGTACTCAGATTTCAGGCATTATTACAAATTTGGAATATAGATTTTGACAAAATTCTTCAAGATCCAAACAGTCCAGATCCCCCCATGGTATTATCTTAAACCACCCTGTGACAGCTCTTTCCTAAACTGGGGAAAACACTCTCTTGCAAATGTCAACATACAACTACAACTCCATATTGCCCACACTCAAAATCATCTGCAATTTACAAAAATATATACCGATGGGTCAAAATCTGAGAGTAGCATTGGTGCTGCAGCCGTCTTCCCCAATAAAACCTTCTCTGTATCGCTTCCCAATGAATGCAGCAGCTATACAGCTGACTTATACACCATCAAACTTGCAATAGTAAATATCGTCCATCTGTCCATCCATAAAAGCATGATATATACGGACTCCCAGAGTGCGATTATAGCTTTACAGAACAATTCTTCTCAAACATATCCTTTAATAAAATTCATGAAATCCAAACTGATGCACATCCAAAAACTCCGGTGAGTGGTCATTTTCTGCTGGATCCCAGGCCATGCTGGGATACCAGGAAATGAATGTGCAGACTATGCCACTAAGCATCCATCCAACAGAGAATCATCACAATATTACGTTCCATATCTTGACTACAAAAGTAACATAAGAAGAATATGTAGGGAACAGTGGACAATTCAATGGCAAGCTGAAATGCATAATAAACTCCTCCAAATAAAACCTGAACCGCAACTATGGTCCTCCAGCTTCAGTGTAAACAGAAGGGAGGAAATAATCTTAATCAAAGCACGAATTGGCCACAGTCATATTACCCACCTTTATCTCCTCACAGGTAATGATCCTCCGCAATGCACACAGTGCAACTCTCCTTTTACAATGCAACATATTCTTGTTGAGTGTACTTTATACACCACTGCCCGCCAAGTCTCGTTTAGTTTCTTCCAAATCTTAAAGAACCCCTGACACTTTACCACATCATAGGCAACGATGCTAATCTGCCGGAATTTTTCCACTTTATTAAACTGATAAAATTATATCACCATTTTTAACTGATGTCATAACAGTCACCATGCACATGTAACATTCATAACTTTGATTAGTGCAATATGGCCAAAGTCACCCCTGCACCAAAAAACAACAACAACTTAGGGCATCAGAAATTTTTATCTTACTCATATGAGTAATTTAAATTCTATTTCTTCTGGGGCCCCAACAAAGTCCCTAATCGAGATGAAAACAGAAAACACCTCTGTAAAAAGAGTCAGAACTGAGGATACACCACCATCAGTAACAACTCTCTTCCTCATTCTCCATTCCACCGGAAAGCAGTCAATTGGGAAGATGTCACCATTCTTTATCCAGAAAGGATTAGAAGGGTTGGCAGGATCACCTAAATCTGTAAAACGACTGCGTTCTGGCGACCTTTTGGTCGAAGTTACAAATAAGAAACAAGCGGAAAAAATCCTGAAAGCCACATCAATAGGGGGATTACCTATTAACGTAACCCCCCACAAAACTTTGAACTCTTCACGAGGTGTCATTTCAGAGTGCAACCTTCTTCATGTCTCTGAAGAAGAGATCTGCTCTGAATTGAAAGAACAAGGAGTGACGGCTGTCAAAATAATATCAATGCAAAAGGATGGGAATCTCATCCCTACCCAAGTTCTCATCCTAACGTTCAAGACAGGGTACTTAAACTGCCCCGTGAGGATTTATATTCCAAACACACTGAGGTGTTTTAAATTCCAAAAATACGGCCACTCACAAACAGCTTGTCGTGGTAACCCTGCCTGTGCTCGATGTGCTGCAAAAGACCACGAGAGCAAGGAAAGTTTAGCTTCTAAGCCAAGTTGTACTAACTGCCAAGGAGAACACCCTGCATATTCTCGAGCATGCCAGCGGTGGAAAGATGAAAAGGAAATTCAGAAACTAAAAACAGAGCTAAATATTTCCTACCCAGAGGCTAGAAAATGCATACAACCAATAATTAGCGGGAAGCCTTCATATGCCCAGAAGGTTCCTGCGAAGTGCATTATCGGTACACAAACCGAGATGACTGTACCGCCAAGAGAGTCATTCACTCCGATTGCACGCTATTTATTGAGTTCACAAAAGCCCACCAAAAAAACACAGTCAGCTGCCACTCCTATATCCGTACCTCCTAGTGCTCTACCAAAACCAAGTGGTAAAGAAGAGCAACCAATAATAACAGAAACAATGGATGTAGAGGACAAGGAGGTACCGGACGAATCAGTCTTGCGGAAGGAGAAATGGACACCGGACAGAAATATTGATGACATCATGGAATATTGATGACATCATGGCCCTCATGCAAAAGCACGAGCCAGTTTGCTTTTGCTTTCAGGAAACTTATGTAAAGGCAAATGATGATCCCACCATGCATAACATTTCAATTTTTCGTAATGATAGAAAGGCAGGCAGACAGTCCTCCTCATGGAGGAGTCGCTATCCTTGTGGGCAACCAGATCCCAATTCAGATCTTGCTAATTACAACCAGCATAGAGGCTGTTGCAATTTGCCTTACAGTGGGATTTTTATTAACCGTGTGCTCTGTTTATTTGCCACCTGGTACTGACATCTCCCAGGAATACCTTGATGATCTTGTAATGCAGTTGCCTTCCCCTTTCTTACTTCTCGGGGATTTCAATGGACATAATATCCTGTGGAGTAGTGCTAGCATCAATGGAAGGGGACGAGTCATAGAGCGTATGCTAAATGACAATGCCTCTCCCTTCTAAATATTGGAACAAACACTTTCTTTCACATGCCTACCTGTACATTTTCTGCCATTGATCTATCTATCTGCCCCCTTCTCTTCTAGCTTCACTCACTTGGGAAGTGGAGAACCCCTATGGAAGTGATCACTTCCCTGTGATAACCTGCTTACACACTGGGAGACCATGTCTGTCTTTTAGGTTTTTTTCTACTTTATCAAGCAGATAAAATTATATAATCATTTTTGATTGAGGTCATAGTAAATATGACGCATATGTATGATTCATACCATTGAGAGGTACGATATGGCCTATGTAGCCCTTGCACCAAAAAAACAACAACTACAACAACAGCCTTTTAGGTTACCATGGTGGAAGTTTGATCAGGCTGACTGAAGTGCCTTTCAACACCTGGCAAATTTTGACATCTCAGTCAAGAGCCTATCAATGATGCAGTCATGTACATAACAGAAAATATTGTTCATGCAGCTGCAACTACAATTCCAAAAACGTCCACCCGGTTTCCTCCGTTTCCAAAACCATGGTTGAATCCAGAATGCACAGCAGCCAAAAAGGCTCAAAACAAATCTTGGGGTGATATGCAGTAACGTACATCATAGAAATTATTGTCCAAGCAGCTGCAAATGCCGTCCAAAAAACATCTGCCCGGTTTCCACCATTTCCCGCCGACCGGGCTAGCCGAGTGGGTAAAGTACCTGCCCGGCAACCCAAAGGTCGCGGGTTCGATTCCCGCCTCGGGCTTGGATCAAAGTACTGCAAAAACCTTGGGAGGTGCAATATGGCCACAGAAGCCGATGCGCCAACAACTACCAAATCAAAAAAAAAAAAAAAAAAACCACCATTTCCCAAACCATGGTGGAGTTCACAATGCACAGCAGCAAAAAAGGCACAAAACAAAGCCTGGGCAATATTCCGACGATATCCCACCACTGCCAACCTTATAGCCTTTAAACCTGCACGAGCCAAAGTACACTACATCCGCCGTCAGAGTCAAAAGGAATCGTGGATCCGTTTTTCTCCATCAGTTACTCAGTCCACTAGTACTAAGTTGGTCTGGGACAAAATCCGGAAAATGAAGGGAAAATATACGTCCCACAATTCTTCAATCCTAGATTATAATAGATGCACTATTGCAGATCCAACTGTAATAGCCAGTTCTCTTGGGGAAACATTTTCTAACATCTCTGCGACATCTTCGTATTTCCCAGAGTTCATGGTCCTCAAACATAAAATCGAAAAACAGGCACTTAATTTTAAGTCTAAGAGCCTTTATTCCTACAATGTGGCATTCACTATACAGGAACTGAAAAGAGCCCTCACTCTTTCAAAGGCAAGTGCTGTTGGACCAGATGGCATCCATTATGAAATGATTAAGCATCTTTCCCTAAAAGCTATGGATCACCTGCTCCTTCTATATAACAGAATCTTTATTGAAGGGCAGTTTCCGGATTCCTGGTGCAAAGCAATCGTTCTTGCCTTTGCTGAGCTAGGAAAGGATCAGTTTCCTGACTCTCGATCCATAAAGAAATAGCATAAATACTAACCTATGTATGGCGCATTATGGCCATAGACGCCCATGCGCCAAAAAAATCCCCAAACAAACAAACAACAAACAGCTAGGAAAGGATCCAAAAGTCACTACTAATTATCGTCCTATTGCTCTGACTAGCTGTCTGTGCAAAATCCTAGAGAAATGGTTAACTTTTGATTAATGTGGCATTTAGAATCGAATGACCTCTCTAACATCCAGTGCGGCTTCCGACTGAACCGCACCACTCTGGACCATCTTATTAGATTAGAAACATCTATCCGAGATGCTTTCCTAAAACGTGAACATTTGGTGTCTGTATTCTTTGACATGGAGAAAGCGTATGACACAAATTGGAGATTTGGCATCTTAAAAGATTTGCATAGCCTTGGTCTTAGAGGGCATCTCCCCATTTTTATTAAAAACTTTTTAGCCAATCGATCTTTCCAAGTTCGTGTGGGATCCTCATTCTCTCGTCCCTCTGTCAAGAGGAGGGAGTACCACAAGGATCAGTATTAAATGTCATGCTTTTCGCCATCAAAGTAAATTCCATCACCGAACAACTTCCTCCAACTGTAAAGAGTGCCCTCTACGTTGATGACTTTAGCATATTTTGTCAGTCATGCAACATGAGGGTTAAAGAAAGACAACTGTAAAAAGCCATTGATCGCCTAAATTCCTGGGCTCTATCTAATGGATTCAGGGTTCTCGCCACAGAAGACCTTTTTCATACACATTTGTCGTAAACGTAATCTTCATCCTGAACCTGAATTAAGGCTTGGACAAAATGCTATTCCAGTAGCAGCGGACACAAAATTCTTGGGACTCGTATTTGATACA
Source organism: Mastigoproctus giganteus (assembly GCF_048544385.1). Classification (NCBI taxonomy): domain Eukaryota; kingdom Metazoa; phylum Arthropoda; class Arachnida; order Uropygi; family Thelyphonidae; genus Mastigoproctus; species Mastigoproctus giganteus. The sequence goes on along the minus strand of NC_143579.1, from coordinate 64,632,570 downwards.
AAGCTGACCTTTCTGGATCACATTCATCAACTCCGCACAAAGTGCACAAGAGGCCTGAATATTCTGCGCTCTCTGCCCTCTACATCTTGGGGTGCGGACCATTGCACCCTGCTACGCATTTACCGTGCGCTTGTGCAATCCAAATTAGATTACGGGTCGCTGGTATACAATTCAGCCAGAGACAGTGTACTTCAATGGCTGGATCCTGTCCATCATCAGGCTCTCTGCATCACTATTGGAGCATATCGAACATCTCCTGTCGAGAGCTTATACGTCGAAGCAAACGAACCACCGTTATCGCTTCGACATAAGCAGTTGTCTCTAAAGTACGGTTTAAAACTGAAATCCCTGCTAGACCATCCTACATGGCCATTCGTTTTTGAGCCACGATGGGAAAATTTGTACAACACCCGTAAGACTGCCAATCGTCCTTTTGGTATTCGTGTCCAAGAGCTACTCAAAGAACTTAATATCAAGGTAGACAAGGTTGCCCAAACACCAAAGCAACCCCTTCCACCCTGGCAGCTCATGTTCCAGCATGTTACTTGTCCTTTAAAAATTGGGGAAAGTCAGACTCTCCATCGTTTGTCTACCTGCAGCTTTATTCAGCACACCGAGCTGAACATTCTAACTTCACGCCAGTTTACACAGATGGCTCAAAGTAGGAATCATATGTAGGATCTGCTGCTGTCTTTCCAGACTCCACCATATCGCAGCAGATTCTCCTGAATGCAGCATATTTACTGCAGAGCTGCACACTATAGAGTTATCCTTGGATCACATTAGTAAATGCCAATACCAACTGTTCATTTTATATTCCGACTCTCTCAGCGTATTACAGGCTTTAATAACTGTGAGATATAATTCTCATCCAGTTGTGTCTTGCATTCGGGAGAATATTCATTTTCTCCCTGAACGTGTATATGATATCCACTTCTGCTGGATTCCCAGCCACATTGGCTGGGAATCCAGCAGAAGGGGAGATGATTTGGGATTAGGGGAGATGATTTGGCTGACACCGCAGCCAAATCAGCATTTCCCAGTAATAATCGCTGCCTGTCAGTCCCCTATACAGACTACAGCAAATAATACACCAAAAGATACAATGGCAGGATTCGTGGAATAGACAGAATACGAATAAATTATATCGTATAAACCCTGTAATTGAACCATGGCAGTCTAGTCTGCGCAGGAATCGTAAGCAAGAAGTTGTTCTTGCCCGGATTTGCATCGGACATAGTCATTTGACTCATTCTTATTTGCTGAGGGCTCATGATCCTCCTATGTGTGAGTCCTGTGGCACAATTTTATCAATCAGACACATTTTAATTGACTGTCCAGATTTTAGCAATATCCGTTCTACCGCTTTTAATCATCTGAATGAGCCGTATACACTCAGTTAGATTTTATCCAACAATGACCATGTGTCTGCTTTCTTTAGCTTTTTGAATTCAGTAAACCTTTTTATTGATATTTAAAAAATTGTTACTTGTTTATTGATATTTGTCTTTTACAGTTTATACTTGTTTTTATACCTTGACTTAGTGACCTAATTCATTAGGCCACTGAAAGTTTTATTTTTTTATGACGAGGTTTTGGTACATTATAGCCTTAGTTGCTAATGCGCCAATAAAACCCAACCAACCAACCAACCATCCAAGATTAAAACAGTACAGATCCTCCATGTTTCTGTTAAAGCATCCTGTGACAGCTATTTCCTAAAGTGGGGATAACATTTGCTTGAAAATATCAATATACAGAAACTCCACACAAAATTATCCACGTTTTACAAAAGTATACACTGATGGATCAAATTCTGAAAGTGGAGTCGGGGCTGCAGCCGTCTTTCCCTATAACACCATCTCTGTTTCCCTGCCCACTGAATGCAGCAGTTATACAGCATAATTATGTGCCATTACCCTTGCTTTAGAAAATATTCTCCATCTGTTCATCCCAAAATGTCTTATATATACAGACTCACAGAGTGCACTTTTAGCCTTGCAAAATTCTTCCTCGCCAACACATCCTGTAATAACAACAATACAAACTCAGCTGATGCATATCCATGAACCCCAGCAAGGAGTCATCTTTTGTTGGATCCCAGGCCACACTGGAATATCAGGGAATGAAAAAGTGGATTATGCAGCAAAACAAACATCCAACATAGCATCGACAGATTACTACGTTCCATATATTGACTACAGATCCTATATAAGACATGTATGCAAGGAACATTAGGCAAGCTCAACTGCAGAACAAGCTCCTTCAAATAAAATCTGATCCACAGTTATGGACTTCCAGTTTCCTCGTAAAAAGAAAGGAAGTATTCCTATCCAGAGTGAGAATCGGTCACAGTCACCTCACCCATCTTTATCTACTCACAGGGGATGATCCTCTGAACTGTACGCACTGCAACTCTCTTCTCACAATCAAACACATTCTCGCTGATTGTATGCTATACACTGATGCCCGAAAAGCCTCATTCAGTATCCTACAAAATCTTCAAGAACCTTTAACACTTCGTGATATTATAGGCAATGATGCAAATCTTCCAGAATTTTTCTGCTTCCTAAAAGGGATACAGCTATATGATATCGCCTCTAACATGATTCTATAATCACCATACCATTGATAAGCGCAATATGGCCCTAGTAACTCTTGTGCCAGAAATAACAGTACCAATACCTGGTGTTATCGTTGGCCGAGGAACTTTCTGACTATCCTACAGGTGTTTGGGATTGCGACTTTCTGGAGTTCCTTGTAGGTGTTCTCTGGGAAACCTATTGCTGCTAGACTGCTATGTAGTGTGTTTGGCACCATACCGGTGGTCGACATGATGATCGGGATGGTTGTTACTTTTTGCCCATGTCACATTTCCTTGACCTCATGCATCAGGTTCGTGTACTTCCTAATTTTTTTCCCTCATGGGTTTTCTGGACATTGCTAGTGTTGGGCACCGCTATGTCAATCAGGTAGATAGCCTTTTCCATCTTGTCCACGAAGGTTATGTTTGCTCTGTTATGCGGGATGGTCTTATCCGTTATTATGGCACGGTCCCAGTGGAGCTTGTGCGTTGGGGTCTCTAGTACTGCCTGGGATTTGTACTTGTAGTATGGTACACTTTTTTTGGTCAACTGGTATTTCCTCACTAGCTTCTGTTGTATTATCCTGGCTACCTGGTCGTGTCTATGAATGTACTCAGTCTGGGTGATCACCTTGCATCCCATGGTGATGTGTTGGATTGTTTCTGAGGCCAGGTAGCATTGTCGACATGTGTCATCCGACATTCCAGGTCGAATGACACATGACATTGTCAGATCAGGTGACCATTCTGACATCTGCCATTGCATTAGCATTAGTAAAGGCATTTGATGCAAGAAAGCAAGCTTATGCAGCATCAGCCAAAAAAAAAAAAAACCCACTTCCACTTCACCCCTCTGTTCGTTCAAAATACCTGTCCAGCTGAGCCTTAAACTTATTTAGGCTATCAACCTCCACCACAAGGGATGGCAGTCTGTTCCACCAACCAACCACCCGCTGGCTAAAGGCAAATTTCCGCACGTCTATCCTACATCTGTCTTTCCTCAATTTGAATTTATGCCCTCTCAGGTGATTTTTCTGAGCTAGAGGAAGAATCCCATCAGCATTGAGCATGCTTACCATATTGAAATAAAGTCAACAATCAACAAGAAAAAAAATCAACAATACTATATTGAAATAAAGGCGAAAAACAGTGGCAACAAAAATGGTAGGAACAGGCTAGTAACAAATTGCGATGTATTTTCTATAGTTTCTGGTGTTGATTACCTGGTCTTGGATACCCGCATGAATCCTTCAGTCTCAGGGAAGAGCATTCCGCTTGTGAGCCATGCATTGGGAGCAGTGTTATCGATGTGATCTTGATGGAGGTCATTGATGTCTGCCATGGAGTGTCTTCATTGCCCATCTTTCTATCTTCTTTTCTTGCTGTCTTGGTGGGAGGGGACTAGCCATACGGTGCAAGGAAGCCTGAGGCTTATGCTGCACCAGCCAAAAAAAAAAAAATCCCTGAGGGAGAGAGAGAGAGAGAGAGAGAGAGAGAATGATGATATCCAGCTCAGGATCCTGGGTGTGCCAAGCCCATACTCACCAGATGTGAGCCCCTGGGGCGATATCAAGTGGACCAATCTGATTAATCCCCTTCCTTTTAGAGTTTATATAAAAAAAAAAGTTTATATACTAGCAAAGCAAATGCAAAACATAAGTTTCTGCTGGGTTCCCAGACATATATAGGATTAGATGGCAATGAACAGACAGACCAAGCAGCAAAACAATTTGAAAGTACGATCAACAATACCATATTGAAATAAAGGCGAAAAACAGTGGCAACAAAAATGGTAGGAACAGGCTAGTAACAAATTATTACTGATAAAACTTGTTAAACAATAGAAAACCAATACAAGAACCAACAGACAAGAAGAAGTTAAAGTGAGCAGATTAAGATTAGGACAGACCAAAGTTACCCACACCTAACTGCTCTGTGCTGAATCTCCACCTCAATGCTCTGACTGTCACACAGTGCAAACAGTCGAACGTATTCTGCTTAACTGCCCGAACTTTACATGAGAACATCTGATCACCTTTAAATTCTTAAAAGGAACGGACACATTTTCTTTACAAACAATATTGTCGGATAAATCTGATATATCCTATGATTACTGGAACACAATGATTATGTGTTCCAGTTTCTGAAACACATAATTTACTCTAATTTGATATAAAAATTATAACAAAAGACATCAGTGAATAAATCATAAGTTTGGCGCATTAGAGCCATAGAAGCCAATGCACCAGTAAAATATCCAAACCAACCACCCAACATTTTTCCACCATTCATTTAATGTTGAAGGTTTTCGTTCTTAGAGCGATAAAGCTATGATTCTGATAGAATCCACAATTGAAAAATGTTTCCATGCCTCCATCACACTTTAATATGGTGTGTATCCATTTCCTTCAATGATTTTTTTGAAATTCCTCTGCATACTTCTTGACAGCTTCATTATCAACTGATGCACTTCTCCTTGAATTTTTATGTTATGTAACGAGAAGCGATTTTTAAATTGCTCAAACCAACCTTTACTGGCAAACTCCAGGTTAATGGAAGATTCTCCATTTTATTTTAAATGGTTATAAATGATGATGGGAGGGATTTTTATTTCACAACATGGCTGAGTTAGTTGGTCTCAGGTGAGGGTAGCATGGTTTTTTCCTCCTGGAAACCTGTTCTCTTTGTCCAGCAAACAGAAAATAAATCTCCGAACACATGCAATTTACAGACAATATACAAGGAGCAATATGTCTTAGTCATTGATGCTCCTAGAACTCTACTACAACAGCAGCAGCATTGATACCAAATAACAGCATGGTGTTCAAGTGTTTAATTTCTAGTGTTTCTGGTAAATCCAAATTGTATAATACCCATAAATGCCTTTCACAGCAGAATTATTATTTTTTATAATATGTTGCACAGTATTCATTTGCATTACCTCACTAGCTTACTAAAGTAGATGATGTTTTCCTAAATTTTCTTAGGAGAGGATGCCTTTCAGATGAAAGATAAATTAGATTCCTTGCACGTGAAGTTTATTGAGCTGTCTAATCGTGTAAATGAAAGATTAAAACATGCTGAAGAAGTTTTACCACTTGCTCAGAGTTTCCACACATCACATGAAAGACTAGTTGAATGGCTTAATCAATCTGAAAAGTGTCTTAAAACAGTGGAATCTGCAGGACTGAATGTACAGGAATCTACTATCCAGGTATTTTAGAAATAGCTTAATGTTAAAACTTACCATTACTAAAATTATGATGTGCTCTAACTCATTGATTTCCATACACAACTGTGCTTGGGGTAACAGTGTGACTGCTCAGTCTCATACCCTATTATACTGATCTTGATGATAGTATATTTTTTGACCAAGGGATGGCAATACCTGCTCTAATAAAAACTTATACTTGTTTTGATCATAAGAAATGGTACTCTCTAAAATTTACCTCAGAAAAATTGACATGTGCAATCTTGCTTAAAATTTAAACTCTGGGGAATGGAGATTCATAAAATGAGTAAGCCACTGAACATTCATTAGAATTATATTTAGCTTAAAGATTTCATTCCAGTGATAGTAATAACACATCACACATTTAAAGAAGCAGAAGTAAAGTTTAATAACTTTCAGTTTTCAGGACATTTTGAATAGACTGCTGTTTTATACATCAGACTTCTATAACTACAGGAAAAGTCCGAAAATCTGGATTGCTTGGGGATTGGGTCGATCTGGATTTTCGGACTTTCCGGAATCTCAGGCAGTACTTTTAAAATTCAAATTTAAGATGTAATAAAGATGAGATGACCAGGTAAATTTTTGACAGTTTATTCATTAGCAAATAAAGCATGCTTCATTTATTGAAATGAGCAGTTTTAAAGAAAAATAAAGTCTACATCTGACAAAGATGTAAACAAAAATTTTCACCTTAAAAAAAAAAAAAAAAAAAAAAAAAGCATGTAATGCTTTAAATTGTGTTTAAAAATGAACAATGTAAAAGAAAAATACAGTATATAAATGAAAGCAGATGATACATATTTTATATAAATTAATTATTTATTTTAGTTTATTAACGAAACATTTTCATATAAAATAGAAAGTTCGAAAAACAGACAAATATTTATTCGTTCTTTTCCGAGATTTGTTTGCATCTGTTGCATTGCTTGTGGATGGAACGCTTGCAGCTTCTACTCTATCTGCTGCACTGCTTGATGCTTCTATTGATTTCTTTAAATACTTTCGTATATCATCTTGTTTACGACTTCATAATTTCTTTGTGATAAAATTATTATGCACCATGTGTGCATGCATGACATCCTGAAGACTGAAGCTATGGTTCTGTTCCATAAATTTAATAGCCGTTTCAGTGGACTTTTCTGCAGTAGCCTAAGATATCTTTTCTTCTTCAACTTTGTCATTTTCTTCACCAGATTCTTCTGAATAATTCTCTTCTATCTTATCAGGAGTTATAATGCTTTGAATAATTTCTTGATCACTGAAAGTTGCTGCAACTTCAACATCATCTCCAATGCTTATCCACTCTTCTGTCATTCCATGCAGTCACGAGTGAAATATTGCATCTTTGAATGTAAAATTGCATTGAAATTCTGAAGGGTCGACATTCTTATGCATCATTTTCGTCATAAAATCATTTTTATAGTTACATTTAAAGTTCCTAATGACTTCTTGATCCTTGGGTTGAATTAATGGTGTTACGTTTGGTGGCAAATAACATGCAAAAATATTTCCACAATCAGACACTAATTTTGATTCATGCGAGTGGATCCTACAGTTGTTGAGAAGTAGCAGGCACTTTGTATTTCCAGGCTTCCCTAATTTTCTCAAGTTCTGATGGAACAAAATCATCAACAAACCAATCCCGAAATATATCTTTGTCCAGCCAAGCATTCTTTCGGGCTTTATAGGTCACAGGTAAGTGCACAATTCCTTTAAAGGCCTGTGGGCACTGAAATTTACCAATCACCAAAAGATTAATTTTATGCTGACCTGAAGCATTAGCACACACATAAGAACGGTTACGCTTTCCTTATTAAGCTTTAACCCTGTTGCGTTTTGCTCTTGGTTTCCAGCCAGAGTTTTTGTGAGCAAACACTTCCAGTAAACCGCTATTTCATTAGCATTATAAATTTGATCGGCTGTAAGGTTGTAGTCAGATACAATTTTTTCAAATGTTGCACTATATTCTGTTGCTGCTTGTGTATCAGCCAACTGTCTTTCTCCAGCAATATCTAACTGTCTAATACCATGACAAGTCTTGAAATTCCTAAGCCATCCATCACTAAATGTGCACTCTGATTCAATGTTCATTTGCTCCTTAAAAGACCTTGCTTTGGCAATAAGCATCGGCCCAGAAATTGCCATACCTTCCGATCATTTTAGCAAAACCATTTGCAGAACACTTTATCGAGATTCTCTAATTTTGGCCGATGTAAACTTTTCCTCTCAGCAATTTTATTGTAAGGGTCAGATGAGGCTGTGAATTATAGAATTTTATTCTTTGCCTTTTTTAGATTGTAAATTGTGGACTTTCCGATGTATGTTTCCATTAAAACAGTATTGCTCACACCATTTTCTAGTTTCTTAATTATTTCAAATTTGTCACTCAATTTCAAAGTGTTCTTTCTCTTCACACCATGAAGTTTATTTTAGGAGGCATTATTATGGGCTTGTCGCTGGGTATCTGTGGCACTCACGTATGTGCCCGCACACACAAAAGTTCGCTAAATTTAAAAAGTTTTTGAGTTTTTGAAAAGTCCAGATTCTCGGATGGTCTGGATTTCTCGCATCTGGATTTTCGGACTTTTACTGTAGTTGTATTTCTTATTTTTTTAAATTTATATTTAAGTAACATACAGTACTATTTTTGTATATATTTTAAATCCTCTCTCTTGTGATTATCTCTAGTAAAAATATATATATTATTATGCAGTAAATAAAAGAAGAAGATACACACCTGGAAGACATTTGTTATCAGACAGTAACAAAGCTTTGCACCGAGCAGGTTAATGCTAATTACCAAGAGACCATAACAGTTTCTTTTGTGATTGATATATCTATAACTGCCTACTGGTTGCAAAGGATTGAAAATATGCATTGATTTAATCATATTTGATTTCAGCTGAGCTGCAACTGTCTTTCCCTGTAACATCTCTGTTTCCCTGCCCATTATGTGCCATCAAGCTTGCCTTAGAACATATTCTCCCTCTGTCCGTCCAAAAACAGTGTAATATATACAGACTCACAGAATGCACTTTGCTGGATCCCAGACCACACTGGGATATCAGGGAATGAAAAAGCAGATTATGCAACAAAACAATCATCCAACATAGCATCGTCAGATTGATATGTTCCATATATTCACTAGAGATCCTATATAAGACATGTATGTAAGGAACAGTGGACCTTTTGTTAAGGCAAGCTCAACTGCAAAACAAGCTCCTTCAAATAAAATCTGAACCACAGTTATGGGCTTCCAGTTTCCGTGTAAACAGAAAGGAAGAAGTTCTCCTATCTACAGCACGAATCAGTCACAGTCACCTCACCCATCTCTATCTGCTCACAGGAGATGATCCTCCGAAGTGTATGCATTGCAACTATTTTCTCACAATGAAACACATTCTTGTTGATTGTTTGCTGTAGGTTGATGCCCGAAAAGCCTCATTCATATTATACGAAATCTTCAAGAACCTTTAACACTTTGTCGTATCATAGGCCTTGATGCAAATCTTCCAGAATTTTTAAGCTTCCTAAAATGGATACAGTTATATGATCACCTCTAACATGGTTTTATAATCACCATGTCGGAGGCGCCTCCGTAGCCAGGTGGGAAGGAGCAGCAGTGCATAGCACACGGTTCTTGATTAGAGCGTGGTTCGAGCCCGTCACCACCAAATACGGACGATGCGGAAAGGTCATGAAATGACCACCGCATATTCTCGGAGCAATATGGCCTTAGTTGCTAATGCTCCTAAAAACCAAATAACAACAACAACCATGTCGGACGGCCCCGAGTGCCAAGCGATATTAGTGACCACAGCACCTTTTCATAGTGATTATCTGATACACTTTACTGTAAATACGTTTCTCCTGAGTTTCGCAAGTCCGTTAACTCTTGAGCATTATAATTAAATAGATCTTTCAAATTATATAACCCAGAAAGGAAAGTACCTTTCTTTAACCCCCTTTTTTATTTTTCGTTAATACTAACCTTCTCTTCGCTTGGGTCACTGGGTGGCACCGCTCTTGCCTCCACGTGGCGGGGCTGGTAACCTGGGAGAAAAAGATAATCTCCCGGGGCCAAAAAGAGCACGTCATGAGTAAATCAAACTCGGACTTATCTGGGCTGCGAGATGCACCCCAGACATCAAAAAAGAAAGATAGTTCTATTGCAAGAACTTCAAAATGGCATAAAACTGACTCTGACAGCTATTCTTCTCCTTTCCTGATCATGCACTCAACTGGTGAAAATGCAATTGGCAAAATCTCGCCATTCAGAGTACAAAAGGAATTAGAAAGCAGAGCTGGAGCTCCTAAGTCTGTAAAAAGACTTAGGTCAGGAGATATTCTGATCGAGACCTCTAATAATAAACACTCAGAGCAGCTCTTGAATATTAATCTCTTTGCTGGAATACCAGTTACTGTGACACCCCATAGATCACTGAACGCCTCTAAAGGAGTGATCTCTGACTGGGATTTAATAGATGTGTCCGAAGAGGAGATGCTTGATGAACTTAAAGAAGAAGGCGTTATACAGGTCAAGAGAATTTCCACCAGAAAAGAAGGAGTTCTGACTCCTACATGCAATCTCATTCTGACCTTTAATACACCACATCGCCCGGCATCCATTAAGGCTGGATATCTGGTCTGTAATGTCAGACCTTATATTCCAAACCCGCTACCGTGTTTCCGATGTCAGAAGTACGGACATTCCCAGACAGCTTGCCTGGGAACTCCTGCTTGTGCAAAGTGCGGGTCAGTTGAACACAACTGCAAAGCCTGTACTGCACCCCAACCGATATGCCCAAACTGCAAAAAAGATCATCCCGCTTACGCTAGAGCATGCGATCGCTGGAAAACTGAGAAACTTATTCAGATTTATAAAACCAATCATAATGTGTCCTATCAAGAAGCAAAGCGAAATATCTCGCCACCAACCCTTGCAAATAGATCTACGTATGCTCAAATCACCAAAAAATTCCAATCAACCGCATCGCAAACTGAACTAACAGTACCCCCAAAAGAGTCTTTCTCGAACTACGTAAAAACACTGTACAATGCAACTCAAACTCAGGCAGTCAATACGCCAGTTTCTATACCAATTGAAAATCTCCACTCCCCGGATGAAGGATGCAAAGAAAAACAAATCGTAACTTCTGGTCACCAACATGAAATGGATACTAAGGAAATACCCACAGATGACCCGGTCCTACACATTTTTGTAGAAGACATGGAAACAGAAAGGCCCTCCTTTCGAAAGAAAGATAAAAACAAGAGTGAAAAACAGAGAACCTCAGCACCAAGAAAACGCTCGGAAAGTCTAACTAGAGATAAACAATGAACACAATAATTCAATGGAATTGTTGTGGTTTCCGTGCCAATATTAATGACCTGTACGACCTTACCTCTAAATACACACCAATATGTCTCTGCCTCCAAGAGACGTATTTCAAACCTCAAGACACACCAAAACTGTCTTATTACAATATCTTTAGAAAAGATAGAACCGATCAAAGTACTGCACATGGTGGTGTAGCTGTTATAACAAACCCATATGTTCCTGTCAAACAGGTCTTACTGAACTCTGCCCTCGAGGCAATAGCGGTCCGTGTAGCTGCTGACATCCATATTACAATCTGCTCCTTATATATTCCACCAAGCTTTTCCATCCAACAAAATGATTTAAACAACCTCATAGCTCAACTCCCCACACCTTTCCTCATTCTGGGAGACTTAAATGGTCATCACACACTATGGGGTAACAACAATATCGACCAAAGAGGAAAACTAATTGAAAAATGTTTAGATGATAACAACCTTCTCCTTCTAAATGATGGGTCACCTACTTATGTTCACCTTCCTTCCGGAACATACACTGCAATAGACTTGTCTATCTGTTTAGCAACTTTGTATCCTACTCTAAAGTGGACGGCAAACAATGATCCACTGCATAGTGATCATTTTCCCATTACAATTGAATTACTGAATAAGCCCTCTTAGGCCCCGAGTGCCAACGATCTCTGTAGTGAGATTTTCTAGCGATTTTCCTAGGGCGAGGGCGAGTACTAGTGCTTAGATAATCCCTCCACCGCTCGCACCGTTACAGCTGACCGCTCGCAACGTTACTTCTTCCCTCGCTGAGCAACGTCACTGCTTCACCACTAGCAACGTTACTGCTAACTCCGTTTGCAACGTCACTGCTATTGCTAGCAGCGTACTGCTCTCCTCTTCTGCTGATCGCTTGGTCACTGGTTGGTACCGCTCCTGCCTCCACGTGGCGGGGCCGGTAATCTGGGAGAAGGAATTCCCTCTTCCAGGGCTAAAAGGAGCAACGATGGATTGTAATGAATATCCATCTCTGGAGCCCACTGGCGGCAAAGTTGTTAACTCTGTCTCAGAACATGAGTCCAATCGTCTGAAGAGACTTCGGATGGAAAAACAGATTTCAGATATGCCAGCATTTCTTATAATGCACTCATTGTCCACACAGCCTGTCGGCAAGCTATCGCCTTTTCTGATACAGAAATGTTTAGAATCGGTTGTTGGATCCCCTAAAATGGTTGAAGCGTCTCCAATCAGGAGACCTTTTAATTGAAACTTCAAAAACATCTCATTCAGAAAAATTGTTAAATTTAACAACATTCAACAATATTCCAGTGTCAGTTACGCCCCATAACACCCTGAACACGTCTAAAGGCGTTATCAGTGAATGGGACCTATTAACTGCTTCTGAAAAAGAAATAGTACAAGAGCTTAGCGAACAAAAGGTGACACATGCACGGAGAATAATGACCAAAAAAGATGGCAACTTACTACCAACTAGGTCCATTATTTTGACGTTCAGTACTCCGAATCTTCCATCTTCTGTAAAACAGGTTATTTAAACTGCAAGATTCGACCTTACATCCCGAATCCCATTCGCTGTTTTAAGTGCCAGAAGTACGGCCATGCACAGACTGCATGCAGAAGCGATGCTGTGTGTCCTATTTGTGGCTCTAAGGAGCATTCCCAACGAGAATGTACAGCTTCCTCTCCTACTTGCCCAAACTGTAAAGGAAGCCATCCTGCATTTTCTAAAGCATGTGACCTCTGGAAAACAGGAAAAAAAATCCAGAAATATAAAGTGGAGCATAAGGTCATATATCCTGAAGCAAGAAAGCAAGTGCTGTTAACCATGCCTAGCAGATCATACGCATCAGTAACCAGAAGTAGCCACTCAGTTGCAACACAAACAGATGTATCCATAGAACCAAGCAGTTCGTTTTCCACCTGGGCCAAAACTGCGCTAACATCCAAAAAGAAACTTACAGTGAACGAGACCAGCAATACACCAATTAGTATCCCAACTGATGCTATCCCATCATTGCCCGAAGCAGCAAAATCAGCAAACGTTGAAGATCAGGAAAAAGTGAACCAATGCAATAGGAAAATGGAGATTGATATTCAACCAGAGGATGAAGAATCAGTTTTAGAATTATATGCTAATGATACCATAGAAACAGGATGCCCAACCTTTTCAAGGAATGAAAAATCAAAACAAAGCAGACTGAAGCCTTCTCAGAAAAAACAGTGAGATCAATCTTATTCAATCAAATTCAAACAATGAATAAATTCATACAATGGAACTGTAGAGGATTACACAGTAATTTCGATGACCTGAGTGATTTACTTTTTCAAACAAATGCAGTAGGTGTATGCTTACAGGAAACATTTCTATCACCAAAAGTCTCTCTCAGTTTCAAAAATTACACCATGTTTAGACGAGACAGAGATTCTGATGATCCTGCCCGTGGAGGGGTAGCTGTTCTCGTAAAATCTACTATACCGTCAAGACATATCCAGCTACAAACCTCCTTAGAAGTTGTAGCAGTTCGGATGGCAATGGGAGTATCATTAACACTTGCATCCATTTATATCTCGCCCAATTATCCTTGCTCCCAGACTGAACTTGACAATCTAATCGCACAACTGCCGCCTCCTGGCTGCTTATTCGGTGATTTCAACGGCCACCATCCATTGTGGGGATCTTCCACCATGGATAGGAGAGGCCAAATAATTGAAACATTCCTGGATAACCATAACCTGACTCTGCTGAATTCTGGCTCTCCAACTTATATACAACTACCTACAGGTACTACCTCAGCCATAGACTTATCCATCTGTTCAGCATCTCTTTTTGCAAGCATGGAATGGTCAGTGCTGAAAGATCCATTCCACAGTGACCATTTTCCTATTATCAGTTCAATTGAAACCCAGGTCGTGTCATGTCCTAAAGGCCGTACTTCTTGGAATTTTTATAAAGCAGACTGGGTAAACTACTCAACTTGTGTCCTACTCGACACTCAATATGTTCAACATCAACATATTGATGACGTAACTGACCACATTACCAGCCAAATCTTATCTACAGCAGAAATTTCCATCCCAAAATCAGACCAATGCAAGCATGTACACAAAAACCAGTTGTGGAATGCGGATTGCTCTAAAGCGAAAGTAGAAAAAAACCATGCTTGGAACCAGTTCTGCAAATGCCCAACTACTGCCAATCTAATTTTATACAAAAAGCTCAGAGCAAAAGCAAGGCAAATTAGGAAGAAAGCAAAACGTGACTCCTGGATCAACTTCGCATCAATTATTAACAAAAATACTGACACTCGGATTATATGGAAAAAAATACAAGCTCTCAATGGAAAATTTCCTCCGCAGCAATCTCCGATAATACAATGTAATGGGCAGGACCTATCCTCTTCTACTGACATTGCAAATGCTTTAGCAGAATCTTTCTATAACATTTCCGCCTCCTCTTCTTATGTCACCTCCTTTCAACGCATTAAAACTGTTGAGGAACGTCATAAATTTAATTTTTCAAATAGACTCTCACTTCCGTATAACCAACCCTTTTCTATAGCTGAACTCAAAGAATCCTTGAGCAAATCTCCAAATAGTGCAGGAGGACCAGATGGCATTTACTACAATATGCTGAAGCATCTATGTGAAGCCGATCTCTACATACTATTACACTTTTATAACCAGATCTTCGCAGAAAATACATATCCTCTCTCATGGCATCATTCCTATATTTGTGCTATTCTAAAACCAGGTAAAGATCCTTCCATAGTTGAAAATTACAGACCAATATCGTTGACAAGCTGTTTGGGCAAAATCTTTGAAAGGATGGTGCATGAAAGGCTCATCTGGGTTCTAGACTCCCAAAACGTTCTTTCCGATCACCAATATGGCTTCCGTTAAAAACAGATCTACCCTAGATTTATTACTCAAAATTGAATCTAAAATTGAATCTAAAATCTCAAAATTGATTACCAGTGGCAATCAACATGGCAAAACCAACTTGAAAATAAGCTTCGAAGTATCAAGCCAAATCTTGAGCAATGGCCTTCAAGCCTCAGTGCAATTCGACAACAGGAGGTAATACTAGCTCGTCTCCGAATAGGTCACACTAATATTACTCATAGTTACCTTTTAAGAGGGGAGATTCACCCCCAGTGTGATCACTGTAAAACAGTGCTTTCAGTGAAACATATCCTTGTGGAATGCACAAAATTTGCAATAGAACGCCAGAATCACTCCACTCCAGCCACAACTGAAGACCCACTAATGCTTCGTTCACTTTTGGGCAATAAAACAGATGTCTCAAAGATTTTTACCTTCCTCAAAGCGATCAATGTATACCACCTCCTTTAGCTAGTTAACAATCAGTTTCCCGACTCTCGATCCATAAAGAAATAGCATAAATACTAACCTATGTATGGCGCACTATGGCCATAGATGCCCATGCGCCAAAAAAATCCCCAAACAAACAAACAAACAAACCATGTCGGACCTCCATATCAAAGCCATAGGTGCAATATGGCCCTAGTACCCTTTGCGCTAGAAATAACAATACCAATACCACCAAGGCAACCACCTTCACTCTGGCATGCTTGCTTGCTTACCATCAAGCAACTTCTCCATTGAAATTTGGGATAAGTCCATAAATCCATCTTCTGTCTACCAACAACTCTATGCTGCTCACGGAACCGAATATACCGACTTCTTGCCTGTCTTCACTGATGACTTGAAGTCAGAGTTATCTGCCAAATCTGCTGTTATCTTTCAAGGTCATATATCTGGGAATATTCCCCAAGAATGCAGCATATATACAGCTGAGTTGTATGCTATAGAGCAGGGGTAGCCAACGAGTCGATCGCGGCTTTAATTTCATTCGATCACGATGAATTTTAAATATAGTCATCCCTTGATTTGCACGGTCAGGTATACTACCAAAATTTTATATTGCACAGTGGGTTTCGCTACCTGCGCGTTATTTTTTTTTATTTATTTTTTTTTACGAAGCTTCAAAAACAGGAATGAAGAGCAGATTTTGAAAATTTTTTTTTTTTTTTGCATGATTGAAGATTTCATTGAAGGAGAAACACATTTCACCATAATAACGTAAAATACCAGAATTCCAGCTGTCGGTATTATTACAAATGCAATAAGATTGAGTTTACTACCCGTTTATAATTAGATTACACTAACAGAAAAGCCCAATAAACCGGAAAGCGCAAATAGTTTTTATTGTTTTATGATCGTGACCTCCAGAAATAGCTTTAGAGAAATATCACAAAGGCGTTCAAAACTTATTCTTATAATGATATAATCAAACAGAGCAATAAATGGTGGTGTGTTTGTCCAGTTATTTTGGAAACAACTTCCTCATTCGGGAATCCTCTTCATCAATTATCCTACGTTAGCTGCTCAGACAGAATATTTTTCCAGTTTCACTTAGTGTTTTAATTTGTAAGCATTGCTTTTGCTGATTTAATAACTGGACGGTATTTATATTTTAATTTAATACATTTTGATTTAAAATGAAATCTCCGAGTGGGAACTCTTAAATGTATCAGAAGAAGAGCTCACAGAAGAACTGAGAAGCCAAGGGGTAACAGGAGTGAAGAGAATTAATATCTGAAGGGATGGAAATATAATTCCAACAAGAACTCTAATCATAACCTTTAATACTCTGAAACCTCCAACAACAGTCAAAGCAGGATATCTGAACTGCCAAGTAAGACAGTACATACCAAATCCATTGCTATGTTACAAATGTCAGAAATTTGAACATTCACAAATGGCATGCAGAAACTCGGCAACCTGTGCAAAATATGGTTCTAAAGAACACGAGACTACAGATTGCTCTGCCAACACCTTGAAATGTACAAACTGTAAAGGGGAATGCCCAGTCTATTCAAAAACATGCGAAAAATTGAAACAAGAGAAACTAATTCAGAAATACAGAACAGAACACAACCCAACATACCAAGAAGCAAGGAGAATAATACAGCTCTGACCTACAAACAAGCCATCATATGCACAATCAGTGATCCAATATAAATCAGTAGCAGGTTAAACCGAAATTTCCATGCTGCCAAAAGAATCACTTAGTGGATTGAAGGCACAAAAACAGGAAAAAATAGTGAATACTCCAATTTCTATTCATACAGAACAAATATCAACAAATCAGCACCACAACAAAGACTGAGGTAAACCTACAAACACCAAAGCAACCGAACAGATGGACATAGAAAAAATAAACACATCTGAAGAACCGCCGACCGGGCTAGCCGGGTGGGTAAAGTGCCTGCCTGGCAACCCAAAGGTCGCGGGTTCGATTCCCGCCTTGGGCTTGGATCAAAGTACTGCAAAAACCTTGGGAGGTGCATTATGGCCACAGAAGCCTATGCGCCAACAACTACCAAAAAAAAAAATCTGAAGAACCAGTACTAGAAATTTTCACAGAAGAAGAAGATATGGACTTGGACCAGCCTCAGTACCCTTAAACAGATAAGACAAAATATAAGAATGCTCCATTTCGGAAGCAACCCGAAAGCCCAGGAAAATCTAATAATGGATGAGTTCATCCAGTGGAACTGTAGAGAACTACGAACCAATTACGACGATGCCAATGTCTAATTACACACCGTACGTCAATATGCTTCTGTCTTCAAGAGAGATACCTTAGACAACAAGAAACCCTTTCAGTAAAAAATTATACAATGTATAGGAAAGACAGAATAAGAGATGGGCCAACAGATTGAGTAGTAACCATCTTGGTTCATGTGTTGGCCCATCTCTTATTCTGTCTTTCCTATACATTGTATAATTTCAGCATCCTCGAAGCGATAGCTGTAAGAATAACACTAAGATTTTGGTAACCATCTGTTTAGTGTACCTTCCACCAGGACCAGATATAACATTTGAAAAAATAGACCAACTAATCTCTGAACTCCAATCACCTTTCTGTATAATGGGAGATATGAATGGGTATAGTCATCTGTGGGGAAACACTGACATCAACAGACAAGGATGAATAATAGATCACCATAATCTTTCTCTACTTAACAATGGTAAACATATTTATTTTCACTTTCCTAGTCATACAACCTCAGCAGTAGACCTAACCATATGCACCCCTTCACTCCTACCAGAATTAAAGTGGCAAGTAATAGAAAACCCATACAGCAGTGACTTCTACCCAGTAATCACCACACTGACCAGAAACCCTCCCTGTCATCCCAGCAGACCACCCCTCTCGAAAATAGAAAAGGGCAACTGGGAAAAATTTAGAGAACTCGCAATATTTAATCCACAAAGCATTCAAGAAAAATCAGTTGATGAAGCTGTGAAACACGT
This sequence comes from Mastigoproctus giganteus, assembly GCF_048544385.1. Classification (NCBI taxonomy): domain Eukaryota; kingdom Metazoa; phylum Arthropoda; class Arachnida; order Uropygi; family Thelyphonidae; genus Mastigoproctus; species Mastigoproctus giganteus. Next base: position 64,614,058 of record NC_143579.1, on the reverse strand, counting down.
CACTGATGCCTTAATACAGGCAGCTGAGCAAACAATACCCAGAACTTCAACTTGTTTTCCGCTACAGCCAAAATACTGGTGGAATGAAGACTGCATAAGAACAAAAAGACAACAAAACAAAGCATGGAACAAGTTTCAGAGATGTCCTAACAACATATAATCTCATAAAATATAAACAAGCATGAGCGCTAGCCAGGTATACCCGGAAACAAGCCAAAAAAATTCCTGGATCCAGTTTACTTCCTCAGTAAATAGAACAACAAATACACAGACAATATGGAATAAAATACGGAAAATGAACAGGAAATACAAAAAACCAACCATCCTTAGTATTACACTGGAATGGAGAAATCATTACTGAACCTTCAGACACAGCTAATATACTAGGAGAAACATTTGCCAAAGTAACTTCAAAACAATCATATCGTGAAGAATTTTTGACCTATAAAGAGAAAACTGAAAAAAACAGAATTAATTTTAACACCAAACATATTGAATCCTATAACCAACCAATTACATTGCATGAATTACGTGAAGCATTATCAAAAACAAAACCAAGTGCAGTTGGACCAGACAACATACACTATGATATTCTTAAACATCTGAAGCAAAAAGAAATAGAAAACCTTCTTAAACTGTACAATCGAATTTTTCAAGAAGAGCAATATCCTGAAGGCCCCGAGTGCCAAGCGAGTGACTATAGCGATTTCTAAGCGATTTTGAAAGCGATTTACTTAAAAGAGCGGTTGATTATAGAATAGTGTTATTTTTCTGAAGTTATTTAATTTTGCACTTCTGAAGTAAAGAAGTTACCTCACTTGACAGAAAGGCAAGACACCTTTCTTTTTGTATATAGGAATAACTTATTAACACACTAACAACTAATCTCTTTATCGCTTGGTCACTGGTGGCGCCGTTCCTGCCTCCACGTGGTGGGGCTAGAAGTCTGGGAGAAGAAATCCACTCTCCCAGGGCTAAAAGGAGCAGTGATGGAAAACACAAAACAGTCCATCTGGAGATCTGCTGATCCAGATCTAGATAGGCATAACCTAGATCATGACTTAAACCCATCCCATGCCAAGAGACAAAAAAAAGAAGGGACAGATTATTCTGCTCCTCTCTTTTTAATATTGCATTTGTCCACAGACCAACCACTGAGTAAGTTATCTCCATTTTTGATTCAGAAATGTCTTGAAAATGTGGCTGGCCCTCCAAAAATGGTTTGTCGATTAAGATCTGGAGATTTATTAGTGGAGATGAATGAAAATAGACATGCAGAGAGACTCCTGAAAATTTCTACCTTTGGTGGAATTCCCACAAAGGTTACCCCCACATGCCACCTTGAACTCCTCTAAAGGGGTAATATCAGAGTGGAATCTCCTAAATGTATTGGAAGATGAACTTGTCCATGAATTAAACAACCAAAATGTAATCCACGCCAAACAAATTTTGATCAAAAGAGATGGAGAGCTTGTCCCTACTCGGACAGTTATACTGACTTTTAAAACACCAATTCTCCCCACAACTATAAAGGCTGGATACCTCAGATGTCATGTTCAACCATACATTCCCAATCCGGTACGGTGCTTCAAGTGCCAAAAATTTGGTCATTCGCAAACTGTATGCAGAGGTGTAGTCCCTTGTGCTGCTTGTGATTCTAAAGAACACACACACATACCGATTATAACAAGGAAACTCAAAACTGTCCTAATTGCCATGGAAATCATTCTGCCTTCTCTAAGGACTACGCTCAGTATCAACTCAAACTGACTGCTCAGTCCATCCAGATATCTCTATATCTGGTTGGGCTAAATCAATACTTTCTTCATCAAAGGAACACTCTCCCTCCAAATATGTAACTTAAGAAGTAAATACACCAGTAACAGTACCTCCAGATAAGAATCCCAAACAGCAACAGAAAGAACAAATCAAGAGCTCTGAAAGAAGTGATAAATACAAACTCAGATCTGATACCATGGACATCGATGAAAAAGCAGGCGAAGACGATACAATTCTTGAAATTCATCCAGAAGATGACATCGACACAGGCAGAGCAGTTTTTTCAAAGAAGGACAGGCGTAAGCAGACTACTTCACGGATGTTAGCAGACACCAGTTAAAACCAAACAATGAGTACAGTTATTCAGTGGAATTGCCATGGGCTCCGTGCTAACGTAGATGACTTTTACGATCTATTAAGTAAATATAAGCCTGTTGCAGTATGCATTCAAGAAACCAATTTCAAAAATACAGTATCCATGACAATTAAGCATTATACTATATATAGAAAAGATAGAAGTTCCTCTAATTCAGCTCATGGAGGAGTAGCAGTCATAGTGAACTCTGTAGTTCCCTGTAGACCTATCCCCATGCAAACATCTTTAGAGGTGGTTGCAGTTCGTGTCACCATTGGTATAACAGTAACGTTAGTTTCGTTGTATCTATCGCCAAACCATACATACAGCCTTGATGATTTAGATGATATAGTAAAGCAAATACCTGTTCCCTTTTGTATTATGGGTGACTGGAATGGCCATCACCCCCTATGGGGTTCCCAACATCTTGAATCTAGAGGACAGATAATAGAAAAATTTTTAGATAAACATAATCTAACTATTCTAAACACTGGTGATCACACATACGTACACTCTCCATCTGGTTCAGGTTCAGCCATTGATCTTTCAATATGCTCCCCAGCAATATTTCCTATCATAGACTGGACTGTTACTGATAACCCTTGTGGTAGCGATCACTTTCCTATCATCTGTACTTTCAGCTCAAGTTCTCCCCAGAGAGACATTAGGACAACCTGGAAATTTGAAAAGGCTAACTGGACTAAATACCAGGAAATAGCTCGAATAGATACTTCCGTAATTACAACCCTCACAATTGATTCTGCAGTCAGGTATACTACACGAAAAATAATGAAAGCATCGGAGGCGGCTATTCCAAAATCTTCATCCAAAATCTGGCTCCATCCAAAAATGTGATGGAATGAAGCATGCAACAATGCTAAAAAAGAAAGGAATAAGTTCTGGAATCTGTTTCGAAAATATCCAACCACAGCCAACCTCCTACAGTTTAAGAGAGCCAGAGCTAAAGCTCGTCATATAAGACGAGAGAGTAAAAATGAAGCATGGGCACGTTACGCTTCCACCATAAACAGATCCACAGATACTTCTACAATATGGAAAAAAATCAAACGAATTAATGGCAAATACTCGCAAACAACTTCTCCTATTCTACTTGTAAGAGGGAAGGAAATTTCTGAACCTTTAGAGATTGCCAATGTCTTAGGTACTTCATTAGAAACACTTTCAGTTGTTGCCACATATGAACCAGCATTTCAATTGGTAAAATCCCAGACAGAAAAATACAAACTAAAATTTAATACTGCCATCCCATATTCGTATAACCTACCTCTGACCATGATTGAATTGCGCAGTGCACTTTCCCGATTGAAGAACAGTGCTCCAGGCCCCAATGGAATTTTTTACACCATGATCTGTCATTTAAGCGAGGATTTGTTAACTGCCCTATTACAACTGTATAACAGAATTTTTCTAGAGGAGTATTACCCTGCTAGCTGGTGCCATTCTTATGTGCTAGCTTTCCCGAAACCAGGAAAAGACCACATAGATCCCAGAAATTACCGCCCTATTTCTCTAACCAGTTGTCTGGGAAAAACATTGGAAAAAATAGTTAACGCTAGACTGACATTGACATGGTTTCTAGAAACGGAAAACATTCTAAGTCCAAACCAGCATGGCTTCCAGAGAAGAAGATCTACACTTGATCTCATTATCAAAGCAGAAACAAATATTCGGAACGCTTTCCTCAGAAATGAGCACCTAGTCATGATATGCATTGACATAGAGAAAGCCTTTGATACAACTTGGCGATATGGGATTCTTCAGGACTTACATAAATGTGGACGTCGGGGTCATCTGCCAATATTCATTAAAAACTTTCTAGGCAATAGATCGTTTCAGATCCGATTCCATTCATCATTGTCTCGAGCATATCTACAAGAAGAGGGAGTTCCCCAAGGTTCAGTGTTGAGCGCCACACTCTTTGCCATTAGGATTGATGCCATAACCAAGTGTATACCTAATACAGTTGACGCATACCTATATGCTGACGATCTTGCCATCTCATGTCACTCTCAAAATATGCAACTAATTGAAAGACAACTACAAGGCACCATTAACAAAATAGTCTCTTGGGCCAAAAACAACGGATATCGACTTTCTAAACCAAAAACAACTGCCGTACACTTCTGTCGCAAATGTTCTTTACATCCTGATCAAGACCTACAGTTAGATTCTCATTGTATTACTTTCCAGCCTAGTATTAGATTCCTTGGTGTAATATTTGATAAAAAATTAAACTTCCTGGAACATATAAAACATATTCGTACAAGTTGTCTTAGAAAACTAAACCTTCTCAGAGTAATTTCTTCTATGTCACGGGGGCGCAGATCGCTACGTGTTGCCACATCTGTATCGCTCGCTGATTAGATCCAGGTTAGACTATGGGTCTCCTGCATATGACTCGGCCAGACCGAGTGCACTGAAATGGCTCGATCCCGTACATCATAGTGCCCTACGAGTTGCACTGGGGGCTTTTCGTACTTCACCAATTTTAAGCCTATATACTGAAACCTATGAGCCACCGCTACATCTTCGATGACAAGTTCTGTTACTAAATAACGCAGCCAAAATCAGCAGTCTTCCACATCATCCCATATGGCAATATCTCTTTATGCCCAAATGGAGTAAACTTTATGAAAGTAAACCACGGCTCAATAAACTATCTGGCATTAGGCTTCAAGCTCTTATCACAAGCTAGGATCTGAATTTTACTTCAGGATACTAGCATGGAAACCCAGCCATGGCAAATGCCCCCGATACATATTGATAGACACTTTCAGCAATGGGGAAAGAATAACCTTCCAGATTCCAACTTCAGGCAAATTCATATGACCCACTCTCTGAGTTTAGCACTTCCATTCAAATATATACAGATGGATCCAAAATTGGTAGTAAAGTTGGTACCGCTGTAGTATTACCAAATGTCACCATCTCCAGACAGCTTCCGTCTGAATGCAGTACTTATACCTCAGAATTATACTGTATTGTTCTAGCCCTAGAGAATATCAAAGAAGACTTGTATACCAAATCCATCATATATACGGACTTGTTAATTGCTGTTAATGCTCTACAGTGTAAATTCCTCCCTAGTCATCTGCTGGTACAAAAAATTTGGGCACAGCTACTAGAACTTCACGGACATGGACAGCTAGTAATATTTTGTTGGATTCCTGGACATGTTGGAATACCAGGAAACGAGCATGCAGATTTAGCTGCTAAATGTGCTACAAATGTGATACCATCTAATTTCAGGACTCCTTATATTGACCATAAATCCCTTATCAAACAGATGTATAAACAAGAGTGGACACGCATGTGGCAAAATCAAGCAAAAAATAAACTTGAAATCAAGAGAGAACCAAAGCAATGGCAATGCAGTCTGAGATGAAACAGAAAGGAAGAAACCATCCTGGCCAGATTACGCATTGGTCATACATTCCTCACTCATAGCTACCTACTAACAAATGATGATCCTCCACAATGCAGTAACTGCTTATGCTCCTTAACAGTAAAACATATCATCCTGGAATGCCCGCTATATCTGTAAAAACGGAAAACTGCTTTCTTCTCTCATTTTCATAACTCCAGCCAGTTATCATTACAGTGTGTTCTAGGAGATCGTGAGGATATGGATGACATTTTTCTCTTTCTAAAATTGATAAATAAATATCACATTATGTGAGTCATATCACGCGTAAGACAAACGAAGAAAATATTAGACAGTAATCAGTGCATTATAGCCTAAGTTGCTGATGCACCAACAAATTTAACAACAACAACAATAATATCCTGAAGCATGGCTTCATGCAATATTATTAGCTTTCCAAAAACCCACTGCTGGCCCTGATGGAATATACAACATAATGCTACAACATCTAGATAATAAACTGCTATCTTCCCTTCTGACATTCTATAATCGCATCTTCATGGAACATTCATTCCCCAGTTCCTGGCGTCACTCTTTTGTACTGGCAATACCCAAACCAGGGAAAGATCTCTCTATGCTTAATAATTATAGACCCATTTCTCTCACCAGCTGCTTAAGTAAAACCCTAGAAAAAATAATACACCGTAGACTAACATGGTACCTTGATTCCCAAAACATGATATCTGATAATCAATTTGGTTTCAGGAAAAACCGATCATCACTGGATCTTATGATCAAAGCAGAAACAAATATTAGGAATTCATTTATTCAAAATAAGCATCTCGTCATGGTATGTCTCGATATAGAGAAAGCCTTTGACACCACTTGGCGTTTTGGCATCCTGAGAGATCTTCATTCCCTGGATCTGAGAGGTCACTTACCTTACTTCATACAGAATTTCCTACAGCAGAAGACCTTACAAGTTCGCTACCGGCAAGTCCTTTCCAAAACATATATACAAGAAGAAGGAGTCCCTCAGGGCTCTGTTCTTAGTGCAATTTTGTTTGCAATAAGAATAAATCAGTTGACTAAAATTATTCCCAATACAGTGAATTCATACCTTTATGCTGATGACCTGACGGTCTCTTGCAGTTCACAAAACATGAGTTATATTGAGAGGCAACTTCAAACATCAATCAATAAAATCGAACTATGGATGACACAGAATGGTTACCGACTGTCTTATCAGAAATCTAGTGTTATTCATTTTTGTAACAAACGAAAGTGCACCCAGATCCTGAAATACACTTAAGAAACCAACCTGTCACTGTTGTGAACAAAGTTCGTCTTCTTGGTGTGATTTTTGACTATAAATTGAACTTTAAAGAACACATTAATCATCTACGGACTGTTTGCCAGAAAAAAATGAACTTACTAAGAGTTATTTCTTCTACATCGTGGGGTGCAGATCGTTGCACCTTACTTCACTTATATAGAGCCCTAATCAGATCTCGCCTTGATTATGGTGCCCCGGTGTATGATTCTGCTCGGGAAAGCGTGTTAGCACGTCTTTCCCCAATTCAACATTCTGCCCTCAGGATTGCTGTAGGTGCTTATAGAACATCGCCAGTACAAAGTCTTTATATTGAAACCCATGAACCTCCCCTCAGACTCAGGAGAAAGATGTTACTCCTAAATTATGCAGCCAAAATTCAAAGTATATCTACTCACCCCATTCGGCCAATACTTAATGATCCACAGTTCTCTATGCACTATAGAAACAAACCTAGAGCAGTCCAACCTACTGGTATCAGATTGCAGGCATTATCGCAAACCTGGAATATACATCTTGACAAAGTCTTCCAAAATTCAAACAGTGCAGATCCTCCATGGTATTCTATTAAAGCATCCTGTGACAGCTATTTTTTAAACTGGGGAAAACATTTGCTTGCAAATATCAATATTCAGCAACTCCATGCTGCTCACACACAAAATTATCCACATTTTACAAAGGTATACACTGATGGATCAAAGTCTGAAAGTGGAGTCGGGGCTGTAGCTGTCTTTCCCTATAACACCATCTCTGTTTCCTTGCCCACTGAATGCAGCAGTTACACAGCAGAATTATGGGCCATCAACTTTGCCTTAGAAAATATTCTCCATCTTTCCATCCAAAAAGCTGTGATATATACAGACTCACAGAGCGCACTTATAGCCTTGCAAAATTCCTCCTCCCCAACACATCCTGTAATAGCAATAATAAAATCTCGGCTGATGCATATCCAAGAACACCAACAAGTAGTCATCTTTTGTTGGATCCCAGGCCACATGGGGATATCAGGGAATGAAAAAGCGGATTATGCAACAAAACAATCATCCAACATAGCATCGACAGATTACCACGTTCCATATATTGACTACAGATCCTATATAAGACATGTATGTAAGGAACAGTGGACACTTCTATGGCAAGCTGAACCCCAGAACAAGCTCATGCAAATAAAATCTGAACCGCAGTTATGGGCTTCCAGTTTCCGTGTAAACAGAAGGGAAGAAGTCCTCCTGTCCAGAGCGCGAATCGGTCACAGTCACCTCACCCATCTTTATCTGCTCACAGGAGACGATCCTCCTAAGTGTACGAACTGCAACTCTTTTCTTACAATCAAACACATTCTCATTGATTGTACGCTATACACTGATGCACGAAAAGCCTCATTTAGTATTCTACGAAATCTTCAAGAACCTTTAACACTTCGTCATATTATAGGCAAGATCAGAACAACCCAAACAACTATCAACCGATAGCACTCACTAGCTGCTTGAGCAAAGTTTTGGAGAAAATAATCAACAAACAATTAATCTGGTTTTTAGAAACAACCAACTGGTTCAACAGTATGCAATACGGGTTTAGACATAATAGATCCACCTTAGATCACCTCATAAGAATAGAAACAGACATAAGAGATACATTTATCATTTGAGAACAGTAATATATTTTGATTCATTAAGTGCAATACAAGCCACGCAAACCACAACCAATATAACCCATCCAGTTCTCGTGCAAATTAAACAGATATTAACAGACTTAACAAAAGAAAAACAAGAAATACTTTTCTTCTGGATACCAGGACCCAAAGGAATAAAAGGAAATGAAGAAGCTAACAGAATTGCAAAATCAACACCGAACCTCCAGAAACAACCTTTCCCAGTTCCGTATCAGGATTAGAAACCAATCATTCAAAACTGCTCTCTAACACAATGGCAAGAACTCTGGCAAAAAACGAACTTCAAATAAATTATATGAAAGTTGAATATTAGAAAACAAGCACAAGGAGAGAGAAAGTCGTACTGACCCAACTATGAATTGGACATACACACATCACACATGGCTATTTACTGCATGCCGAAGAACCTCCAAGATGCCAAACATGCAATACTACCCAAACAATCAGACATATACTCATAGAATGCCCAACCTATGAAAATGATGGACAAAAGATTTTCTCATCATTATATAAAGGAAATCAAAACATCACCATCAAAGATATACTAGGTGACAAGGAACGTGTATCAGACATTTTTAGATTCATGCAGACAATCAACGTGTACCATCTACTAAAAATATAGCAAGACACAATATGGCCCTGGGAGCCTATGTGTCATTAAATTCCACAACAACAACCAATATTCACAGATGGCTAAATCCAATTCAAACGTCGGAGCAGCTGCATTTCCAAATACAATTTTATCAGCAGCCCTTCCATCTGAATTTAGTATCTTTCAGTGGAATTATTCGCAATTAAACTAGCTTTACAAAATCTCTATTGTGACTGGTCCTTAAAATCTGTAATTTACACTGATTTCCTCAGCTCAATCTTAGCATTATGTAATTCCTCTGATAAAGTTCACCCTGTTATAAATGAAAATCGAAGATTATTACTGCAGATTGAAGAATACTCCCAACTGGTTACCCTCTGTTGGATTCCAGCACACTCTGGTATTTTGGGCAATGAACTAGCCGATAAAGCTGCAAAAAATCCAACCACCTCAGATTTAACCAATATCCCTGTTCCAGCATCAGACTATGCACTAATCATTTGTGCTGCATGCCTATCAGAATGGACAGCACTCTAGCATTCTCAAAATAACAATAAATGCCCTCAGATTAATCAGGATCCAAAAATCTAGCAGTCCAGTGTCCGTACATCAAGGCAAGAAGAAATAATACTTTCAAGAGCAAGAATAGGTCATACTCACCTGACCCACATTCATTTACTCACAGGAGATGCTCCACCACAACGTCCACATTGTTATATAAATCTAATTGTTAAACACATTCTCATTGACTGCCTCTATTATAAACAAAGCAAAATTTCAACCCTGCAATCACTAGTTAACCTTCATCAACCAATAACTCTAGAGAATCTGATTGGTGACAAGGCCAATATTTCTGAATTTGTCCATTTCCTCAAGCGAACTGAATTTTTAATCTTTTCAGGCTGTATGTGACTTTCTCTTTTCATTTTATAATTAACGATTAGGTGCATTATAGCCAAAGTAGCTTATGTGCCATGAAACCCCCAAAACAACAACACCATACTACCTGGATAGTTGAAATGATGTAAGTGCAGTACCCATGCATAAACAAACTCTTTCATACTCTTAGACATTTAGTCAAGAAATACTTTTAGATTAAACTACACACACACACACACACCATCAAGCATCTCTCATATTGTGGACTTATACTTCATAACTGGGTTGTCACTATTGCAACTTTAGGGTACCTGCCCACCCACCGATGAGTAAGCCAACGAGTTTCGAAATGGTTCCTCTGGGTGGTGGTATCTGCTGAGAATAAGGTTATTCTTCTCTACTGGTGAAGCATTACTGATTCAAAGTTTGTTGTTCGTTTGTAGGCTTTACGGCACAAGGGCAGCAGAGCCATAATGTACCTAGCAGTGCAATACCTTGGCAACTCGTTGTGAAGGCATTCACAATATGAGATATAATTAAATGATGCATTCATACTACCAGGTTCGTAGAAATGATGTAAGTGCAGTACCCATGCATAAACCAACTGTTTCATACTCTTAGGCATTTAGTGAAGAAATATTTTTAGATTGCTTAGTTGTTTAAGTGAAAGCAATATGAAAAATTACAAGATGCAGGTATAAATTTCCTAAAATATTTTAGAGCCTGTCAAAAATGTATTGTAATCCTTCCTCATCCCTACCATTTCTTACTATGTTTATTACTCTTTTATCATTCTTTATCAGAGACTAGAAAGTGAAATTCAGGAACAAAGAATCATCATTGAGGCAGTGAATCATCTAGGACCTCAGCTATGTCAGATGTCACCTGGTGATGGAGCATCAATGATAGAAACTTTAATTTCAAGAAACAATAGAAGATTTGATGCAGTCTGTGAACAAGTTCAACGTAAAGCTGAAAGAATACAACTTGCAAAACAAAGAAATCTGGAAGTAAGTGCATTTCATAATAAAATAAGCTTAATAGGGATGGGTAAATTATTAATAAATAGAAAGAAAAGAAATAAATTTTAATTTTTCACACTGAAAATATAGAATTTTTGAGCTCCTCAGTCATCTAACACATTCCTATTTGCTGAGGGCGGATGACTTACCTATGTGTGAGATGTGTAACATTATTTTAACCATCCGTCGCCTTCTTATAGAATGTCCTGTTTTTATTGAAGCACGATGCTTGTGTTTTACTGCTTTTAATAATCTGACTGAACCATTTACACTCAGTCAGATTATAGGTGACAGAGACAACTTGTCTGACATTTTTAACTTTTTACATTCTATTAATTTATATACAAAGATTTAAGTTTTATATTTTATATGGGTTTACTTAACTTTATACCTTTTTTACATAATAGCTTGTCGTAAATTTGTTGCCGCATTATGGTCTTAGCTGCCAATGTGCCATTGAAAACCAAATCAAATCAAGCATCTTTCAGCAGGAGGTGCACCTTGCCACACAGCCAAAACCAACATGAAATGGCTAAAAGACCATAATATAAATGTGCTCACATGGCCAGATTGAAAATAGTCTGAATCTGATTGAAAATTGCCATTGTGGCTGAAAGTTATTGTTTCCCACCAAAATCCCAACAATGAAAGGAAATTGATTTAGGATGTTATTCAAGATCAACTCAAAGTCATCATAAATTTAGTACATTTTATGCTAAGATGGATTGAAACTGTTTTAAATGAAAAAAGGTTTCTTAATAAAATCTTAATAGTCTTACATTTCCACATTTATTTTTTAATAAACATATTTTGTATTCAGCCTTATTTTTTTAAACCTATTTTAAAAGATATTTGTTAAAATTGCAACTATGATATTTTTCTTTAAAAATAAAATCAACAACTTTGAAGCAATAAACATTGATTATGATAAAATTTATTCATAAATTAAATATATAATTTAATTCTAGACAATTTTTTAAAATTAAAACTGCCCAGAGTTAAATCTGCTGGTGTAATAGAATGGCCAGTTCATTTGTCCTCCATTCTTATATATCCATAAGCAAGACGACTTACTGAATTACTATCCAGCACAGTACTTGATAATTAAAAATTAAAGTGCACTATTAGAGTTCCTTTTTTTTTTTTTTTTTTAAGTAATTTTGCTTAAAGATTCTTTTTTTTTTTTTTTTTTTTTCCTCTATCATTCTTCATAAATAATGTCTGCATGTACATTAACTTTTAAAGTCAGTATCTGAATGGATGTTTTGAATTACTGTGAATCAGCATTTATTTTATTTTTTTTATTTATTTATTTATTTATTTTTTTTTTGCTGATTTATGTAAGTATTGTTTTTTTTTTCCTCAACAGGTGGTAACAGATATTGATGAACTATTAGAATGGTTTCAAGAAGCAGAAAAACAAGTAATAGATGCAGAAGACCTGATTCCTGATTTAGATTCATTAAACACTTTATTGAAAGAGCAAAAGGTGAAGTAAATTTAATTATATTTAATTAAATATAAATTAAATATAAGCCCAAATTAGTTAAATTATTATTAACATTAGTAGTGGCAAATGATGCAAGAAAGCAATTTTATACAGCATCATCAGCCAAAAAAAAAAAAAAAAAAAAAAGACACTCCTCCTATTTCACTTATTCATTCCCTACAATAGTGGTCCTGTGTGCCAAGCGTTTGTGACTGAGCTATTTCTCTGTGACTTTCAGTGCGATTTCTTAAAAGTGATATGTAGTTCTTTTAACTTCCTCTCATTAAACAATATTTATTTAATAACAGCTCTTGTCACAAAAGTACTTGTACATGCAAGAAAGGGAAGCCACCTTTCTTTTTTCTCATAGTTTTATTACTAACCCTCTACTACTTTTTGCTTGGTCACACCAGGCACTGCTCCTGCCTCCCCATTGCGGGGCCGGAAACCTTGTCAGAAAAGCTCATCTGCCAAGGGCCAAAAGGAACAAATATGGAGGAAAATGTGTTTCCACCTCTAGAGCCGACAAGCTCTCAGCCAGAGAATGTACTGATTTTGATATCTCAAAGACCAACCTGTCAGCAAGTTATCTCCTTTCCTCATCCAGAAAAACCTGGAGAGTATTGCTGGATCGCCTAAGGCTGCAAAAAGGCCACAATCTGGAGATCTACTATTACAAACAGCAAAGACATTCAGAGAAACTTTTACAAATCACAAACAAATGCAGGTATACTAGTGAGTGTATCTCCCCATAAAACAATAAATACATCTAAAGGTGTGATATCTAGCTGACATCTGTTGAATGTGACGGAGGATGAAATAACTCAAGAACTTCAGGATCAAAATGTTATTGTGACAAAAAAAAAAAAATCATGACTAAAAAAGACAATAACCTTATTCCCACTAGGAATATTATCCTTATGTTTAATTCCCCAAACCTACCATCATCAGTGAAAGTGGGTTATCTTCTTTGCCATGTTCATCCATATATATACTCAATCCCTTGAGATGTTACAAATGCCAAAAGTATAGCCACTCCCAAAAGACATACAGAGGAAACCCAATTTGTCCAAAATGTGGATCTTCCGATCATACTCAGTCTGAATGTTTGGCAACAGAACAGAAATTACTTGTCCCAATTGCAAAGGTAGCCATCCTGTGTATTCAAAAACTTAACAGATGGAAGACAGAAAAAAATTGTTAAATATAAGGTTGAGAACAAGGTAAGCTATGAAGAAGCAAGGAAAATAATTGCTCCTACTGTGGCCCCAAGTGCCAAGCATTTTTATCTGTGCGATTTATAGAGTGCTCTTTGAAAACGATATATGGTTTTATTTCTTTTCTCGTGTGATTTTCTCCTCCTTCTAACTTTGCTTTCAAAGTTAGAAGTAAGAACCCAGAAAGGCAATCCACCTTTCTTTTCTTAGTCTTCATATCAAATGCTAACCACTGTACTTAACTTCAATATCCGCTTGGTCACTGGTGGCACAGCTCCTGCCTCCACGTGGTACGGCCAGTAACCTGGGGGGAAAAAGGAGCCGAAATAGTAGTAGTAGTAGTAGTAGTAGTAGTGGCATGTGATGCAAGAAAGCAAATGTATGAGCTTATGCAGCATCAGCCAAAAAAAAAATCACACCATTCCCTCCAAATGCCTGTCCAGTTCCTCCTTAAATTTATTCAACCTATCAACTTCCACAACGACAGATGGAAGTTTGTTCCAGCAATTAACCACCCGCTGGCTAAAGGCAAATTTCCGCACATCTATTCTACATCTGTCTTTTCTTAATTTGAATTTATGTCCCCTTAGGTTCGTAATCTGAACAAGTGGAAGGATCCCATCAGAATTCAGCGTGCTCAACCCATTCAAGGCCTTATATACCTCAATCAGATCACCGCGCAGGTGCCTAGTCTCCAGCCACTGCAATTTGCAGAAATTAAGCCTCTCTTGGTAAGAGGATCCCTTCATTCCCCTCACCAATCTTGTTGCCCTTCTCTGTACACGCTCAAGTAAATCTACATCCTTCCTAAAATGAGGCCTCCAGACCTGTACGCAGTACTCAAGGCGTGGCCTGACCATTGCCTTATACAGAGGGATAATCACCTCCTTTTCCCTGCTAGCAAAATTCCTATATATCATTGACAAAACCCCATGACCTGCCCTGGCAGCCTGTCTACATTGCTCAGAGAACTTCATATCTGACTGCACAATTACTCCCAGGTCTTTTTCATTTTCTACCACCTTAAGTGTAGTACCACACAGTTGGTACGTTTCTCTGGGGTTACTTCTACCCATATGCAGTATTTTGCATTTGTCAAGGTTAAACTTCAGTTGCCACTTCTTAGCCCATCTGCCCAAATTATCTAGATCCTGTTGCAGTAGCACACTGCCATTACTGTCATTAATAACCCTGCCAACCTTTGTATCATCTACAAACTTCGACACTAAGCCTGATATACCTTCATCAATATCATTGATAAATATACAAAACAACAGTGGACCTAACACTGAACCCTGTGGGACTCCACTAATAACATTAGTCCAAGAAGAGCAGCACCCATTGATTACCACCCTCTGTCTTCTCCCACTTAACCATCCTTTTATCCATTGTAGCAACTTACCCTTAATACCATTCTGCTCCAATTTGTACAATAGTCTTCCATGCGCAACAGTGTCAAAAGCTTTCCTGAAATCCAAATATATGATATCAAAATTATTTTTTGCATCCAGTTCCTTTGTAACCACATCATAATATCCTATCAAATTTGTCAGACAAGACTTTCCCTTAACAAACCCATGCTGTGTCTGAATTATTGCTGCAGTCTTGTCTAGATGATCCTGCAATGCATCTTTAACCAGCAACTCCATTATTTTACCCGGAACAGAAGTTAAACTAACTGGTCTGTAATTACTCGTGTCACCCTTCGATCCCCCTTTGTGAATTGGGGATGCATTTGCACATCTCCAGTCCGTGGGAACCTCCCCTGAGTCCAAGGATGCTCTCATAATTATGGCTAAGGGTTTGCTTAGTTGCTTTGCCGCCTCCTTTAATATAACTGGATAGATCCCATCCACCCCAGGTGCTTTTCTTACGTTTAACAATTTCTCTTCCACTTTGCTCTCAGTTATTACAAGATCATTAAGCACCCTGCTACAATTTGATAACCTTCTGCCATTTTCAAACCTTAATAACTCCTCATGTGTGAATGTAGATGCAAAATACTCATTCAGTTTGTTTGCTATCTGAGCAGGATCGTCAACAGTCGAACCTTCGATGTCAAGTGGACCAATCAGATTCATACCCTTCCTTTTAGAGTTTATATAAATAAAGAATTCCTTGCTGTTTTTCTTAGCATCTTTTGCCAAGGATTTCTCGTAATCTGCCTTCGCCTGCCGAACCTCCTTTGTGACCTGATTACAGATTAACTTATATCTGCCATAGGCTTCTGAGTCGCTTGATAATTTATATGCATCCCATGCATTTTTCTTCTCTGTTACGAGTCTCATTAGTTCATTTGACAACCATTTAGGCCTAAACCTTGAACAATATTTCTTAATAGGTATGAAACTTTTAGTAGCTTCCACGATTAATTCCTTGAATGCTTCCCACTTAGAATTTACTGTTGGTAACATCATCAGTTGATCCCACTGTACAGAATTTAAAAACTGTCGGAGACCACTATACTCGCCTTTACGGAAGCAAAAACCCTTTCCTTTACCCCTGATGGTAATTAAATCTCTAAGTAAATCCCACGTCAGTACATTGTGATCACTGCCACCTAGTGGTTCTTTTATCTGCAAATTCCTAATACATGAATGATCACTGCTGATAACCAGATCAAGAGTATTACTTTCTCTGGTTGCCTCTCGAACATGCTGCTGCAGAAAACAATCATCCAATAAATCCACAAAAGTCTGACTAGTGTGTGAGTGCCCAACCCACAAGTTCCAGTCAATATCTGGGAAGTTAAAATCCCCCGTTATAAGACATTCCGATTTACTAGCCCACTCTATTTCTCTGTACAATTGTTCATTGTACTCATTCGAGTCTTTAGGCCTATAACACACTCCTATTCTAATTTTTGGTTTTGCAGTGCTTATGTCACACCAAACTGACTCATCCAGTTGATATAGATGAACAGTGCACTGTTCATCTATATCAACTGGATGCACTTCTTTTGATTTTATGTTTTTCTTTATTAACAGCATAACACCTCCTCCCTTCCTATCCTGTCTATCCTTTCTGTACACATTGTACTCCCCAAATTCCAGTTCGGCATTCCTTATATCTGTGTGACACCACGTCTCTGATATCCCAACAATATCTGCCTTTGATGTCTTGACCAACACTTCAAATTCATCAAATTTATTTACTATACTTCTAGCATTGGTATACATGCAAGTATACATGCACCTATTCCTAATCCCAGCCACTCTAACACATCCCATATACCCACCTGTTTCACGATGACTGACATCCGTCCCTGAAATCCCCAACACCCCTTGCTCCAGGTCGCTACTTATTCTAATAGAAGTTGTGCAAGAATCACCTTCACCTCTGCCTACGGTTACTGTTAAACTATTAGTCCTTGTATCCCCCCAAGCTATCAGTTTTCCGACCCACCTAACACTGCCTCGATAGCATCAGCAAATATTCTTGCACCCTTTCTATTTAAGTGTATCCCATCCCTGTAGAAGCAATCTCTCCTGTTAACAAGTACAGTCCAAATGAAAACTGATGTATTTCCACATTTAGAGCCTAAGAGCTCTCAACATGACAATGACCTTCTCTCTTTCAAAGAGACATAAAAAGGAAGCAGGAATCTCCAGCTTTCCTCATAGTACATTCTTTGTCAAACTCTCCCCTTTCATCATCCAGAGATGCCTAGAAAATGTTGCATGTTCACCAAAAATGATCAAACGTCTCCAATCAGGAAATTTACTGATAGAGACATCTCACTCAAGACATTCTGAGTTACTATTACAACTAACTTCTTTAAGTGGAATACTGATTCAGGTCACCCCACACAGCACACTGAATTGTTCCAAGGGAGTAATCTCCAAATGGGATCTATTAAACATTTCTGAGGAAGAAATAGTCCAGAAGCTAAAAGATCAAAATGTGTCTTATGAAAAATGAATCATGATCAGAAAAGATGGCAGCTTAACTCCTACGCGAAACATAATCTTAACCTTCAGTACTACAAATCTACCAGGTTCTGTCAAAGCAGGTTACTTGAACTGCCATGTTAGGCCACTAACAATTCCATCCCAAAGACCTCCGTATTGTCAGGTAGTAGAAAATTTGCAAAGATCGTATCCTGTTGAGGCGAAAGAATCATGCCTAACAAACTGGGGTAAAGATGATACTATTCGCCAAGAAGAACTGCTTGAAATACATGCAGAAGATGATATGAACGATAGAGTGAATCAGGATGTCCCACTTTTCCCTGAAAAGAAAAATCAAAACCAGACCATCATACACAATCAGCTTATAAAAAGCAGTCATCTGACTGCTTTTTATAAGCATCTTCCACAAACAAAACCAAATAATGGAACACATTATTGAATGGAATTGTAGAGGTTTTCAAAGCAATATTGATGATATCAATGAACTAATTCACTGCTTCCATCCTATTGACATGTGCCTACAAGAAACCAACTTGATGCCCCAAGTTTCCCCTACAGTCAAAACTTACACTATTTTCAGACAGGATAGATTCGACACTAATAGTGCTCATGGAGGAGTAGCCATCCTGTTGGACTCAAGAGTTCCCTCCAGATGCATTCCATTGCAAACCTCCTTAGAAGCTGTTGCCACATGCATGGTAATTGTAATCACTGTTACATTGGTCTCAGTTTATCTTCCACCTAATGGTCTGTATTCTATTCAGGAAATCGAAGATCTTGTGTTGCAACTACCACCTCCCTTCTGTCTACTAGGTGACTTTAATGCTCACCACCCATTATAGGGTTCCCCTAACTTAGACATACATGGAAAGTTTATTGAAATGTTGATAGACAGACAGGATTTAACATTGTTGAATACTGGCTCTCCTACCTATGTTCATTTTCCTACCAGATCAACCTCCACAATAGACCTTTCCATTTGCTCTCCAGTGCTCTATCCAAGTATCGATTGGGTAACTCTTAACAATTCTCACAACAGCAATTATTTCCCAATAATATGCAAAGTTCAAACTTCCTGTACATCACCAAGAGATAATCCAGTAAAATGGAAATTTCCAAAGGCTGACTGGATAAAATACAGATAAACTCTTCTATCAGCCATGTTACTGAACACATAACAAACCAAATTCTAACAGCTGCAACCACTGCCATTCCACAATGCCAAGTCAGAAAAAGGCAAAAATTAAATTATTGGTGGAACGAAGAGTGCAACAATGCAAAAAAAGAGAAAAACAAAGCATGGAATCAAATATCCAACCACTTCCAATCTTATTAATTATAAGTGACTTAGATCAAGAGCCCGTTATATCAGACGAAAAGCAAAAAAAGAATCTTGGATTAAATTTGCTTCCTCAGTTAATAAAAATACAAACATCAGACTGATCTGGAACAAGATAAAACTGTTAAATGGCAAATTTCCTCCAACATCTACTCCACTAATTAACTGGAATGCAGAGGAATTTCTACCCCTGCAGAAATTGCAAATGCACTAGGATCTGTATTTTCTCAGTTATCCTCCTCAACTGTTTATGACCAATCATTTCAAAACATTAAAGATGTAACTGAAAAATCCAAACTGAATTTTACTGACAGATGTGCATTAACATATAATTAACCATTCACCATGGTTGAACTGCAGCATGCTCTTACCAACACAAGGAAAAGTGCTGCTGGCCCTGATGGGATATTTTATGTAATGCTCAAAAATTTAGATCCAAAATAACACTCATCACTGCTCATCTTCTTCAATCTTCACTGAACATACATTCCCAAGCTCCTGGCATCATTCCTACATACTGGCTATCCCAAAACCTGGTAAAGACTGTTCTGTTCCTCATAACTACAGACAAATTTCACTTACCAGTTCTCTGAGCAAAACCCTCGAAAAAATGAATCATCGCCATCTGACTTGAGTCCCAAAATTTGATCAATAACAATTTGGATTCAGAAAAAAATCAATCATCATTGGACCTTATGATTAAAGTCATAGCAAACATCAAAAATTCATTCATCAAAAAGGAGCTTCTCGTTATGGTCTGTCTGGATATTGAGAAAGCCTTTGACACCACATGGCATTTCGGCATCTTAAAGGAGTGTTTTCTGACTGTATTAGTAAACATAGTGAGTAAAGTTTTCAGAATAAAATTTTGATTTAGAAAAATTCAAGACCAATATTGTGTCTTCCCAGCCCTCACTACTTCCACTCTATAGAACACTGTAGCTTTCGACAAGCATTCATGATGGTGGTTAATATAAAGTATATTTATTTATTTATTATTATGTTTTTATATTCATTATGTTTTGATTTTGTATTTCTAAACAGTAAGCTGCTTATACAACTTAGAAGGAAAGGGAGTTTCACTGTACTGGTAATTTGATCTTTATGCTCATAATATTAATAATAATCTGTTAAAACTATTGATGATGCTCTTTCTCTACTTTTTTTAGACACTAAATGAGGAAATTGTTGGTCAGAAAGGCAGAGTGAGAGATATTTTGGGCTCCGCAAAGAAATTGATGAGAGAATCTTCAAGTGATGATCTGGCATTCATTCGTGATAAAGCCGAAACCCTGAAGGAAATAACAGCCAATGTATCAATTATATGTGGAGAAAGATTGAATGCTTTGGAACAAGCTGTTCCTCTAGCTGAGCATTTCTTTGATACCCATTCAGATTTAGTTCCCTGGCTAGATGAAGTGGAAGGAGAAGCAGAGCTTTTGGAAGCACCAGCACTCAATTCAATTCAAATTAAGAAACAGCAAGATAGAAATCAAGTAAATGTTCATTCTAATATTAGAATATTATTAAAATATTTTATCAGTTTTGTTATTAAATTTAATAAGCAAAAATATTACGTATATTATTACTTTGCCATGAGAAATTTTTAAGGATCATTAAGTTTCCTATATGTGATAAATACATAGTACATAAGCAATCAATAGAAACAAATGTGGTACAACAACCAGGATGCCGACTCTGCTAGCTAGGTGGGTAAAGTGCCTGCCTGGCAACCCAAAGGTCACGGGTTCGAATCCCGCCTCAGGCTTGTGTGCCCTATCAGAATAAAATGCAAAAACTTTGGGAGGTGCATTATGGCCACAGAAACCAATGCGCCAACAACTAACAAAAAAAACAAAAAAACAACCAGGATTCATCCTTTACTCAATGTAATCAAAACCATAATCGATGCACTGAGCCAATCAATCAATAACTGCACTGCAGTGATTGATTGATATGGGTGTTATGGCATCTGAAGATTCAAACCGGTATCTTAAAAGTGGGTCCTTTGCCTAAGCAAACAAAATTATCATATGGGCAAATGTGACTTAAGAAATTGTGCCAACACCAGTTCCACATCCGAAGTTTGCAGAAAATTTGAATATCACAGTGGCTACGGGTGCTGCATCTGTACCAAAGGTAAATGATGTGAGCTTTGCTAATCAGGTCGGCCCTTGAGAGATTGTGCAAGTCTTAAGAGGTGGAATTTTTCTTTGCATGGTCTATGCTTGTTAGCAGCAGAGAACAGATGGAAGATTATCTGTATTATTAAATATTTTAATATAACACACTTAAATATTTCCCATTTAAGTGTGCCCTATCGTTTAAAAATAAGGGAGGGAAGAATTTTAGCAAATGCTGCTGAGGCAATATTAAGTGGATCAGAAAATTGCTAGTTTGAGGGATATTCACACTAACAGTTGAACAGCAGCCACAAAGACAGATGAAACTGATTCTTGCGCTGCTTCTATTGGGATATGCAAAAACAGAAAAAACAAGGGGGGGGGGTGCGCATCTACAAAATCTGCTGGTGGTCCTTATCAAAAAAGCAAATATATGGACTGTATTGGGGTTATTAAGTGCCTAATCAGGTGCACATGCATTCTACACTAATGCTAGGATTATAGTAAATAAATTTTGTGAATATGAAGTATTGGTTAAGTCTACCTAACCAATACTTGAAATGCTGACGTGGGGATTTCGGAAACATGGTACCACTCATACATAAGCAGTGTCGAATTTGAATACAGTGAATATGTTGTGTGTACAGAAAAACACAGGATGGAGGGGGTATCCAATTTGTTAAGAAGCTCATCTAATGCATTGCACCCAGTTGATGTGGATGGCCAGTTTGGTGTAACATAAACACTGTGAAAACAAAAATGGGATAAGTATTTTTATATCATAATATTAAAAACAGTCATGAAAGACACTCATCTGATGAAAAACAGTCATCTTATTTGATCACCAGCATGTTAGAAAGACAAAAAGAAAGCAATATTTTTGAGCTCATTATCAGCAGTGACTCTTTATGCATTAAGAATATCTACATAAAAGAACCATTAGAAGGCAAGGATCATAATCTATTGATTTGGGATTTACTTAAAAACATAACTGCTGTCAAGGATAAAATAAAGGGATTTTGCTTTTATAACGGTAACTACAATGTTCTTAAACAGTTTTTAATTTCTTTTCACTGGGACAAACTTATGGCATTAAAAACTGCTAATTCTAAATGGTAAGCATTCAGGGAAGCAATCATAGATGCCAATACGCTTTTTATACTAACTACTTTTCATAACTAAACGGATATCACTCCCAGGGCTATGCAAAGCGATCTGACAGCCTGGGTGCAAAGCTCCATTTGGGGCCCCCTTTTAATATTTTTCCCCTTAACATGGGCACCTGTACATGGTGAAGGTGATGCCTCTGGCTCTCCAGATTAGCATCACTGAGATCTAACACCATACCTTGGTTCCAGAGTTACATCATTGGAATCCAGCGTATGCAGCCATGCGCAGCGACCATGACAGCATTCAGAAAGGGGGAACCTGGTGGTTGAGGGGCCCAGCCTTAACACACCACTTTGGCCCTTGCTTCAACAAGACAGGTGGTTCCCGGACCAGCCTGACCGGGATTACTCTGCGGATAGTTCTTACTGCTAGGGTCAACTGCGTTCCAATAAATCTCCCTCCCTTTGGTCCTGGGATGGGATTAAGACTTATTGGAAACATGGGTATGATGCTCATAAGCGAACTTGACATCCCATTCAGGTACACAGTACCTGCTAGTTCACAACTGGGCATCCCCTCGTAAAGCTCCGTGGTGGGAGAGAAACTTAGGGCATCTGAAATTTTTATTTTACTCCTATGAGTAATTTTAATCCTCTTTCTTCTGGGGCCCCAACAAGGCCCCTACCTAATTGAAATGATAACAGAAACCACCTCCGTAAAAAGAGCCAGAACTGAGGACACCACCACCACAAGTGACACCACTCTTTCATTCTCCATTCCACTGGAGAGCAGTCATTCGGGAAGATGTCATCTTTCTTCATACAGAAAGGATTAGAAGGGTTGTCAGGATCACCAAAATCCGTAAAACGGCTGCGTTCTAGTGACATTTTGGTTGAAGCTTCAAACCCAAAACAGATGGAAAAAATCCTGAAAGCCACATCGATGGTGCCAATACCTATCACTGTAACCCCCCCCCCCCCACAAAACTCTGAAGTCTTCACGAGGTGTCATATCAGAGTGGGATCTTCATGTATCTGAAGAAATCTGCTCTGGAAAGACCAAGGAGTAACAGCTGTCAAGAGAATATCGATGCAAAAGGATGGGAATCATGTCCCTGTCCAAGTTTTCATCCTAACATTCAACACCCCATGACCTCCAAGTTCCATCAAGGTGGAATACTTAAATTGCCCAGTGAGAATTTACATTCCAAACCCACTGAGGTGTTTCAATGTCAAAAATGTGGCCACTCACAAACAGCTTGCTGTGGTAACTCTGCCTGTGCTCAATGTGGTGTGAAAGACCATGAGAGCAAGGAATGTTCGGCTTCCAAACCGATCTGTGTAAATTGCCAAGAAGAGCACCCTGCCTACTCTAGAGCCATGCCAGTGGTAGAAGGACAAAAAAGAAATCCAAAAACTAAAAACAGAGCCAAATATTTCCTACCAAGAGGCTAGAAAAGGCATCCAACCAATAAATAGCGGAAACCTTCATATGCCCAGAAGGTTTCTTCAACGTGCACTATCAGTACACAAACTTAGATGACTATACCACCACGACCCCAGGTTCCAAGCGATTCTGACTGAGCTGTTTCTCTGTGCTTTCACTGCAGGCCCCAGGTGCCAAGCGATTTTGTGATCAAGCGTTTTTGCAAGTAAATTATGGCTCTTTCTTGGTGAAATAAAATCGTTTCTTTATTTTCAGCATTACATTAACACTCAGTTCATTCAGTAAAGAAAGCCCTTTACCAAATATACTTCCATCTGGAAACAACTTTGGCGGGACCTATCGTGCAATAAACTTTGCAGAATAAAAAAAGATCTATGTTCGTGGTGATCTAGCTCACGTACAAATAGACAGGAAGAAGTTATATTAACAAGACTGCGCATTGGACATACCTTCCTCACTCAGAAACATTTACTTTTAAGAGAAGATCCACCGCTCTGCTCTGGCAGTCAGATACAACTTACAGTAAGGCACATCCTGATTGATTGTCCATCCTATTCAGCCGTTCGAACCACATCCTTCCAATCATTAGCAAACTTGCAAGCTCCTCTAACCCTCTCTCATGTACTTGGTGACAAAGCAAACCTAAGTGAGCTCTTTATATATATTAAACATCTAGGAATAATAAATACACTCTGATATATCCATCCTAAATCGTTAAAATGAACGTAATGACACTGACAGACACATATTGGCCACAGTTGCCCTTGTGTCGTGAAACTTTCATACCAACAACAACTATATAAGAAGTAACTTTTTTTTTTCTTTTTCTTATTTTTTTGTTTTATTACTGTCATTCCACCCACTGTTTTTACTACTTTATGTGCAGATGACTTTAGTATATCTTGGGCTGCAGATAACGTTTTTTTCATATCACCTGAAAAATCTATCGCAGTTCACTTCTGTAGAAGACGCAATCTCCATCCTGAACAACATTGATCAAAGAGGAAAACAAATTGAAAAATGTTTAAACGATAACAACCTTCTCCTTCTAAATGATGGGTCACCTACATATGTTCACCTTCCTTCTGGAACTAGCCGACCGGGCTAGCCGGGTGGGTAAAGTGCCTGCCTAGCAACCCAAAGGTCACGGGTTCGGATCCCGCCTCGGGCTTGGATCAAAATACTGCAAAAACCTTGGGAGGTGCATTATGGCCACAGAAGCCGATGCGCCAACAACTACCAAAAAAAAAAAAAAAAATCCTTCTGGAACTAATACTGCAATAGATTTGTCCATCTGCTCAGCAGCCCTATATCCTACTCTAAAGTGGTCAGTAAATAATGATCCACTTCATAATGATCATTTTCCCATAATAATTGAATTACTGAATAAGCCCTCTTATTATCCTACTAAAATTCTGCAGTGGCTCACTGATAAAACAAATTGGCAGATGTATAAAAAAACTAGCTAAATTTGACACAAAAATAATCAAAGAATCCCCAACTGATGAAGCAGTTGAATATGTCACAAAAACAATATTACATGCAGCAGGAAAAAACCCATACCAAAATCCTCTTCAAAATTGCCGATACACACAAAAATCTGGTGGAGTAATGAATGCCAGTCAGCTTAAAAAAAAAAAAAAAATATCATTTTCCAGTAAAGATTACTTCAAACAAACCGACCCCCTTGTCAACCGGAACAAACTCCAAAGTGGAGATTAGATAAAGCGGATTGGGCAAGATATAAGCAGCTGGCCATATTAGAAGAACAACAAATACAACAGGTTTCAATTGACTCTGCAGTGAAATATGTAACTGATAAACTCCTCCATGCAGCAGAACAAACAATACCAAAAACCTCTTCAAAGTTTCCCATACATCCAAAGCCGTGGTAGAACGATGAATGTACTTTAGCAAAACAAGAGAAAAACAAGGCATGGAATAATTTCCGATGATACCCTACTACAACTAACCTGATACATTTCAAAAAAGCAAGGGCAAATGTTAGACGCATTACTAAGATCAGTAAAAAGAATCTTGGATTCGTTTTGCATCTACAATTACTAGAAAAACAGACAGCAGGAAGGTTTGGGACAAAATAAATAAAATAAACAACAAATACCAAAGAATATCTCCTCCTTTTATAAAATGGAATGGAAAAGATATATCAAAGCCTGAAGACATAGCCAATTCTCTTGGTAGGACATTTGAAAAAATATCAAGCAGTAGCTCCTATGAACCAGCTTTCCAAAAACATAAAGCAAATAAAGAAACACATAAATTAAATTTTTCCAGTAAAAGTAGAGAAGCCTATAACCAACCTTTCACTCTCAGAGAACTTCGGAAAGCCATTTCAGAGACGAGGCAAAGTGCAGCGGGTCCAGATGAAATAGTATACATGATGGTACAACAATTAGATGAGAAATCATTGATATCATTACTCTTGTTGTATAACAGGATATACCTAGAAAATTCCTTTCCAAATCAATGGCATCGTGCAATAGTCTTAGCCTTTCCAAAACCAAATAAAGATCCCACAAATCCGAACCACTATCGCCCAATAGCCTTAACTAGTTGCCTCAGAAAAATACTTGAAAAAATGGTAAATGCCCAATTAATGTGGTTTTTAGAAACCCATAACTTACTAAACACAGCCCAATGTGGTTTCAGAAAGAACAGGTGCACTCTAGACTTAATTATAAAAGCAGAAAATAACATAAGAAATGCCTTCATAAGAAAGCAACATCTAGTAATGATATTTTTTGATATAGAAAAGGCATACGACACAGCGTGGCGATATGGAATACTTAGACATTTATAACTTTGGGATGAGAGGACATCTCCCAATATATATCTATAATTTTTTGCAACAACGAACTTTCCAAGTTAAGGATATTAACCACATTATCGCAGGTTTTTATACAAGGAGTACAGTACCACAGGGATAAGTACTCAGTGCTACACTTTTTGCCATAAAAATCAACTTAATAGCTGAACAAATACCAAGTACCATAGATACAGCACTTTATGTTGATGATTTCAGCATTTCTTGTCACTCGCAAAACATGCGAACAATAGAACGCCAACTGCAAACAACAATCAATAAAGTAATAGCATGGACCCAAAACAATGGCTGTTGACTCTCTAAACAAAAGACAGTTGGAATACATTTTTGTCGGAAAAGAAACTTACACCCAGACCCAAAACTAAAGCTCGCAGAACAACTAATCCCAATAACATCCTGCACAATTTTCATTCAGTTTCAGTCCAGACCGATACCTCAATACCTCCAAATATCTCTATTTTGGAATGGGCTCATTCCCTGTTCAGTTCTGTACCTCAGCCTTCAAAGCAACAGATTTCTAGTAGAACTAACAACACACCAGTCACGATACCACCTGCTGATGCAGCAGAAGGTGGTATCGTGACAAAGTCTAATCGAAAATAGACATTTGACTCCTCCCTTATGGATACTAATGAAATTTCCAGTCAGGATGATACCGAAACCATTCTGGAGATCTATCCAGAGGATGAAATAGACACAAGACCTGTTTTCTCAAAAAGAGATCATCTGGAAAAAAATCTAAACACTTAATGGTAAATAAGTGCAGTCTCCAGCCTAAATTCTAAACTGGAAAGGGCAGGAATTGTCCGCTCCAACAGCAAAAGCAAACACATTTGCCGAGTCATTTGCCAGTATATCAGCAGTGTCCACATACAGTCAAACATTTCAAAAAATTAAGGCATTTGCCGAAAAACACGAAATAAACTTTTCTACTAGTGTGTCACACCCATACAATCAGCCATTCACTTTAAAGGAACTTTTGGAGTCTTGAAAAAAAACATCTAGTACTGCTGCTGGTCCAGATGGAGTTTGCTATATAATGCTAAAAAAATTAAGCAACAAAGCAATAAATTCCCTGTTGAATTTCTACACCCGAATATTTCTAGAAATTTCTTATCCACACTCTTGTCATCACTCAGTTGTACTAGCCTTTCCAAAGCCAGGTAAGGATCATACCATCCCACATAATTACAGCTGTTTAGGCAAAGTCTTAGAAAAAATGGTCCACAGGCGGCTAACATGGCTTCTGGAAACAAATAATCTGCTAAACAGAAACCATTATGGATTTCAGAAGAACCGCTCAACCTTAGATGTGATGATCAAAGCAGAAGCAAACGTCTGCAATGTTTTTGTAAGGAGACAACATCTGGTTATGGTCAACCTCGATATTGAGAAAGCCTTTGATACCACTTGGCGATATGGCGTCCTCCAGGACCTTTGCTCTTTTGGTTTGAGGGGGCAGTTACCCCAATTTATACAAAACTTCCTACACCACAGAACATTTCAGGTCAGATATATGAACAGTGTATCCAAAACATTTGAACAAGAGGAGGGTGTACCACAGGGTTCCATCCTAAGCACAACATTATTCACAATAAGAATTACTAATGTGACACAAGACATACCAAAAACAGTAGCATCATACTTGTTTGCTGACAACCTCATTATCTCTTGTCAATTAAAAGCTATGAATACCATTGAAAGGCAACTTCAACTATCCATAGCAGAATAGAATCGTGGGCACAACGGAATGGATATTCCTTGGCAGAAAATAAATCTACTGTAATTCATTTCTGTAAAATACGAAAATTTCATCCTGATCCTGAAATATATTTAAAAAACAACCCAATTCCTCTTACCAACAATTTTCGTTTATTGGGTTTATATCTAGATTACAAACTTAGCTTTTCTACTCATATGGCCTACCTAAGGACGGTCTGTTTAAAGAAATTAAATATCTTAAGAGCTGTCTCCGCTAATTCCTGGGGTGCCGATAAACACTCCCTCTCACATCTTTATAAAACTTTAATTCGATTCCGCTTAGATTACAGATCACCTGTCTATGACTCAGCAAGAAACAGTACCTTGTTACGTCTGAATACGATTCAATATAGTGCCCTATGGATAGCCATGGAGCTTTCAGAACATCTCCAGTCAACAGCCTGTATATTGAGGCAAATGAATCCCCCACTGCACCTCAGACGAAAATCATTACTATGTAGCTATGCTGCAAAAATTAAAAGTATTTCATCTCATCCTATCTGGGAATACCTGTTTGACCTCAGTGTGTAATGCTATATCATAATAAACCTAATAAAAACTGCCCTGTGGATCTTAGATTACAAGAGCTGATGCTTAGTTGGAATATTAACTTCCAGCATATCCTTGAAAATGTTGCTCCTCCTGAATATCCCTGGATTCAATTCTCACCTTATTGTGATAATTTCTTTCTGAGATGGAGAAAAGGCTCCCTGCCAAACAACACTTTCAGCAGCTGCATGAAGCCCACACCTTAGAAAATTCAGAGAAACTGATGGCTCCAAAACAAATGAAGCTGTAGGTGCTGCAGCCATTTGTTCTATCTTCTCAATAGCTGTTTCTCTTCCTACAGAATGCAGTATCTACACCGCAGAACTGTATGCAATAAAACTAGCCCTAGATAATATAACCAAGCAGCAATTCAAGTGAGCTTTGATATACATTGATTCCTTAAGTGCTGTCACTGCCATTCAGTCTGTTACTTTTCCTGAACATCCCATTCTGAAACAGATCCGATCTCGTTTATATTGCTATGAAACATCCAACCAGATAGTCACCTTCTGCTGGGTCCCTGGTCATGTGGCATCCCAAGTAATGAATGTGCGGATCATGCTGCTAAACATCCTGACAGTGGATCATTCTGCCATCTGAAAGTTCCATACACTGATTATAAATTAACTATTAAAACAGCATGTAGGAATCAATGGTATGAACTTTGGCAAACACAAGTGAATAATAAGCTATTTCAGATTAAAAAAGAACCTCAGCTGTGGACTTTTAGTTTCAGGAAAAGAAGGCAAGAGGAAGTCATTTTGGCAAGACTACGAATTCCTATATAACTCATCTCTTTTTGCTTATGGGAAAAAATTCTCCTCAGTGTTCTTCCTGTCAATCCCAATTAACTAACAACCTATCCTCATAGAATATCATCAATATTCAAGTACCCAGAATTCCAGTTTTGTACTCTATCCAACATTCAGGAACCTTTAACTTTATCACACATACTTGGTAATAATGCAAATCTTGAAGCACTCTCTTTAAATACCTGATAAGCATAAATATATATAATTTCCTCTGATAATCATAATATTAAAGACTTGGTCATAAGTTTATAATGAACAGGCACAATATGGCCCAGGAGGCCATTGTGCAAAAAAAACCATGGTACACAACAACAGCAGACTGCACCTCCTAAGGTATTCTTAATATGACCATTGCTTTAAACCTCTCTAGCAGTTTTATCTGTGTGTTTTTTTTTTTTTTTTTTTTTTGTGGTCTGCTGATTTAGGAGCAGTATTCCAAATGTAATATCACCTCACCATAATTTTATATGGAGGGACAATACTAATTTTTTATTCAGTAAAAGTTATTTACCTGTTTTGTTCCATTTAAGAGTTTTCTAAAATATGAAATTTTTATCTTTTTTTGTTGTAGACACTGCTGCATTCAGTGAATGATCATAAACCTTTAGTGGAAAAGCTGAACAAGACTGGGGTTACTCTGATTAAATTGTGTGGAGAAGAAGAAAGTGTAAAAGTGACTGAATTTTTAAATTCAGACAACAGTCGTTATAACACCTTGAAGAGAATGCTCAGGGAGCATCAGAACACCCTTGAGGAGGCCTTGCAAGCAACAGCACAGGTGACTTCTATTGTTTTTATTATAATTTAATATAATTTTCTTTTATATCAAGAATATTATATAAATTATGTAAATAGATACAATTTTTTAGTTTTATATAATTATATACTTCACCATTGCACCAGTTTTTTAGTTGTGGTATCATTATATAGAACAGATAGAGTAAATGGATATATCTATTTGATATGTAATTCTGCACTTCATTATTGTTGATATAATCTCTAAATAAATGAATGACAAAGGAGACCTGCTGCTAACTGATACAGAAAACATTAATAAAAGATGGAAAGAATACCTAGAAAAGTATCATGGGCAAAGTGGGTAAAATGAAATAGTAACTGAAAAGGAATTAGAAGAATGAAAAGGAAGCCAGAAATATTAAGAGCAGAATTTATGCCCTTATTGGAATTAGACCAAGTAAATCATCTTGTTGATGTCATAAAGGCAGAACTACTACTGAGAAATGTAAAAGAATACCAAGTTGTTCCTATTGCTTAAAGATATGCACTAATCAGGAGTGGCAATGATATATTTCCAAACTAAATAGCCATACCAGAAAACAGATACCACTAAATATGAGAATTTTCACTGAAAATGTCTCATTTTCAAAATTTTATTTAAAAAAAATAATAAAAAATTAGTGCAAAAGTTGAAATATGCATTCACTGATCAATTTAGTTTTCAGAAAGAATCAAGGAATGAGGGAAAGCTGTTCTTTCCGTAAGCCTTTTAGCATTAGTTGAGGCATATGATGCAAGAAAGCAAACTTATAGAGCATCAGCCAAAAAAAAAAAAAAAAAAAAAAAAACCTTCCCATTTCACCCATCCAGTCACTCCAAATGTTTGTCTAGGTCAGCCTTAAATTTATTTAAGCTATCAGCTTCCACAACAACAGATGGAAGTCTGTTCCAGCAATCAACTACCCACTGGCTAAAGGCAAATTTCCACACATCGATTCTACAACTGTCTTTCCTCAATTTGAATCTATGCCCCCTCAGCTTCTTAATCTTAGCAAGTGGAAGTATCCCATCAGCATTGAGCCTGCTCAAACCATTCAAGGCCTTGTACACCTCAGTCCACTTCGCATGTGCCTAGTCTCCAGATGCTGCAACTGACAGAATTTGCTATTTTATTGACCTAATTAGCATATTAATCATATTCTATAAATAACTTTGTAGTCCTAGTCACATCATTAGTTTATTTTTAAATTTAGCTAGGGAATTCATAGTTTACTGCTTAATATAAGTAGAACCTTTGTATTGGTGATTTGGCAAATATTCATATCTTGTAACTTTGTACTGTAGTGCATAGTAGTGAAATTCTAAATCTTAATTGTAGGAAATAGGTATCTCAAAACTTTGAATCATATAATATGGCATTAATCGATAATTTTATTAGCTATTATAATTAACTTTTAACTTTACAAGCGTAACAATAAACTCAATCACATAATACATATAATGTAACCTCTATATTGTAATATATATTTATTAATATAAACTTGATGGCATAATACATATTATTGTTGCATAATTGGTACATAGAGTTATTATTGCAAGTAAGTATGTTACTTTAGTGTACAATTCTCAATTGAACTCGAAAAAAAATCATGCCTCCGACCAGAGCAGTTAAGCAAAAGACTCAAAGTAGTGGGATTACTGTGGCTCAGGGGAGAAATGAGGGGTGGTTGTCCTTTGAATCATGGCTCCACAAAATGTATTACTTGTTTGATGTTTGTGGAGCTATCTGGAACAGGACCTGATACAGCCAAGGGAGATGGATATCTTGATGTGTGTTTGGTGTAAAGAGTTTGAGAATATTAGGTGTCAACTCAGTATTCTGATGGGCCTTTATAAAAGAATGGACAACGGTAGATTCCTCAAAGAAATTAAGTTGGGGACCCATCAATCTTTCAGCTACCCAACTTAATCAAAGAGCTTCCACTTGTACATCAGGCAACACAGCAGCAGCCCCCAATGCAGAATGTGCTGGTCCCACATTCTGCCTTGGGGACTGCTGCTATTGTCAGGAGCCAGGTGGGAAGGAGCAGCAGTGCGTAGCACACGCTTCTTGATTAGACCGGGGTTCGAGCCTGTCACCACCAAATACGGAGGATGCGGAAAGGTTAAGGAATGACCACCGCATATCCTGGAGCAATATGGCCTTAGTTGCTAATGCTCCTAAAAACCAAACAACAACAACAGCTATTGTCAGGGAAATGGGAAATACATTTTTCAAAAAGAATAGGTGGAATAAGACCAAGGTATGGCTCCCAAGAGAAAAACTTCATGTTATAGAGAGAGAGAGAGAGAGAGAGAGAGAGAGAGAATCTTTATTGCCTTCACGGCCATAAAGCCAGGGGTTTACAGCCTCCCAAAATTTCTGGGAAAATCGAACAATTATTTACAAAGAAAGGTAATTTTACAAACAACAACATATTTTAATACAAAGGAGAGAACTCCTCATGAGAGTTAAGTCTGATTGAGGTGGCTTAACATTGAGATAAGATCACCAGCTCAATCAGACAGGAACAGATGCAAGGTACACATCAGTCATTGCTGATTAGTCCTACTAGTCATAATTTTTTTTCCGGTAAGTCCAGTCAACAGCAAATTTGTTCAGGTCGGCGTCAAGTGCCTGGGTTTGCTTGAGCATTTGCTGAGTGTGGAACCTGTCCAAGAGATGGAGTCGTGCTGAATGCGAGTAGAGCTCTGGATTGGCCCTAAGGGCAGCAGGGGGAATCCTCCAGCCACAGGTATCCCAGAATGAAGGTGTTGCAATTATGCCTGTTATCATCTTGACTGTTGCTAGGAGGCGTTGGTCGTCGACTAAGGTGGGAAGCCGTGGAATCGAATCCCGAGAGAGTCGGCAAGCTGCGTGGTGCGAATCAGAGCTGGAAGGTTGTGCTTCCTGTTGGCCCACTTTAGGAGCCAAAATTCTGCGGAAAACAGTGGTTTCTTTATTGATGGTGCCGCTGATGCCCAAATTTCAGCAGCATAGAGTAAAGGTGGAAAGATAACTGTTCTTATGTACCTCACGGTTGTCTTTTTATCTGTGTCATGTAGGAGATGCTGTTTTGCTGTCCACCGGAGTCTTGAAATATGTGTGACGAGCATGTCTATGTGGGTGTTGAATCGAAGTTTTGAGTCGAATACAACACCCAGATCATGATGGCTGGACACAATTGGGATGAGGGTGTTGCCGACTGAAGGCTCGAGAGAAGGAGTTTGCTTCAATGAATACACCATGAATTCGGACTTAGCAGGATTGATCTTGAGCCCAAACTGGCAGAGGTAAGATGTGACTGCGGTAAGTGTTGTTAATTTCCGCTTTTACCAGATCTAGGTCTTGACCGGGGATGATGGGAGTGAGTATCTTGATATCATCTGCATAACTCAGTAGACGTCGAGAATGTGCAACCAGTGGGAAGATAATAGATGAAAACAGAAGGCCCGAAAGGACCCCCTCCTAATGGGACTCCTGCGGTGACAGATCTAGTAAGGGTGCGATCTCCTGTATGAAGCTTTATAACTCTGTTATGCAGAAGAGAGGAGAGAAAACATAGTATGTTCCCTGTGATCTGGAAGTGGCATTCCAGGAGAGTGAGAAGTTGGTATACTTGGACGGCATCAAATGCAGACTGAATGGCTAAGTAAGTAACAGCTAGTTCTTGCTTTTTCTTGAATGCTGACAAGATAGTATTCGTGGTTGCTAGCAGATTGGTGATCATTGATCTGTTTGGAAGGGAGTAGTGAATTTCGGCTGGATTACTGGGCAAGATCTGCTTAGTGAGGATGGGGAGTAAGACCTTTTCCAGGAGCTTCAGCAGGCTGGAGGAGTTGGAGATGGGTCGGAAGTGTTCGAAATGATCGGAAAGGTTTGAAGAGAGAGTTTTTCCACTGCTGTGGGAAAATCTGGTTCGAGAGTAACTGGTTGAAGATAATTAAAAGTGGCTGAATAATGTACGGACTTAGGCATTTGAGCATGAATTGGGGAACTCCATCATCACCGGTGGTTGACGAGCAGGTAGAGAATTGATGGCTACGATCAGCTGTTGTTTTGTGATCTGAATGACGTTCAACACTTCTTGCTGGGTGGGCTCTGTTAGTAGAGCCAGATCTGAGTTTGGCATAGGATTACGGTTAAATCTTGTGAAGAAATCGAGCCACAATTCAGGATCAAGTTGCAAAGGAAAATGAAGGTTCACTTTCTTGTATGGAATTTTTCCTCTAGCCAGATCATGGTTAACGTATAATTTGATTGCCTCAGATTTCAGGCAATTAAATTGAGCCCGTGCCCTTGAATAAACGATGCGATCATTGACATTTTGCGACTGTTACCATGTGCGATGGAGCTGTTGCTTCAGCTAGAAACTCATTTTGAGTTCAGAATTCCACCAAAGTCTTGTATATGGACTGATTGTGATTTTTTTTTTAGAGGCAGCATATTTGGCAACTGTGTTGATCCAGTTTGTGAGAATGTTCACAGCTAATTCTGGGTCACAAGTCTTTAAGGCCACTCAGGGAATGAGAGAGGCGGCTCTGATGCACTTATCTACATCATGTAAGTTGGGGATAGTGATGTTAACCTTTTTTCTTGTCCTTCTGGCTTCTAATTTGGGGGCTGGCAGATATGCAGTCACATGTATTGGGACATGATCAGAGTCAAATAACGTTTCTGCAGTGTAATCAAGGGTGCAAGGGATAGAGGCTAGAACTAGATCTAAGAGGTTATTCCCCCTGGTTGGAGCTTCATTAATAAGTTGTAGGTCAGCACATCTCAAGTGTGCCAGAGGATCCTTTTTCAGATTAGATAGCTGACGAGGTAAATTGAAATCACCACAAACTAAGTGAGAAGCTGTGGGATGCAGCTGATTGATTAACCAGCTGGAAACTTCAAGGATGATTTCCTGGGAAGGCATTAGGGGTATATACACCACACAGACGACAAACGTCACGAAGTTGTATCCTAACATAATGAGGATTGCTTCATAATTGGGGGAGTTACTGGATTTATTATCCAATAGCTTGAAAGCGGATTTCTTGTAAAATATTGCGACGTCTCCACCCTTGCGTGCAATCCGAGATGTGAATACGACCCCATAATCAGCTGGGGCAGCTGCCGCTAGGAACTCTTGATCATCATTGAACCAGGTTTCGGTGATGGCGAGCAGGTCAAAATATCCGGGGAGCAAAATTTGCTCCATAGTGTCAAGCTTGTTCCTAAGGCTACGCACATTCTGATAAAAGATGGTGCAGGCAGGTACTCTAGGTACTTTGATGCGGACGGGTGGTCTCTGACATGGCACTACTCGATTCAGCGGGGTGTGTCTACGATTGACGACCACAGGGATCAGCATATTGGTGTTCTGTGTCTGTGGTTCTGGTTGCGGTAACGAGTTCTGGGATTGCTATGAATCAGGGTACCATTGGTGGGAGTCCTTTCCATTACTTCTATATTGCTGCCCTTTATGCCCGAGATATGGCATAACAAGAGCTCCAGCAGGCCATATTTCAGGATTGAAGAGTGCTTCAAAATCTGCATCAGCTACATCGATCTTAAAGGAGGCATAGGTGGGATATTTCGTGGATAGCTTGGTGACTCTACCATTCATTTTGACTGCAGCAAGAAGGTTTTCCACATCATCAGCTGTTGTAACAGGGGACAGCCTACTAACGAAGACATTACGCATCCGCTTGTCCATCGTTCCAGTGTTCACAATTTGCATCTTGCTGAAGTGCAGATTGGTTCCAATAACTTTAAGATTGGGGCTCAGTTCCTTAAGAGTTGGATTACGGGTTTTTTGTTCCTTGGCTTGCAATCATTGCATACGTTGTGGTGTCTCTATGGGTCTTTACCTTAGATACAATCGTAGTTCCTGTATAATGGTTACCGCTCACATTGTTTGAGGTGGAGCCACAATTGCGATGTACTTCAGCAGCCAAAGCATTATCCTGTTTCAAGCGAGGACCCCGTATGTGAATTTTGTGATCGCGAATAGGTGCAATTTGGCAGGTTCTGCTCCTGATGACTTCTTTGGATCTTCTGGGAGGCAGTATTTCCTGAGTATCCGTTAGCATCTGCTGTGATTTCAGCATATACTGGTCTAGTGCTACATTCAGGGCACACAACTTCAGACCCACATATTGCAAGAATGGGGGATGGAGAGGGGTCATGTGGTAATAAAGATGGGGTGGTTTGGGTAAGAGCTCTCAGTTTCACATGAAAGTGTCTGTCAGGAGGAGGATGCTGCTCATGATCGTTAGTTTGAACAGCATGATCACAAACAGATTGCTTCAGGTCATCAAAGTTTTTCCCCAACACCTGCAATGTTTTGTGTATGCATTCATTGTGTTCTCGTAATCGCTTGTTTTCAAGCAGTAGGTCTGCGACAATATTATGAATTGGGGATAGCTTCATACATAGAGTTGTCTCGATATTTGTGAGGAGTGAGACAAAGAGTGGACTGTGTTCGAGTGATGCTTGATTAACTATTGCGGAGGTCTCTGTCGATAGGATGTTATCCTGTTGGGAACTACTAGATTTTTGCATGATAAGATCTGAAAGGCCATTTTGTTCTGCCAGTAATGAGTCAGTGGTCAGTTCCTCATTTGAATCTGGCGATCTCAGATTTTCCATGTCTATCTCAGGTTCGAGTTGGGTCCTGTGCTCAGGTGAATCAGAAATTTGGTTAACGTCGTTGTTAAAAGTTTCACCAGTTGTTCCGAGTGAATGCATATAATTTTCTCCCTTACAGGGGGGACACTGCCATACTTTCCGTCGCTGCTTCCCGAGCCTCTTTAGGTCCAAAGCGAGACATTCGCTTCCGTATGTCTTGAGACAGGAAGTACATTTTATAGATACGTCCGGATGCAATTCCACAAATTACACATCAAATTCCACAAATTATATATGATCTTTTAAAGGCACAAAAGGATACTGTTGTACATGTTGGCATTAAGAGTAAGAGATCTCAGGACTTAACAAATACAGGACAATGTTGAGTCAGTTTGGTTTGACATAAGAATTAGAAAAACAAAAATGGATGTAGGAGTGTGTTATAGGCCGAATAACTGTAATAAGTACAATGAACGACTGTACAGAGAAACAGAGTGGGACAGTAAATCAGAATGTCTTATAATGTGGGATTTTAACTTTCCAGATATTGACTGCAATTTGTGGGTTGGTCACTCACACTAGTAAGACTTTTGTGGGTTTATTGGATGACTGTTTTCTACAGCAACACGTTATAGATGTAACGAGAGAGTGAGAGAGAGCAAATACTGTTGATCTGATTATCAGAAGTGATTTTTCGTGTATTAAGAATCTGCAGATAAAAGAACCACTAGGTGGCAGTGATCACAGAGTTTGATGTGGGATTTACTTAAAGATGTAACTACCATCAAGGGTAAAGGGAGGGGTTTTTGCTTTTGTAAAGGAGACTACAGTGATCTCAGACAGTTTTTAAATTCTGTACAGTGGGCCAACTAGTTATGAACAACAAATGCTAAAAGAGAAATAATCATACACTACTAGGCTTTTCATAACAACTAAGAAATACTGTTCAAGGCTTAAACCTAAATGGAGGTCAGATGAACTATGGAGGCACATGCCAGAGAAGAAAAATGAATGGGATGCTTATAAATTTTCAGGTGATACAGAAGCCTATGGTAGATATAAACAAGTCTTCGGTCAAGGCACAAATTAGGTTAGGCTAGCCAAGGCAGATTACAAGAAGCCAGAAAAGCAGCAAAGACTTCTTTATTTAAATTAACATTGGTTGAATAACATTGGTCCACTTCATTCATCAGCAGTTAAACTGTTAACTGTTGATGAATGTCAGCCTGTCAGCAACCTGAGCGGGATTATCAACAGTTAAACTGTTGATGATCCTTCTCAGGTTGCTGACAGGCTAACTAGATATTTTACATCTACATTCACACATGAGGAATTCTTTAGGAAGGGGCTACCAGAAGTTTATCAATCTCTAACAGGGAGCTAAATGATTTTTTGATAACTGAGAGGAAAGTGGAGGAGAAATTATTGAATTTAAACATAAAAAAAGGAGCCTGGGGTGGATAGGATATATCCAGTTATACTAAGGGAGGTAAGAAACCTTTAGCCATATTTTGGATTCAGGGAAAGCCACTATCAACTGCAGATGTGCAAATGTATCTCCAAATCACAAAGGAGGATCAAAGGGTGACATGAGTAATTACTAATTACAGAACTGTTAGCTTAACTTCTATTCTAGGGAAAATATTAGAGCCACTAGTTAAAGAAGTAATGCAAAACCATCTAGACAGGAGTGCAGTTATACTTCAGTCACAGCATGGATTCAAGTATATTCAAGTATATAATACCAAAAATAATTTTGGTATTATATACTTGAATTTCAGGAAAACTTTTGAACTACTGTTTTGTACAACAGGAAAGCTATTGTTGCACGTGAAACTGCGGTACAAATTCAATAGTGGGACATTGGTGAAAGTTACTGCTATGAATAAAAAAATGGTTGAGTGGAGAAGACAGAGTGGTTATCAGTGGACACTGCTTTTCATAGACTAACGTTATTAGTGGAGTCCTACAGGGTTCAATGCTGGACTCATTGTTGTTTTCAGTATTTATTAATAATATTGATTAGGGTATGTCAGGCTTAATGTCTTAGTTTGCAGATGACACAAAGTTGGCAGGCTGGTTAATGACCATAATAAAGGTATGCTGCTGTAACAAGATCTAGAAAAATTAGGCAGGTAGGCTGAAAAATGGCAATTGAAGTTACCATTGAAAAATGCAAGATACTGCATATAGGTAGCAGTGACCTCAGAGTAATGTATCTGCTCTGTGGTACTACACTAAAGGTAGTGGAATTGAAAAGGATTTGGGAGGGTAATTGTGCAGTCTGATATGAAGTTCTCTGAACAGTACAGACAGGTTGCCGGAATGGTTCATAGAGTTTTGTCAATGAAATTCCAGGAACTTTACTAGTATCGATATGGAGGTGATTACCATATTGTATTACAGAACTATTATTGTATTACAGAACAGGCAGTGGTCAGGCCACATTTTGAGTGCTGTATACAGGCCTTGCGCCTCATTTTAGGAAGGATTTAGTTGCTGCAACAAGTTCAGACAAGGGGAATGAGATTTGTTTGGGGAACAAAGTGACTCTTACAAATAAAGGCTTCAGTACTGACAATTGCGACATGGAGACTAAGCACCTGCGAGGTGATCTGATTGAGGTGTTTAAGGCTTTGAATGTCTTGAGCAAACTAAGTGCTGATGGAATTCTTCCTCTTGCAGACTATGCATATGAATGGGCATAAATTCAAATTGAGGAAGGATGACTGCAGAATAGATGTGTAGTGGTTTGCCTTCAGCCATCTGGTGGTTGATTGGTGGAACAAGCTTCCATCCATTGTTGTGGAAGGGGATAATTTGACTAAATTCAAGGCAGAACTAGAGAAACTATTGGAGAGGATGGATAGGTGAAGTTGGAATTTTTTTTTTTTTTAATTTTTTTTTTATTGATGATGTTAAGATTTTTTTTTTTTTCCCTTTATTTGTCACTATTATTATTAATGCTAATGTATGTGGGTGTTTAAATTTTTGTCCAAAAGAAAAATAGTAATAAAAACAATACAGAATGAATAAATGAATAGGATGGACCTTCCTCCCAACACAGAAGACTAAGTGGCATTTGCAGTTCTTAAAAAAAAAAATTAAAAAAAAAAAAAAAAAAAGGATAGGTGTGGACCAGTTCAAGTCAAAACTTCTAATGTATCAACTTATTCACATACACACAAAGTCTTCCAGAAGTCTTAAGTTATACCCTCTATGAACTGTCCATAGTCCAAGGATTCACGTTAAAAATATTTAGAATTATGCAAGGTGATTCAAAAAAATACTAATCACTTTAAATTAATTTATATCTTAGATGCTATGATTAATTTGTATAAAAATGTTTATATTTTAAGCTGTTTTGCTCAACATTACTGTGCGTTTCTGGTAAACTAATGACACTGGTTCAGGTAATCCAGTGACAATGCTTCAGGCAAACCAGGACCTGCAATGATGAAAGGAAAAAACATTTTAAAATGTTTCTGGAGTTAGGAAAATATTAGAGAAATCCAATATGCATGGGACAAACATTAGAATAACTCATATGTCTGATAAATTTGAAGAATACAAAAATATTGACATCAGTACACACAGATGTGGGAGGAAAAGACTTACCAGAAGTGCCAAACATTTCCAATCTGTCAGATATGCCTACACTGACCTGAATAGTCAACAAGGCAATTCTTGACAAATGCACAAGCTAACTAATTCTTCATAGAGTTTTAAAATTCTCTGAACAATCAGTTGGCTATTGCAATTGTCAAGACAGAAAATTAAAGAATTTTTTTGTCTTTCTGACAGGCAGAAAATTTAACCTCAATTCATGCTAGGGGTTATTATGAGGATGGGACTCTCCTCTCATGGGATATTCAGACCTTAAAGTTTTGATGGTAGCATTACAGGACAAAATTAGCTTGAAATGTATGAAATAAGAAATATGCTTCTGGATAACAATTTTCTGAGTGCTGGTGAAATCATTGGGGAACACCACCTGCATGTCCTCCAATATCTAAAAATCTTTCACCTTTGGCCTTTTTCGTGAGAGCTAAAGTGCACTAACAATACTAATAGTTTTGAGAGGGGATGCAATAGGAATTGTATACAATTGCATTTATGCTTCTTTATGTTAACAAAAACTAATGCAGATATTTCATTACAAGTATATCAGCCAAGAATTTCTTAAAATGAGTAACAATGATTTTAGCATTTAAATCCCATAAAAATTTTAAAAAAAAGCAGTAAAAAATATACCTCTGTGATATATTTTATTAAATTTCTTGAAAGATTATAATTAAAAATGGATTCTTCAAGCTCTTTACATTTCACTTTGTTGATATTGATATGCTACATTAAGTTTAGGTAGGTTATTTTAAATAGTTTAACAATAATGTTCAGTATAAAAATTAGGTATGGAAAATGTTGAACAAATTGTAAATGATATGGCATATGCAATAAACTTT
Source organism: Mastigoproctus giganteus (assembly GCF_048544385.1). Classification (NCBI taxonomy): domain Eukaryota; kingdom Metazoa; phylum Arthropoda; class Arachnida; order Uropygi; family Thelyphonidae; genus Mastigoproctus; species Mastigoproctus giganteus. The sequence continues at coordinate 64,572,580 of NC_143579.1, read as the reverse complement.
GATTTTATGGACTTGATATAACAAACTTTTTTTTGTATTTAACTCTTTTGACAGTCAAATTTTTTGACTGTCTTCAGAGTGCATTTTGAGTGTGCTCATAAGGTAGGAAAAATTGGGTGCTCATGATTGAAGTGTCCCAGTCTGTTTATAGATACTTGCTATCTTATCATTAAGTGCTTATCTCTACCCTGTTTCTTTATTAATACTTGGCTATATCATTATAGCCCCTAAAAGAGGAATCGTGTAAATCTGAATGTTAGGTAGAAATTAAAGCTGTTAGACTCTGGTGTGTCTGTTTCCCATGTGTGTGAGGAGTGTTTGTCTGTGAGTGTATTCCATGTCTGTGAACATGTTTGTGTGTAAAAAAACAAACCATGTCAGATGTAGTAAAAGGCAAGGCTAAGCTTAAGGAGTCTGAAGACAGTTTTTCCAGGCACTACTATATGGTTATGGTAAATCTTCTCCTAACTATGAACCATTTTTCAACCAATAAAGTCAAGGTAAATAAAAGCTTGTTTCTTATTGTTAACTTTATTTCAATGTTATCTAATACATACATATTAGAAACACTGAACCCCCCTATTAGTTTGTAAAATCCAAAGTTTACTGTATGCACATATATTTTATCTATTAATCAGGTTTTAGTTTTATGAAATATTATATTATATATTTCCATTTGAATTAGTATACTATATTTTAAAATTATATATTTCCATTTGAATTAGTATACTATATTTTAAAATTATATATTTCCATTTGAATTAGTATACTATATTTTAAAACAGCCAGTTCACTTATATAATTGCATGTTCAATCTTTTAGTTTTCTGACAAATTAGAAGGCATGCTGAATGCATTAACTTCCACTGCTGACCAACTGCATAATGCCGAACCAATATCTGCACATCCAGAAAGAATCCAGGAACAAATAAATGACAATAAAGCAGTCCTTCAAGATCTTGATAAAAGGACAACTGCACTAGAGGCTGTGAAAAAAGCTGCTGATGATGTAATTAAAAAGGCCAGTAGCATTGATGAACCTGCTATTAGAGGTATCAGCACTGTGAATTTATATTTTCATGATTATATATTTTGTTTTGTTAAAATTCCTTCTTCTCTTGAAAGTCTTGTAAGTATTCAAACACCCTCTTGGGTGTTTGAATCTGTAGACATTCTTTGATATATAGAAATCCCCCATAACTTTTGTATGTCCTTATAAGATATTCAACATCTCTTTGTAATTAGTAAACAGAAATTATACAGACAATACACTTCCCTGCTTTTTAAACTATTTAATTTGAGCGACTTTAGATTGTAATAATTTTGAATAGTTGATAACGAATAGCTGTATATTTCAGGCAGTTTTACTTGCTCTTCTTTTTAGTAATATTAATAAAATGTATCAGTTAAAATTATTAAATTTTTATAATTATGGAAGTCTCCTAAATTAAACAGTATTAGTAAAACACACACACACACACACACACACTGGCCAAAAAAAAAAAGAAATACAAACCTTTGTATTAAAGACAGTCACAGACAGAAGACATGCAAATAAATGTGAATAAAACTGTGATGTGAGGTGATGACATGTTGCCTCATTGAGTATAAAGACTTCACAGGTTGTTCAACTGCAGTAATCTGAAGCCAGAATGGGGAAAATGTGTGATCTATCACACTTTCAAAAAGGTCTTATTGTGGGTGCATGTTGAGCAGGAGCCATGATTCAAGAAACAAAAGACATAACTGGTTTTTCAAAAAGCATTCATCTGAATAGTTTTTAACGACTGGAAAACAAGCTATTCTTCCTCATCTCAAAGGCATAAATGTTGCAGAAAAACAGTACTTCAAGAGAAATGCCGTCATACTCTAAGGAAGACTGTACAGAAAAATAGGGCATCCAGTGTGCAGCAAATAATATCTGAGTTCAACCAAGCCCAGAACTGCCCTATTTCAACCAATGCCATGGACAGGGAATTGAAAAAATTGGGTATTGGTAGTCACAAAACACTTTTTTCTGAGAAAAACTACTTGCAGTGGTGCCAAGAACATTATGAATGGACAGTAGAAGAATGGAAGAAAGTCGTGTGGTCAGACAAATCATGATACACTTTGTTTTGCACTGATGGTAAGCAGAGAGTGTGGTGAGAACCCCACAAAGCAATGGACTCTGTTTACCTTGTTAAGACAGTTTAAGCATTTGGAGGTGGTATCAGAGTATGGGGAATGTTTTGTTGGCACATCCTGGGTTCGTTAATACTGTTGAAAGGTCAAATGTCATCCAGGGAGTACCTGAATTTTGTATCAGCTCTGTTGCACCCTGGAAGGTGATGGCTACTTTATGGATGCAACAGTGCATCATTCCAGAATCGTGCAAAAATGGTTCAGTGAACATGACACAGATTTCCACCATCTTCCTTGGCCCCTGCATTTAACTTATCTCAATCCTATTGATAATGCGTGGGATATGCTGGAGAGAGCTATTCAGCAACAAAGCCCTCTTCAACTTTATTGCAGCCATGCTATATTTTGCTAAGAATAGTTACAATTAGACCAGAATGCACCAAAACACCTTATAGACTTCATGCTTCACCACACACTTGCTGTTATTTGAAACAAGAGTGACCCAATCCAATACTGAATAAAGGTTCATATTTTTTTGGCCAGTGTGTGCATTAGCTATATAGTGCAAGAAACCAATAGGCTTTTGATGCACTAACCAAGAAAATAAAATAAATAACTAAATCAATAAAAAACGTATAAAAATAAGTATATAAAAAATAAAATAAACAGCATATCCAGCTGACCTTTGAATTTTCCCAAGCTGTCAGTCTCAACTACCAACAGAAGTAAGTAACTTATTTCAGTAATTAACAACTTGCTGGTTAAAATGAAAAGTTCCTACAATCCAGTCTAAATCTCTTTTTCTGTGATTTTAGCTTATGGCTTCTACTTCTGAAATCATTTATAACAGCAAATATTTTCTTTTATTTTACTATCCTCCCCCACAGCCTTATAAACTTCAGTCAGGTACCTTCTAAGTGCTTGGTTGACAAGCTCTGTATTACACATTATTCAAAGTCTTTCCTCATATGATTGTCTATTTGCAGATCTTACCAAGTGGGTTAGCATTAACAGAGGCATATGATGCAAGAAAGCAGCAAGCTTACGCAGAATCAGCCAAAAAAAAAAAAAAAAAAAAAAAAAAACTTCCCATTTCAGCAATCCATTCACTCCAAAAGTTTGTCTAGTTCTTCCTTGAATTTATTTAAGCTTATTTAAGCTTATCAACTTCCACAACAACAGATGGAAGTTTTGTTCCAGCAATCAACTACCTGCTGGCTAAAGGCAAATTTCTGCACATCTGTTCCACAACTGTCTTTCCTTAATTTGATTTTATGCCCACTCAGGTTCATAATCTGAGCAAGAGGGAGAATCCTATCAGCATAGAGCCTACTCAACCCATTCACAGCTTTATACACCTCACCTTGCGGGTGCCTAGTACAGATCTTGTGGGTGCCTAGTACAGAGCTTTATACAGATCACCTTGCGGGTGCCTAGTCTCCAGATGCTGCAATTTGCAAAACTTAAGCCTTTCTTGTATTAACAAGACTATTAACAGCTCCACACCTTGGAATGCCTGAGTGATAAGTCTTGAAAAGGTCCAAATATGGGCAGAGTAAACTAAGGGTATAATATGCCAAAACCAGGTCATATTCTCCGAGCAATTCTCTGAGCATTGTAATTCTCTGAGCATTGTAATTCTCTGAGCATTGTAAACAGGTTGCAAGGAAGGCCCATGATGTCCTATCGATGATCTATCGAACTTTTTCAAGTAGAGATAGGGACGTGATGATCCCATTATATAAGGCTTATGTTAGACCACACTTGGAATACTGTGTTCAAGTATGGAGACTGCACCTAAAGAAAGACATCGAGCTTCTTGAAAGGGTGCAAAGAAGGGTAACTCACCTGGTGAGAGCGGCAAAAGGGTGTCCTTATGAAGAAAGACTTCGAATATGTGGGTTGCAGAGTTTGGAAACTAGACACCTTAGAGGAGATTTGATTGAGGTGTTTAAGGCTCTGAGAGGCATCAGTAAAATGAATGAGGACAAAATTTTCAAGATTATAAATGATGCTAGAACTGGGGGACATAAATTCAAGTTACGGGGGGGGGGATGTTTAGATTGGACTGCAGGAAGTTTTATTTTAGCCAGCGAGTTATAAATTACTGGAATAAGTTGCCTTCATGGGTGGTAGAGGCCAACAGTTTGGGGAAATTCAAAGGTCATCTGGATAGTACTTTCGGGTAAGGGAAGCGCATAGGATGATAGGTTTAATTTCCTTTTTTTTTATTAATTATTATTATTTATTTATTAATTATTATTTAGTTATTTATTTTTATTTTTTTTATTTTTTGGCTAGTGCAGCATAAGCCATAGGCTTTCTTGCACCATGCGGCCGTTACTAATACATAATACTAATATGTAGAGAAATTCAGTGGAAAAGTTTGGTGAAACACAAGCAGTTTCTCTTGACATTTCAAAGGCTTTTGATCACATTTGCTATAAAGGTCTTCTAAATAAGCTTCCATCGTGTGGTTTGCCAACTGTTTTTTGTAATTGGGTATCCAGTTTTCTGTCTGATCTCTCAATTCAAGTGATGTTAGATGACTCTGTCTTCTAACTTATTCGCTAATGCTTGTATTTCCCAAGGTTCTTTCTTCCACTCTTTTCCTCTTGTATGTTAATGACCTTCTTCCATTGATGGGAAATCCTATCCATACTTTTGTTGATGATAGCACATTGCATTCCACCTTCCAGTTTCAGAATCCTTGCCATGCACAACCAGCTTTCACTTCTCGAATATCCATTACCAATTTCTTAAATGCCAATTTCTCAAATTTCCATTACCAATTTCTTCAGGTAATTCTCCAGTGTGGTAAAGATAATTAAGTTGATTCGATCCTTCTAAAACTCAGTCCTTTCTTATCTTGCAAAAAGGAATTTTCTGCTCCTGTGCTCATCTTCAGTGACACTCAAATTTTTAGACAAGATCACATATCTCTATTAGGGATTACCCTGACTTCTAATCTCTCTTGGCATAAGCATATCACAAATATTTCTTCCTCTGCATCTAAAAAAACTGGGTTTTCTCTTTTGCTCTTGGTGTTACTGTTCTTCCAAATGTCCACTCACTCTGTACAAATCTCATATCCACCCTACTGTGGAATACTGTTCCCACATCTGGGGTGGTGTCCCCAACACCTCTCTCAGGCTTCTAGGCTGCATTCAAAAGAGGGAGTTTGTTAATAAATGACCCATCTCTAACAAAGTATCTCCACTCTCTTTTGCATAGACATTCTGTGTGGCGCCTCCATAGCCAGGTGGGCAGGAGCAGCAGTGCGTAGCACATGCTTCTTGATTAGACCGGGGTTCGAGCCCATGACCACCAAATACGGAGGATGTGGAAAGGTCAGGGAATTACCATTGCATATCCCCGGAGCAGTATGGCCTTAGTTGTTAATGCTTCTAAAAACCAAATAACAAATAACATTCTGTTTCTGCTGCATGTGTTTTCTATAGATACTTCCATTTCTTCTTCTGATTTTTCTTCTGTAATTCCTGCCCTCACTTCCAAACCATTCTGAACACATGCTGCAATCAGTCAGCATTCCTTTTGTTTTCCAACTTTGAACTCACAGAACCAACTTCTCTTCTTCCTTCAACTTCCATTTTCTGGAACAGCCTCCCTTCTTAAGTATTTTCTGCAAATTACAATCTACAGAAATTCAAGTTTAATGTTAACAAATATCTTCTTTCATCTTCTGAACCTTCAACCCAGTCCTATAGGTTCTAATAACTTTTGTGCTTGGGATTCTCATAAAAAAAAAAAAAGAATCATCATCAGACTTTCCCATAGTCTAATACAATTACCTTTCACAATTCTAAACATCCTACAGTGAGCAACTCCGAAACAAGCTAAATTAAACCATCAGATTTTATGGATGCTAGACTACCACCTGCTCCATGGTAGTCTAGCATCCATAAAATCTGATAAGAAGTAATCCTCGCCTGACTTCGGATTGATTGTACAAATCCAACTTGTTCCTGCTGCTATGAGTGGAGGAGCTCCCTCCCACAATTTATAAATAGAGATGTTATTTTAATGGTAAATTATTTTCTTGTGGAGTGTGTGTCTCCTTCAGTAGCAAGTGCCAGTTTTTCAAACCATGGGAACTGAGTAACATTTAAGTGTTCAAGAAATTGTATGTGATGTTTTTAACTTTTTACAGATAATTAATTACTACCATTCCACCTGGTTGTGGCACTGTTTTCCAGATTAAAATTAGCTCAAAATATTTTTAATATAGGCCTGTAAAAATCTTCCTCAGGATAATTTTCCACTACACCAATTTCACTGCTTTTATCATCTGAACTGGTGCAATGTAACCTTAGTTCCCATTGTGCCATTAAATGCCCAACCAAATGACATATTCTAATTTCAAATTTGGGCTTGTAATCTTGCTATCTCCCAGCAGATGGTTGAAATTTATTGAACTCAGATACAGTTCAATAGATATGAAGTAGATTTTCAGAGAATATGAATTTAAGGAGGGGGGGGGGTGTGTGTGTGTGTGTGTGTGTGTGTGTGTGTGTGTGTGTGTGTGTGTGTGTGTGTGTGTGTGTGTGTGTGTGTGTGTGTTATATATTATACGAGGACGTAGGAGAAACTATTTCTTATCTATACCACTATTGTTCGCCTTTATGGAGTTCAGGTTCTATTATTCCTACTCCTTTAGTTTTTCTTCTTACTATCTGCATGTTTCTCTTTGTGTTAACTTAAATTTGATTGGTTAATTAATTATTTATTTTTACCATATCCATCACATAGGGGGCACCACATTATCTTGACGACTGTTATCGTTACTATATTATGTTCTGGATATGGTAGATATGTAGTATGTATTATATATTTAATCTTATTGTAAACGTTAAATTACGTTCTCTGTCGGGTCAACGATGATTAATATATGCTTACATTTATAATTTATTTATAATTTACTTATATTTTCTTACTTTTGATTCTAAAATTTCTAAAATTTCCTAACCATTTTTAATTACTATATTTGGTTTAGATTTAAATTACTTAGCATATATTGATCATTACAGAAACTTCTTGTCGTTTTTTGCCTTCAGTCTGGGTGGTTGGCCCCAGTTGAAGTCATCTGGATTGTGGGTAAAAAGCGATAATAATTTTTTTTTTTTTTTTTAAATCCTTAGCATTTTCCTAAATCCCTGAATGGTATTATTTGATTGATTTACCTTTTCTATTATTTTCTATTATTATCCTCAATATTTTATATATATTGGATTAAAACAGATAAACTTAAAAAAACAGTACACTTACAAATTTGTAAACGTAAATAAGAGTACCATATAAATAGCATTTGCAATCTGTTCTAATCTGTATTATAACCAACGTCCTATTTATTTTTAATAAAGAAGGGACATTATAATTTAATGGAAAGAATTTTTTAAAAATAGATATCAAGCAAAAGTTGGATAGGCTGAATGATCTTTGGGAAACCATACAGACAGCTGCTTATAATAGAGGAAAATCTTTGGATGAAGCTCTGATTGCTGCTGAAAAATTTTGGGATGAGCTAACTGCTGTAATGAAAGCTTTGAAAGAATTACAGGAAAATCTCAATGTACAAGAGCCTCCTGCTTTAGAACCTAGTGCTATCCAACAGCAACAAGAAGTTTTACAGGTAGGTTTTATAAATAATTTAGATTTCAGCCACCCTTGCATCAATGACTTAGTCCAAAAAAATAGAAAAAAAAAAACACTTAAAGTTGTAAATATTTAAATATTAATATTTTTAATAATTTTTGCTTTTAATTAAAGTTTTTCATATAATTAAATTGCTTCTTTGATTGGAAAATATCTTCTCTGTATTGTACAGTGCGTGAATATAGCTATGCTAATGCATTAGCATTAGTAGAGAAATATGATACAAGAAAATAAGCTTATACAGCATCAACCAAAAAAAAAAAAAAAAAAAAAACCCAACCCTTTCATCCATTCACTCCAACAATTTGTTCCAGCAATCAACCACCCACTGGCTAAAGGCAAATTTCTGCACATCTATTCTACAACTGTTTCCTCAATTTGATCAATTAATTATCTGTGTAATTAGATATTTAATTAGCTGCAAAATTAGTTCAAGGTCAGTTCAGTGAGGAACTGTCTTGACACTTTGCTTGTTCTCTGTTGATTTGAATGCCGTAGATATTTTCATAAAGTTGATTAGTGCCTAATCACATGTTGTTAGACCAATTTTAGTTTCTTTGTGTCAGTGGTGGATTTTTAATTTTTGATGACCTAAGTGGAAATACTTTTTACTGCATTTGAAAGCAGTGTTAATAAAAAATGATTATATTCAGTATCTGCAAGAAAACTTTCAGAAAGAAACAATCAAAAACTCTCTTCATTGTTCAGTACAATTAATATTTTATATACCTACTTGCAAAAACCAGTGCTTAAATTTTTGAATGAATTAATTCATTTTGTTTGGTTAATTCATCATAAATTATATTTAAAAAATATATTTTAAACACCAAGAAAATTTAAAAATGGATAGAGCACCTTTTTTGATCTATTTTTACATGTTTAATTTCTGAAACTAAAAACTACAAAGCGTTCATTTTAAATATAAACCCAGCAGTGGTCAAAGGAAAATAAATTTATCAGCATAATCAATAAATAAAAATTTATAAAGAATGCTGGAAGTGACTTCCATTTTTAACAATACATAAATGAACTCTTAATCATGTTTCAAGCAACATGACATATAAAGTTTATGTTGATACACTCCTAACTGTATTTTCAGTGCTCATTTTTTTTTGAGTTGTAGAGTGCTTTGTGGGCTTGCCCTTATAAGCTCTCTGCCTTAATAACCCCCATAAAAATAAGTCTGATCAGGTGACCTAAGTGGCCAGTCCTTGTGATAAGATTCAATCTGCAAAAAACTCTTGCAACATTTTAGTGTTTGAGTGTGTAGTATAGCAGGTTCCCCTGTCCTGTTGGAGCTAGATATCTCTTTCATTTTCCTCTAGCGATGCAGTAAGCTGCATTATGACACCTTGCTAAATATTCAGAGGTGACAACTTGTTCAAAAATTATAGGCTCAACTATTCTTCATAAAATCTGAAGGATAGTTGGGAATTTTCCACCAAATTTTTGTTAATATTCTCTGTAATATTTCACTAAAAAATTATGTTGACCAATGGTATACGGCATGTCATTTATTCACTGACAATGATGCATGCAAATTAAAACATGGACTAAAATGAACTGAACTCTTGAAATGCAAGGGTATCATTTCTCTAGTTATGTAACATCTCCATTAACACTCTCACACAATTACACTAATGGTCATTATGTTGGGTGGGGTTGGATTCGTTGACAGATGGGTATGATGTGGATAATAGTTAAGAAAAGTTAAATACAATCACGGCAACCATTTTGTTAGGGGATATAATATATAGCGTCTTCTCTTACAAGAGGCTGTGACTGCTATAAAGGCTTATTATTAAGTTGCATCTACATAATTAAGTTTTCCTCCTTGATCAATAACCTCCCCCCAACATAGTTATGGCTTTATCTGTGTGCCTTGTGGCTTTGTTTAGAACCAGGTTTCGTATACCCTGAACATAACAGATGAGATGGATAACCCATTTTTTTCTATTATATCGCGGGTTGAACCTGTTTTGCGTTGTGTACTAAAGAAGATTTAATTAATTATTATTATTAATTATTATTTTTCTTCCCTAGCGCAATAGTTTTAATTGAACTTAATCAACCCCAGGTGATTACTGATGTGATCTGAGGACAACAACGAGGCAGTATTGCTAACAAAACAATCATTTATTACAATATATAAAAACACATTACAAAGGAAAAATACACATATATAGCTCATTCTCACTCTTATAACCTTCATCTTCTTATTAAAATTAAAAGTTATTATCATTTGTTACATACCATTTTAGTATTATACTGCTTTAACATTTCCATGATTCCTTATAGTTACATTCCTCTTACAAGGGCCATGCAGTTAATACAACAATCTATAATATCCATAAAACATATATATATATTTGGCTATTTGCCCTTGTTAAATATCAACTGGATACCAACATCTCTTTCACCCTTTTGCTCCTCTGTTTAACTTTAAAACAGTTAATATTCCAAACATTTTAATATTTTAAACATTTAATATTTGTGAACGTTTAACATTTAAGACATTTAACATTTAAGACATTTAATATTTTTAAGTACATACATTAGAATATCAGACCTTTATGTTAACCAGTTAATATTCATGGTACCTATACTATTGTACCGCGACATATAATATAACTCATGTGTAACATACATAAAAACATAGAAAGAAATCAACTTAGAAAAGAATCATCTTTTAAAACTGCGTCACCGTAATATTCCATTTAAACTATCTCTCGTTCTCATACATACATGATGAAACATTTCACCTTACCGTTTTCCTGTATCTTTCCCTTGCTTTGATCGAGATTTCTCCTTCTCAGGACGTTTCCCTCTGCTTATTTCTGCTGCTGGAAAGTTACTTGGTTCCTCAGTATGATTTTCACTGACACAATTCTTACTAGATAGCGTTTTTCATTATAGACAAAAGTCGCGACTCTTTTAATCTTCTAAGTCGAACTATTTTCCAATTCTTCTTACTAATACCTTACTATCTGTTCCTCACTTAACAACAACCATGCCAACCTTTTTTTTTTTTTCTTAACTCTCCATCCTTTGCTTTTATATCAGGGTCAAATATATTTTGTGTATTTTTCCATCGCTTGTCTCATTGGATGTTCTAATTCCAAGGCCAAAATCTTAGGTGGTCCATGTATCATGTCATGGTCAAAGAATCTGTTGACTCTTCTTCTAGACCACTTAACGAGCAACCAACCCTAGGTACGTCATGAATTTCTTATGGTCGCTAAGGCAGCGCTGCTGTCACAGGTGTTACTTTTGACCATTTTTGGGCAAGCGAGATTGTTCCCCAATATCATCATCATTCGGAAAGAGCTCAAGGTATTTTGTTGTTTATGTGGGGAAGGAACTGTTCTTCCCCTGCTATAGCATCTTCCCATACTTGTGGAACGCTCGTGTGTTTACAAGAGAAGACACTTTATCCCTTGACCTACGTGACCTTTCAACGGAAGTTCTTACAGCTGAACTGTACTGAACATGGCTTTCTCCTAAGCAAAGTTACGAGTGGGCTGGGTCTTTAGAAGATATTTAATATTTTAGTTCTAATTTCGAATAATATTTGTTTGATTTTACTGGTTTCCGTCCTTGTTGATGGTATTACAATTTTTATGAATTTCAACACAATCAAAATATACATCAGCAACTAGGGAAATCAGACTAATAGTTAATTTATCAATTACTAAAGATTTGATTTATCCGAAAAGAGAAAGGTGGGATTTATACCACTCGTAACAATTACCTGCTAGTGTGGTACTTAATACAAATAACTTTGTTCACTTTTAAAATAAATACCCTGCAAATCATTTCCATACACTTGAACAAAACAGAATAAAAAATGTAATAAAAGCTTCAGTAGAACTGAACCAAAATTTAACTATTTTCCACTAAATACCTGATGCAAACTATTATATTCCTGTTGAAGAAAATGAATTTTGCCTCCTGGCTTTATATATTTGAATTTATTATTTTTGCATAGTTCCAAAGAACTTAAATTTTGCATTATTCTCTAGCAATTACATTTACTTCAGAATTTTTTTTACTGATTTAGAAATCTAAAGAATGGCCTTATTAGATGTTCTGCAAGATTCAAGGGCATGCTTCAAGAGAATTTGCATACTTGACTCTCTTTATTATTAACTTGTTTTTCAGTTTTATGGCTGCAGGAAAAACATTCTTTTTAAACCCATTCCACCGGCATTTATTTTAAGTTTAAGAGTATCTGTTACCAGTATCTCAAGTACAGTTGTTATGTGCCATGTATAAAGAGAAATACATCCGAGCCTTCGAAATGTGTGTTCTCATCTTGCTACAGTAGGAAGAATTAATTGACATAAACATGGAAAAGGTTAAAAAGAACACATACATTTCATTTGTATAACACTAGCCTTATTTTACTTAGTAAATAAAATCTTACATGAATTTTTGGAAATAAGAAAATGCAGAAAACAACAAATGGAAGTAAATCTTTTATTTAGCAAACATCTTAGTATATTTTCAGTACTTTAGATGTAACGTTTCTGGGTCTTCTTAAATTTTGTTGCTCTGTGCAACTGCTTATCCCATACACTTGTTGAGGTCATAGTGCATCATGCCAAGCATTGCTAAATTTTTGAAGTCTCTTTCTTATTGTAATATTTCCTCCTGGTGGGAGGGGAATGTGGACATGAACTACTGCTTTCTCAAGAGTTCAGGAACTCAGTAAGTTAGTGAATCTGCCCATCAGGATAATTACAGAGATGATACTTTTAAAAAGAGATTTTTCACTAGTAATTGGATTTACACTATTGATTTCATTCATGCTCATATTTTGAAGCTGGAATGAACTTATTAAAGTCTTCATACTTTCTATTTGAAATGAACTGTAGTAGGCCTGGTTGGGGTCCACATCTTGTCTCTTATTTTTGGAAGAAATACTTTCTTTCCAGGATGTCGCCAATCAAAAGCAGTAGGAGTATCAGGACTGCTAGAGTAAAGGATTTTAAACATGGGACATTACAGGTCCCATCTTCTTCCAATATGAGGTTTACTTTCTTGTTTTCTTTTCTTTTCTTTTTAGTATACTTATGTCTCACAAATATTGAGAGTTTACTGTACTTTATTTAATTTTGCACACTTGTTATTTCCTTATTTAAGCCTGATAATACAAATCAATAAAATATTTAAATATATCCTTATACATTTAATAATTTTAATTAGTGTTGTGGTGATTACTTTTATTCCCTTTGTACCATATAAAATATATAGAAAGGGGAACAATAAAACAATTATATAACATTAACATGGTTTAATAGTAATGAATAAAAACTTAATGCTCCTCTTTCACCATATACTGTCTCTCTTCTTAAAACTTTCCATTTGTTCGTTAGAAGCTTTGAACTCATGTTTTTCCAATTTTTCTGCCTGCTTACATGGCAGGCTCTTGTACTGGTGGCCCAGAAATAGGAAACTTCTTTGCTTTTGAACTCATGAACCATTCACATATGATTTTGTTTGTGCCTTCATTTCTTCATTTAATTTTATTTCATCGATTCACTACGAATTACTTCTTATATCCTCTTAAAATCTTGTACATCATGTGTTTTTCCTACTTTAAACTTTTCCGTGGTTTGTTTACCTATCAATCTGGGTGCATTGGATTTGAATTAGATATCATCATCAAAAGGCTAATCTCCAGTCAGCCTTTTGATGATATTTGTTTATGATTTTAGCAACATTGGCTGATCCATGGATAATGGTGTCATCTCTGATGTAATCATAAGCCCTCAACTTTAATGGCCATATTCCAATTGCCATCTCTGGTGGAACCAAAGCATCCCCAGAGACAAACTGATTGCGGAGAAGTGCACAATTTCCCAAATTATATTTTATTGCTTTGTCAATTGTTCAGAGTTAAATATTTTAAATAAACACATTTTTTGAAAAAAAACCTGATGATCTGTTATTATTATAAATCAATTTTTTTTTTTAGGAAATAAAACAAGAGATTGATCAGACAAAGCCTGAGGTGGATCATTGTCGTCAAGCTGGACAAGATTTAATGCAGTTATGTGGAGAGCCAGATAAACCTGAAGTTAAAAAGCATATTGAAGACTTAGATTCTGTTTGGGAAAATGTTACTACTCTTTATGTTAAAAGAGAACAGAATCTCATTGATGCTATGGAGAAGGCCATGAATTTCCATGATACTTTACAGGTAAACTGCATTATAAATTTTAAATAGCCCTGGTATTTAAAAAATTATTTGCATGTACAAACATTTCTTTATGTGATTATGTTTCTGTTGCATGTAAGCAAGTGATTTTATTATGTTATTAATATATAGGGAAATTTGAAAAGGCATCAGCAGTTTCAAAATATAGAAATGAAAATTGACGTTGGCAGATGTACAGGGAATCCATGAAAATTTGCTATGGATTCTACAATATTTCTTTCAATTCACAAGTCACACGACAAATATTGATTAGATAGTCCCTCTCTTCTGAGACCTCTACCGTATATCTATGATAATTTACACCGCTGCTTCAGTGTTTCAGTTAAAGCAGTTGATAGAAAAAGGAAGTCAGATGGTGTTGGGGCTAGATAAACCAGAAGTTAAAGCATAGTGAAGAGCATCACATGCCACCTTTTTTCAATACCTCATCCTTTCCATCATGGAGATAGTGTATTATTGAGATATTTTTGCACATCTGCATGAAAGTGAGGAGATGCACTGGAAGATGAAATCAGCAGAATCTTCATGATGATATGCACAAAACTTTTTTTTTTTTTTGGAATGGACTACATTGTCAATGATTGGTGGAGATTTTCAGCAGTTACTGTAAATACCAGCATTGCTACATAATCTTTTGTTTTCTGTTGAAAATTATAGAAAAATTCGTATTGTGTTGTCATTTGGTTTTACTTCCTGCACTAACTGAAACTTGTAAGATTCAAAACTAAAGACTTCTTTGTTTGAGGCATATTCAACTCACAGCTACACTAAGTGAGTTGAACATTGTTTTTTCTTTGGTGTAGGGACAACTCAAACTCTTCCCCATGCAGATATTCCTTTGCTTTCAAACTGCTTATACCCTTTGTAAATTGACTTATATTTTGGTGAGACATTTCTGATATTGTTCCAAGGTGCATTAACAACTTGGACCATATTGCTCCATTGTGTATTATGTCTGTAATACACAATGGAGTGTGTTCATAGTCTGAACAAGGGTGTGTTCATAGTCTGATTTTGCATGTTGCATGGGCTGAAAAACCTCGAATAACTCACAACAAAAAAACCCTGCTCCCTCTGCTTGAGACTGGCTAACCACAGCTCTGATTGAAGAAACTTTTAAGGCTTTCTCCAGTCGCCAACAGGATCCAAACCCAGACCTCTCCTGACAAGTAGTTAAAGCACTACTGTCACAGTAGACATCCTTTCTGAAGTATTAGTGAAAATTACATTGCATATTAGATGAATTTGTATTTGAAAATGGGATTAATCAAAATGTTTTTTTTCCTATGGAGAAGATATTTTAACAACACATTTTCCTCCTGGCATATATGACAGTAGGCGCCTCCATAGCCAGGTGGGCAGGAGCAGCAGTGCGTAGCACATGCTTATTGATTAGACCGGGGTTCGAGCCCGTGACCACCCAATACGGAGGATGCGGAAAGGTCAGGGTAACCACCACATATCCCCGGAGCAATATGGCCTTAATTGCTAATGCTCCTAAAAACCAAATAACAACAACAACAATATGACAGTAATTGCATTTCTGGTGGGAATTTAAAGAAAATTTCAAAGTTTCTCATTTCATATTTGAGAAATTTGCCATGTGCATGTGTTTTGTGAACATCTAAAGCAGGTTCCCAACCTTTTTTTGCTTGTGGACCCCCTGAGTCCTAACTTTACGTATGTGGACCCCCATATACGCATATGTAATATTCCTAAATGAAATATTTATTTGTAGGTTAGTAAAAGGTAATAATTAAACAATTCCAATATAATATAAAAAATGTAAATTACAAATTTTGAAAATTTTAATTGATAAAACTGAAACAATTTTACTCGTAATGACAGAATTAGTAAAAAAAATTTTAAAATAATACTATTTCAAACAACATATATAAATTTATTCCTAAGGCTATTAAAATAGGATCCCATTAAATAGGCCCTATTAATGAGATCCTTGTGGCTGATGTTTCGATATTAGCATTTTAATATCTGGCTCCAATTTTATGAGAGTCTGACGAAGATCACCTCTTTTTACTATATCAGGTAGATTACGATTTTTTGTTAACAACCGTGTTACACGACTAAAGCCAGATTCCACAAGATAAGATGATGGGAAAACAATGACATACATTTTAGCTTTCTCCCATAAAAGCGGATATTTACATGCAATGTCCGTATTCTTCCATATATCATGCTTTCCTTTTTTGAATAGACTTTGGACTGTCATCAAAGCCCAATTCAACAAGTTCCTCTTGTAAATCAGTTTCGACATAAGCAACATTTACCTCAAATGGAATCAGCACCCAATCTGGGATGTTCAGTTCTAGTAGGTCCTTGAACCGAACTTGCACATCTTCATAATTTTTTTTTTAAATGATCAACATACACAACACAATCATCATCTTTTAAATCACTGCTAACTGAAGCAAGGTTTGGAAACTGGTCAAACGCACGGCGTGAGATATTAAGACTGTACAATTTGAGTATTCCTAGGAATGCATTAATGGCTTCTTTGCTAGATATTAAATCACAATTATGTCCTTGCTGCAGCTTATTAAGAATTTAGTTTTTCAAACACATCTGAGAGGTAAAATATGTCTGTTTTCATCGCAAGCAACTGTTTTCCAATCTCCTTTTCGTTTAGAAATGATACAATACTGTCGCAAAGGATGAAGACAATTGCCTTTAGATAACCATCGCACCTCTGTATGCAGTACAAGACGGTCAAATCCTTCTTCATTTTTATCACAAAATTTGCAAAAGAGATGATCTTGAAGAGCATTAGCCTTAATGAGGTTGACAGGTTTTATTACAAGAGTTAAGGCTTCATGAAGACGTCCACTCAATCTCTTCGCCACCAGATGTTGACGGTGAATCACGCAATGTATGCAAAATACTTTTGGCAATGCATTTTTTTAAATGAGTGATAAACCCTCTGTACCTACCGACCATGGAAGAAGAGCCATCAGTAGCACAAACCATTAAATTTTTGAGTGGAATATTTTTTTCTCTAAAATAAGACTGGACTTCCTTAAATATTGTTTCACTTTTAGTATCTGTTTTGAGAAATCTTGCAAAAAGCATTTCCTCTCTGAGTTGATTATCATCCATACATCTTACATATGCCAATAAAAGTGCTTCATTGCCCATCAGAGTTGATTCATCGAGTTGCATTGCAAACTGTTTCACTCATAATTGAGCAATAAGTTGATTTTCTACATCTTCAGACATTTCATCAATGTGTCTGGATATTGTGTTATTGCTCAAAAGAAGGTTATCAGTAATTTCACGTGCATTTTTGTTTAACATTGTTGAAATTACAACTGATATTGAAGACAAGATGACAGTTTCACCAATGCTATGTGGCTTTCCAGATTTTGCGATTATTTTGCTGATTTCATATGATGCTAATAAACCGCTATATTTATTGCTTGCTTGTCTACTAAAAATCTGATCCAATTTGTTTCTTCCTTGAAAATTGTCTTGTAATTTTCAGAAATACTCCACCGATTTATTTTTCTTTTTGCTGTGCCTTGTCTTCAAATGGTGATGAAGCTTACTTGGCTTCATGCTATCATTAGACAGCACAGTCATACATATAAGACACATTGGTTTTGTGATATTCTCTGGTGATTCAATAAAACCATACGTTTTATTGAATCACCAGAGATATTCAGTCAAATATTTGAGGTTAATAATATTATTATTGTTTTCAGATTACCCATGGCTCATGCAAAGAAGAAAACAAGAGCCATGGGTAATCTGAAAACAATAATAATATTATTAACCTCAAATATTTAATGTCGGAAATGCTTGTAGGTAAAAGTGCAGCCATTATCAACCCACTGCAGGATGGAAGCCTCATCAACAATTCATGCTGAGGGAAATGGACCATAATCTGCCACGCTGGTCCAGTGCGGTTTGACAGATCGACCGTATTCAGCAGTCAGAGGTTCGAACCCCGGTCTACTCAAAGAGCATGTGCTACTGCACTCCCGCTCCTGACCACTCGGCAATGGAGGTACCTTTTAGATACTAAATGGAAATATAGTTCACTAGAACAATAACGTTCAATAACACAAACAATAGATTTCACCAAGACGATGCCAATTACTCACTATAGAATGAAATGACTACCTCTGACTGACTGACTGACTGACTCTTTCTAGATTAGTCGGTGCTTAAATATTTTCTTCTTCGAGAATTTTCTATGAAAAGAATTTTTTTTTTTTTTTTTTTTTTTTGCGTCAACTAAAGAAGGTTACAGAAAATACAAGTATCTTCTAACTGCGAATTTCTGGACTTTTTTATGACATTAGTTTATTTTATTATTATTTTTTTTTATTTATTTTTATTTAACAAATTATTTTATTTATAATGTTTTATCATGAACCCCTTAGCTCATATTATGGACCCCTGGGGGTCCATGTGGACCCCAGTTGGGAAATGCTGATCTAAAGTGTTTACTTCTTTTTAAATCAACTTGTATAATAAGTTAAAAAAAAAGTGTACCATTTCCTTTAAAAGAAATGAATTTTAATTTTGGAAATTATTTAATGTAGCCTCATTTAACTCCTAAAATTTTTGTGTTCTGAGAGTTGCAATTCAGTTTTTTTTTTGTTTTATTTTCAGAATTTGTTAGAATTCCTTGATAATGCAGAAGAAAAATTTTCTGAACTTGGACCCGTTTCAGCAGACATCGATGCTGTGAAATCACAAATAAATCAGCTTAAGGTTAGATATATTTTTTATAGTTATGACCTGACATAAGTTTAAGATTCTGCTCTCTCAGGAATAATATAATACAATAAAATCCTATTATGGTGAACTTTTCAGGAGATCTAACTCATTTCATTGTGATGAAATTTTAACGAATATTACTGAAAGTTATTTTAAAATAACCATTTTACACTGGACAATAAATTAAGTTTTTGATTTTTTTCCTCCTGAAATATGTTTCATTTTGTGTATTTTGATAAGCTTAATGCAAATTAGAAGCAGATATTGCCTAGCAACTACAGATTTAGAGGAAATTGCAGGTTACCTTATTGGAATTTTTAATGAAATTTTAATAAAGTATTACAATAGACACCATAAAAGTGTGTGTGTGTGTGTTTTTATTATTATTATTTTTTTTCTAGTTGCTTTTATTTTGTCTGTTCAGTAATTACTTGCCAGCATGCTGGGTTACATCTTCATTAGTGAGGGTGCTTACATGTAGAACACAGTTGGCCAGGTAACATACATAACATACAGGTGAAGCTCCCCTCGACATGGGCACTTGTACATGGTGAGGGGACCTCCCAGTGACGCTGCTGGGCATCCAAATTAGCATCACTGGGAGCCAATGCCCATAGCCTAAGTTCCAGGCTAACATCAGTGGGATCCGGCATGTTTGCTGTGCTGCGATCAGTGGAAATTCGGAAAGGGGGATCCTGGTGGTTGAGGGGCCCAGCTTGAACACAGCACTTTGGCCCCTGATTCAACAAGACGGTTGGTCCTGGATGGCCTGACTAGGATCAATCGGCTAGTGGGTTCACCTGCAAGGGTCAACCGTGTTAATGCCATGGCCCGAGGGACAGGATTCAGGCTGGCGGTGGTGCAGGTATGGTGTCTGGGTAGCCCTGGTGTCCCACTTCCGAGCTCATTTATTGCTTGTCGGGTAGTGGGCATCCTTTGAGCTCCATTGTGGATGTGGAGTCCAGTCACTGAATTGATAAAAAAAAAAAAAAAAAAAAAACACTATGAATCCTGATAAACTCATTTCTTCAAGGGCCGCAACCTGGTCCCTATCTGCAAGTAACAATGAAGAAACAAAGTACAATTGTACCAAAGAGATAACGAACAGAAATACTATCAGGGCCCATCCCAAGATTCCTGATCATTCACTCCAACAGTGAAAAGCCTATTGGAAAAATGTTGCCCTTATTTATACCAAAGAGTTTAGAGGAGTTATCAGGTTCCCCCCAAATCAGTTAAGAGGCTCCATTCTGGGGACCCCTTAATTGAAACAAAAAATGACAAGCATTCTGAACAGTGCTACTCCAAACAACGTCATTCAAAGGAATACGTGTGACACCACATAGAACATTCAATCCATCAAAAAGTGTCATTACAGAGTGTGGGACCTTCTCGAGATTACTAAGGAGGAAATCTGTTCTGAACTAAAACCACAAGGAGTTATTGCAGTTAAAAGAATCTCTGCATTTAGGGATGGGAAACTTGTTCCCACCAGAAATATCATTCTGACATTTAACATCCACATCTCCTAATGAGATCAAAGCTGGCTATATTAACTGTCCAGTGTGTCCATAAGTACCAAATCCTTTACAGTGCTTTAAGTGCCATAAATAAGGACATTTGCAAATGGCCTGTCATGGAGCCCTTACATGTGCTCACTGTGCTACAAAGGACCATGAAACCTCATGTTCAGCTTCAAAACCATCATGCATTAACTGCCAAGGAGAACACCCTGCCTATTCACAAGCCTGCCAGAGGTGGAAAGGGGGAAAAGAAATTCAAAGACTTAAGGTAGAGCTGAACATATCATATCAGGAGGCAAGAAAATCAGTGAAACCCTTGAATATAAACAAACTTACCTACGCTCAGAAGGCAGCAGGGAGATGTTCCATTGGAAGCCATACTGAAATGACTGTACCATCAAAAGAGTCATTCACTCCTACTGCACGCTACCTGCTAAGTCAGTGGTTTTCAACCTTTTTTTAATAACGGCACCCCTAAGTAATTTATTTTATATTGCGGCACCCCTACTCGATTTTCTGTCTGTTAGTTCTGATTCTGTGTGTGTGTGTGTGTGTGTGTGTGTGTGTGTGTGTGTGTGTGTGTGTGTGTACACATACACACACATTATGTATATATATACATAATATTAAAAAAAATATATGTTATATGATATTTATTATAGTAAAATAATAAGAGGAGTATACCTCAATATAGTGCGTAGAACACTTCCGTATGATACCCTCCAGAAATTAAAACGGAAAAAACGAAAAAATCGACAACTTACCGGTACATTTGAGTAAAATATAAATAATTAAAAAAACAATTTAACACAATTCAAATCAATTTAAAACAATTAAAAATCAAATTAACGCAATTAAAAGAATCTAACAAAAATATTCAAAACGATTTTTTTTCGTTTTGAATATTTTTGTTAGATTCTTTTAATTGCGTTAATTTGATTTTTAATTGTTTTAAATTGATTTGAATTGTGTTAAATTGTTTTTTTAATTATTTATATTTTACTCAAATGTACCGGTAAGTTGTCGATTTTTTCGTTTTTTCCGTTTTAATTTCTGGAGGGTATCATACGGAAGTGTTCTACGCACTATATTGAGGTATACTCCTCTTATTATTTTACTAATATTATCAACGTAGAACATATTGAGTAGTACAGCTCTGATTCATACTATCTAAGATATTTATTATAGTAATATAATTATAAAAATTACATTTCATATTACAAATTATATATATATATAGTATATAATTTTATTCTTTATATAGAGGCACTAAGTAAACATCGATCACCACAAAATTAAAAAGATACTGTACACCTTTTTATAATGAAATAAACATAAATTAAAAATATACAGTTACTTAAACCCAAATTACGTGGCACCCCTGGAATGTTGTTGCTGCACCCTAAGGTGCCGCGGTACCTTGGTTGAAAACCACTGCACTAACTTGTAAGCTGTAGAAGTTCACCTTACGGTTAGGTTTTTAATAACAGTCTGTTCCATTTACTTACCACCTGGGGCCAACATCTCCCATACAGACCTTGATGATCTCATAGTGCAGCTGCCATCCTCTGTCCTGCTTCTTGGGGATTTCAGTGGATATAACACCCTATGCGTAGTGCTGATATTAATGGAAGGGGACATTCCATAGAGCATATGCTCACTGACAATGTCCTTTCTCTTCTAAATGTGGAAACTAACACCTTCTTCCACATGTCTACTGCATGTTTTCTGCCATTGACCTTTCTATCTGCTCCCCTTCTCTCCTCCCTTCACTTACCTGAGAGGTGGAGGAAAAGCCTTATGGAAGTGATCAATTCCTCGCAATAACCTACTTAAATAGTGGGAGACAGTGTCTTCCATTTAGATATTAAATAGAAACATGACAATTATACCTACATACACTTTGGAGGAACCAGACTTCTTACTTCCTGCAATACAAATAACAAAAATTTGCCTTGTTTAAGGCTATATAAAGAGAACCAGGTGAGATATGGTTCAAGGTTATCAAGGCCAGATATGAATGCTGAATACAGTCTTATAGCAAAGGTAGAATACAGCGAGCTGGTTCCAGGCTAATGACTTGAGCTGGGGATTCTGTTGGAGTTCCAGATATCTGAGTAGCATGCTGTCTCAAAGAGCCCAATGCTGTTTTCTGCTGTTCACCATATAATATGATTCTTCATTTCCTTTTCTATTTTTGTTTTGAAAAGGTTGAAATATAGGCTATCAAAATTTGATCCCTGTTTTTTGTTAATGGAAAGGTCACTCAAGTGCTTAATAAAAAAAAAGGCTTCCTTAAAGGTTCTTTTGTAGTTTTGATCTGTGGAGAGTAGAGTATGTCCTTGAATTCCCAGAGATTGATTCATTGGACCTACAATACTGTACATCTTTCCTATGTTCTTCAGTTCTTGACTGGACATTCTTCAACATATACAGGTCCACTACAGCCACACCATATGTGGTATATTGGCCCTCTTGGATTATCTTCTTGTAATTTGAGCCTTTGTTTAAGGGAAGATGAGCTGCTGAAGAAGATGTCTAATGCTTGTGTTCTGACTGCTTTTTCTGTCTTTTCACTGATGCCTAGGACATATGGGATACATATGTGAGAGGTGATTCATCGACTTCTGTGTTAGTCTGCTTTATTACTTTGTTGATCACATGGAGTGGGTAATCATTGTTGAGCACTGTTTCGATTATGGTTGAGAGTTCTTTTTGCAGTAGTTGGTGGTAACTACATATCTTGAGGGTCCGAAGTACACGATTTCATTATTCCTATTTTCATGCATTCGGGGTGGGCTGAGTCATATTGAATAATGAGACATGTATCGGTAGATTTTCTGTAACCCAAATTTTCTGTACTGTTGGGTCTTCTGTGGAGGAGAATATCCAGGAAAGGAAGGGAGTCCTTTTCTTTTATTTCCATTTTGAATTTTATGGATTGATGGAAGATGTTTAGGTAATTGTGGAAACTATACAGGTCTTCTAGGATGCCATTCCAGATGCACAATATTTCACGTGTACATCGTGCACAAATACATATTGACAAACATCCCCTATGACAATATAGTGGTTTCTCCCTTTTCTCTTGTTTAGAGAGGCCTAGGTTTGGTTCTCATCTGTAACTGGAGGAATTTCTAGTCTTTCGGCCAAGGCTTGTACTTAGCTGATCTCAGGCAGTGGAAGTAAAGTTCCCCCCGTGATTTACTCTGGATTTTTGAGCTTTCACAAAATCTGATCAGTCCATGAACATGCCCTTGTATAGATATAATACACAAAGAAAGACAATACACAGTGCAACGCAGCTTAAATCATTGATATGCCTAAAACTTAACAGCAACAATCTTGACAAACCACTCCATGTGTAAAATTTGTTTCTTATTTAGAAATGCCTAGAAAAATACTGCTTTTAGAAAATACTAAAAAATACAAAAATTAAACAAAGTTTTATACCAGGTGGCAAGAAAGAAGTTTCTCCTAGATGCCCAGAAATGCAGCTGTACAGCAGTTATGCAAAACCACTAGATGGTTGCAGCATGTGCAGACAGACAGTCATTTCTTCAATGCATTCCTTGCCAAATAGTGAAACCACTGCTAACAGATTGTCAGCAGTGACTCAACAGGGTACATCAGATCAGGCTAACAGCATTTTGATCCCAGTTCTATCCACCTCTGGTTCAGCTTATTAAAAAAATTACAGAAAAGAAACAGAAGGAATCAGATTTTGTTATACCAAAACAACCCCCATCAGCACACATGTGGACATTGGTAATACAGTCAGTGAATGTAAATTGCTTGAATGATATGTTAAAGATGACCTGCAAACAGGCCACCCTACTTTCCCTAAAAAATAAGTCAAAATTGATCAATTGCAAACTGCTTCTAAAGCAAAATGGTGCAGGCTTGCTTTAACATCTGAGCAGCATAAGGCAGCTTTGAAATGGTACTGGAAATCTGAAAATATGTGACATGTGCAAACACAGTGGAGAAATGAATTTCCAACTGATTTTCCAGCATGACTGACAATTGCCAGAATTCACAATGGGCTTGAAGCCAATGATAAGGCATTCTGGGGGAGATATGGGACCTCAATACAGTGTTGTGTGATGCCACATGCATATACATTATAACCAAAAAAATCTCTGAGGAGGTGTGCCCATGCTACTGAAAGTAGCAGGACAATTATACATCAAATACCAGTATCAAACTTCAGTCTATGGAAATTATACATCCCAAAGCTGTTGCATGCCACAACATATACAATCCTGATGAGCATGTGGAGTTTATAAGGGAAGTCAAAGGAAAGGAAAAAAATCATGAATGGGACATGATTTTCTATCTGCCTTGCCAAAAATGCCTAGATATTACAGATGAACACTTTGAACATCCAAAATAATTAATGATGTAACTGACAGTTACCTTACTATATTCTAAAAATATTTTCTTTATTTACAAATGTTTTAGTGTGAAATGTTTATCAGTGTGTTTTTTTTTTTTTTTTTTTTTTTTTTTTGAAACACCCTGCATATCAAAACATGCAATAAGCTAGCAGCATGCATTTTGTGTAAGCAAATATTACTTCCAAAAGAATTGATAAACTTACAAATAATGTTTTTGGAAACTCAATTATTGGAAAAATAGCCTGGGAAGAGTGTATAAAACTGCAGTTTTCCTTTCTGAACATGGTCTACCATTTATGTCTTTTATGCAAAATTCTGTAATTGCAAACTTCAATCACTTTTGGAAAATGAGATTTAATTAAATCAAGCACAGTGTGTATTTTTCAGCATCAGCTGATTAAACCCTTGATGTTTCACACACACCTAATTTCCACTATGAATTACATGTTAAAAAGTAGCTCAGTTGAATATCTTTTAAGTTAAACTTGTTATGATACCTGCAATATGAGCAGAAAATATCTTATATAAAGTTTCTGCAAACGCAGACAGGCTTCTAGGGTATCTCATTATTTATTACTGACAAAATCCCTAGCTTCTAGGGATTTTGTTGGTAATGTAAAACTCAAAACTAAAAAGGCCTGTTTAAGGCTATTTTAGTTTTGAGTAAACTAAACAAATAGAATTTTATGCTTAGTCACATTTCATACACAAGAAGACAAATTTAAATTGAGAGAAGATAACTGTAGACTTAATGTCCAAAATGAGTTATTGACAGTTGGAATAAACCTACCTACCTCTCTTGTGGAGGTTGAAAGTTTATCTAAATTTAAGGAAGGGTTGGATAAATACCTGAATGAAATTAAGTAATGAAGTGAGGGAAGTTTCTTAGTTACTTTATT
This sequence comes from Mastigoproctus giganteus, assembly GCF_048544385.1. Classification (NCBI taxonomy): domain Eukaryota; kingdom Metazoa; phylum Arthropoda; class Arachnida; order Uropygi; family Thelyphonidae; genus Mastigoproctus; species Mastigoproctus giganteus. The sequence goes on along the minus strand of NC_143579.1, from coordinate 64,546,996 downwards.
TTTGTAATTTAATATAATTTTTTTTTATTTTATTTTATTTTTTATTTTATTTTATTTTATTTTTTATTTTATTTTATTTTATTTTTTATTTTATTTTATTTTATTTTTTATATATAGATTTTTTGACTGGTGTTACATCAGTTTGCTTCCTTGCATCATTTTGCCAATACTGATACCAATATTCAGGAATATGAGTGAAGATCAATGATCTCAACCTTGCTGTTGATTATATACTGTCTGCTGCTCATTCTCTCAACCTTCTCTCAGCTATTCTTCAGTGGACTTTGGCATTGAAGTATTTTTCTTTTTTAATTTCATTCAAGGACCATATAACTTTTTTTTGGCATTAAATAGTTACTGTAGTTTGCTTACTGTTGCTTTGCCAAAGAGATGCTCTGCTGCAAATTCCCTCTTTGAGACTCATTGGAGCACCAGTACCGAAGCTATCAGTCCTTGTTTTGTGGTACAGTACCATTCTTGAAACACTATAAAGAATTTAGGATGATCATTTCCAAATGTCAATTACTTGAAGAGATTACAATTGAAATTGGAATTTCGCCTGAAACTGTGCTACTGCTAATCTGTTAAATTATGAATTGTGTGAGAACAAATTCATGAAAGTTCATGAATACAAGGAAGAGGTGCATGGAAGCTTGGTAGGTTTTATAATAACAAAGAATATAAACCACCTAACCATTCAAAGAAGCATAAAAAATGCATTGATGCAACTGATTTATTTAACAACAGGGAAGCATTCAGAATTAATACCTTCATTCCCTTCACAACAGTATACATGTTTATCACTTCGCTGTAACTTCACATCAGTTCTTTTGATAATAATGATAAAATATTTAGTTTTCTATTTAGCTTTTTTGCCTAATTATTCCTATACTTTGGCTTCTGATACCATCAAACATTTATGTGAAAAAAGATTTTACAGATGATTTGCTATAATTTGTTGAATTTTCAGCTATCCTGGATATCAAGAAGAGAAAGACAATAAAAACAAATGGATATACGTACCTCATTATTATGGAATTAAATGTACCAGAAATTTTTCAACCTGTTGAAATTACATTGTAAATTTACTGTGCCTGATGGTAATGAACTACAATAGAGAATATTTGTTTTAATATTAATATTTTAATGCTTTTAATCAGAATTCAGCATACCCAACCCATTCAAGGGTTGAGTACACTGAATTCATATTGATTGAGGTGTATAAGGCGAATCCTTATACACCTCAATCAGATCACCTCACAGGTGCCTAGTCTCCAGCTGCTGCAATTTGCAAAACTTAAGCCTCTCTTGGTAAGAGGATCCCTTTATTCCCCTCACCAATCTTGTTGCCCTTCTCTGTACACGCTCAAGTAAATCTACATCCTTCCTAAAATGAGGCCTGCAGACCTGTATGCAGTACTCAAGGAGTGGCCTGACCATTGCCTTATACAGAGGGACAATCACCTCCTTTTCCCTGCTAGCAAAATTCATATATATCATTGACAAAACCCCATGACCTGCCCTGGCAGCCTGTCTGCATTGCTCAGAAAACTTCATATCTGACTGCACAATTACTCCCAGGTCTTTTTCATTTTCTACCTCCTTAAGTGTAGTACCACATATTTGGTAAATTTCTCTGGGGTTACTTCTACCCATATGCAGTACTTTGCATTTTTCAATGTTAAACTTCAGTTGCCACTTCTCAGCCCATCTGCCCAAATTTTCTAGATCCTGTTGCACTAACATACTGCCATTACTGTCATTAACAACCCTGCCAACCTTTGTATCATCTGAAAACTTCAATACTAAGCCTGATATACCTTCATCAATATCATTGATAAATATACAAAACAACAGTGGACCCAACACCGAACCCTGTGGGACTCCACACATTAGTCCACGAAGGGCAGCACCCATTGATTACCACCCTCTGTCTTCTCCCACTCAACCATCCTTTTATCCATTGTAGCAACTTACCCTTAATACCATTCTGCTCCAATTTGTACAGTAGTCTTCCATGCACAACAGTGTCAAAAGCTTTCCTGAAATCCAAGTATATGATATCAAAATTATTTTTTGCATCCAGTTCCTTTGTAACCACATCATAATAACCAATCAAATTTGTCAGACAAGACTTTCCCTTAACAAACCCATGCTGTGTGTGAATTATTGCTGCAGTCTTGTCTAGATGATCCTGCAATGCATCCTTAACCAGTGACTCCATTATTTTACCCTGAACAGAAGTTAAACTAACTGGTCTGTGATTACTCGTGTCACCCTTTGATCCCCCTTTGTGAATTGGGGACACATTTGCACATCTCCAGTCCGTGGGAACCTCCCCTGAGTCCAAGGATGCTCTCATAATTATGGCTAAGGGTTTGCTTACTTCCTTTGCTGCCTCCTTTAATATAACTGATTAATCATAATATATTTTATCATATGCAAATTAGAATAATACCAGGTAACTCTACAATATAATGATATTTATATATATTATATCTTGTGCATGATATATACTATAATTTAACATAATATATTTGTTTTACAGGATTTTAAGTTGGAAGTTGATCCCCACATGATCGAAGTGGAATCTTTAAATAGGCAAGCGCAAGAACTGACAGAACGCACTCAGCCAGATCAGGCCACTGGTATACGAGAGCCTCTTTCAGACATAAATCGTAGATGGGAAGATCTTCTGAAAGGCATTGTTGATAGACAGGTAGGTCTGCATTTGCCTATGAACATTGTAGTAGATCTGCATCTGCTGTGTGTTGTTCTTACATATTTTGAGGATCTGATTATTTTTAATATATTGAGAAAGGTACATTACTTATTATCTTAATGATTGCAATGAAATAGTGTAGTTTACTGAATACTTGCAGATGGTTACAATGTCCCCGATATACAATCAATTACTAAACTTCAAAACAGTGTACTGTTCCTGGATCCCCCTGGGTACAGGGCCAGATTTACCTATAAACTAAACAAGCTACAGCTTTGGGCCTCACATTACAAGGGGCCTCACCCCATATTAAAAAAATTCTTTTTAATATTGTCGCAGGTGAACTGTAAGGGAGAAGGGCCTCATACACATTATAGCTTAGGGTTCAAACAAGTTTAAATCCGGCCCTGGCTAGGTAATCCAGTCATCAGGCCAATGTTCCTTATCCCAGGCAGTGGAAGTCAAGTTTTCATGTGAATTGGCTTCTCAGGTTCTAAGAAGTTTTGTCTGTTTGGAGGAATACCCCCCCCCCCCCAACCTTTCTCTCATGTGGCAATTTAGTTTGTCTATGAAGAGAACAACAACAACTGTTTTTTATCAGATAATTTCTGTAACACAAGAAGGGCTTTAACTTCAAAACAAAGCAATTTCAAGCATATATTTATTTAAACTTTATCATTGTTTTCAGGCCTGAATTGATCCTGAATGTTGAGAAAAATTTATGAGTAAGGATTAAAGATGAAAGTGTCTGCAATTATGCCCAGACATGATAGGAGGGAATACATAATGAGAGCCTTGTCAATCAATTCAGCCCTGAATTGATTGATAGACTGCTTCTACAGGGATGGATACACTTAAATAGAAAGGGTGCAAGAATATCTGCTAATGCTATTGAGGCAGTGTTAGGTGGGTGGTAAAACTGCTAGACTTGGTGGATACACAGCTTTAATATATTAACAAAAGCTGCAGGCAGAAGTGAAAGATTCTTGCACTACTTCTATTGGAACTTGCAGCAGCCTGGAAAGCAAGGTACCGCGAATTTCAAAGCCTGCCGTGGATCATCATGGAACAAGGATGCATGAGCTGTGTTATGGTAACTAAGAATAAGAACAGGTGTAAGTATACTTGCATGTATGCCAATGTTAGGAGCATAGTAAATATATATGATGGATTTGAAGTGCTGGTCAAGTCATTAAATGTAGACATTGTGGGAATATGAGACATGTTGTCACTCAGATATAAGGAATGCAGAATTTGAATGTGGGGGGTACAATGTGTACAGAAAGGACAAGAAGGGGGGGAGGGGCTTATGCTATTAGTTAAGAAATATATAATTTAATAGAGTGCATCCAGTTGATATGGGTGCATTGTTCAGTCAGTTTGGTGTGACATAAGCTGGGAAAACAAAAATGAGAGTATGAGTTTTGTATAGGCCAATTGACTGTGATGAGTAGAACAAACAATTGTACAGAAAATGAGTGAGGCAGTAAATCTGAATGTCTTATAATGGGGGATTTTAACTTTCCAGATATTGACTGGAACTTGTGGATTGGTCACTTGCACACTAGCAAGACTTTTATGGATTTATTGGATGACTGATGTCTACAGCAGCATGTTAGAGATGCAACATGGGAGAGCAGGAGTGTGCTATAGGATTGTGGATTTATTGGATGATTGTTTTCTACATCAGCATATTCGGGAGGCAACTAGAGAGAGTAATACTCTTGATCTGATTATCAGTAGTGATTCTTCATGCAATAAGAATCTGCAGATAAAAGAACCACTACGTGGCAGTGATCACAGTGTATCAATGTGGGATTTACTTAGAGATGTAACTACCATCAAAGATAAAGGGAAGGGTTTTATTTATGCAAAGGAGACTACCATGGTTTCAGACAGTTTTTAAATTCTAAAATGTATCTGACATGCTCAGTCGCATCTACTAATGATGTTTAAATTATCAAGTGATGATTTAAATCACTTGATAATTTAAATACCTACAGAAGCCCAGAAGCCTATGATGGATATAAACTAGTCTGCAGTCAAGTCACAAAGGAAGTTAGGGAAGCTAAGGCAGATTATGAGATTATGAGGGGTGTGTGTGTGTGTGTGTGTGTGTGTGTGTGTGTGTGTGTGTGTGTGTGTGTGTGTGTGTGTGTGTGTGTGTGTGTGTGTGTGTGTGTGTGTGTTAATTTAAGCCCTGAATTGTTCTGTATTAAGCTAAACAGAATTGAACTTTCATGTATAGATTTGTGCATGTATTCAATCAGTCTTTTATGTAATAAATGACATTAAAAAAGTATCTGTTACTTAATAAAGGTTTATTACACATCTTTTCAACCTTATAGCAACATAATTAATAAACTTAATCTAATTTATTTTTTGATATATTTTTTTTAATCAGCGGGAAATGGAAAATGCTTTGTTGCGCCTTGGACAGTTCCAGCATGCATTAGATGAGTTACTTGTTTGGATGTCAAAAACTGAAAAGTCAATGGATGAGTTACAGCCTGTATTTGGAGATCCACAGGTTATTGAAGTGGTTTTGGCAAAACATAAAGTAAGTTTGTTTTTATCCAAATTATTAATTATGATGAAAAATATAATATATTATTACATTCATTCATATATCATTCTAATATGTGATTAATGATTCTAAAGCATATTATAAATAACACTATCTACAGTATATTGCAATATCTAATAGCACATGATTTTCTTGTTCTTTATTTTGTTTTGTTAGTTGACTTGAAGGACATTTGAGAAGCATTGAACAATCTTTATGTAACATTTATAAAAACATCCAAGTAATACAGGCATGCATTATTTGTGGCTTTTGTATGTTTCTTTATCTTAATTCAGTTAAAAATTAAAACAGAATGTTCAGTATCTCGGCTGAATAGATACAATATTTACCTGTGAATTATCCCAAGATCTGTAAAATTCAGGAACTTTCCTAAATGACGGTATTTTGAATGTAAAAAATCCAAATTTAAAAGTGCTAATTATTATTAAAGAGGTGTGTCAAGCGAAAATTTTAAAATTAGTTTTTATTTTATTTTAAAATTTTTAAATTAGAGCCACGATTACTGTGTTATCACACATGCAGACATTGGGATCCCAGTATTGCTGATAACAACAAAGTATGGAAAAGACTTCCAATGGCACAATTTAAACTTAAACTTCCTCGAAGTGGGACAAACACTTTTCTCATCATTATCAAAGAGACAAGTATGGATGACATGGATTCTAAGATAATGCACATGCACATGCACATATGATCATCCTGGACTATAGCAGTATGATCTGTCCAAGTTTAGGAATGCACCAGAATTTTACAGACCTTGAAATAATGCACTGGTAATGAAATACAGTAAACCCCCGCTATTCGCGGGGGTTACATTCCTGAGAAATGTCGCGAATACCGAAAACGCGAATACTGAGTTATGGCTCCCACAGTAATAAAGGGGTTCCGTTCCAAAGTATGAAATATATAAGAAAAACTAGTCTAAAATTTTGTCTATGTATATATTATATGTACCTTCATAATATGACTATGTACATAGACAGCACATAGTGAAATGCAAGCATATGGCATCGAAATGAAAATAAGAAACAATTTAATATTAAATGTAATATTTATTAAAAAATTCAAACAAATCTTTCAAACCAGCGCCTTTGCTTGCCAGCAAAAAAAAACAGCCCGCCAGTGCTATCACCAGTTTCGCTAAAGTGTTGATAAAGGAGTTTTTCCTTTTCGCGAATGATGAGTGAACTTAACGGAATTTTATTTTGAGTTTGGTCTTCTTTCCACAGATTTAAAGCTTTTTCCATTTTTACTAATTTAACATCACGAGTTACAGAGCAAATTTTTGAAGCAATTAGCGCGTTTTCACGGACACTACGGCAGATTTTTTCTTCCGATTTCTTGATTGATCGTACCGTTGACTCATTGATTTTATAATGTTTTGCCACTGAGGAGACGCTTTCACCTTTAGAAATTGTCTAATAACTCGATTTTATTCGCTAATGTCATCACCTTCTTTGATATTTTCACATATCTCTTTTTATTCGTAGCCATATTTTTGTAGGGGTTAGAAAGAACTTGTCCACAATAAAGTCACTTTGTTCCGTTAACACACTCGAAAAAGCCTGTTTTACACTGCAAAACGGTAGATTTATCATTTTTGTAAGCATATCAATTTATAAATTGATAAATTTAATCAATTTATAAACATATAAATTAAAAGCAAACGACGAAACCTTCAATGACAAACGCATAACACATACTGAACAAGGATTAGCGAGAAACATCCACACTCGCAATTTTGTCACCCCTCTCCCCCCACCCACTGAGCGCTGTTTTGACCGGGAAAGATAATTCTAGCCACGCCCATGTTTTTTTATGGTGGAAAATATTCACGGCGCTTTAAAATTCACATTTTTTTAGGTTTCATTTTATATTAAATCGGTGATCTCGAATACAGATACCGCGAATAGCGGGGGTTTACTGTATTATATTGTCTTAATTTAGTATAATAAAGAATTCTAGAAGTTTCATATCCATATAAATTAATACTAAATAAATTAGCAGAATTTTTGAGTAGGCTAAGTAAATCAAGGTTTGCTTAAGAAATTTTTTTTTTTTTTTTAAATCCACTGATCTCTCATATGCAGAGCAACCACCCTTCTCTGACTCATTCTAACTGTACTAGAAACAAAATGCTCCCTCCAAGGTCTCATATGCTAAATGATTTCTGTGACCAAGCAGTCTCATGCATAGTAAATTGATTGTTCAAATAAAGATAACTTATTTTTGTTACTTCTTTTTTTAAATTTTCAAAATATAGGGTAAATTACTGCTGAAAGTTGCATGGAAAGTTTCAGAAAGCCACATTTCTTTGTTTCAGTTAAAGTTCACCCACATAATATACCCCCCCCCCTCCGGACCTCTCTGCATAAATCATCCATTCCCCTTATATAAAATAAGGTATTAGTTCATGTAGATCCATCTACACATTTGTAGATAATGCATAAGTCTGTTAAAAATGATGTATGATAATGGGTATCCTCCTACCTGATAAATGAAATATTCCTGGCATGCTGCCATCATGGAGACTTACCTTATGTCAGCAAATTATACTAACTTTAATAAAATTTTGATTTGATCACTTTGTCTTTTTGCGGAAATGTAACTGTTCCCCAGGTGGAAATAGTTAGAGCTGTATGAATAGAGTCATCCAGACAGAGAACTATGACCCAAAAAAGACAGTAGTCCTATTCTTATTATTTATTATTGATTCTTACATTTTGCATCCCAACCTTACTGACATCAGTTGAAACAATCCATCTACACTGCCATGCCAACCATATATCCCATCTCTAGATTAGATAAATGCCAAAAATACAGCACTTATATTAACTTTATTAAAGCTTTAACCATCTGGTCTTTTAGAGTCGCTGTCTTTCCCTCCTTATGAAGCAGTATTTGTCATCTGTGAATCAAATAATATATCCAATCTGATTGCACACTACATCATCTCCTTACTTCCTAGATTGTAAGGATAGCTATTGGCATACTCCAAAACATGTGAACTATGAAAGCAAAGGGAAAAAAAATTCAGAAATATAAAGTGCGAAACAAAGTAATTTACTCTGAGGCAAGAAAACAAATAATCCAAACTGTATAAAGTGTACCTATGCCACGGTCACAATGTTTTCAATATGTTCAAATGGTTGTGTCACTTCCTACAGACATGTCTATTGGCAATTAAACACATTCCTAACATCCAAATGCCATGCAATGTATTATGCAAAAAACATCTAGCAACTATCAATTCCAGCTGACAGCTAAATTGAAAGTGATGGAACCTCCATGCTGCAGCCATCACAGTAATAATATTATCAATCGAAATGATGTGGTTTCAAACAGTGCTATAAACTTTGCCCCTTCCTTCTTTTTTAAGAAAGATCCAACAAAAATAGATCAGCTGTCTACCTCAAAAAACATTTGCTCCAACTCCCACCCATAAAAAAAAAATAATGAATGCTTTCTCCATTTAGAATTGTAAGGCTTATCACATCATAACTGAAGAATTTTACAATCTCATCAGTGCAAGTATGTGACCCAACAGGCTTATGCTTTCAAGAACCTTATTAACATTTTTAAAGGTATCTTCCAAGATTAAAAGTTATACCACCTGTAGACATGAAATAAGCATGGAGTCATTGGTCTGAGGTGAAGTGTCAGTACATTTGATTAAAGGGGGCTATAGCCCCTACCTGGGACTGTCCCCTGCTTGTTAGCTTTAATTGCTGATGTACTACACTGCAGATTCCTCTAGAAGTAGATTTAAGGCACGTTATCATTGGCATTACTCTTATCCTTGCTGAACTCTATCAATAACTTTGATTCATCTTAATAATATTTTAAGTTCACAGGTAATAATATAAACAAACTCTAAGTGTAGTGATGGTATTACAAAATAAATTGCAGACTGTCCATCCACTTTTGACATAAATCAGATCCTGGTTACTTTATTTCAGTGAATATAAGCTCACCATCAAGTTTTGCTAGATACTCAGGCACAGTGGGATGCTGTGAAACTAATGTGCAGATTAAGCAGTAAGATATCCCATTGGCTTTTATTCCATCCCAGTTCCTTATACTGATTACAAGCCGGTCATGCAATAGATGTGTATTGTCTTCTGGGCTCAAATATGGTATACTCAGACATATTACAAGCTTCTTCAAATGAAACAGAATCTACAGCTGTAGAGCTGTACAACCATAAAAAAAAATACCCAGCTTCTGATTAAACAAGATGAAAAGGCTGTACTTGCAAGCATTCAAATTGGCCACACATTTAGCGTCCCTTTTAACTGCTAGAGGAGGTCTTCCAAAAATGCTATTTTTGTTCTTATTGAATGTGCGCATTACCATTCAGCCAGAATCACATTTTTCTGATCACTACTTAACTTACACAAACCTTTGCAAATAAGTTGTGTTATTGGAATGATGCCAGTTTTAGTTTTATCTACTTACCTGAAAGTGATAAACTTATATGCTCATTTCTATACCTACTTTGTTCTTTATGCTGATTATCATTTCAACAGACACAACTTGGTCATACTAGCACACATGGCATTAACCCCCCCCCCCCACCAATTCCAACAATAATAACTCTGGCTACAGCCATGCTAACTGTAACGGATATACTTGTGAAAAAATTCAAATATCTCTCTTCTTAAAAATGTTGAACATTTTATAGTCAAATATAATACAAGATTTAAATTAAGTAGTAGTTTACTTAATTTAAATAGAATTGACAGTTCTATACATTTATAAATAAATAAAACAAATTTTGCAACTACCAACAGAGTTACATGCCAATAATCACATTAATACAAATGCATGCTGACATTCTGTTCTAGTTGAACATAACTTTAAAATGATGATGGCCAACCATAAAAAAAAATACTTTTTTTTTTGTTTTGCTTAAAAATTTATATTTTAATAAAATTAACTTTCAAATTAATGATGAAGGGAAAAGTATAATTGAGAAAATTTTTCAATTATATATTTATCAAAATTTTTGGGAAAATCTCAGTTGCAAATCACGTGCTATTTTCAAATAATCAGGTTCAAATTCAGGCAGTCTTCCAGATGATTATCAGTTAAGTGGATCTGATATTTAGATTTAATAGTTAAACAAAGCAAATACACTGATGTAATGAACTCTCAGTTAAACAAAGCAAATGCACTGATGTAATGAACTGATGTAAACATGTTAGCAAAGCCACAAGTTTGCACAAACTTAGGAAGCAAAGATGAACACACAGTCTGGTGGATGATACATCTGACTATCCTGGCAATTCCAAACGTTTGGTTCCCTTCTTTTTGAAAAAAATTATTGGTTGCCTTTGATTTTTTTTAAAATTAAATTTAGCAAAATGTAAGAAAAATTCAAATTGCACCAAATTTTGAAATATCAAAACTCAAATTAACAAGGTTTTAGTGTATTTATTACAGAACATATTTTTAATAAAATATTTGCAAATAAATATGTAAAGAGATGACTAAAAATTGCTTCAGAATTGACCATTTGATTGTCCATCACTGCTTTAAAGTGATGTATATCGTTTGTGTCTCTTTTGATAGTGTTAATGCCACCCTCCATGATTTTTTGTAGCGTAAATTATCTCAGTGAGCAAGTGAAAGTGAGACACACCTTGTTTGTAAACTTATTATTCAAAAATATTATTCTGAAAAGTGAATGACTTGTGTGTAAATGAATTTTTATATTTAATGAGACTTCTGTTTCAGTCACTTATTACTAATTATCATGAACAACTAATATTCAAACAACAGTTTCTCTTTGAGCTAACGGCATTCAATTTAACAATGCAGAGAACAGCTTTAGCAACTCGCATCTCATGATGTTAAAAGACCAGTCTTGGAATTATATGAAACTTTGGCCATTGAATGGTTCTAAGAAAACTCTTCTGATGTTCTTCTTGTTCATGTAGTAGTTGACGTTTTGCAACCTTGGATGCAAACTCACATACAATTTGTTAGAAAAATTGCATGCAAATTAAATACTGGAGCATCATGGGTTCCCAAAGACCCTTCACTTTTAAATATCAACCTAGTTCTCATACAGACTTCAGACCAGCTGGAAACAGTTTTACAAAAGCTACATGTTTGGTCTTAATATTCAACATTTCAAGTTCATCAAATCATATGAATTTCAAAGAGGAATCCTGAGCTATAAGAGCATTTACTGTTGTGTTTAGTTCATTTTTTATATACTTACTAGGTGTATCAGAGAATAAACTGACATATTAAAATAAACCTATGTAAAAAAAAGTATTTTTTTTTTAAATTTCAGGTAATAACAAATGACATTCAGGCCCACCAGATAAGTATAGACACCATAAATCGTGCAGGACGGCAGTTAGTTGAAACTAATCGAGGTAGTGAAGATGCAAACATCACACATAGCAAACTAAATAACCTCAATAGCAGTTGGCAGAAATTGCAAGATAAGGCCATTGAACGACAAAGAGAATTAGAAGAAGCACTTCAAGAGGTAATTCTTGTTAGACTTTGTTTCATTGTAATTTTATTTGTATAGCTTAAAAATTACCTTTCCTTAAAAATTATTTTTGTTTATTGTGTTTCCTTTCATTAATATTCACCTGTCCTCTGCTTATTCTTATAAACTGTGTTCATTATTTTAAATTTGAAATTTTTTTGACATATCTATTATGAATCATTGAATCAGGGCCCCCTCTGCCAAGCAATTGTGACCGAGCGATTTCTCTGTGCTATCACTGCAATTTTCCAAAAGTGAATTATAGTTCTCTTAAGTTCTTGTCGTTAATAAATCTATTTATTTAATCAGCTCTTGTTACAAAACTTCCTGTACAAAGCAAGAAAGGAAAACCACCTTTCTTTATTTTTCTAGTTTATTACTAACACTCACTACTTTCTGCTTGGTCGTACCAGGCACTGCTCCTGCCTCCCCATGGTAGGGCCAGAAACCTTGGCAGAAAAGTCAATCTGCCAAGGGCTGAAAGGAGCAATATGGATCATACCAACACTGACTCTTGCGGTATGAATATCCCATTGCATTCCAGAGAGCAAGAAGATTACAACCCTTCCTATGCTAAAAGACAAAAGGATACAGACAGAATATCTGGCCTCACTTCCTTATAATCCATTCATTGACTGACCAGCCAGTCAGCAAGCTCTCTTCTTTTCTGATCCAGAAATGTTTAGAGAATGCTGCTGGCTCACCGAAAATGGTTCGCTGACTAAAATCAGGTGACTTGCTAGTTGAAACAATAGAACGCAAGCACTCCGATAAATTACTTTAATGTGCTCTCGCCGAAGCACATTATATTAGATTGCTATAACAAAAATATTTCTAGATCCTGACTGGCTTCCCTTATTGTTAGTTCTTTGAATGAAGTAGTTCTGGTGAAAAATTCAGAACAACTAATTATTTTCAAAGTGCACCTATGTCTAAATTTACTTGTTCATAAAAAAAAAAATTTTTTTTAGAATATTATGAATGGCATCATGTAGTCCCAAATTGTAAATACAGTTATGGAAGCATTTGCAGTGAGTGATTAACCAATTAAATCCAAAGTGAAAAGTAGAGGATTTAAAAGAAGAGAAAAAATCAGTTTTAAAAAAATACAGCAAAAGCATTCAATGTTACACCCTCTATATTTTTTACGTTTTTAAATGAATCATGATTTTGCAACCGTCCACACACCACAACAGCATATTGGCAACATTTTACAAAAAAAAATAAAATAAATAAAATAATATGTGATTATGAAATTTGGTACCTGTAATTGCTTTTTATTTTGTAGACCTGATCCAGCACACACAAGGAACAGAACGTTCCTCCCAAACTTTGTTTCCGTATCAAGAAAACATCAGCTGTAGCATATGAAATGTTAAATGAGGCTTATGGGAATCTACACTTCAATATAGCACAGTTCACAGGTGGTTTTGAATTTTTAAAGATGGACATGATTCAATCACAAAAATCAGCAGTCCTGGAGTTCCAACCACTGCCATCATCACACAAACCATAAATGTTGCTTCTAAATCGGTGGTCTCTCACGATTATGGTTTCACAATTATGAAACCATAATCGTGAGAGATCACCGTACAACAGTAAGGCAAATGGTAGAGATGTTGAGTATGTCAGTAGAAAGCACTCACAGTATTCTCCATGGCCATTTGCATAGGACCTCCACATATTTTTTTACTCTGGCCATTTGCATAGGACCTCCACATATTTTTTTTACTCTGGCCATTTGCATGTGACGTGTTTGTGCACACTGGGTTCCAAGACTACTTTCACCTGGATAACAGCAAATTTGCATGACGGTTTCTCAGGAGTTGCAACAGATGGTTACTGGAGATGGTGAGGTCCTGCACAAGGTGATAATGGCAGATGAGACATGGCTTCATCATATCAACCGAGAGAGTAAGGCAGAAAACTGTTTGGAAGTCTACATCATTGGCAACATCAAAAAAAGCAAAAGTTGTGGCTTCAGTAGGGAAGGTTATGGTCATCTCTTTTTTTGACATTCAAGGAATGGTTTACCAGCATGTTTTGCCACATCAAACAACTGTTACAGAACCTTACTAACTGTACTGCATGCTTCCCTGGATCACATTCATCACAAACAACCACAACTGCATGTGGGTAGATGAATGCTGCCTCCTGACAATGTGAGATCTCACATTGTTCAACTGTGCTGTGTTGACATAGCCATCTGTGCATATACTTGACAGTTTCCAGCATATGCTGGAAACTGTCAAGTATATGCACAGTTGGTTCTAATTCAGAAACCATGGTAGAAGCAGCAGTTTTTACCTTGTTATAACAGTTCCCAGAGAACCTGCCCTAAGTAAATTAATGTGCATATAAAGTTTAATTGTTAACTATTGCAATAGCATTAATGCCACATATCAATAGCACCAACTTATGAATTAATAGGTTAATTCATTATAGTAGCAATTAACATAAAATAAGAAATAAAGTATAAATAAAGATATATATATATATATATATATATATTATAATATAATGTTAAATAGATATGAATATATTTATTTACAATTCACTATTAAATTTTTTTCTATATCTACATTTGCTTAACGATAAAATTTTGAGGAAAACCCTGTCACAAAAAATTTAAGCAATTTTTTGTTGACATAGACATCTGTTAGGTGTGTCTGTGTCTTCTTGTTAGAAATTAACATATATCACTGTATCTTAACCCATTCGAAATTCTGGGATAACTACTGTTTATATAGCTTCTGTCAAAATTTCATATTGTAAGATGGTGGATGTTTATGAGAATAATTTCATTATATATACTTCCTGTTTTCAACATCACACTATGGCCTTATACTAGGCCGACCGGGCTAGCCGAGTGGGTAAAGTACCTGCCCGGCAACCCAAAGGTCGCGGGTTCGATTCCCGCCTCGGGCTTGGATCAAAGTACTACAAAAACCTTGGGAGGTGCAATATGGCCACAGAAGCCGATGCGCCAACAACTACCAAATCCAAATCCAATCCTTATACTAGGTGATGTGCCATTAAAGCCTAAATTAATAAACTAAGCCGACCTGGCTCGCCGGGTGGGTAAAGTGCCTACCTAGCAACCCAAAGGTCGTGGGTTCGAATCCCGCCTCGGGCTTGGATAAAAGTACTGCAAAAACCTTGGGAGGTGCATTATGGCCACAGAAGCCGATGCGCCAACAACTACTACCAAAAAAAAATAAAAATAAACTAATTTCAAGGTACCGGTTCAAACATGGAATGGAAACACAATACATTTCTGCTCTGTGTTTTGCACCTATTTTGGGCCCCCCTGAACATGAGCACCTGTATGTGGTGAGGGGACCTCCCAGTGATGATTCTGACTTTTCAGATTACCACTGGAAATAAATACACCACTTCAGCCCCTGCTTCAACAAGACAGGAGGGAGGTCCCAGACCAGCGCTACTGGGATCAATTGACTGGTGGTTCTTACTGCTAGGGTCAACTGCATTCCAATGTCTCCCTCCTTTTGGCCCTCGGACAGGATCAAGACTTATTGGAAACGTGGGTATGGTGCTCCTAAGCAAACTTGACATCCTCTTGTAGAGCTCTGTGGTGGGTGAGGTACTTAGGGAATCGGAAATTTTTATCTTACTCATATGAGTAATATAAATCCTACTTCTTCTGGGGCCCCAACAAGGCCCCTACCTAATTGACCAGATGAGAATGGCAGCAATTCTGTTAAAAGAGCCAGAACTGAGGATAAAACACCATCTGTGACACCGCTTTTTCTCATTCTCCATTCCACCAGGGAGCAGTCAATCAGGAAGATGTCACCCTTCTTTATCCAGAAAGGATTAGAAGGGTTGGTAGGATCACCAAAATCCGTAAAATGGCTGCGTTCTGGCAACCTTTTGGTCGAAGCTTCTAGCACAAAATAAGCGGAAAAAATCATGAAATCTACATACATAGGGGGAATGCCTATCACCGTAACCCCCCCCACCACAAACTGATTTCTTCACGAGGGGGCCTCAGGTGCCAAGCAATTCTGTGATCAAGTGAATTTGCTCTGAATTAGCACTCTTTCTTGAAGTATAAATCGTTTCCTTATTTAAAGTATTTATTAACACACAATTAAATAATCTATAGTAAAGAAAGAAACTTTACTAGATTAAGAATGAAAGCAACCTTCTCTTTTCCTTTTCTTTTCTTGTATATATCTTAATTACTAACCTCCTAGTGCTTGGTCACAGGGTGGCAGGGCCGGTAACCTGGAGGGGAAAAGCTCTCCCTTCCAGGGAGAAATGGAGTGAACTGACTCCAATACCCAGAAACCCACTGGGTCGATGGATCCAAATGTAACTGATCCAAGACATGAAGGATCTATTTCTCTTGGAGCATAAGAAAGTTTGTTTTCTAGATTTATTGTAATTGCTTTATTGTAATTTTTTGTAATTGCTTTATTGTAATTTATTGTAAATGACTAGAAAAGTGACAGAAATGACTCATTCTCCACAAAGAGAATGAAAACTGACATAAACACCTTAAATGCCCCAGCATTTAAGGTGTTTAAGTCAGTTTTTAGTATGTCAGAAAATAACATTCAAATAATGAGAAATCGGTAGGCCAATTGTCGCCCTTTCTCATACAAAAGAATCTTGAGAGTTATGCCTGTCCAACAAAAAATGTTAAGAAATTAAAATCAGGTGATATTTTAGTAGAAACAGCACACTCTATACATTCCAAAAGACTGTTGCAAATGACAACCTTCGCAGGAATACCAGTAACGGTATCCCCTAACAATACCTTAAATACGTCAAAAGGTGTAATAATGGAATGGGACCTCCTAAACATACCTGAAGATGAAATTAAAATCAAACTCTAGGAACAAGGAGTAATTAATGTCAAAAGAATTACAATTAAAAAAGAAGGGATCGTCACTCCCACCAGAAACCTGATACTCACTTTCAACACACTGAAACCGCCCACATCAGTAAAAGCAGGATATCTCCATTGCAATATTAGACCGTACATCCTGAATCCTCTCCGCTGTTTCAACTGACAGAAGTTTGGACGTGCACAGACTGTATGTAGAGGAAAAACATGTGCAAACTGTGGATCCCAAGAATATTTCACCTCTACTTACACAGCTGGAAATCATAAATGTACAAACTGTAAAGGGGAACATACAGCATACTCAAGAGAGTGTGAAATCTGGAAGAAAGAAAAAAGAATACAAAAGTACAAAGCAGAAAATGGAGTTACATATCAGGAAGCGAAAAAAGCAATTACAATAAATCTAGAAAACAAACTTTCTTATGCTCAAGTCACCACAACCAAAAAGAGCCCGGAAATGAGACTTCCTAATTCAAAATTCTGTGGAACACAAACAGATGTCTCAATTCCCCTAAGAGAATCAATTTCAGAATGGGCACGTGAATTTTACAAACCTTCTCCACCACAAATACAACAAGAAAAAATGGTTAATACACCTCTATCTTTCCCCCTGGATAGTGCAGAAAATGAAAGAAGAAAAGTAAATAAAGAAAAGAAAAGTAATACAGAAACAAAGATTACAGAACAAATGGATATTGAGGCAGGAAATACCAGAAAGGTATTGAAATTTGAAATTTTTGCAGAAGAAGAAATGGATACAGAAGACCTTATTTTCCAAAGAAAAACAAAACCAAGGCAGACAAAGCAAAAACATTCCCAAGGAACCAATACGAGGAATCATCTAAACCAAAATGACAGACACAATTATCCAGTGGAACTGTCAAGGTTTCTGTGCAAACGTTAATGATATTATAGACCTCGTTATTCAGTATCATCCTTTAAGCATCTGCCTACGAGAAACTTATTTGAAATTACAGGACAACAGTACCATTAAAAACTATACCATATTCAGAAAGGACCATATATCGGATGGATCAAAGCGACGAGAAGTTGCAATATTAGTCAATAGACATGTGCCATCTCAAGAAATACCATTGAACACCCCCTTAGAAGCAGTTGCAGTCCGTCTAGCAATAGACTTCGATATTACTGTAACCTCAATATATCTACCTCCTAGTCAAGAATTCTATTTGAAAGATTTTGAAGCACTGATTGCCCAACTATCCTCTCCGTTCTTCATTTTAGGTGACCTAAATGGGCATCCCACACTATGGGGCGATCCCAAAATAGACCAGAAGGGTAAACAAATCAAGAAAATAATAGTTGAGAACGACCTCATGATTCTGAATGATGGTACACATAGATATTTCCACCTGCCATCAAAAAGCAGCTCTGCAATAGACTTATCAATCTGTTCCTTCAAACTGCATCTAACGATTCAATGGACATCCATTGGGCAGTGAACACTACCCCATATTCTTGAAAATCGTAAAGAAAGCTCCATGCCAAGCCAAGCAGACATCCCAAATGGAAAATATATGATGGGGACTGGGAAACTTTCAGGATACTAACGAAATTAGATTGCAATATTATTAAACAAGAATCAATACAAGCAGCAGTGGCTTATGTCACAAATATCGTTCTCCAAGCAGCCAAAAAGACAATACCCAAAACTCATGATAACATTAGAATGTATCCAAAATCATAGTGGAACAGTGAGTGTCTGGAAGCTAAAAAACAAATGAATAGAGCCTGCCTCTTTCGCAAAAATCCAACAACAGATAATCTAATCCAATTCAAGAGGGCCAGAGCTAAGGTCAGGAAAGTACACAAAATCAGCAAAAAAAGCAACATGGATGAAATTCACATCCACTGTAACCAGTTCCACATCAGCTACACTTATCTGGAAGAAGATTAGAAAGAGGACAAACAGTTCCCAAAAAAACTCCATCCCATTACTGAATTGGAAAGGGCAGTTGGTTACAAATCCCTTAAATATTGTCAATGTGCTTGATGAAAATTTTGTCAATACATCGCTAATTTTGCATACCCGACTACTTTCAAAACTCACAAGAATGAGGCCGAAAAAACAAATCTAAACTTTTCCACCAAAAATAGTGAACAATACAACTTGCCACTCACAGTAGCAGAACTAAAACAAACTCTGCTACAGATGAAACAGTGCAGTTGACTCCGATGAAATACATTATGCAATGATACAACAATTAGATGAACAATCTCAATTAGCCCTGTTAGATTTATTCAACAAGATATATCTTGAAAATACTTTTCCAGACAAATGGCATCATGCAATAATACTAGCTTTCCCGAAACAGGGAAAAGACCTATCAGATCCACAGAATTATCGCCCTATAGCTTTGACTAGCTGCTTAGGCAAGATCCTTGAGAAAATGGTCAATAATAGATTAACTTAGTACCTAGAAAATAATAATCTTCTCAATCCAACACAATGTGGTTTTCGGAAAAATCGCTCTACATTAGATGTACTTGTACAATTGGAAAACCAGGTAAGAAATGCTTTTCTCAGAAAACATCAAGTCATGGTTAATTTTGATATCGAGAAAGTATACGACACCACATGGTGCTATGGTATTCTTAAAAGGTTACATCAACTTGGCCTTAGAGGAAACCTACCCTTATACATAGGCAATTTTCTTAAGAATAGAACTTTCCAAGTGCGAATTAACAATACCCTTTCCCCAACATTTGTCCAGGAAGAAGGAGTTCCTCAGGTATCCGTACTAAGTGCCACACTTTTTTCAGTCCACTTCAACAATAATAGAACAAATACCAAACAACATCTTCACAACTGTTTATGCTAATGATTGTAGCATTTCTTATCAAGCACAACATATGAGGACAATAGAATGGCAATTACAAATAGCCATAAACAAAGTTATAAAATGGACAGAAACAAATGGATACAGAATTTCTGTGCAAGAGACCGTGTATGTATTCACTTTTGCAGGAAAAGGAATATCCATCCTGATCCAGAACTCAGGCTGAAAGGACAGATCATTCTGGTCAAAAATAGTGTCCATTTCTTGGGACTTGTCTTTGACAAGAAATTAACATTTTTGGAGCATATTAGACATATAAGATTTCAATGTCTGAAGAAAATGAACATCTTAAAGGTGCTATCCGCTATATCATGGGGAGCAAATAGAACAGTTCTACTACGATTATATCAATTACTCATCCAGTCTAAGTTAGACTATGGTGCCCCAGTCTATGACTCAGCAAGACCTAGTGCCCTGAGATGGCTTGATCCAGTACATCACTTTGCTCTCCGGATAGCCCTTGGGGTTTTCCGAACTTCACCTGTGCAGAGCCTCTATGCTGAGGCCTAAGAACCTCCTTTACAAATCAGAAGACAATCAATTACTTTTTTATGCAGCTAAAATAAAATCCCTACCAGGACACCCCCTACAGAAAATTCTTTTTACATCAGAATGGGAGCAACAGTACCATCAACACAACAAATCAATAAATGCGAACATGAGATTAAAAATCCTTCTCCTCAGCAGAGATCTTAACCTGGATAATATCACTCCACTGAAGAAGCAGTCTGCACAACCACCATGGATAATCAAACTGCCTACGTGCGACTTTTTGTTCCACTTTTGGAGCAAGCAAACACTTCCTCATATAAATTATCAACAGCTGCATGCTGCTTACAAGTCACAATTTTCAGATCATTGCATTTTATATACAAATGGATCAAAAACTGAATCTCATGTGGCAGCAGCAGTCTACTTTTCATACACCACATCAGCCCAAAAACTCCCAAAACACTGGAGCATTTATACTGCAGAACTGCAAGCCATTATGTTAGCGCTAAACCAAATCAAACATACAAGTTCCAGAGATAGCATTATTTTCACTGATTCCCTTAGCTCCATAATGGCAATACAAAATATCAATTCCAAAAAACATCGACTACAACAACAAATTCAATGCACGTATCAAAACTCCTAGAACAATGTCATAATATTAGATTTTGATGGATCCCAAGTCATGTCAGAATATATGGTAATGAACAAGCAGACAGCTACTAAAGAAGCCAACAGCATCATTTCTGTATCAGAATATATCCCTTTCTTCAATTACAAACAAGTTATTCATCACAGTGGGTTACATCACTGGCAACAGCAATGAAAAGTCTTAACCAATAACAAACTGCATTCAATTAAAAATCTGCTCCAACCATGGAAATCCAGCATACAACAAGACAGACATTAAGAATAGGACACACTCATTTCAGCCACTGTTATCTCTTGCGAGGAGAGGAACCCCCCCTCTATGTCCTACCTGCCATACACAACAAACAGTGGATCTTGTACTAATTACTTATGGCGCCTCCGTAACCAGGTGGGAAGGAGCAGCAGCAACAGTGCATAGCACACGCTTGATTAGACCGGGGTTCGAGCCCATCACCACCAAATACGGAGGATGCGGCAAGGTCAGGGAATGACCACCGCATATCCCGGAGCAATATGGCCTTAGTTGCTAATGCTCCTAAAAACCAAAATAACTAACTAACTAACTAATTACTTATCCAATATTTGTAGCAGAGCGCCGAAATTACTTTAAAGATCTAATAACCAAGGATCACTCCCTCACTCTCAAAACTATATTGGAAGACAGGAAAAATATAACAGATGTTTTTCAGTTCCTCAAAGAAATAAACTTCTATAACCAAATATGAAATCAAATGTTATCCCGGTATTAAGCTGTACACACTTATTTATCCTTCTAAAGTCTTTCCAGCAAACACAAGCACAAAGAGAACTGCCATATAAATGCTTCAAGGCGCATTTTAGCCACAGTAGCTCTTGTGCCAAGAACTCATAAATCAATCAATCAATCAATCTTCATGAGGAGTCATATCATAGTGGGACCTTCTTCATGTATCAGAAGAAGAGATCTGCTCTGAACTGAAAGACCAAGGAGTGACAGCTGTCAAGAGAATATCAATGCAAAAGGATGGGAATCTCATCCCTACCCGAGTTCACATCCTAATATTCAACATCCCGCAGCCTCCATGTTCCACAAGACAGGATACTTAAACTGCCCACTGAGGATTTACATTCTAAACCCACTAAGGTGTTTTTAATGTCAAAAATACTACCATTCACAAACAGCTTGTTATGGTAACCCTGCTTGTGCTCAATGTGGTTCGAAAGACCATGAGAGCAAGGAATGTTCAGCTTCCAAACTGATCTGTGTAAATTGCCAAGCAGAGCACAGAGCACCCTGCCTACTCGAGAACATGCCAGCAATGGAAAGACAAAAAAGAAATCGAAAAACTAAAAACAGAGCTGAAGATCTCCTACCCAGATGTTAGAAAATGCATCCAACCAATAAATAGCGGGAAGTCTTCATAGGCTCAGAAGGGTTCTGCGAAGTGCACTATTGGTACGCAAACTGAGATGACTATACCACCAAGAGAGTCACTCACTCTGATTACATGCTGTTTATTGAGTTCACAAAAGCCCACCCAAAAACACAGCCAGCTGCCACTCTTATATCCGTACCTCCTAGTGCTCCACCGCAACCAAAACCATGCGCTAAAGAAAAGCCAAAAAGATCGTAAGACCATCCCGTAATACTAGAAATAATGGATGTAGAGAATAAGGAGATACTGGATGAATCAGCCTTGGAACTCTTTCGGAGGAAGAAATGGACATGGGACAGCGTCCATACTTCCCCAAAAAAGATAAATCCAAAACGGACAAAAGTAAACCCTCAGCACCTCGAAAGCTGCCTGATGGGCCCACCAAGCCAAAATAATGCCGAAATTCCTACAATGGAATTGTCATGGATTCCTGCAAAATACTGATGACATCAAGGCCCTCCTGCAGAAACATGAGCCAGTCTGCTTTTGTTTGCAGGAGACTTACTTAAATGATGACCCCATCATGCATAACATCCCAATTTTTCATAAGGATAGAATTGCTAATGGGCCTGCTCATGGAGGAGTAGCTATCTTTGTGAGCAACCAAATCTCAGTTCAGTAAATTCTTTAAAATCCAGCGTCATCAGGGATTGATGTTAAAGTGGAGTTTAAAATTTTCTGGAATATAAGCGAAGATGGAAAAAAAGAGTTCAGATTTTAAAAAGTTTTGTATTCAGTAGTTCAGCAGTTTGCACTAACAACTAAATTTATTTATTTCTCTGAGCATTCATAATGTCTAAAAGGTAATGTAACTCTTATTTACGGTGGTTACAAATGTAAATAAGAGTAAACAAAATCACAGCAAATGTACTGTTGTACCACTTTTAAATGCATTCCTAATAGAGAGAGAGAGTCAGAGTGAATATCAGAGAATTTGCCTTAGAGAAACAAGATAGCATTATTTGAGGCATACGATGCAAGAAAGCAAGCTCATGCAGCATCAACCAAAAAAAAAAAACACCTCCCATTTCACCCATCCATTCACTCCAAATGCCTGTCCAGCTCAGCCTTAAATTTATTTAAGTTATCAACTTCCAAGTCTGTTCAAACAATCAACTACCCGCGGGCTAAAGGCAAATCTTTGCACATCTATTCTACAATTGTCTTTCCTCAATTTAAATCTATGCCTCCTCTGGTTCTTAATCCCATTAGCATTGAACTTGCTCAACCCGTTCAAGACTTACTCGCATGTGCCTAGTCTCCAGGTGCTGCAATTTGCAGAACTTCAGCCTTCTCGGTAAGAGCACCCCTTTGTTCCCCTCACCAATTTTGTTGCTCTTCTTTGTACTCGTTCTAGAAACTCTACATCCTTCCTAAAATGAGGCCTCCTGACCTGTACACAGTACTCAAGGTGTGGCCTGACCATTACATTGTATGATGGGATAATCACCTCCTTGTCCCTGCTAGCAAAATTCCTATATATCATTGACAAGACTCCATTACCTGTTCTGGCCGCCCGTCTGCACTGCTCAGCAAACTTCATATCTGACTGCACAATTACCCTAGGTGTTTTTTACTCTCTACTTCCCTGAGTGTAGTACTACACAGTTGGTTCATATGTCTTGGGTTACTGCTACCCATATGCAGTACTTTGCATTTATCAATGTTAAACTTCAGTTGCTACTTTTCAGCCCATTTTCCCAACTTATCTAGATCCAGTTGGAGTAGCATACTGTCTTTACTGTCGTTAACAACTCTGCCATTCTTTATATCATCTACTAACCTGGACATTAAGCCTGATATACCTTCATCTATATCATTGATAAATACACAAAACAACAATGGGCACAGCACCGAACTCTGGGGAACTCCACTAATAACATTAGTCCACGAAAAGCAGTGTCCGTTTATTACCCCTCACTGTCGTCTCCCACTCAACCATTCCTTTATCCATTGTAGCAACTTTCCCTTAATGCCATACTGCTCCAATTTGTACAGCAAATGTGCAGTAGTATGAAAAGCTTTCCTGAAATCCAAGTATATGATATCAAAATTATTTTTTGCATCCAGTTCCTTTGTGACCACAACATATTATCCAATCAAATTGGTCAGACAAGACCTCCCTTTAACAAACCCATGCTGTGTCTTAGCTATTACTGCAGCCTTGTCTAGATGATCCTGCAATGCTTTTTTAACCAGTGACTCCATTATTTTCCCTGGAACGCAAGTTAAACTAACAGGTCTATAGTTACTTGACACCTTTTTATCTCCCTTTGTGAATTGGGGATAAATTTTCACATCTCCCGTCCATGGGGACCTCCTCTGAGTCCAAGGAAGCTCTCATAATTGTGGCTAAGAGTTTGCTTACTTCCTTTGCTGCCTCCTTCATCATAACCCGATAGATTTCATCTGCCCCAGGTGCCTTTTTTATGTTTAACTTCAACAATTTCCCTCCACTTTGCTCTCGGTTATCACAAAAATCATTTAGCTCCCTGTTAGATTTTGATAAACTTCTGGCATTCCCTTCCTTGAATAACTCCTCATGTTTGAATGTAGATGCAGAATACTCATTCAGTTTATCAGCTACCTGAGCGTCATCATCAGTAGTCAAAACCATCTGTGTTAAGTGGACCAATCTGATTCATCCCTTTCCTTCTAGAGTTTACATAAGTAAAGAACTCTTTGCTATTTTTCTTTGCATCCTTTGCCAAAGATTACTCGTAATCTGCATTCACCTGGCTAATAGAGGGCGCTGACTCTCCTTAAAAATTACAGCTGTGAATTACAGGCTCCGAAAAAAGCGATGTGTTTGCCATTTTATTTACATAATTGTTATTTTATATGTAGTCTTATAGTTCTAGTTATGTTGATTATTTTTAATTTAGATAAGAGTTTTTTTGTATATTACTACTTAATATATCTTGAGGCCAAGCGATCTTGCAGTGCAATTTTGAGTCGGTTTGTTGCGATATAAACACTGGGAAAGGGAAATGAGAGGAGGAGTATGTTATAAGCCTAATGACACTGATGAGTACAATCAACAGTTGTGCAGAGAAATAGAATGAGCCAGTAAATAAGAATGTCTTGTAATGGGGGATTTTAACTTTCCAGATATTGACTGGAACTTGTGGATTAATCACTTGCATGCTAGCAGCAAGACTTTTGTGGATTTACTTGAGGATTGTTTTCTAATGGTGAATACCCTTGATCTGATTATCAGCAGCAATGATGCATGCATTAGGAAACTGCAGATAAAGGAACCACTAGGTGTCAGTGATCACAGTGTACTGATGTGGGATTTACTTAAAGATGTAACTACGATCATGGGTAAAGGGAAGGGTTTTTCTTTTTGTAAAGGTAACTACAGAGGGCACAGACAATTTTTAAATTCTATGGAGTAGGATCAACTGATGATGTTACCAATGGTGAATTCTAAATGGGAAGCATTCAGGGACTTAATCTTGGAGGCTACTAGGCTTTTCATACCAAATAAGAAACACTGTTCGAGGTTCAGGCCTAAATGGATATCGAATGAATTAATGAGATTTGTGGCAGAGAAAAAAATGCGTGGAAAGATATAAATTATCAGGTGACACAGAAGCCTACGACAAATATAAGCTAGTCTCTAATCAAGTCACAAAGGAGGTTAGACAGGCGAAGGCAGATTACGTGAAATATTTGGCAAAAGGATGCAAATAAAAACAGCAATCAGTTCTTTACTTATGTAAACTCTAGAAGGAAGGGGTTGGATCAGATTGGTCCACTTAACATATATAGTTCGGCGATTAATGATCCTGCTCAAGTAGCTAAACTGAATGAGTATTCTGCATCTACATTCGAACATGAGGAGTTATTCAAGGAGGGGAATACCAGAAGTTTTATCAGAATCTAATAGGGAGCTAAGTGATTTTGTGATAACTGAGATCAAAGTGGAGGAGAAATTGTTGAAGTTAAACATAAAAATGGCACCTGGGGGCAGATGAAATGTATCCAGTTATAATGGAGGCAGCAAAGGAAGTAAGCAAACCCTTGGCCATAATTATGAGAGCATCCTTAGATTCAGGGGGAGTCCCCATGGACTGGAGATGTGCAAATATATCCCAATTCACAAAAGGGTGACACAAATAATTATAGACCTGTTAGTTTAACTTCTGTTCCGGGGAAAATAATGGAGTCACTGGTTAAAGAGATGATACAGGATCACCTGGAGAAGACAGCAGCAATAGTTCAGACACAGATGGGTTTGTTAATGGAAGTCTTGTCTGACCAATTTGATTGTATACTACAATGTGGTCACAAAGGAACTGGATGATAAAAATAATTTTGATATCATATACTTGGATTTCAGGAAAACTTTTGGTAGTATTGCACATGGAAGACTGCTGTACAAATTGGAGCAGTATGGCATTAAGGGCAAGTTATTGCAATGGATAATGGGATGGTTGAGTGAGAGACAGCATAGAGTGGTAATAAATGGACACTGCTCTATGGACTAATGTTATTAGCGGAGTCCCCCAAGGTTCAGTGCTGGACCCATTGTTGTTTTGTGTATATATCAATGATATTGATGAAGGTATATGAGGCCTAAAGTCCAAGTTAGTAGATGATACATAAAATGGCAGGGTTGTTAATGACACTAAAGACAGTACGCTACTGCACACCCAGGGTCCTGAGCTGGATATCATCATTCTTCTCTTTCCTGGTGATTCTCCTTCTACTTCTGACACACACACACACACACACACACACACACACACACACACACACACACACACACACACACACACACACACACACACACTCTCTCTCTCTCTCGCTCTCGCTCTCTCTCTCTCTCAGGGTAACTTGAATTTTTTTTTGGCTGGTGCAGCATAAGCTTTAGGCTTCCTTGCACCATACAGCTAAAAATAATAATAATAAAAATAATGATTGAGGTGTATAAGGCCTTGAATGGTTTGAGCAGGCTCAATGCTGAAAGGATACTTCTGCTTGCTCAAACTAAGAATCTGAGGGGGCATAGATTCAAATTGAGGAAAGACAGTTGTAGAATAGATGTGCAGAAGTTTGCCTTTAGCCATTGGGTAGTTGATTGCTGGAACAGACTTCCATCTCTTGTCGTGGAAGTTGATAGCTTAAATAAATTTAAGACTGAACTAACCAAATATTTGAAGTGGCCAGATGGGTGAAATGGGAAGTGTTTTTTTTTTTTTTCGACTGATGCTGTTATAAGCTTGCTTTCTTGCATCCTATGCCTCAACTAATGCTAATGCTAAGAGCTCGTTACTTATTAAAAACTTTTTTATGGACATGTATCCAAGGTATATGGTAATTATCACAACTTCATCTTACCTGATCTAAGCAGGCACGAATTAATAATGTAATGAGGTTAGATAATAGCTGACAGCTCCTCTTTTTGAGAAAGTTTAGCCTTTAAAATAGTTCACAGTAGAATGTAAAAATAGTAAATCAGATACTTAAACATTGATTCACACAAGCTGTATATTAAATTTTTATTTTTCAGGCACAAGCATTCCATCAAGAAATTCAGGATTTGCTGTTATGGTTAAGTGATACAGATGGCCAGCTTGTCACTTCAAAACCTGTTGGAGGGTTACCTGAAACTGCACGAGAACAGTTGAACAGATTCATGGTCAGTAAAGTACTTGTGTTCTTTTCTTATATAGATTAAGCTTAATGTGAAAAATTGTAGCTCTAAGCTTCTAAATGTTAATTTAGAAACATCTCTAAAAACAATTCACCTTTCTATTCTGCATATATAAATTTCGTGTGGAAATGATTAAATTAAAAGAAGGAAGACTAATAAGTTAAAGATCACTTAATTCTGACCACTTTGAAGTGCACTTCATTGAGTATGTCAAAACATAAATTTAATACAGTGAAGTAAACACAATGGCAAGAACTAATCTTTTCAAGAGAACACATTGTCATCTGTCGTATTATGCAATGTGTGCATGTATATGATAATTTTAATTATTAAAAGCAATTATCTATGAATAAAAAGCTCGTTTTGATTGGCTAGTAGAGAACTCAACTTTCTTGACACACCAGACATTAGTAAAATCAACCAGGGGTTTGGATTTTGGTGTGTGCAAATATTCTAATTAAACTTGTTATAGCAAGTTCTTCCATTGTGCAATTTTTACTGTCATTATTTAATTTAATTATAATTTTGGTATTATATAATTGTAATTTATGTATATTATTATGTGTATGTGTGATAAGTTCTGTTACTCTGTTTCTGGTATGTATGCTGTATTTGTGAAAGTAAGCATTTGTGTTTGATATATTGGAGTGTCCTTACCTGATGGAAGTTGACCCAATGTATTTGACTGAAAACCTTTCTTGGCAGCTGATTAAATATACTATATTATTTAAATCACTGATTTTATAAGAGGATATTTTGATATTGAGGAACATGGAACCCATAGTATGGGTTCCGTGTTCCTCAATATCATTAGTAAAATTGAAAAGGTAATTTTACATCTGTAGGCTTAAATATGTCTTTAATTTTGCTATCTAGAGAACTGTGATAAGGTAAAGATATGATTTTGTTGACATTTCCTAATGAGTTATTGAGTGGAGAAGATAAGTGTATGATGCATGTTATTATTTCATTTATGATGCAGAGGGGCTAGACCCTCAAGCTGAAAAATGAACACAGATAAAGTTCTTGATCCAGATTAACAGTAGAAGTGCAGTACTCTTTTTTGCCTTAGGGACCTGCATAAAAAGGACACTCTTATTTTCTAGGGGTGATGGGAAGGTTAATGCAAAAATTGTCCAGAATGAGTAGGCTCTAGAGTAAATATGGGTGCCTAAAAAAGTGCCTTGTTTTATAATAGTTAAATTCAAAAAATTGATAGTAGTGTCTTTTTCAATTTCAAAAGTATATTTCAATTGGGATGAGTAAGTTATTTTTTTTATTATTATTATTTATTTATTATTTTTTTTATGAAAACCTAAAAAACCGAGAGGTATCAGAACCTGTAGTACTTAGTACCGCTTGTGGGCTGAAGGTTGAGAAGATGGAAGCAGATAGTTGCTAACATTAGACTTGAATTTCTGTGCATTGTAATTTTCAGGAAATACTTATGAAGGAAGATTATTCCAGAAAACAGAAGTTGAATAAATAAATCAGGAAGAAAATTTGGCTCTGTGAGGTTGAAGTTGGACAGTAAAAGGATGTTGACTGGTCGCAGCATGTGTTTGGATTGCTTTGGAAGAGAGAGCAGGAATTGTAGAAGTTAATTCAGAAGAAAAGTGCCCATGAAAGTATCTATAGAAAAGGCATGCAGCAAAAACATCTATGAGACAGAGAGCTGAGTCATTCATTAACCTAACTGCCCTGTTTTGAATGGAATCTAGAAGCCTGAAAGAGGTTTTGGGGGCACCGCCCCAGATGTTAGAACAATATTCCATGATAGGGCAGATTTGCAATTTGTATAGAGTTGAACAGCTGTTTAGAAGAAAAGTAACAAAGAGGTCGAAAGAGAAAACCCATTTTTTTTAGATGCATATGAAGCAATATTTGTAATGTGCTTATGCCAAGAGAGATTAGAAGTCAGAGTAATCCCTAATAGAGATACACAATCTTTCCTAGATATCAGATTGTCACTGAAGGTAAGAATAGGAGCAGAAGAAACCTTTTTGCAAGATATAAGACAGGACTGAGTGTTAGAAAGATTAAAATCAACTAAGTTATCTTTGCCCCACTGGAGATCAGCATTTAAGGAATAGGTGGTGGATATTTAAGAAGTTGTTTGTGCAGGGCAAGGTTTCTCAAACTGGAAGGTGGAGTGCAATGTACTTTCAACAACAAATCAATGGAAGAAGGTCATTAATATACAGGGTGTCTCAAAAATACGCAGCATAACTTCAGGAATGAGTTCCTCATATGTAGACAATAAAAATATTTTATATCAGCATAGTTCTGGAAATGCTTGATTCCCGAGTTATTAACCGGAATGTCTTATCTCCCGCAGGTGATTTCCTTCATCACAAGGTACTGACAGAATCTGGTGGTTTTCCATTCTGACCATGTACCCAAATCAGGAACAAGCAGATATGCACTTTATGTACAGTTTGGCAGATGGCAATACTCTGGAGGCTCATCATTTGTACCCCAAAAGGTTCCCAGAACGACGATGTCCAGACAGGAAAACATTTGAAGGTATTTATCGCCGCCTTTGTGAACACAGGGCCTTTACACCTCATGCTGCTGACAGAGGACGACCAAGATCTATGACTCCTGAAGTAGAGGAGGAGATTTTGGATGTTGTGCATGCCACTCCTGGAATCAGCACAAGCAAAATAGCAATGCAACTGGCTGTTCAACGTTTGACTGTTTGGAGAGTGTTGCGAGAACCAACTGTATCCTTACCATCTGCAACGGGTACAGGCCTTGTCACCAATTTGGCTCGTCTTCGCGAGTCCATGAGACGTCGATGTGATGCCTGTATTCAGGCAGAAGGTGGAAATTTTGAACAATTACTGTAAGGTGATGTGAACAGTTAAGTGTCATAGACAGACCTTCAAAACTCGGAAACCAAGCATTTTCGGAACTATGTTGATATAAAATATTTTTATTGTCCACATATGAGGAACTCATTCCTGAAGTTATGCCGTGTATTTTTGAGACACCCTGTACAAGAGGAAAAGAGTGGGAGAAAGAATGGAACCTCATAGAACTCAAGTATTAGTGGGAAAGTTAGAAGACAGAGATCTGTCTATCATCAACTGCAGAGAGCATTCAGAGAAAACTGGATTCCCAATTATAAAAAACTGTTGGCAAACCATAAATGGTAGCTTATTTAGTAGACCTTTATGCAAAACACGATCAAAAGCCTTTGAAATGTCAAGCAAATTGCTTGAGTTTCCAGTGTGAAAGACCACGAGAGTAAGGGATGTTCAGCTCCCAAACCAATCTGTGTAAATTGCCAAGGAGAGCAACCTGGCTACTCGAGAGCATGCCAGCAGTGGAGGGATGAAAAAGAAATCCAAAAAACTAAAAACAGAGTTTGATATCTCCTACTCAGAGTCTAGAAAATGCATCCAACCAATAAATAGCAGGACCTTCATATGCTCAGGTTTCTGTGCAGGAAAATATATTGACCTGTACAGGAGCATATAATTTAACATCTATAACTATATGTTGCCTGTAAATAAACAGGAACAGACACAATTTGGCCTCAGTAGCCCTTGTGTTGTTAAGCTATATACCAACAACAACAGCACCACCTATAATACTTGAAACAATGGTTGTAGAGAATAAGGAGGTACCAGACGAATCAGTGTTGGAACTCTTTGCAGAGGAAGAAATGGACATGGGACAGCATCCATACTTCCCCAAAAAAGATAAATTCAAGACTGACAAAAGTATGCCCTCAGCACCTTGGAAGCCGTCTGATGGACCTGCCAAAATAATGGCTAAATTCCTACAATGGAATTGTCGTGGATTCGAGAAAAATATGGATGATGTCAAGGCCCTCCTGCAGAAACATGAGCCAGTCTGCTTTTGTTTGCAGGAGACTTAAAGGCAAATGATGACCCTGCCATGCATAACGTCCCAATTTTTCGTAAGGATAGAATTGCGGATGATCTTGCTCGTGGAGGAGTAGCTATCCTTGTGGGCTACCAGAACCCAGTTCAGCCCTTGCTACTTACAACTAGCATAGAGGCTGTTGCAATTTGCCTTACATTGGGAATTTTATTAACTGTCTGTGCTGTTTATTTGCTACCTGGGACTGACATCTCCCAGAAAGACCTTGATTCTCGGGGATTTTAATGGACATACTACCCTGTGGGTTAGTGCTAGCATCAATGGAAGAGGACGAGTCATAGAGCATATGCTAAATGACAATGAATTCTCCCTTCTAAATTTTGGAACAAACACTTTCTTCCAAATGCCTACCATATGTTTTCTGCCATTGATCTCTCTATCTGCTCCCTTCCTCTTCTCTCACTTGGGAAGTGGAGGAGAACCCATTTGGAAGTGATGACTTCTCTGTGATAACCTGCTTACACAGTGGGAGACCATGTCTGCTTTTAGGTTACCACGGTGGAAGTTTGATCAGGCTGACTGGAATGCCTTTCAACATCAGGAAAATTTTGAAATCACTGCAGTCAGTCAGGAACCTATCAGTGATGCAGTAAGGTACATTACAGAAAATATCGTCCATGCAGCTACATGTACAATATTCCTCTGATATCTCACCACGGCCAACCTTATATCCTTTAAATGCACACGAGCGAAAGCATGCTACACTAACCGTCAGAGTCAGAAGGAATCATGGATCCATTTTATGTCATCTATTACCCAGTCTGCCAGCGCTAAGGTGGTCTGGGATAAAATCTGGAAAATGAAGGGAAAATATACATCTCAAAAAAATAAATAAAATACTGGAGAATGATTTTGGAATGAGTAATGAGTTAATTAAATTTTTAGCTTCATAAAATTGGCACTGAAAGAAAAAAATTAAAATTATTTGAACTAAATATCGGAAATTTTTTGGAACAAACAGAGTACAAGCAAGAATTTTACAATAAAATACAAGAGCTTTTTATGTTCTGCGTGTCGCACATAATTTAAATTTAGTTGTGTCTGATACAGCACATGCTTCAACAACATCAGAATTATTTTTTGGAACATTACAAAGATTATACACGATTTGCACTGCTTCACCAAACAGGTGAGATATTTTAAAAAGGCATGTAAAAATTACTGTGAAATCTCTACCAGAAACAAGATGGAAGAAAAAATAAAAGCTGTTGAAGCAGTACGATATCAGTTACGGAATATTACAACTGCCTTAAATGAAATCAAAGAACAGGCCAAAGGAAGAGATGCAAAACTGCAGTCTGAAATACAAGGTTTGTTAACAGAAATTACTTCTTTTAAATTTAATATAAGTGTAGTTGTTTGGTATGAAATATTGAGTATTATAAAATAAAGTAATGAGTAAAGTAATAAAGCCATGTAAAGTAGTACAATTGATATGAACACTGCAATTATATTGATAGAAGGTGCCCTTAGTCAACTAAATGAATTGAGAATATCAGGATTTAAATTGTGTGTGAATAAAGCTATAGACATTGCAACTGAGTTGGAAGTACTGTCAGCATTACCAGAAGTGCGAGTTTACAGAAAAAAGTGTGAGTTTACTTGAAGAAATTCAGTCTTTGCAGCAGATTTTAAAAGGAAAAAAATTGGTTGCTTAGAATTATTGACATTTATTCAAGAAAAAAACTTAGTTCAATTATATCCCAACATTGTCATTTCTCTTCGGAATTATTATCATTGGCAATTACGGTTGCATCTAGAGAGAGGAGTTTAAGACACAAAATGATTAAAACATATTCACGAGCAACAATTGGCCAAGAAAGAATTAATGCATTGGTCATTATATCAATAGAACAAGATGTGCTAAAAGATGCGAGAACATTAGACGTTATATACAAATTTATATCTAGTAAATATCGTAAGGTAATGATGTAAAATCTTTTAAGTTTATAGACATAATGTACTAGTCTTTAAAGTTTAAATAAATGATAATGATTTGACTAATTTTTTGGGTGTTTCCTTTATTTTTCAATTTATGAAATTTTTCAATTTTACGAATATTTCGCCTGGGGCTGACAGAAATTTTGGTACTGCACTGTCTGACACATTCGTATTTGCTGAGGGCTAATGACCCTCCTATGTGCAAGTCCTGTGACACGGTTTTATCTATTAGACACATTTTAACTTACTGTCCATATATTAGCAATACTCATTTTACCACTTTTAACCAGTGGTAGGATTCAAATAATTTAACAACCGGTTCGCTG
Organism: Mastigoproctus giganteus; assembly: GCF_048544385.1. Lineage (NCBI taxonomy): Eukaryota > Metazoa > Arthropoda > Arachnida > Uropygi > Thelyphonidae > Mastigoproctus > Mastigoproctus giganteus. The sequence goes on along the minus strand of NC_143579.1, from coordinate 64,513,034 downwards.
CCCTAATGACCGTTCTAAGTATAAAAAAAACTATATACCGAAAGGTAGTTTATTATTTCATGCAGTTAATACTTAAATAAGAACAATAAAAGAGGTCCACAAAACTAGATTATGTTATAAGAAATAATTTTAAAATATTAATGAAAAAATATTAAATAATACCTGACAAAAAACAATAAAACTGTTATTTAAGATATTTCCATATTGCTTCTTGATTGGCGTCCTCGCTTGCAATTTTCTTCGCTTTTATCCGAGCATCATTGGCTGAGTGATTTATCCTTAACCACTGTAGGAGTAGGATCCCATTCCTTTAGAGGTAGGCCCATTAGACTAATAGTCATTGTGTTTGATATATTAGAAACAGTTAGGCGACTTCTCTTCTCTGAACATATTATTTTCATCTTTGAAAAACCCCTTTCCGCTTCTGCTGAACTTACAGCAATTGTTCTGACAATATTTTTAGCTCTTTGAACACTTTCAGGAATTGCATAATTCTGGGAATTTTTTTAAAACGTTTTCCAAGAAATCTCGATAATCATTAATATCAATTTGGTAATTAAAAATGTCATTAAATATGAGTAATTGTTCTTCAGCTGCTTTCCATGGAACTAGTACTTCTTCAATATTCCAGTAATCTGGCTCCAAAAAATTGAGAAATTGTAATTTATTCATATCTTGAAATTGGCTACAACTTGCTTTTAAATGTTCACAATCCATTAGTCTTTTTTTTTTTTTTTTTTTTCAAATTCGTTACGATGTTTTCTAAAAGTCTTTCCTGAGGAAGCCCGAGACAAATCGATGATTTTATACAAATTTTATATTTTTGAACGTTTCTGAAGTAATTAATTCAACCTTTTTTTTCGTATGGACCCTTTTCCTTTCCAAGCATTTGAAATGCTTTAATAGATCTTATCACGAGTTTTTCAGCCTTTATTAGGTCTATATTTCTTGCTTGCAGTGCATTTGAAAGAAGAGAAATTTCGTTTAAAATATCAATCATCAATGCCAAATCAGTTATAAAATATATATTTTCAAGACGGGCAGGCATACCTAAGTACTTTTTATTTGAATAAAAATAGTGATGTAGTGCTGGATAAGCGCACCACACAGCTAGGGTTGACCTTAAACTACAGGCAGCCCATCTTGGTCTCAAAATTCTACCAATCTTTATAATTTCAATTCCAAGTTGTTTGGATATTTCGGAAAGTTCAATTTGGTTCTTATTGGATTGATGAAAAATAGTATATATCTTATCAATAAATATTTTAAAATGATTTACTTGCTTTGTTTCCTTTATCGAATCATCTAAAACAAGATGGAGGCGATGATTTAAACAGTGCCATATTATTATGTTTGGAAACTCTTTTGCAATTCTAGTGCTCACTCCAGATTTTCTCCCAAGCATAACGCTGGCACCATCGGAGCAAAATTCTATTAATTTTTTTTCTAGGTAGTTCTTAGTAAACCCAACATTATTTAAACTTTCCATAACTGAAGAACATATTGTCTCTGCATCTTGTTTTTTCCAATTCAACTAGTTCAACGAAAATTGTTGGTGATGTAACTGAATCCAAGGCCAATTGTAATACAACAAATTCTGATTTTGGTTTCTTATTGAAAAAAATCTGTCAAACTCTGTTGCCTTTTCATCCTTTTAAGGGCTACTGCAAAAAATTTTAAAAATGTTTTATTTTAATATATTATAGAGCAGGAGCGAGCGGATATGTGCCAATATATTTGAATATTTTTACTGGTTCTGTCCACGTGTGGTCATATCATAAACTTTTATAAACAAAGCACTATGCTTATACCATTGATAAACATCAGTCAGAACATACATTTTCTTCATTTTATCGATACTAAACGAAAATTTCTTGCTGAATTAATAAATGGCATAGAATACCAGGCGCCCACCTTAGAGAGAACCCTGATCACAAGTGCCATTTTAACAACCGGTTCGCCGAACTCAACAAAAAATTAGGTATCGGTTCTGCCGAACCGGTGTGAACCGGCTGAATCCCACCACTGCTTTTAACCATCTGACTGAGCCTCATACACTCCATCAGATTTTATCCGACAATGACAAGTGTCAGCTGTTTTTACTTTTTTACAACTTATTAATTTATTTACATATATATAAAATAAAGCATATATTTTTAGAATTTATACTGCCTTTTATACATATATGCATTTTTAACTTTTAGACGAGATAACTTTTTCAAAGTTAACAGATTCTATTTTTACCTTTCCTTGGCACATAATAGCCATTGTTGTTAATGTGCCAAAAAAATTCTTAAACCAAACCAAACCAAGCATTCCATAGGAATGCAGTATATGTATTTATATATGTTTAAAATTCATTATTCTTTTTTTTTTTCTTTTTTTTTTTTTTTTTTTTCTTTTTTTTTTTTCAAAGAGTGCATCTGACATCACACATCTATCATCACACTTAAAGTTTGCTTAACCACATTTTTGAGGAACTAAACCCTGTCACTAACCAAATGATACTGGTACTTTTAAGCAACTTTTTGTTGACAAGAACTATAAGATATGTTTGAGTTTTCTTGTGGGAAATTAATTCATTGCATAACACATATCTAGTTTGTTTATAATTATACTTTCTTTCTAATTATACTCCTACAGAATTGCATAAAAGAATATTAAATTTTTTTATCATTCTTATTTCGACTCTGATTTTTGAGTTATTTCCTAGAACAGTAAGAAACAATTTTACCTGCTTTATCAGATGAATGCAAATAATAACTGTGCTGTTAATATTGAAAGAAAAGATAAAAAAAACCAATAATTTTTTAGTAGTGAAAAAGTCTGTTAATAGATTTCTAAATTGGTTCTCAGCCAGTTGCAATAAATGTACTTTTTCCTCTGCATTTCTGACTGCTCAAAATGTTAGCCGTGCCAAAATTAATCAATTTAAAAATTATGGGACTGAACATGAGTTCTGTATTGATCTGAAAATGAGACATCCTGAGGAATTTCATGATAAAACATTACCACATTCAAAGAAATTCAGAGTTAAAATATCAGCAACCCTACTGTGAACTCAGATTGGAATGTTAAGACATTGGATGGGCTCAAAAAAAATTAATTAATTAAACAATTGAGGTTTGGAAATATAGCAACTGTGAAGCCTCAATCTGTAGCCCAGCTTTGGCCCAGTGACCTTTTTTTTTTTTTTTTTATTCTTAAAGCTTGAAGGACATCTCCAAGGCAACAGACATGATTGTGAAGAAATTCCAGCAGCAATGAAGAGATCAACCTCTCAGCCAAAATAATTTTACATGAACAATATACAAAAATATTTTAAAGCATTAGACAAAATGTAGAATTATGCAGAAAAATGATATATAAAATTGGACAACTTTTTTATCTATGAGATTTTTTTTTTTTCGTTACAACATAATTATCATCACCTTTTGCTTTTCACTGTTGACTGCATGTGTATGAATCAACAAAACACATTTGTAGAGTTTATGCATTAAGAACTGTCTTTTGTTTTCTTATTGTGTTTTGATATCAAACAATGTATAGAAATTATGGAAAAAACATTTAATACAAATTCGAATAAAACATTTATCACTGTAAAACGAGTTTGATGAGGCACCATATCTGGATATAAAAATATTGTTGTACTGGATAGCAAAAGATAACCTTTTCATTACCTTAAAAATTTATGTAGCTCTGAATCCATTAGAGCAGACCCATAAATTTTTAAACTGTTCTGTAAATTTAGGCAGCTTTCTTCATTACACTGTTAAATGTTTGTTATAAAAATGAAGGAAAATTAAACACAAAATATTTTGTTTCATATTTTGAGTGTTTTTATTTAATTTGGAGTTTTATTCATATAGGAATTGTACAATGATCTGGATGGTAATCGTTACAAAGTGGAATCAGTACTACAACAAGGTCAAACTTATCTAAAGCGATCAGGTGAAGGATCAGCTAAAAATTTACAGCACAGCCTTCGTACACTCAAGCAAAGATGGGATAGTGTTTTGAATAAAGCAAATGATAGAAAGGTACTTGTCCATTTTTATTTTAAGTGTGTGTAAATTTACTCACAGTTATAGGGCATATTAATATACGATGCAGTATAGATGAAAAGATTCACACACTGAAACTAATCAGTCAACTACACTTTTCTCTTGTCTGCAGATTAATACCAATAAATTTTGTTCTTATAGTTGCTTTTATATCTGTAGATATTTAGAAGATTCCCTTGAAGGAAATAAATACTTAATTCATGATCATTTTAATAATGTACTGTATCCTGTACTCTCTGTTCATCATATTAGAATGGCTCTGGTGCTTATTATTTCTTGTGGCCAAGAGATTTCTCTGTGCTCAACTGAGTTATTTAAAAGTGACATAGTTCTTATTTTTTAATATTCTTTTAATTTAATTGTAGTAACTCTTAAAAGTCTCTTTTGTGGTATTAACTCTACTGAAACTTCAACCACATGATCACTTGGCACTACTCCTACCTCCTTGTGGTGTAGTTGATAACCTGGGTGGTGAAAGAGCAAAAAAGGAGTGAAAACTGACTTTAATATCTTCCCACTTCCAGAGTCAACAAGCTCTTGACTAGCAACATCAGACCTGAGTGCCAAGAATTTTGTGTGACAGCAATATTGCTAAAAGTGACTATACAGTTTTTTCTTTTGAGTTCTGGTGCTTATTAAATTTCCTTATTTAATAGAAGCTTGTCTCAAAAAAGTATTTGAAGAATGCAAGGAAAGAAAGTTCTCTTTTTTTTTTTTTCTAGTTTATTTACTAATACTTACTACTCATTGATTGGTCACACTGGCACTATTTCTGCCTCCCTGTGGTAAACCTGGGCAGGAAGAGATCACCCAGGGCCAAAAGGAATTGCTATGGATTCTACCACTATGGACACTGACATATTCCTGACATAAGAATATCAAAGCCTAGTGGAGGCTCTAATGCCTGATATTAGAGCCTACATAAACCTAACAAGCATTATCAGTAGGCACAATATTGCCTATGTAGTCCTTGCACTAACAGTCACAACAAACCTCCAAGCACACTGAATAGTACCTGCCTATTGTGACTGAATAATTATGAGAGCATCTTTGTATTCAAGGGAGGCACCTGCAGACTGGAGATATATGAATGTATCCCAATTCACAAAAGAGGCTCAAAGGGAGACATGAGTAATTATAGACCTGTTACCTTAGCTTCTGTTGGTAGCCAGGTGGGCAGGAGCAGCAGTGCATAGCACACGCTTCTTGATTAGACCGTGGTTCAAGCCCATGACCACCAAATACGGAGGATGCGGAAAGGTCAGGGAATGACCACCGCATATCCCCGGAGCAATATGGCCTTAGTTGCTAATGTTCCTAAAAACCAAATAAACAACAACAAACAGCTTCTGTTGCAGGGAAAATAATGGAGACTAGTTAAAGAAGTAGTGCAGGACCATCTAGACAGGAGTGCAGTTATACTTCAGTCATAGCATGGATTTGTTAAGGGGAGATCTTGTCTGACCAATCTGATTGGATACTATGATGCAGTGACAAAGGAACTGGATGAAAAAATAATTTTGATATCATATACTTAGATTTCAGGAAAGCTTTTGATGCTGTTGTACATAAAATACTGCTGTACAAGTGTGGTATTAATGGATAAAGGGATGGTTGAGTGGGAGAAAACAGAGAGTGGTTATCATGGACACTGCTTTTCATGGATTAATGTTTATTAGTGGAGTTCCACAGGTTCAGTGCTGGTCTTGGCGCATTATAGCCTTAGTAGCTAATGCGCCAATAAAATCAAAACCATACCATACCAGGTTCAGTGCTGAGCCTATTTTTTTTTTTTTTGTCTTTATTAATAATATTGATGGCGGTGTATCAGGCTTATGTCTAAGTTTTCAGAGGATAAAAAGTTGGCAGGGTGGTTAATAGCAGTAATGAAGCTCTGCTGCTGCAACAAGATCTAGAAAAATTATGCAAATGGAATCAAAAATGTTAATTGAAGTTTAACATTGGCAGATGCAAGGAACTGCATATGGGTAGCAGTAATCCCAGAGTAACATACCAAATGTGTGGTACTGCATAAACATTAGTGGCAAAGGAAAAGGACCCAGGGTAGTTCTCTGAGCAGTGTAGATAGGCTACCAGGGCAGCTCATGAGGTTTTGTCAAAGATATACAGGAATTTTTCTAGCAGGGATAAGAAGATGATTATCTTATTGTATAAGCCAATGGTCAGGGTGCATGTTGAATATGCATACAGGTCTGGAGTCCTCATTTTAGGAAAGGTGTAGAGATGCTAGAAGAGAAGAGCAATAAGATTGGTGAGGGGAACAAAGGAGTGCTCTTACCAAGAAAGGTTTCAGTTCTGCAAATTGCAGTATCCGGAGAGACTAAGCACCTGCAGGGTGATCTGATTAAGGCGTTTAAAGCTTTGAATGGCTTGAGCAAACTCAGTGCAGATGAGATCTTTCTCTTGCTCAGACTATGCACACGAGGGGGCATAAATTCAAATTGAGGAAGTGGTTGCAGAATATATGTGTGGAAATTTGCCTTCAGCCAGTGGTTCATTGATTGCTGGAGCAAGCTCCCATCTGTTGTTGTGGAAGTGGATAGTTTGAATAAATTCAAGCAAGAACTAGACAAACTATTGGAGGGGATGGATGGGGGTATTAGGTATGTTGAGGATCTGACAGCACCTGGGATTTCTCCCATCTCTGTGTATGTTCTCTGTATTGGACAAGCCAGAAATTTAAAGGTGTGTAGGGTATGTAATATGTTGTGCCCCTAGTGAGACCCGATGTTACCAATACCAGCCATGGGGAGGCCGGCCGGGTGTTACCAATATTTGTACTCTGGCAGGTCCTGCCACTTACTTTTCTGGGATTTCAGTGGCTAGGACCAAAAAAAAAAAAAAATCACGGTTGAAATTAATGATACTTAACAACTTAGTATGCGACATGGGGCTGTTTGGTAAAAGTGAGTTTTAAAAACCAAATAGGTTTGGGCAAGAATTTTGATGTTCTCTTTTAATTTTGACATGTAGGGCTAAATGCTGTGGAAGACAAAAGTTTGGGGGGAGGCTGAAGACTCAGGAGAAGAAATTGGAAGTAAGGAGCCGATAGAGTAGATGGCCCCTGCAAGCAGTGAAGCATGCCCGTGCCCCACCAGAGTGAGAAAATTGGGAAGGAGAGGCAATCCTTCCCCCCTTCCCAGGAATTTGGAAAGAAAGATCCGCTCAAGAGAGTGCGGATTTGGGTTGCCAATGGCCTGTCCCGGCGGGAGAGTATATATCATCTCCGTCAGTTTGCAGTCCCTGAAAAGCTGGCCGTTGAGTCTCATCCAGGTGGGACACTAATAGGGAGTTAAATCTGGGATGTCATCTTTCCGGACTGCATATAGTCTGGGTCCTATTTTCTGTTCATTATCTTGGGGTCATAATAAAGTCTACTGACTATCACTATGGGGTTTTATCCCTTCCGTGATCTTTACTAGTCCTTACATTACCTTTTGTCATTATGTAGTGGGTCTATGCTGCAAGGTCTTGGGGCAGTGTCCCTTTGTTCTGATGCCATGAATATTTAAAGGTGTTTTTCGCTCCCATTGGCGGTAATTATGCCTCTTGTGGTTAGACAATATAATGTCACTTGTCTTTTTCTAGTGCATTTTGTAGTCAGTCCAAGGTCTGTATAGTCGGCTCCTCTGTGTCGTCTTGCTGCTATTTGCAGGTTTGGTTTGCCTCATTCTGTTAAGGTCTTCTGTATATGGCGGTTAGTGTTTGCCGCCTGGTAAATAATCCCTGGGCATAATCAGTTAAGACTAAGTATTCCTCTTGTGTATCTATTAGATGTGACTCAAGATTCCCTTGGTAGATAGTGAACTCTAGTCATTAGTCTGCATCTAAGGTCTTCATATTGGGCACACTCAAACATAATGTGCACCCAACTTTCTTGTTCCCCGCAAGTATAGCGCAGGTCCTCCACTATTCCCAATGCTGTAAGCTTTGCATTGAAAGCCCCATGACCTGTAAGGAGGTAGGTTGTGTAAAGTCTGGGTTACAGCCAGGTTGGGAGAATGGGGTATAATCTTGTCTACTTCCGGGATGAACTTTTTGGTGATATTCCCTTTTGTTGTGTTTGTCCAGCAGTATTGCCAGGTTTGTTTTAGGTATTTCTGCAGCCTGTTCTTTTCAGCTTTGTGGGTTGCTCTGTTATCCACTGTGTTGTCTAGATGGGTGCAAGGCATTCCATTGGTTATATAATAGGTTATTCCAGTGCGTACAATGTCCAGGTCAAGGGGAAGGGCTCTGGCCAAGACCTGTAGGGCAACAGTGCTAGTGGTGCTGCAGACTCTGGTAATGGTTAACAGGATAGTTCTATGGATTAAGTCAGTTATGCATCTGTTTATGCCGGTTGATGCCTTGTGATACCAAACCGCAGAGGCATATGTTATAGTTGGTAGGAATGTCATTTTATAATATAAGGAGAGTACACGACGTTTAAGTCACCAGTCACGACGGACCACACGGGCTAACGGTGCAGAATACTTCCTTAGATGTGCGAGATGCTGCTTGAAGGAAAGATTACAATCTAATATTACCGCCAGGTACTTAAGTTGGCTTTGGAGTTTAATTGTGGTGTTGTTCACCTTTATTTGAGGCAGGCTGCACATGTCAAGGGAGCCTTTCAGTAAGATTGAGGATGTCTTAGTCGGTGAGATTTTTAGGCAATGTAAGAGGGTCCAGTCCTGTAGTATCTTGATGTCATGGTTTGCTTTTACCTCCAACTGTGCTCTACTGTCGGCAGCAATTTTCAAGATCAAGTCGTTGGTGAAAGCTTGCGTTTGGACATCACCCAAGATCCATGGCCAGGAACTCATCCAAGACAATGTTCCACAGGAGCGGCCCCAGGATGGGGGCAACTCCTGCAGACACGGCAGTTTACCCTACCATAGGGTGCCATTACCCTAATACTCCTGTCCGTATGGTAAGACTTGATAGTAAGATACAAGTTGCAGGGAAGGTTGGCCCGCCTTAGTCTTGCCAGGACGCACGGCCACCAGATGGTGTCGAACACCCTGGCAAAATCAATGGAGATGATTAGGTAGTATTTACCGTTGGAGCTGGCCACACCGTGCAGCAGATGTCTACTGTCGAAGACTCAGGCTTAAAGCTAAACTCGGTAGACATGCAGTTCAGCACTCTTGTAATGTGTGTCAATTCGTGCATATAGCATTCTCTCAAATAGTTTGCTGGTCACTGGTAGCAAAGCTATCGGTCTGTAGGTGGTTGGCTGTTGTGGAGGTTTTATGGGTTTTTTTGGGATCAGCTTCAGTCCTGCAGTCTTCCAGTTTCTTGGGAAGGTGCCTTGGTCCATTACTTTTTTGATAATTTCTGGCTCGAGATAATCGAGACCAGGGCACTTATTATTTCTTATGTGATTTGCCGCAGATTAGATATCATCTAGCGTGAAGGGTGGTTCACAGGAGTCAGTGATGTACATGTCATTTTCTTGGCAAATTCTATGCTGTTCAGGAGAAGTAGGCATGGCAGTCTCCGGGAAAATAGCACCCAGAATATTTGTGATTGAATGTTGCCATGTGGTGGTGTTTGGCTCCCCTGCGGTGTCAGTGTGGTAGAAATAACTCCCCCCCCCCTGGGGAGTTTGTTTGTGATTATCCTATAGACTATCCCCCAGGGCTCAATATTTCGTATTATGCCTGCCAAGTTTTCCCAGGCTCTTTGTTTGCTCTTGTTCATTGCATCCGTATATCTGTTTCTTGCTTCTCTATAGTGCTCCTTCAGTATCTGGACCTCATCAGCAGGCAATGTGCATCTTGCCCGTTGAAAGAGTTTTCTTCTTTTTATGGTCTCCCTCCTGAGTTGCTGGATCTCGCAAGTCCACCAAGGGACTGCTCCAGATTTGGGATTTCTCCTCTTCATTGATGCTTCACTCACCACAAGTATTATTTCCGTTACCCTCTTTTGATTCTCGTCTTGGTCCCCATTCTGGTTTGTTGTTTCCAGGTGTCGAGCCACAGCGGGCATTAAGACTTCTCTGAACCTTTCCCAGTTTGCCCGGCAAAGCGATTTAGTGTTTGTTTAGGTATGGGAAGCCTGTTTAATGATCTTCTGATTTGGTAGGTAATCACCCTGTGGTCGGAAGTCATCCACGTGTCTCTGACGACCCAATCCTCAACGTACCCCGCAAGGTTTCCCGTGGACAACCTGACATCAATAGTTGCCTCCCACAGGGTATTACAAAATGTAGGCATCTGGTGTGGTCTGTTCAGGATAGTGAACCGGGAGTTTGAGAGAAATTCTCTAAAATCTGTCCATTTCTGGTACCTCTCCTGTCTGGGGTCAGACTGTGGCAGGCTGGGAAATGGCAGTTTACATCTACCCCAATTATGATTCTTTGATCAGTGAGCATGTCGGTCAAGGCCTGCAAGTACCTGGTGATAGGTGCAATGTCCTCGCCTGACATGCTGTAAAGGGCCACAGCATAGATTTGGCCCAATGGCATTAAGATGTGAGTACACGCCGCCCAGGGTGCACAAAGCTGTGTTACTTAAGTCACAGTATAATCGGGATTGTGGACCACAACCACAGCCCATGGGGTGTCACTCTCATCGTGGACTATTTTGTATGCTGCCGGATATCCGCACACTCGTTTTGAGTGGGTATGTGGTTCCTGTAATAGTAGGACGTCAGCTGCTGCCTTGTCCGCTATGACTCTAAGTTGCTGGACCACTGCCCTAGCTCTCTGAACGTTATGCTGTATTATTGCAATTTTGGATCTGTTGTACTCTTTAGGGGGTCTCTCCATAGTCAGTTCATGACTGATTCAACCCTTTTACTTTAAGATAAACTGGAAAGTTTGGGTCTCATAATGAGAGTGGTCCATTTTCCCTGCCGTTTGCACAGATTACAGTTTGCACAGATTGGATCTTGCTCCTTGTTTGGACATGTTTTATATCCATGTCCCCTACCAGAGCAGTGACGGCAGGTTGATTCCATTTGTGTACACGTATGGGTTATGTGGCCAGTATTTACAACACTAGAAGCATTTCGGGATTGCCACATGCTCCCAAAATCAGTGTGATCCCCATTCAATGTAGATTCTCTCTTGATTCTTTAGTTGCTGTCAGACGGTCGGAGCCAGCTCTAGGACCCAGTTTCTGTTTGGTCGTGCCCTAGATCTGGTGGAGTACCTGGGCTGCACCAGAGTTCACTGTTCCTGAGTTGCTGGGGGATGTCTCTCAGATTTCTGTTTATGATCTCTGTAGCTAACTGTTCCAGGGTTAGGTCCTTGTCTGTGTCAAAAACAATGATAGCAGGTCCTTTTTTTTTTTTTTTTTTTTTTTGCAATTCTGCAGTCAAACCCAAGGTGGCAATTTTTGGGTTATCCATTATCGTCTGTATGTCTTCGTTTCCCTCCATTTCAATAACGATTCCTACATTCCTCGTTTTTTGGATGGACTTTATCGTAGTAGCTTTGAGGTCATCCTTTAGTTCCTTCATCACAGTTGTCTTTATTTCTTCACTGGTTCTCTTTCCTTGGGTGCCATCTGTGGCCACAGGTCTAAACACAACCAAGTTGGGTGTCATCAAGAGAGGCTGCTTCCTTTTTTGGGGCCCGTTCTGAGTTTGTTTTCCCTGATTTTGGTTACTCCTCGGCGTTTCAGCATATGTGGGAACACGCTGTTGCATTTTATTTGCCCCACAGTCATTATAGGCCTGCAGCCTCAGGGTGACCTTTTCATTCTCCACATAGGTCTTTAGCATTAGTACAGGCGTATGATGCAAGAAAGCAAGCTTATGCAGCATCAGCCAAAAAAAAAAAAAAAAAAAAAAAAAACCCTTCAACTTCACCCCTCCATTCTTCCGAAATACCTGTCCAGCTGAGCCTTAAATTTATTTAGGCTATCAACTTCCACAACAAGGGATGGAAGTCTGTTCCACCAATCAACTACCCGCTGGCTAAAAGCAAATTTCCGCACATCTATCACATCTATCCTACATCTGTCTTTCCTCAATTTGAATTTATGCCCTCTCAGGTGATTATTCTGAGCAAGAGGCAGTATCTCATCAGCATTGAGCATGCTCAAACCATTCAAGGCTTTGTACACCTCTATCAGATCACCTCGCCGGTGCCTAGTCTCCAGACACTGCAATTTGCAAAACTTAAGCCTTTCTTCCTAAGAGCAACCCTTCGTTCCGTTCACTAACCTTGTTGCCCTTCTCTGTACTCGTTCCAGCAGCTGTACATCCTTCTTGAAATGAGGCCTCCAGACCTGTATACAGTACTCAAGGTGTGGCCTGACCATTGCCTTATACAAGGGAATAATCACCACCCTATCCCTGCTAGAAAAATTCCTGTATATCATTGACAATACACAATGAGCTACTCTTGCAGCCCGTCTGCACTGCTCAGAGAAATTCATATCTGCCTGCACAATTACCCCCAGGACCTTTTCATTCTCTACCACTGTCAGTGTAGTACCACAGAGTTGATACGTTGCTCCGAGGTTGCTGTTTCCCATATGTAATACTTTACATTTGTCAATGTTAAACTTCATTTGCAACCTCTCAGCCCATCTGCTCAACCTTTCCAGATCCTGTTGCAGCAGCATAGCGTCAGTAGCATCCTTAACTACTCTGCCAACCTTTGTATCATCTGCAAACTTGGACATTAAGCTTGATATACCATCATCAATATTATTTATAATTACAGAAAACAATAATGGACCCAACACTGAACCCTGAGGGACTCCACTAATAACATTAGTCCACGATGAGCAGTGTCCATTAATTACCACTCTCTGTCTTCTGCCACTCAACCATCCCTTTATCCATAGCAACAATTTGCCACCAATGCCACACTGCTCCAATTTGTGCAGCAGTCTTCCATGTGCAACAGTATCAAAAGCCTTTCTAAGATCCAAATATATAATATCAAAGTTATTCCCTGCATCCAATTCTTTTGTGACTACATCATAGTATCCAATCAAATTGGTCGGGCAAGACCTTCCCTTAACAAAACCATGCTGTGTCTGAGCTGTAACTGAATTCTTGTCAAGATGATCCTGCAGTGCTTCTTTAACCAGTGCTTCCATTAATTTTCCTGGAACAGAAGTTAAACTCACAGGTCTATAATTACTTGTGTCAGCCTTTGATCCTCCTTTGTGAATTGGGGTTACATTTGCACATCTCCAGTCTGTGGTTACCTCCCCTGAGTCCAAGGAAGCTCTCATAATTATGGTAACGGATTGCTTACTTCCTTTGCTGCCTCCTTTAATATAACTGGATAAATCCCATCCACCCCAGGTGCCTTTCTTGTATTTATCTTCAACAATTTCTCCTCCACTTTACTCTCAATTATTACAAGATCATCTAGCTCACTGCCAGTGTTTACTTCATCTATGGCATTCCCTTTCCTGAATAACTCCTCATGTGTGAATGTAGATGCAAAATATTGATTTAGTGTGTTAGCTACCTGAGCAGGATCATGAACAGTTGAACCATCGATATCAAGTGGACCAATCTGATTCATCCCCTTCCTTCTAGAGTTTACATAAGTAAAGAACTCCTTGCTGTTTTTCTTTGCATCCCTTGCCAAAGATTTCTCGTAATCTGCCTTCGCCTGCCTAACCTCCTTTGTAACTTGGTTACAGATCAACTTATATCTATCATAGGCTTCTGTGTCACATGTTAATTTATATGTATCCCATGCATTTTTCTTCTCTGCCATATGTCTCATTAGTTCATCTGACATCCATTTAGGCCTGAACCTTGAACAATATTTCTTAGTTGGTATGTAAAGCCTAGTAACTTTCAAGATAAGTTCTTTGAATGCTTCCCATTTTGAGTTTGCTGTTGGTAACATCATCAGTTGGTCCCACTGTATAGAATTTAAATACTGTCTCAGACCATTGTAGTCGCCTTTACGAAAGCAATAACCCTTCCCTTTACCCCTGATGGTAGTTACCTCCTTGAGTAAATCCCACTTCAGCACACTGTGATCACTGCCACCTAGTGGTTCCTGTATCTGCAGATTCTTAATGCATGAAGAATCTCTACTGATAATCAAATCAAGAGTATTGCTCCCTCTAATTGCCTCCCGAACATGCTGATTTAGAAAACAATCATCCAATAAATCCACAAAAGCCTTGCTAGTATGTGAGTGACCAACCCACAAATTCCAGTCAATATCTGGGAAATTAAAATCCCCCATTATAAGACTCTCTGATTTACTGGCCCACTATTTCTCTGTACAGTTTCTTATTATACTCATCAGAGTCATTAGGCCTATAGCACACTCCTAATCTCAATTTTGATCTCCCAATGTTTATGTCACACCAAACTGACTCGACACTGCACTGTCCAGCGATGTCGACTGGCTTCACTTCCTTGGATTTTGTGTGTTTCTTAACTAATAGCATAACCCCTATTCCCTTCCTATCCTGTCTATCCTTTCTGTAGACGTTGTACTCCCCAAATTCCAGTTCTGTATTACTTATATTTGTGTGACACCACATCTCTGATATCCCAACAATATCCACCTTTGATGCTTTGAGCAATACCTCAAATTCATCAAATTCATTTACCAAACTCCTAGCATTGGTGTACATGCAAGTATACATGCACCTATTCTTTTTCTTAGCTTCCCTAACACAACCCATGTGTTTACTTGTACCCCAATGACTCCCAGCAGTCTCTGAAATATTCTGCATCTTATTTTTCAAGCTGCTGCTCATTCCAAAGAAGCAGTGCAATAATCACTTTCACCTCTGCCAGTGGCTACTGTTAATCTATTAGTCCTTGTATCCCCCCCCAATCTTGCAGTTTTCCGACCCACCTAGCACTGCTAGGTGGGTCGGAAATAGCATCAGCAAACATTCTGATGCTGATAGCTCAATAGCATCAGCAAACATTCTTGCACCCTTTCTATTTAAGTGTATCCATCCCTGTAGAAGCAGTCTCTCCTGTTAACAAGTACAGACAAGGCTGAAAAAAATTCTACCCCTTGAGCCTTGCACAATCTTTCCAGGGCCGAATTGATCGACAGGGCTCTCATCATATACTCCCTCCTATCGTGTCTGGGCAGAATTGAAAAAGTCTTGAAAAGGATAGTCTCCATCTTGTTAAAGATTGTTAGATGGGGGGAAGTAAGTCTGTTTAGGGTCAAAGGGCATCAGGGGTTCCCCCATCTCCGCGTAGTTTACATTGTGGTGTGTTACAGTACGCTGTAAATGCCAGAGATTTAAAAGTGTGTGGGTCTTGGATCATTTAGTGTTGCGCACCATTGTTCTTCTGGTCGTTTAGCCGCTGGACCCCTGTTGGAGCCCAACGTTGCCCCACTTACATCCCGTGGAGGCAGACCAGGAACCCAGTAGTTTATATATACTCTGGCAGATCCTGCCACCTAATTTCCTGGGATTTCACTGGCTAATACCTAAAAAAAAAAAAAAAAAAAAAAAAAAACAGGGGGACACTTATGTTTATAAAAAGCCAAGAGTCGATAGGGAAGGCAACCCCAGGTGGTCAGTAAGGCCTCACCATGCCTCACCAGGCAAAGTATATAGGGTGGCAGGGGAGGGAGGAGACAGGTAGACCATCTCCTCCTCCCCTGCCGGGGGGCCCCGGGTGCCAAGCGTTCCGTGACCAAGCGATTTCTTTGCGTATCTCAAAGCGTTATCTCTAAAGAGCCTTCAAGTGATAGATTATATTTTGTTTCAACAACCGTTTTCTTTATTTATTAATTAGTGTAGCTCTTTTGCACTAGAAGAAGTAGGCAAAGGCCCAGAAAGGAAAGTTACCTTTCTGTTTTTTATTTCTAATAATACTAACTAACTAACTTAGCCGCTTGGTCACCTTGTGGCACTGCTCCTGCCTCCCCGTGGCGGGGCCGGAAATCTGGGTGGTAAAACCAACCCCCAGGGCCAAAAGGAGCAAAACATGGACTGTGACAATTTTCCACCGATTAGGAATGCAAATCCAAATACACTGGATTTGCACACACCCGATAATGACTTATCCAATCCAAAGAGACTGAGGACGGATGCTCCCCGAATGGAAAACCCAAGTTTTCTGATTCTGCATTCGCTAACTAACCAATCGTTGGGTAGTTTATCACCATTCCTCATTCAAAAATGTCTTGAGAGCGTAGCTGGCTCCCCTAAAATGGTACGACGACTGAAATCTGGCGACCTGCTTGTTGAGACCACCAACTCAAAACACTCTGAGTCTCTACTCAGACTCACCTCATTTGGTGGAGTTTCAGTTAAAGTGTCCCCACATGCCACACTTAATTCATCCAAAGGCGTTATTTCTGAATGGGACCTAATGAATGTATCAGAAGAAGAAATTGTTCAGGAACTGCAGGACCAGAAAGTCACACAGGCAAAACGAATTATGATGAAAAAAGATGGAGAACTCCTTCCAACTCGTAGCATAATTTTGACATTCAGCTCACCTAATTTACCTTCATCCGTAAAAGCAGGGTATTTGCATTGTCGCATTCGCCCATATATCCCGAACCCAATAAGATGTTACAAGTGTCAGAAATTCGGACACTCACAAACAGTCTGTCGAGGAGACCCCGTATGTCCTAACTGTGGTTCAAAAGATCATTCCCAGGCTGACTGTAAAGCCCAGGCTCCACTCTGCGCCAATTGTAAAGGTAACCATCCAGCCTTTTCTAAAAATTGCGAACAATGGAAATATGAGAAAAAAATTCAGAAATATAAAATAGAAAAGAAAGTTTCATTCCCAGAAGCCAGAAAGCAAATACAACTAATCACGCCTAGACGCACGTATGCTGAAGCCGCTACAAAGTTTCATTCAGTATCGGTGCAGACTGATACATCAATACCTCCAAATACCTCTATTTCAGAATGGGCTCGTTCCCTGCTCATTTCTGCACCTCAACCTTCAAAGCAACAGATTTCTACTAGAGCTAACAATACACCAGTCACGATACCACCTTCTGCCGGTGCAGATCCCGTAAGATCCGTCCAAGCAGATAACGCAGATTCTAATCGAAAACAGACATTTGACTCCTCCCTTATGGATACTAATGAAATTTCCAATCAAGATGATACCGAAACCATTCTGGAGATCCATCCAGAAGATGAAATAGACCAAAGACCGGTTTTCTCAAAAAGAGAAAGGATTAAAATTGACCGTGCCAAACAGACTTCCAAAAAGCAGTCAGATTCAGTTCCTTCATCTAAATTGAAATAATGAACAACGTTGTCCAATGGAATTGTAGAGGCTTTAGGAGCAACATTGATGACATATACGACATAATTAAGCAGCATAAACCAGTGGGCATCTGCCTACAGGAGACATATCTGACTCCTCAGGTATCTCCTTTGATAAAAAACTATACTCTTTTCAGACAAGATAGACCTATTGCAAATAATGCTCGTGGTGGAGTAGCCATACTCATAGATTCGCGAGTCCCATGCAGACGCATTTCTTTACAAACCTCTATAGAAGCCGTTGCTACCCGAATAGCAATTGGCATCACTCTGACTCTTGTTTCGATCTATCTACCACCCAATCATCCGTGTACTATTCACGAACTTGAAAATCTTATAATGCAGTTGCCAACCCCTTTCTGTTTATTGGGCGACTTCAATGGACACCATCCATTGTGGGGTTCTCCCAATGCAGATGGACGAGGGCAACTCATTGAAATGCTCATTGACAGACAAAACTTAACCATCCTAAATACTGGTTCACCCACTTATATCCATCTCCCAACAGGAACAGTGTCTGCAATAGATCTATCAATATGCTCTCCGATCCTCTTTCCTAATATTGAGTGGACAGCTCTAGATGATCCACTAAACAGTGACCACTACCCATTAATCTGTAAGATCCAAACATCACGCTCTTCAACTGCAAAAAACCAAATAAAATGGAAATTTACCAAGGCAGATTGGGCCAAGTATACCTTTCATGTTTCATTTGATAAACAGATCATTGAATCCTTCCCAATTGACACAGCCACTGATCATATCACCAAAGAAATTCTAGCAGCTGCATCCATTGCCATCCCACAATCACAATCAGTCACCTACAGACCTATAAATTATTGGTGGAACGATGAATGTAAGAATGCCAAAAAAGAAAAAAACCGAGCGTGGAATATATTTCGCAAATACCCTACTACCAACAACCTTATAAATTATAAGAAACTAAGAGCCAAAGCCCGACACATCAGAAAGGAAGCTAAAAAAAACTCTTGGATCCGATTTGCGACTTCAGTAAATAAAAATACTGATGTAAGAACAATATGGAAAAAAATAAGACAGCTAAATGGCAAATTTCCTCCATTATCCTCGCCAATATTCAACTGGAATGGACAGGAGCTTTCTAGTCCTGCAGAAATTGCGAATACTCTAGGGACAATATTCTCCCAGTTGTCTGCCTCGAACTCGTATGATCCGTCATTTCAGAAGATCAAAGCCTCAGCCGAAAAATCAAAACTTAACTTCAAAACCGCTGGTTCTCTACCATACAATCAGACACTTACTATGATTGAACTTCAAAAAGCTATATATTCCTCAAAGAACAGTGCTGCTGGTCCTGACGGAGTATATTACATAATGCTTCAACATTTAGACAATAAATCACTGTCATTGCTGCTGACCTTTTACAACCGTATATTCATTGAACATTCATACCCCACTCGCTGGCATCACTCCTATGTAGTGGCAATTCCCAAACCAGGCAAAGATCATTCTATCCCTCACAATTATAGACCCATCTCTCTTACCAGTTGTTTGAGTAAAACATTAGAAAAAATTATACACCGCCGATTAACATGGTATCTGGATTCAAAACATCTAATCTCTGATAACCAGTTTGGTTTCAGAAAAAATCGCTCATCCCTAGATCTTATGGTTAAAGCTGAAACAAATATCAGGAATGCATTTATACGAAATGAACATCTTGTCATGGTCTGCCTTGACATAGAGAAGGCCTTTGACACCACCTGGCGTTTTGGTATCTTAAAAGATCTTCATTCCCTTGACCTGAGAGGTCACTTACCATGCTACATACAAAACTTCCTTCAGTATAGATCTTTTCAAGTTCGCTATAGAGAAGTCTTCTCACAAATCTACATACAAGAGCAAGGAGTACCACAGGGCTCAGTTCTCAGTGCTACTTTATTTGCATTGAGAATAAATCATATTTCCAAATGTATTCCCAAGACTGTGAACTCATATCTCTATGCTGATGATCTGACTGTTTCCTGCAGTTCGCCGAATATGAACTTCATTGAAAGGCAACTACAAATCTCACTAAACAATATTGAACTATGGATGACACAGAATGGTTACAGACTATCTCATCAAAAATCGAGTGCCATTCACTTTTGTAACAAACGAGGGATGCATCCTGACCCAGAGCTACACCTAACAAATCATCCTATCTCAGTTATGAGTAGCATTCGCCTCCTCGGTCTAATTTTTGATAGGAAACTTAATTTTTTAGAACATATCAAATATCTCCGGACAACCTGCCAGAAAAAAATGAACATTCTCAGAGTTCTTTCTTCTACAACATGGGGTGCTGACCGTTACACCTTACTTCACCTGTATAGAACTCTAATCAGATCTCGTCTTGATTATGGAGCCCCGGTGTATGACTCTGCTAGGGAGAGTGTGCTAGTACGGCTTGCTCCTGTTCAACATTCTGCCCTTAGGATTGCTACAGGTGCTTATAGAACATCGCCAGTACAAAGTCTCTACGCCGAAGCCCATGAAATTCCACTCTGCCTCAGAAGGAAGGTGTTACTTTTGAATTATGCCGCTAAAATTCAAAGCATGCCTACCCATCCAATTTGGCCTATACTTAGTGATCCACAGTTTAAAATGTTCTACAGAAATAAACCCAGAGCAGTCCAACCTACTGGCATCAGATTGCAGGCTCTATCTGAAAGCTGGAATGTGCACCTTGAAAAAGTCCTCCAAGATCCAAACACTTCAGTTCCCCCATGGTCCTGGGTTAATTCATCCTGTGACAATTACTTCCTGAACTGGGGAAAAGATTCCCTTGCAAATATTAACGTGCGACAACTTCATACTTCTCACACACAAAATTATCCGCATTTCATGAAAATATACACAGATGGATCAAAGTCTGATAGTGGAGTAGGTGCTGCAGCAGTTTTCCCTTTTAACACCATCTCTGTATCTCTGCCTACTGAATGCAGCAGTTATACAGCTGAGTTATTCGCCATTAAACTTGCCCTAGAAAATATTATTCATTGCTCCATTAAAAAAAGTATAATATATACCGACTCGCAGAGTACACTAGTAGCCCTACAAAACATCTCCTCACCAACCAATCCTTTAATACAAACCATAAGAAGTAAGATGATTCTTATTCAGGAACGCCAGCAAGTAGTCATCTTCTGCTGGATCCCAGGTCACACTGGGATCCCAGGAAACGAATGCGCAGACCATGCTGCAAAACATCCATCTAACCCATTATCTTCAGGCTTTTGTGTTCCATATGTTGATTACAAACCTATGATACGAAGGACATGTAAGGAACAATGGACACTTCGATGGCAAGCTCAAACGGGTAATAAGCTATTGGAAATAAAATCAGAACCACAGTTATGGACCTCTAGTTTTCGTACTAACAGAAAGGAAGAAGTCATCTTAACCAGAGCACGAATCGGCCACAGCCAGTTTACTCACCTATTTCTCCTTACAGGAAATGATCCTCCACAGTGTTCTCAATGCAACTGTCAGCTAACAATGAAGCACATTCTTGTTGAATGCACTCTGTACAAACATGCTCGGCAATGTTCATTCAGCTTCCTTCCAAATCTAAAAGAACCTCTAAAACTCTCTCACATCATAGGCAACGATGCTAATCCCTTGGAGTTATTCTGTTTTCTTAAACGAATAAAACTATATGATCGTCTCTGACTGTTTCCATAACAGTCACCATTGATAACTTTCATATCACTGATAGGCGCAATATGGTCTAAGCAGCCCTTGCGCCAAAAATAACAATAACAACAACAACAACAACAACAACCTGCCGGGGAGAGGAAAAAGGGTACCAGGCAAGGGAGCTGGTACAGATCGCCATTTGGCTACATGGCAGTGAGGCTACAGCAGTCGTAATGTAGTCATATAAGATCGTGTGCGGTAATAGAGTCGCTCGTTTGACAGTGTCCCATCCAGATTGAATGTCTTTGGTTCCCCATCTTCGGTTAGTAGATTTGTCAGTTTCACTTAGGTCTCACATTTGTTGGTACATAGGCAGGTTTCTTGATTCCAATGTTGGTTTGTATCATTGTAGGAAGTGCACAGTCACTATTCCTAGGCAAGACAGCTAGTATCTTCCACATAATTATCATTCCGAGGTGTGTCCGAAAGTATGTTTTGATTTGTTATCTGGCTGGTCGTCTTTCACTCCTGGTGTATTGCGTTTAGCGTTCTCCTTCTTGAGAAGAGTTCTTGAGCGAAGTTGGTCAGGGCTCTGTATTCCTCCTCTGAATCCAGTAGGTGAAACTCTTACCCTTTGGGGAGGTATCTTATACTCATAATTAGGATGCACCTGAGATCCTCATATTGCGGACAGTCATACATGAGGAGGTCCCAGATTTCGATCTCTCCACATGTATGGCATGGGTCTTCTGCAAGGGTGAAGTCCATTAACTTTGCATTGAAAGGGCCATGTCCAGTTAGCAAGTATGTTGTTTGCAACCCCGGAAAGAACCAAGTAGGCAATTTTGGATAAAATTTTTCAAGTTGCATCAAGAACTTGTGGGTGATGGCTCCTTTGGTTGTTTCTGCCCACCTGTCCTGCCACACCTGCAGCAGGTGAGACTGAAGCTGGATCTTTTCTGCCTTGTGGTTGTTCTGCAGAAGGCTGTTCTGCCTTCTGCCTATAATACTCACCAGATGTGAGCCCCTGGGGTTATATAACTGAATATATTGTAAATGGTACTCATTTTCATTCCTTTCTCAGAATAAAAATTTTTACTTATCGTCAGTTTCTCATGTGCAATTTCAGTGACGTAATGTATTTTTAATTTTTTTTATTGCATCTCTAATCAAGTTTAAATAGGCAGAAAACTGAATATCTACTGTAATTACTTTAAGATAAGTCTTGTTATTTATAAAAATTTAATTGCCTAATTAGGAGAATATCTCACACGAAGGATTACAGTAGCTCAATTGGTCTTCATATGGAAATTGCTGAATTAGCTGTTCTCCTGCCATAAGGTATGGAGAGTGCTATTGTTGGTGTCTATTGTGAAATTTGTGTGTTTGCCATAACCTGATCATTTTTCATATTCCTCTTCTGGGATGGCATTATATCCAAAACAGTGGTATAACAAGGCATAGTATATCGAGGTTGAACTATATTTAATAGGGAAGTTATTTGTCATAAAATTTGTCTCTCACATTTTCTAGTTATCATTAGAAAAGAATATGAAAAATAATTTTTAATCATTATTCAAGGAATAAAAATACATGGATTATCAAATAAATTCTGTTATTTATTTATTTATTTTTTTGTTTGTTTGCTTGCTTTTCACTCTCCCTTTAATTCTATTTATTCGATTCATTACTTTTATTTATTTTAATATTTGGATAACCTTGGATAATCAGTCAAAATCTGTTGTCCTGACAATGCAATTTCATCATAGGAAAGTGCAGCTTTTTTGTGTGTAAAACAGTCCAAATCAAAATTAATTAAAAAGTCATGTACCAGTTTGAAAATTGTTTTAAACAGCCCAAGATAATGATATTCTTCATAGAGGAACGGAAGTTGAAAGCTTCCTCTTGTGCCATTGGTAAAAATTCAACACATCAATTTGCCAAGTGCAGTGGAGTGGAGATCACCTGTCTATCTCATCTAATGGGTTGTAGAAATTTTCCATGAAACATACCCATGATGTATCTGAAAGGTTGAACCATTTACAATGGAAGGAACCGTTACTATAATCCATAATAATCGTGCAGGGCGGTAATAATCGGGAGTTACAATGTGGGCAGATATGAAGTTTTATGAACAGTGTAAACAGGCAGCCAGGAAAGCTCATGGTATTCTATCAATGATTTATCAAACATAATAAGGCAATTTTAAGACCACATTTGGAATGTTTCATTCTCATAGAGTCCTTAGCAAAACTTGATTGATTACTTTCAGCAATATGGAAAAGGTTTTCTTGCAACCCCAGGGGCTCACATCTGGTAAGTATGAGCTTGGCACACTCAGGGCCCCGAGCTGGATATCATCATTCTTCTCTTTCTTGGTGATTCCTTTCTACTTTTCTCTCTCTCTCTCTCTCTCTCTCTCTCTCTCTCTCTCTCTCTCTCTCTCTCTCTCTCTCTCTCTCTCTCTCTCTCTCTCTCTCTGGTGCAGCACAAGCCTCAGGCTTTCTTGCACCATATGACCAATAATAATATATTAACATCCACCAACTACATATTGTACAGAATTATTTCCATTTTACTGAGATCTACACTGATGGTCCAAATTTAGGCAATGAAGTGAGTGCATCTGCTGTTTCCCTAATATTACTGTTTCTATCTCTCTTACAGCCAAATGCAGCAGTTATACTACTGGGTCACATATCATTAGACTTGTCCTAGAAATATTTCACACTTGTCAGTTCAAAAAAACATAATATATGCCGACTCAGAGGCCCCGAGTGCCAAGCATTTCTAGTGATCTGAGACTATAAAGCGATTTCTACAGTGATGGTGTGATAAATTTTTCTAGAGTTTAAAGCAAATTCTCTACTGTATACACTGAGTGATCACTGAATTATGATCACCTAATACTTCGTAGGTACTCCTTTTGCCCTCAGTACAGCAGCTAATAGACATGGCGTTGATTCAACAAGATGTCGGAAGTGTTCGGGAAGTATGGCCAACCAGGCTGTGTGTAATGTGGCTAGCAATGGAGGTGATTGGTGTATCCAGATGCCTGATATGCCTTTCCATAGTGTCCCAGAAGTGCTCTGTGGGATTGATATCGGGGGAGTTCGGAGGCCAATCGATATGCTGGAAGTCAGGACTGCATTCCTCAAACCATTCCTGCACATCAAGTGCCCGCTGGCTCAGCACATTGTCATCTTGGAAGACACCATCGCCATTCGGGAAAAAAATGTAACATAGCAGGGTGTACACAGTCAGCAAGCAGTTGATGATAGCGGAGACCAGCGATACGTTGTTCCACATGCACCAGGGGTCCAAGTTCCTGCCAGTGAAACATGCTCCACACTATACAACCACCTCCACCTGGCCTGCACTTTTGATACCGTGCATGAAAGATGGATGAAGCACCTCATGTTGTTGACTCCAAATCCATACCCGACCATCTACGGTGGGGAGTAAATAACATGACTCATCCGACCAGCACACCTTCTTCCCATCTTCTGACATCCAACTTGCATGCTCTTTGCACCAGACGAGTCTTTTACGCCGATGAACCTTGGTTAGGAGAGGATGCCGTAGGCGTCGTCTGCTGGTATAGTCCATACGTGCGAGCATGAGACGCATGGTAATGCCAGATATTGTTCCCGGCTGGCCCATGTTGTGTGTTGGGTAGTCAACTCTTTAACAGTGCTGCTCCTGTTTGCCTGTACGAGTCGTCGGACCCAGCGCTCACCTCTAACATCAACCTTTCACTAACCTTTGCAGTTTTGCCATCTGGTCATCGTTTGACCATTTTGATGTCATTCTTCTCTTTCGGCAGCTCTTAAACACCCCACCAGTTCAGCCATTTGGGAAATCGAGGCACCAGCTTGCTGAGCTCCCACAATCTGTCCTTTATCGAAGTCCGATAAATCCTTCCTTTTAGCCATCACGCTCGGAATTTTACTACCTACTGAACCACTGACACCTTATCTATGCTACGTGGTTGACTAACTGTGCACTCTCGTACTTAATGTGGTCAACGGGTTGCATTCAGTTTTCATAGGGGTGGTCATAATTCAGTGATCACAGTGTATATTTATAGTTGCTGAAAAGTATCAGCGCAAAAGTTCCTAAAAAAGGAAAGTCAGTGGTTTATTTATATCTTAGTCCTACTAACCACCAATCTACTTCCGCTTGGTCTCTAGGTGACACCACTCCTGATTCCCCGTGGTGGGGCCAGAAACCTGGGAGGAAAAGCTCACTCCCAGGGCTAAAAGGAGCAAACATGAATGACCCAAATATCACAACCACAGATCCCAAAGATCAGATTCCTTTGAGTCAAAAAAATGAGGATAATGAGAGGAATGTAATGAGAGTATTTATGTAAAGTATTTCTGATAGAATATTAATATATAGTTTATTATAATTCTTTTTTTATTTATTTATTTTATTTTATATTTCTATATTAATATTAATATAGAATTATTAGATAATAAGGAATATATGATTTTTAATGAAAAGTATTTTTTCTTATGTATTTTATATAAAACAGTGACTCATATAATATTTTGTATTGAAATTGTCACTTCTAGATCAAACTTGAAATTGCACTTCGCGAAGCAACAGAATTTCATGAAGCATTGCAAAAATTTGTGGAATGGTTGACTAATGCTGAGAAATATCTTACAAATTTGAAGCCTGTAAGTCGAGCAATGAAAGTTGTTCTGGAACAAATTGAAGATCATAGAGTGAGTATTTCTTTTTGTTTATTATTGATTTATGAAGTCTGAAATTATATATTAAATGGAATAATTAATTACTCTGTATATGAAATTCTAATATACTTCAATAAAATTGTACCTGCTATAATTAGTGCATGTTTCAGATTTTGTGGGATATATAAAAAAAATTAAAATTTTGTATCTATAAAATGCCTCTAAATTTTGCAAAATACTAAAGTCCAATATTGATTGGACTTTAGTATTTCCAATTAATATTTGAACCAAAATGTATACTGTCCATTTTGACAGTATCCATTTTGACTGGTAACAGCAGTTTCAATTATATTTACTAGCTGGCAGTTACAGTGCAAATTAAGTGTAAATCTAATGCAAAGAAGTTTTTTTTATTAACAAGGAATCTACACTACTGGAGTATTACTGGTTCAATAACTATTAGTATTTAGGATAAACAAATATATGTATTTTTTTATCACATCTGTACATCCAAGTTTGAGATAACCAAGTTTTTTAATTTTTGACAGTATCAAAATGGATACTGGCCATTTTGATACTCTCAAAATGGACACTATACATTTTGGTTCAAATATTAATTGGAAATAAACTTCCAAGTATGGCTTATTTCTTTGTTAAATAAAACTGCGAGAAATTTCATATCAATATTGTCTTTAGTATTTTGTATTTTGCAAAATTTGAAAAAGAGATCCAATCCTGATTATATTACTGTCAAACAGCCAACCAGAAGGTTACATTCTGCTGGATCCCTGGTCATGTCGGCATCCCAGGTAATGAATGTGCAGATGACACTGCTAAACATCCCAACTATGGATCCTTCAGTCAATTGAAAGTGCGTTACACTGACTACAAATCTATTAATAAAACAACATGTACAAAACGATGGTCTCACCTCTGGCAAACTCAAACGAATAATAAACTGTTGCAGATAAAAAAAGAGACACACCTGTGGGCTTCCAGTTTCAGGAGAAACAGGTGAGAAGAAGTGATTCTGGCAAGACTCTGCATCGGTCATTCCCATCCAACTCATCTATATTTGCTTCTGGGAGAAAATCCTCCTCATTGTTTCTATTGCTAGTTGTAGCTAACAATAAATCATATCTTAATTGAATGTCCACAGCTTTCATCTGTCCAAAAATCCAGCTTTGGCTTCCTATACAACTTGCAGGAACCCTTAAGCTTATCACATATTCTTGGCGATAAAACACATTTCGAGGAACTGTTTAAGTATTTGAAATGATTAAATTTGTATAATTGTATCTAATCATGAACAGGCACAATATGGCCCAAGAGGCCCTTGTGCCAAAAAATCTCAAAGACAATAAAAAAGAACAACAACAATATAACTGGATAGATTCCATCCACCCCAAACAGCTTTTTTATAATAAATATGGCTAAATAATACTATTTAGCTTCAACAATTTCTGCTCCACTTTCCTCTCAGAAGAAGAAAAAGATTAATATGCTATCACCAACAAACCTGCAGATGTAATTTACAAAAGAAATTAAATAAATGATGTATAAAAGGGGGAAAAAATAGGTTAAGAATAGAACCTTGGAGTTCTCCAGCATTATTTGAGAATGTTATGGATAGTGAGCAAACCACTCTATTAAGTAAATTACCATGTAAGAAATTGACAAAATAGTTGCAAAAGGTGTGCTATAAAATGGATGTAATGTCTAACTACTTATTTTTCTTACAATATTAATTTTTAAAAATGCCATGAGAACAAAAAGTTAATTTTTTATTTTATTTTAATGTTGAATAATTTATATTTTAGAACTTCCAAAAAGATGTGGGAGCCCACAGAGAGATAATGCTAAATCTTGACAAAAAGGGTACTCATCTTAAATACTTCAGCCAAAAGCAAGATGTTATATTGATTAAGAATTTACTCATCAGTGTTCAGCATAGGTGGGAAAGGGTAGTTTCCAAAGCTGCTGAACGGACTAGAGCTTTGGATCATGGTTATAAAGAGGCCAAAGAGGTATGTCGCAATATATAAAAGAACATATTGTATTAATTCTTCTGTCATTGGTGGTGTGCCCTTCTTTTTTTTTGTAATGACATCTAAAAAAAATCCATGAAAAGCAACTAGGATGTCAAACTTGATACAAAGAACTAATAATGGTTATTTATATCAGAAATTATGTTCAGGTTGACAAAAATGATATAAATGCTGTATCAATGAACAAAGGCAGTTTCTGGACCCACATATTCTATTCTAAAATTTATTATAGATAGCTTAAAAATAAGAAAATTCAATGTATAAAAACAGTTGTGAAATTAAAAACTTATGTTGAATAATTTTAATGAAGACTATATATACATGTGCGTATTTTATTTGTATTGAATTCGTGCAGGTATTCAATAAACAAACTAAAAAGTATGAGAACACTTAAAAGTACACTTATATTTATGTATCTTTACTTGATGATAATAAAATAAAATTGTGACCAAATGACAAATTAATTACAAGAAAAAGAAGGGCTCACTCAACAGTAGTTTTTATTTTATTTATGTTTTTAATCTTAAAAAGTTGTTAAACTTGATGGTCCAAAGAAATTTTTTAGATAAACTAAAACCATGGTTAAGTTACTAAATTTGGAATGCTACTTATGGAAGTATATATTTATTTATTTAATAAGCTATAGAACTTTAAATGATACCTTATGAGTTTGATCACAGTATTCTCCCATTCTTCATTTGAAATGCAATTTGAAACATTGATCACCTCAACTTCTGGGCAGTGGCTAATGGCTTCTAGTTCTTTCTATACTATTTGCATGCATTATTGTCACAAGTGCAGTTTTCATCGTGAATCTGAATTGAGGCTTAGACAAAATGCTATTCCAGTAGTACATGAGACTAAATTTTTGTAGTTTGTGTTTGATTCAAAGTTGACTTTTTGCAGCACATCTGTCAACTACATCCAAAGTGTACAAGACATTTGACATTCTCTGTGCTTGCTCCTCCACCTCTTTGGGTGCAGTCCAATGCAATTTACCATTGCATTGGACTGCACCCAAAGAGGTGGAGGAGCAAGCACAGAGAATGTCAATGCAATTTACCATTGCATTGGACTGCAAAAGGAGTAATACCTTTTTCATGTACTTGTATGATCTAAACTAGACTATGGGTCCCAGCCAGAAACAGGTGTCCTTTGATGTCTGGATCCTATTCATCATCAGGTAATTCATATTGCTTTTGAAACATTTCAAAAGCAATATGAAATACTTTTTACATGGAATCAAATGAGCCATCATTATCTGTTAAATAGAAACAGTTCTCTACAATATGCTTTAAAACTGAAATCCCTGCCAGATCACCCCACGTCCCCAGATTTCCACAAAAGACTGATCAGATGGAGCAACCTTGCCCATCGTTCTTAATCATCCACTCACTTACTAGTCAGTGCATGAGTAAATTGTCTCCCTTTGTCATACAAAAACATTTGGAGGGTATTGCAGGATCACCCAAGACGGTGAAGAGAATGCAATCAAGAGATTTACTTGTAGAAACCACAAACTAAAGACATTCTGAGAAGCTGTTAAAACTTGCAAGCTTTGCTGGCATTCCAGTTAAAATATCTCCACACACAACCCTAAATTCATCTAAGGGTGTGATATCCATTTGGGAACTATTAAATGTTACCGAGGAAGAAACAACCCAAGAGCTGCAGGGCCAACACATAATTTAAGCAAGACGGATAATGATTAAAAAAGATAATCAACTTACACCTACCACAAATATTATTCTCACCTTCAGTACATCCAACTTACCCTCCTCTGTAAAAGCAGGTTATTTATTTTGCCACATCTGCCCTTACATTCCAAACCCTTTAAGTTGTTATAAATGCCAAAAATATGGCCACTCACAAACTGTGTGGGCCCCGGGTGGCCAAGCGATTGTGATCGAGCCTTTTCTCTGTGCTTAAAGTGTGATTATCCAAAAGAGATTTAGAGTTATTTTAAGTTCCTGCCCTTAAGAAATTAATTTATTTAATATCAGCTACTGTTACACAAAGCAAGAAAGAAAAGCTACCTTTCTTTATTTTTCCTATTTCTTTTACTAACACTTACTACTTTACGCTTGGTCACACTGGGCACTGCTCCTGCCTCCCGCAGCAGGGCCAGAAATCTTGGCAGAAAAGCTAATTTGCCAAGGGCCAAAAGGAGCAAGCATGGACCAAAATACATTTCTGCCTCTAGAGCCGATAAGCTCTCAGCCAGAGTTAGACATTGACCATAACACGTCGCAACCCAAGAGGTTGAATACTACTTCCTCGCCAACAAGTTATTCTGCATTTCTTATAATGCACTCTCTTGCAGATCAGCCTCTCAGTAAGCTCTCTCTCTCTCTCCGTTCCTTATCCAGAAACACCTGGAAAGTCTGGCAGGATCTCCTAAGACAGTCAAGAGACTGCAATCGGGCGACCTTCAATTGGAAACAGTGAACTGTAGACATTCAGAGAAACTGCTAAAACTTACAAGCTTTGCTGGAATTCCAGTAAAAGTTTCTCTCCATGCAACCATAAATATATCTAAGGGTGTTATATCCAGCTGGGATCTATTGAATGTCACGGAGGAGGAGATAACACAAGAGCTTCAAGTTCAAAATGTCATTGCTGTGAAAAGAATTATGGTGAAAAGAGAAAATATACTCACACCTACAAGGAATATTATTCTAACTTTTAACATGCCAAATCTACCACCATCAATAAAAGCAGGCTGCCTACTCTGCCACATTAGACCATATATTCCTAACCCATTGAGATGTTTTAAGTGCCAGAAGTATAGCCACTCTCAAACGGCGTGCAGAGGGGAAACCAAGTTTGTCCTAATTATGGGTCCGCTGACCACACCCAAAGTGACTGTTTGGCAAAAGAAATGACTTGCCCCAACTGTAAAGGAAACCATCCTGCCTACTCAAGGACATGTGACAGATGGAAAACTGAAAAGGAAATCATTAAATATAAGATAGAAAATAAAGTAAGCTTTCAAGAAGCACAGAAATTACTTGCTCCCAATATGAATAAATATACGGACGCCAATATTGTGCAAAAATATCAATCAGTGGCCACCCAAACTGATGTTACAGTCCCTTCAAACACCTCAGTCTCTGACTGGGCTTGGACTATTCTCTCTCAGCAACAGTCCAATGTCCCGAAACAGTTGAACCAGGCAAGTAATACTGCACTTACAGTACCAGCTACATATCCTTCTCCTCCCCCAGTGATTGCTTCTATATCGAATAATCGTAACTCAAATTTCAAAAAGAATATACAAGAAAAGTCTATGGATACAATTGACTCATCCAGACAAGAAGAACCGATCTTAGAAATATGTGCGGAAGAAGAAATGGACTTCAGTCGACCATTATTCTCAAAAAAAGACAAATCAAAGCCTGAATGTCACAAGACAGTCACATTAACAAAACAGTCAGAAGCAGCAGCTTTTACTAAACATCAGTAATGCCTTATATTCTACAATGGAATTGTAGAGGATTTCGTAGCAACCTTAATGATATTCAAGTCTTAATTAACCACTACTCTCCAGTTGGTTTCTGTCTACAGGAAACCTATCTAACTCCTCAAATTTCCACCAACATAAAGAACTATGCCATCTATCAGCACAATCGTAATACAGTAAACCCCTGCTATTCGCGAGGGTTACGTTCCTGAGAAATGTCGCGAATAACGAAAACGCGACTACTGAGTTATGGCTCCCATAGTAATAAAGGGATTCTGTTCCCAAGTATGAAATATATAAGAAAAACTACTCTAAAATTTTGTCTATGTATGTATTATATGTACCTTCATATTATGACTATGTACATAGTGAAATGCAATCATATGGCATAGAAATGAAAATAAGAAACAATTTAATATTAAATGTAATATTTATTAGAAATTTCAAACAAATCTTTCAAACCAGCGCCTTTGATAGCAAAAAAACCTATCCCGCCAGTGCTATCACCAGTTTCGCTAAAGGAGTTTTGCCTTTTCACGAATGATGAGTGAACTTAACGGAATTTTATTTTGAGTTCGGTCTTCTATCCACAGATTTAAAGCTTTTTCCATTTTTTCTAATTTAACATCACAAGTTACAGAGCAAATTTTTGAAGCAATTAGCGCGTTTTCATGGACACTACGGTGGATTTTTTCTTCTGATTTTTTGATTGATCGTACCGTTGACTCATTGATTTTATAATGTTTTGCCATTGAGGAGACACTTTCACCATTAGAAATTTTGCCTAATAACTCAATTTTATTTTCTAATGTCATCACCTTCTTTGATCTTTTCACGTTTCCCTTGTTATTCGTAGCCATATTTTTGTGGGGGTTAGAAAGAACTTGTCCACAATAAAGTCACTTTCTTCCGTTAACACACTCGAAAAAGTCTGTTTTACACTGCAAAACGGTAGATTTATCATTTTTGCAAGCATATCAATTTATAAATTGATAAATTTAATCAATTTATAAGCATATAAATTAAAAGCAAACGACGAAACCTTCCATGACAAGCGCATAACACATACTGAACAAGGATTAGCGAGAAACATCCACGCTCGCAATTTTGTCACCCCTCTCCCCCCACCCACTGAGCGCTGTTTTGACCGGGAAAGATAATTCTAGCCACGCCCATGTTTTTTTATGGTGGAAAATATTCACGGCGCTTTAAAATTCGCATTTTTTTAGGTTTCATTTTATATTAAATCGGTGATCTCGAATACAGATACCGCGAATAGCGGGGGTTTCGCGTTATTATTTTTATTTTTTATTTTATTTATTTATTTTATTTATTTATTTATTTATTTTTTTTTTTAGGCCCTAGCCACTGAAATCTCAGGAAATTAGGTGGCAGGGCCTGCCAGAGTAAATAATTATGCTGGGTGTACCTGGTCTGCCTCCACGGGGCTGAGTGTGGGCAACGCTGGGCCCCAGCAGGGGTCTAGCGGCTAAATGGCCAGAGGTACAACGATACACAACACAATACTTCCAAATCCCATACACTTTTAAATCTCTGGCCTTAACAGTGATCTGTTACACCCACAAAGAAAACCACGCGGAGATGGGGGAACCCCCTGGTGCCGTTTGACACGAACACACTTTACACTTTGTACTTCAAATGCTGCCCATGGGGGCGTTGCCATCTTGGTCAGCTCAAAGATCCCGACCAAGCAAATTGTTTTGCAAACTGAAATTGAAGTTTTCGCCGTTCGTTTGATAACCCAGGTTGCCTTAACACTAGTATCGGCACAGGGAGTGCTAATGCAATTAGCACCCCCTGTCTGTCTCTTGGGTGATTTCAATGGCCACAACCCCTTATGGGGATCTACAAAATTAGATATACATGGCCGCTTAGTTGAAACCTTTCTGGATAAGCAAAACCTTACTGTTCTTAATACTGGTGCACCCACTCACAACTACCAACTGGACAAACCTCTGCAATCGATCTATCAATATGTTCCCCAATTCTGTTTCCAATCATAGAATGGTCTGTTATGGATGCAATCAAGCCAACCATAAAATTTCTTGGACTTATTCTTGATAAAAAACTAACTTTTTTGGAACATATAAAACAACTAAGAACAAACTGTCTCAAGAAACTAAACATTTTGAGAGTCTTGTCCGCAACGACCTGTAGTGCAGATAGAGTTATTCTGTTGCGATTATACAGAGCCCTCATAAGATCTCGACTAGGCTATGGAGCCCCCGTGTATAACTCAGTCAAACCGAGTGCCCTGAGGTGGCTTGATCCAGTGACCACAGTGCTTTACGAACAGCATTAGGAGCATATCGCACCTCACCAGTCCACAGCCTATATGCAGTGGCTCATGAACCACCATTACAACTCCGGAGACAAAACTTGCTGTTATACTACGCTGCAAAGATAAATTCAATACCTGACCACCCGACATGGACAATCCTACATGAACCAAGTTTGGAAAACTTATATAGAGCACATTCAAATGCTAACAAACCAGCAGGCATATATTTAAGAGACCTAATCCAGCAACGTAATTTAAATCTCAACCAGATAGCAATTTCTCCTAAAATTCCATTTCCACCTTGGGATACCATTCAAACAATATGCGATCTCCATATGCATAAATGGAACAAGGATTCTCTACCTACACAAAATTTCCAACAATCATATGCAGCCTACAGAGACCAACATTGTAATTCTACCCTGATATACACAGATGGTTCCAAAACAGAAACCAAAGTAGGAATATCAGCCAAATTCCCGAATACCATCATTTCGAAACTACTTCCAGCCGAGTGCAGCATTTATACGGCAGAACTGGAGGCTATACAACTAGCCATGAACCGTATACGGCTAACCAACATTGCCAACAGTATAATATTTACAGATTCGTTCAATGCTCTGCAAGCCTTAAAGGATAACACCATAAATACCCATCCGACCTTATATAAAATACATAACATGAAAACTAACAAAGCGAAAGCAAAACATAAGTTTCTGCTGGGTTCCCAGACATGTAGGAATAGATGGCAATGAACGGGCAGACCAAGCAGCAAAACAAGCAGAAAGCCCAATCAACAATACCATAAAAATACCATACCTGGACTATAAAATTACAATTCGAAATAGTGGCGAAAAACAGTGGCAACAAAAATGGCAGAAACAGGCTGGTAACAAATTATTACAGATAAAACCGTTGTTACAATAATGGAAAACCAGTACAAGAACCAACAGACAAGAAGAAGTTATACTTAGCAGATTAAGAATAGGACACACCAATGTTACCCACTCCTATCTGCTCCGAGCCGAATCTCTGCCTCAGTGCTCTGACTGTCACACAATGAAAATGGTCCAACATATTCTACTTGACTGCCATAACTTTACACGAGATTACCTTTAAATCCTTAAAAGGAACGGACACATTTTCATTACGAACAATATCGTCAGATAAATCTAATATATCCGATGTCTTCCAGTTTCTGAAACGCATAAACTACTATAATTTGATATAAAAATCATAACAAAAGACATCATTGAATAAGCCATAAATCATAAGTTTGGTGCATTAAAGAAGCTGATGCACATCAGCATAGAAGCTGATGTGCCAGTAAAATATCCAATTCAACCAATCAAGCCAACTGGACAAACTTCTGCAATCGACCTCTCAATATGCTCCCCAGTACTGTTTTCAGTCATGGAATGATCTGTTATGAATGATCCCATGGGCACCGATCATTTCCCAAATATATGTAATATGCTAACTGCACAACCACCATTAGCGAACTCTGCCGGAAATGGAAATTCTCTCGTGCCAAATGGGTCAAATTTCAGTCAGCTATCACCCTGGATGAGGAAATTATATGGTTACACGCCATTGATGAAGTAACAGAATATATCACATCCCACTTGTTATTAGCAGCTAAAAACTCTATTCCATTAACGAATCCTACAGCCCGGTGCCATTTTCACTACTGGTGGAATGAAGAATGTACGAAAGCAATAAAATTAAAAATAATTTTTAATTATTTTTAATTAAATAATTAAAAATAATTATTTTTAATTATTTAATTATATAAATAAAAGTTAATCTCTAACTCTAAGAAACTAAGGGCAAGAGCACGTCTCATTCAAAAACAAGCCAAGAAGGATTCCGGGACTCGGTTTGCAGCAACTGTAAATAGAAACACTGACTGCAAATTAATATGGAAAAAAATTAGACAGCTTTCTGGAAAGTTTCCAACCATCCCTTCTACAATCCTTTCCTGGAATGGACGAGAATGCTCTGCTTCTCTGACTATAGTAAATGCCTTGGACAAAACCTTTCCTCAAGTCTCAGTGGCATCAAGCTATTCCCCGGAATTCCAGAAAATCAAAAACGTCACTGAACAGCGACCCATAAACTTTCGCACCTCTCTAATCTTACCATATAATCAGCCTCTTCAGTATTTGGAACTTCTACAAGCCTTTAGAACAGCACACAACAGTGCAGCAGGGCCCGATGGAATATATTACATCATGTTACAGCACCTTGATGACAAACAATTGCAGCTGCTGCTGTTATTTTATAATTGAATATTTATGGAAAACATCTATCCTACGTCTTGGCACCATGCCACAGTTTTTGCCTTTTTGAAACCCAGTAAAGATCTCTCCAGTCTTTTAGTTACCAGACAATTTCTCTTTCCAGTTACCTCGGTAAAATTCTTGACACAGTGATCCACAGATGACTCGTTTGGATAATTGAAGACCAAAATCTAATGAGTAATAGTCAACATGGCTTTCGCCAAAACAGGTCTGCATTAGATCTCATGATCGAGGCCGAATCTGCCATTTACAATGCCTTTGTGAGAAATAGACACCTTGTTATGGCTTCCATTGACAGAGAAGGCATTTGATACTACCTAGCATCACGGCATTCTTAGAGACCTACGAGGCAACCTACCTATATTCATTAAGAATTTTTTATG
This sequence comes from Mastigoproctus giganteus, assembly GCF_048544385.1. NCBI lineage: Eukaryota > Metazoa > Arthropoda > Arachnida > Uropygi > Thelyphonidae > Mastigoproctus > Mastigoproctus giganteus. The sequence continues at coordinate 64,476,894 of NC_143579.1, read as the reverse complement.
GAGTCGTTTTTATCAAGTACGATATTTTAACTCCCTTTCTACGAAATTCTTGCAGGAAGAAGGAGTTCCGCAAGGGTCTGTACTGGATGTTGTTGGGAATCAGAATGGTAAACTTCCTTGAACATATTAAATTCGTACTTAATACCTGCAGCCCTAGATGCCAAGCGAATTCGAGGTCAAGCATTTCTAGTGCGAATTAAATAGCAATCTTTCTCAGAGATAAAAGTTCTATTTAAGTTATATCGTTTTCTATCAGCAGTTCATTTATAAATCAGTTCTCCACTTTGAAAGTCTTACGTAAGAACAGAGAAAGGAAATTCACCTTTCTTTTTTGTTATACTATATATATATATTACATTCATTATTAACAACTAACCCTTATAACTGCATGGCCTTCTTGTGACACTGCTCCTGCCTCCCCATGGTGGGGTCGGAAACATGGGAGGGAAATTTAACCCACTATTGTAAAAAGGAGCTAACAATGGACTAGGACTATCCTGTTCTTGAGCAGCCTAGGCACTCATCTAGTAATGTCAGCGATGCTGACCATGAAATTGCATATGACAGAACAAAGACAAAAAGATTGCGGAAGGATTCAAGTTTGATACCGACAAGTCCTCTCCCAAAGAATTATACAAGAAGAAGGGGTCCCACAAGGCTCTGTTCTCAGTGCTACCTTATTCGCAATAAGAATAAATAACATGAACAAAACTATTCCCAACACAGTGAATTCTTACCTCTTTGCCTCTGATCTCAATATTTCTTGCAATTCACAAAACATGACTTTCATTGAGCGGCAGCTCCAAATTTCAATTAATAACATTCAGATATGGAATGCACAGAATGGTTATCGACTCTCTTGCTCAAATTCTAAAGCAATTCACTTTTGTAAAAAAAGGAAGATGCATCTAGATCCAGAGCTACACTTAACAAATCGGCCTATCTCAGTTGTGAACAGCATTCGTCTCCTTGGTCTTATTTTCGATAGCAAATTGAACTTTGTAGAATACGTTAAATATCTACGTACATCTTGCCAGAAAAAAAATGAACATACTCAGAATTATTTCTTCAACATCACGGGGTGCAGATCAATGCACGTTATTCATTTGTATAGAGCCCTAATCAGATCTCGCCTTGATTACGGTGCACCAGTATATAATTCTGCTAGGGAGAGCATGCTAGCACAGCTTGCCCCTATCCAACATTCTGCCCTGAGGATAGCTATAGGCGCTTATAGAACTTTGCCAATTCAAATTCTTTTCATTCAAGCTTATGAGCTTCCCCTAAACCTCAGGAGAAAGATGTTATTACTCAACTATACAACTGAAGTCCAAAGTCTACCTACCCACCCCTTTAGACCGATAATTAATGACCCCCAGTTTACTATGTACTATAGAAATAAACCCAGAGCAGTTCAGCCTACTGCTCTCAGATTTCAGGCATTATTACAAACTTGGAATATCAATTTTGACAAAATTCTTCAAGATCCAAACAGTCTGGATCCCCCGTGGTATTATCTTAAACCATCCATGACAGCTATTTCTTAAACTGAGAAAAGCACTCTCTTGTTAATGTCAACATACAACAACTGCACCTTGCCCACACACAAAATCATCTGTGTTTTACAAAAATATATACCGATGGGTCAAAATCTGAGAGTAGAGTAGGTGCCGCAGCCGTCTTCCCTCATAAAACTTTCTCTGTATCGCTTCCCAATGAATGCAGCAGCTATACAGCTGAATTATATGCCATCAAACTTGCAATAGAAAATATTCTCCATCTTTCCATCCTTAAAAGCATGATATATCTGGACTCCCAGAGTGTGCTTATAGCTTTACAGAATATTTCTTCTCAAACACATCCTTTAATAAAGTTCGTAAAATCCAAAAAGGTGCATCTCCAAGTACTCCAATGAATGGTCATTTTCTGCTGGATTCCAGGCCATGCTAGGATACCAGGAAACAAATGTGCGGACTATGCCACTAATCATCCACCCAACAGAGAATTATCACAGTATTTTGTTCCATATCTTGACTACAAAAGTAACATACGTAGAATATGTAGAGAACAATGGTGAAATCAATGGCAAGCCCAAATGCATAATAAACTCCACCAAATAAAATCTGAACCGCAATTGTGTGCCTCCAGTTTTCGTATAAACAGAAGGGAGGAAATAATCTTAACCAGAGCGCAAATTGGCCACAGTCATCTTACCCACCTTTATCTTCTCACAGGTATTGATTCTCCACAATGCATACAGTGCAACTCTTCACTTACAATGAAGCATATTCTTGTTGAATGTACTTTATACACCACCTACCAAGTCTCTTTTAGCTTTCTGCCAAACTTTAAAGAACCCTTGACAATCTGCCACATCATAGGTAACTACGCCAATATGCTGGAGTTCTTTCACTTTACGAAACAGATAAAATTATATGATCGTTTTTGAGTAATGGATCATTATTATTATTTTTTTTTATGTGAACCCCAAACACGAGATGTATTAGAATCTATAGTACTTAGTACCGTGCTTGGGTTGGAGGTTGAGAAGACGAAAGAAGATATTTGTTGACATTGGATTTGAACTTCTGTAGATTGTAATTTTCAGGAAAAACATACGAAGGAAGGTTTTTCCAGAAAACGGCAGTTGAATGAATAATTGAGGAAGATGAAAAGTTGGTTCTGTCGGTTTAAAGTTGGACAGTATTGGAAGTTGGCTAGTGGCAGCACGTCTTCGGACTGTTTTGAAAGAGAGAGCGGGAATTATAGAGGCCAATTCAGAAGAACAGTGCCCATGGAAATATCTGTAGAAGAGGCATTCAGCAGAAACATTACGTCTATGAGAAAGCGAGTGGAGAGACTCTGTTAGAGATGAATCATTAATTAACCTAACTGCCCTCTTCTGAATGGAATCAAGAAGCCTGAGAGAGGTTTTGGGGGCACCACCCCAAATGTGGGAAAAACATTCCACGGCAGGGCAGATTTGCAATTTATACAGAGTGAGCAGCTGTTTGGAAGAAAAGTAACGCCGAGAGCGAAAGACAAAACCAAGTTTCTTAGATGCAGAGGAAGCAATATTTGTAATGTGCTTGTGCCAAGAGAGATTAGAAGTCAGGGTAATCCCCAAAAGAGATATATCATTTTGCCTAGAAATCGGAGTGTCACTAAAGATAAGCATAGGAGCAGAAGAATCTTTTTTTTGAGATATAAGACAAGACTGAGTTTTAGAAGGGTTGAAATCAACTAAGTTGTCTTTGCCCCACTGGAGAATTACCTGAAAATCGGCATTTAAGGAATTGGTAGCAGATTTTCGAGAAGTTGAAGCTGATTGAGCAGGACAAGGCTTCTCAAAATGGAAAGTGGAATGCAATCTGCTATCATCGGCAAAACTATGGACAGGATTTTGAGTCAATGGAAGAAGGTCATTAATATACAAGAGGAAAAGAGTGGGGGAAAGAACTGAACCTTGGGGGACACCGGCATTAGTGGAGAAGTTAGAAGACAGAGAGCCATCTACCATCACCCTCAGTGAGCGATCAGAGAGAAAACTGGATAACCAATTACTAAAAACAGTTGGCAAACCATAAGATGGAAGCTTGTTTAGACCTTTATGTCAAACACAATTGAAAGCCTTTGAGATGTCAAGAGCAACTACTTGTGTTTCACCGAACCTTTCCATTGAATTAGTCCATAAATGGGTAACATAAGCCAGAATATCACCAGTGGATCGACACTGACGGGATCCATACTGGCGATTGTTGATCAGACTGAAGGTTTCTAGGTAGTTTAAGAGTTGGCGGTTAATTGATTTCTCCATTACTTTAGAAAGAGTAGAAGTAATTGCAATGGGATGATAATTGGATGTGAGGGATTTGTCACCATTTTTAGGAACTGGTTGGACATATGTTAATTTCGGAATAAGAAAGTGAAAAAAGGCAGCAAAGAATAGGAGTAAGTTCAGGAGCACAGGTTTTGAGAACAAGTGGAGAAATACCATCAGGACCTGGAGCTTTCTTAGCATCAAGATTCATCAAAATCCTTCTGATATCCTTTTGACGGAAGACCACAGGAGGCATTGAATGGAGCGTGTTGGGAATGGTGGGAGGTGTTTTACGAAGATCATTAATACATGAGCTGGAAGAAAAAATGGGATGCTAGCAGGTCAGCTTTATCCTTGGTTGAAGTGACAACAGAACCATCTGGTCTGGACAGAGGTGGGAGCAGAGATGGGCAAAAGTTGAGGCCAATAGCTTTGGCAAGAGACTAGAATGTTCGGCTACCATTAGGGCAAGAAGCAAGTTTTCTACTCTTAGCCTGTTCAAACTCTAGTTTGGACTGATTAATAACTGCTTTACAATTGTTGCGAGCTTTGGTGTAGGCAGAAAATTAAACTGAAGAATTAGAAACAAGCCAATTACGATATGTAACATTCTTCTCTTGAAGAGCCTTAGCACATTTATTGGAAAACCAAGGTTTATTTAAAGGACGAGATTTTAAAGTGGAGTGTGGGATAAAGGATTCCATTCCTGCAAGAATAATTTCACTTACACAATCTGAGCAAACATTGACATCAGAACTTTTGAAACAGTAATCCGACCAAGGAAAACAAGAAAAGAAGTCTCGCAGGTCATTCCGTTTTGCATTCTTGTAATGCCAAACAACACGAGGTTGGGAATAGCCATGAGATAAAGGTTCCATTGGAAAAGAGACAATCACCAAGTTGTGATCTGAAGTGCCTAAAGGACCTCTCACTTCGACCGTGTACTTAGAAGGGTTGTTTGTGAGGAAAAAATCAAGCATATTGGCTGTATGATTAGGATTGTCCAGTATTTTTGTAGGTAAATGAACTATCTGTGCTAGGTCATTAGTAATTGCAAAAGCCTCAGCGTCTCGACCTGCTGGGTCGGTGTGACTAGAAAACGGAAGCCAGCTGGAGTTGTGAACATTTAAAATCACCAAGGAAAATTACCTCACTGTTAGGAAAGTTGGACTGGAGAAAGTCAAGTTGCAAAGAGAGGAAGTCAAAGAGCTCCAAGTGATTAGTGGAGTTGGGAGAACGGTAGAGACAACAGATGAATTTGACACAATGAGGTAGAGAGATTTTAAGCCAGAGAAGATCAAAGAGAGGAGATTCCAAATTGCCTGTCTCTGACAGGGAATATCAGAACGGACATATGCACAAGTACCACCTTTGAGGCGAAAGGAATCATACAGCGAATAATTTGATCATCTGAGATGAGCAGTAGTTGAATCAACCGATAACTGAGATTCTGTCAGAAAAAGTACATGGGGTTTGGCAGACTGCAAGTGGAAATGGACATCGTTGAGATTAGAATTGAGACCACGTATATTTGTGAAATGAATTAGAAAGTGCTTGGGAGGTTTAGATCATAACAGTAACTATGCATTAGCATCATAACAGTCACTATATATTTGTAACATTCATAATGGCGATAGGTGCAATATGGCCTAAGTAGCCCTTGCACTAAAAAAAACAAAACAAACATAAATAATATTTTATTTAATATACTTAGTCAGTGACTGCAAAAATATTCTGTTGATATAATTCCATGCTCAAGGTCTTTTTTGTAAACTAAAAGCTGTCGGGAAACTATTTTTGCAGAAAAGAATAATAAAGTTGAAATAATGAGCTTTTTGTTATTAACTGATATATTAGGGAACTGTATTGTTTTTATTGTAAATGTGATATTAGAACTTTCAAATTTGAGCTGTAAATAATTACCAAATACTGTCATCATTATTAATTCAGACTTTGTATGGGGTGCATTATTTAAATATAATTATTTTATTTATTTTTTCCTGCAGTTTAATGATGCTTGGACTTCTCTAAATACATGGTTGGATGAAGCAGAACAAACATTGGGGAGTCTTACTCACATTGGTAATGATCCACAAAAAATCAAAAAAATGTTAAGTAAACACAAGGAATTTCAACGAACATTAGGATCTAAGCAAACTACTTTCGATGGAACAATGAAAGTTGGACGCAATCTGAAGGAGAAATGTCCTAAATCTGATGTTCCTATTTTGCAAGGAATGGTGGATGAATTAAAGAGTAAATGGAATAGAGTTTGTTCAAAATCTGTTGATAGGTGAGTACACAAATATTTCATTTTAGTTGAGAAATAAAATAAATAATAACATGGATATATATTTCATTAGAAAACAATGTTTTGTTATTCATCAGTTTGTTTAAAATCATGGTATAATCATGATATTAGAATTAGCATTAGTAGAGGCATACGATGCAAAAAAGCAAGCTCTTATGCAGTATCAGCCAGAAAACAACAAAAGAAACCATTCCTATTTCACCCCTTCGTTCGTTCCAAATACCTGTCTAGATCAGCCTTAAATTTATTTAGGCTATCCACTTCCACAACAAAAGATGGAAGTCTGTTCCACCAAGGCCCCAGGTGCCAAGGGATTTTTGTGATCAAGTGTCTTTGCCAGTGAATTTGCACTCTCTTGATTAAATAAAATCGTCTTCTTTATTTACAGCGTTACACTAACAATCAATTAAATAAGCTTCAGTAAAGATATCAAAGAACAGGCAGGATTTAGACCCGGGCGAGGATGCTGTGATCAAATCTTTGCCATTCGTCAGCTGATGGAGGAGAGGATCCGGTGTGGACAGCGAACCGTCATTGTTTTCATTGACTTTAAGTCTGCTTTCGACTGTGTCCACCGACCTGCCTTATGGAAACTACTAGAGGTTGAACATGTACCTCGAAAAGTCATCACACTCCTCCAAACTGCATACAATGGTTTAACCAGCCAGGTGCGCATCCAGAACGATTTATCTGAGGAATTTACCATCCAAACTGGAGTCCGCCAAGGGGATGTAGCCTCCCCGTTGCTTTTCAACATCGTGGTCGACGCCATTATGAGGCAAGCATTCAGAAACAGACAGGGCATACAATATGACAAGGATCACTATGTGACTGACCTGATGTTTGCTGATGATAGTGCTATCCTTGCCGGTAACGACGCTGAAGCCATGGACATCCTCTACGACATTGCCCGGCCATACGGTTTGAAGATCAATGCTGGTAAGACAAAGGCCCTGACAACAGATGGGTCGCAAGCCACCATCTATCTCGAAGGCGTCCAGATCGAGCAAGTGCAGGACTTTAAATACCTTGGGTCGCTGGTCCAGGAGAAGAAAGTTGCATCCACCATGGAAATCCACAGCAGAATTGGACAGGCGGCCACTACGTTCGCCTCGCTCAAATGGTGTCTGTGGAAGAGGACCAACATTTCCACAAAGACTAAAATCCGACTCTTCCGGACTTTGATCCTGCCCATTCTTCTTTACGGATCAGAAACATGGATTTGTCTCAAGTTAGATTTGAACAAACTTGAGGTATTCCAAATGCGATGCCTGCGGCAGATCTTGGGCATCTCTCTTCGCGACCGCATCACTAATGATACCATCCGCGCCAGATGCCAACAGCAACCAACCATTGCCGACCAAATCCAGAAGCGAAGGCTTAGATGGTTTGGCCACGTATGTAGAATGGGCACAAACAGAATACCATCCACACTCCTTTGGAGACAACGACCCACCCAATGGAGCATCCAACGGACCGCGCCTAGGAAAACGTGGGCCAAGCAAGTGGAAAATGACTTGAAGAGCCGACGTCTCGACCTTAACCAGGCCAGGACTGACGCCATGGATTGTAAGGTATGGGAGAACATCACAGAGCAAGTCCGAAACCCTGCGGCACTTACAGCAGCATACTGGTTGCGTGGCCAACCGCCTCCCCCAGCTGCCAGCTAAGGACCGAAGAAGAAGAAGAAGAAGAAATATCACTTTACTTGAACAGGAGGAAAAGTAACCTTCTTTCTTTTTTCTTTTTATTTTGCATATTACTATTAACCTACTACCACTTGGTCACAAAGGTGGCACTGCTCCTGCCTCCATGTGGTGGGGCCGGTAACCTGGAGGGGAAAAGGTCTCCCTTCCAGGGCGAAATGGAGCAAGAAGTCCATAAAACCCAGAAAAACACTGGGTGCATAGAATAAACCTTGACAAGGCAAGAACAAGAGGAGTCTGGTTCTGTCACAACAAAACGTCAAAAGACTGACGTAGGCAGATTCCGGACTCCAACTTTCTCAATTATTCATTCAACTCAAGAACAACCAGTTGGAAAAGTCTCTCCATTTCTAGTGCAGAAATGCCTAGAAAGCACAATAGTTACTCCCAAGACAGTTCATCGTCTAAGATCAGGAGACCTACTAGTTGAAGTTGCCACTGCTCGAGCAACTACAAAAACTGGAAACTTTTGGTGGAACTTCTATCACTGTTTCACCCCACATTTCCCTGAACACGTCAAGAGGTGTCATCACCGAATGGGACCTCATGAACGTGTCAGACAAAGAACTAAAACAAGAATTACACGACCAAGGAATCTTTAATGTCAGAAGAAGAATTATGACAAAGAAAGATGGCATACTGGTTCCTACACGGAACATAATACTTACTTTTGACAACCCCAAGCCACCAACAGTGATAAAAGCAGGCTACTTAACTGCTGAGTTAAACCGTACATCCCGAACCCATTACACTGCTATAAGTGCCAGAAGTTTGGGTACTCACAGACAGTCTGCAGAGGAGTAGCTGCCTCTGCCACGTGTGGATCAACTGAACACATTAGTACTGACTGCACAGCCACAAGACCAATCTGTCTTAACTGTAAAGAAGCACACCCAGCATATTCCAAGAATTTTGTACCGCTGTATCTTTTTTTTCACGCTTCCAAAGCGTGAAAAAAAGATACAGCGGTCCAAAACTGAACATAACAGAACCTACCAAGAGGCTAAAAAATCCCTACCGGTTCCAAATACTAATAAGCCCACTTATGCACAAATAACCACAAAACACATATCAATTTCTACCCAAACGGAGGTAACTATACCACCAAGTAAATCAATAGCTGAATGGGCAAAGTCACTGTTGTCCCCAGTACCAAGACACCAAACGAAAAACAAACAAAGCAAAGCCATAAATACGCCAATCTCAGTACAACCTGATGGCATTCAACAGAATACCACAGTATCTACTACTACTCCTGACTCAAACCAAACAGAATACATGGACTCAGAAGACAATTTAAATCACGACGAACAGGTTCTAGAACTGTTCACCACTGAGGATATGGATCCAGGGAAACCTTATTTCCCAAAGAAGGGGAAAGGTAAACTTGAACGAGGCAAATCTTCTGTCCCTCGAAAAGAAGTCGAGGGTTCCACTAAACCCAAATAATGCTTACTTTCTTACAGTGGAATTGCAGACGCTATCATAGTAATTTGTCTGACATCCGAGATCTCCTTTCACAATATTGACCATATTACCTTTTGCTTACAGGAAACCAATCTCACACCAAATATAAATGTTTCCCTTCGGAAATACATAATACATCGTCAAGATCGTGTTGCACAAAATCCGAACAATCCAGCCCATGGAGGAGTAGCACTGATCATCAACTCCCAGATACCCTCAAAGCCACTCCTGCTAAAAACAAATCTTGAGGCAGTTGCTACACGAGTCAGTATTAACTTTGATTTAACCATAGTGTCATTATACTGGCCACCTAACCAAAATATAAGCTATGCCGACTTAGAAGAATTAGTGATACAACTTCCCAAGCCCTACCGTATCTTAGGAGACCTCAACAGTCGCCATCCGCTGTGGAGAAACCATAATCTGGACAAGCGTGGACAAACCATTGAAAAACTACTTGATCAACAGAATCTGATAACTCTCAATAATGGGGCTCACACCTATACACATCTTCCGACAGGATCTACATCAGCTATTGATGTCTCTCTATGCACAGCAACCATATATCCTCTATTTGGATGGATTATTCACAGCAATCCACTGGGCAGTGATCATTATCCTGTGATATGTCGCATTGACACAAGCATTCCCGGCCCCGGGTGCCAAGCGTATTTCGAGGCCAAGCGATATTTTTGCGATATATAGAGAGCTCTTGTAAAGTGATTGAAGTTATTTCCTTTTAAGTTCCTACATTTCTATCAACAGCTTTTCTTTAAAACTAGTTCTATACTTGAAAACCACTAGTTAGAACACAGAAAGGAAACACACCTTTCTTTTTCCTATATTTCTTGTTCTATTAATCAACTAACACTTCAACCGCTTGGCCTCCGAGCGGCACTGCTCCTGCCTCCCCATGGCGGGGCCGGAAATCTGGGGGAAAAGTTCTCCCCCAGGGCTAAAAGGAGCAACGATGGATAAAAGTGACTATCCACCTCTAGAGCCTTCAAACTCAAGGCTACATAAACCAAACGATGAAGACCTGAATCAACCAAAAAGGCTCCGAAGGGAAGTGCAGTGCAATGAAATGCCAAACTTTCTGGTCATACACTCTCTCTCCAACCAACCAGTCGGAAAATTATCACCATTCGTCATCCAAAGATTTCTGGAATCGATTGCTGGAACACCAAAAATGGTTAAACGACTGCAATCCGGAGACCTATTAATTGAAACAGCCAACTCCAAACATTCCGAGTGGCTGCTCAAAACAACGACATTCGGTGGCCTGCCAGTATCCATTACTCCACACAACACCTTAAATTCCTCGAAAGGCGTTATAACTGAATGGGACCTACTTACAATATCAGAAGAGGAATTAGTTCAAGAACTGAGTAATCAAAAAGTAACCAACGCCAAACGCATAATGACTAAAAAAGATGGAAATCTCGTCCCAACTAGGTCAATCATTTTAACCTTTAGTACCCCAGATTTGCCATCCTCAGTAAAAGCTGGCTATTTAAACTGCCGAATTCGGGCTTATATTCCTAATCCCATTCGTTGTTTTAAATGTCAAAAATATGGACATTCCCAACAAGCATGCAGAGGAGAAGCTATTTGTCCTATATGTGGTTCCAAGGAACATACACAAGCAGACTGTTCAGCATCAAGTCCCATTTGCCCCAACTGCAAAGAAAGTCACCCAGCATTTTCAAAATCCTGTGAAATGTGGAAAACAGGAAAAAAAATTCAAAAATATAAAATTGAACACAAAGTCACATACCCTGAGGCACGTAGACAGGTTATGTTGACCATGCCCAGTCGTTCTTATGCATCTCACACTCGAAGCGTTATTACAACAGCAGTACAAACAGATGTATCAATACCCCCCAGCACATCTATGGCTAATTGGGTTAAAAATACATTATCAAATTCAGGAAAAGACACACAAACTAAAACCAGTGAATCGACCAACACTTCAATCACCATCCCAACTGATACTCGGACACTCTCGCATGATAAAGAAAAATTAAAAACTACCAAAGAAAACAAGAAACCTGAATCATCCACCAATAGTATGGAAGTCGACGTACACTCAGATCTTGAAGAACCCATACTAGAACTCCATGCAAATGACACTATGGATACTGGGCGCCGCAGCTTCCCAAAAAAAGACCGTTAAAAGTGCTCAAACAAAAAACAGTCTGATGAATCATCCTCAACTAAACCTAAATGAACCACAGTATCTTACAATGGAATTGCAGAGGTTTTCGTCGCAACACTGAAGATATTAAATACCTAATTAACCGATTTTCTCCAGCTGCCTTCTGTCTACAGGAAACTTACCTGACCTCACAAATTTCTCCTTCGATAAAGAACTATTGCCTTTATCGAAGAGATCGAAATACCGCTAATGCTGCCCATGGTGGTGTAGCAATCCTAGTAAACTCGAAGATCCCAACTAGGCATATCACACTCCAAACTGAAATTGAAGCTGTTGCTGTTCGCATAACTCTCCATAATGCAATAACACTTGTCTCAATGAGATGGAAAACAGAGAAAAAAATTATGCAATATAAAGTCGAAAATAAAGTTAGTTATCAGGAAGCAAGAAAATTAGTTGCACCCATTATACATAACCGTACCTATGCCAGTATCGCAAAAAAATATCAGACAATAGCCACGCAAACTGATGTTACCATTCCACATAACATATCAATCTCCGACTGGGCTCGAGCTGTCCTCTCTCAGCAAGAGTCCAATACCCTGAAGCACTCAGACCAAGCCAGTAATACGCCTCTTAAAATTCCAGCAAAATCTCCTCCTCCACCAGTGATTGCTACTACTACTACTTCAAATAATCTTAATTCATCTACAAAAAAGGTTATTCAGGACACATCGATGCATTCAGAGTATTCTCCCAAACAGGAAGATCCGGTTCTGGAAATATTTGCAGAAGAAGAAGATATGGACACAGGTCGCCCTACATTTCCAAAAAGAGACAAACCAAAGCCAGAACGCCATAAGACATCCACGTCAGGTACAGCTTCTTCTTCTAAATTCAAGTAATGCCTAACATCTTGCAATGGAATTGCAGAGGCTTTCGTGGCAACATTGACGACATTCATTACTTAATTAACCGCTACTCTCCAGTTGGTTTCTGCCTGCAAGAAACCTATTTAACTCCTCAAATTTCCATTTCCATAAAAAACTACTCAATCTATCGACTAGATCGGAATACATCCAATTCTGCTCGAGGTGGTGTAGCTATCTTAATTAACACAAGGATTCCAGCTAGGCAAATCACTCTCCAAACCCAAATCGAAGCTGTCGCTGTGCGTCTGATTAGTCAGACTGCTTTAACTCTAGTCTCAGTTTATCTCCCACCAAATCATACTTACTCTTATAATGATCTTAAAGAACTTTTATTACAGCTCCCCTCCCCTATCTGCCTGCTAGGGGATTTCAATGGCCACCACCCTTTATGGGGATCAACTAAATTAGACCGACGCGGCCGACTGATCGAAACTTTACTGGATAAAGAAAACCTCACTCTTCTTAACAGTGGTTCGCACACCCATATACAGTTACCTAATGGACAGACTTCTGCCATTGACCTATCGATTTGCTCCCCAATACTGTTTTCAGTCATGCAATGGTCCGCTCTGGATAATCCCATGGGCAGCGACCATTTTCCAATTGTTTGTAATCTGATGACTACACAACCACCATTAGACGAACCCTGCAGGAAATGGAAATTTTCTAAAGCTAATTGGGACAAATTTCAATCAGCAATCACATTGGATAAAAAAATTATACAACTACATCCCATAGATGAAGTTACCGACTATATCACTTCCTGCCTTTTATTTGCAGCTAAAAGCTCAATTCCAATATCAAATTCAAAGACTCGACGCCATTTCAACTGTTGGTGGAATGAGGAATGCACAAAAGCGAAGAAAGAACAAAATAAAGCATGGAATTTATTTCGGCGAACTCCAACTACAGTTAATCTTATTCAATACAAGAAACTAAAGGCAAAAGCTCGTCTCATTCAAAGACAAGCCAAGAAAGATTCTTGGACTCGGTTTGCATCCACTATCAATAGAAACACGAACCCACGATTAATATGGAAGAAAATTAGGCAGCTTTCCGGGAAGTTTCCAACTGTACCTTCTCCAATTCTCTCCTGCAATGGTCTAAACGTTTCTGCTCCTCTGGATATAGCAAATGCCTTAGGCAAAACTTTTGCTGACGTCTCAGCTGCTTCCACCTACTCTCCGGAATTTCAGAAAACTAAGAACACCGCAGAACAGAGACACATCAACTTTCGAACTTCACTGCTACTTCCATATAACCAGCCACTCCAAAAATGTGAACTTATGCAAGCCATCAGAACAACGCGCAACAGTGCCGCTGGGCCAGATGGGATATATTATGTTATGTTACAGCACCTTGATGAGGAAAACTTACAAATGCTGCTAGCCTTTTTTAACCGAATCTTCCTGGGAAATGTTTATCCCACTTCTTGGCACCATGCTACAGTTTTGGCCTTCTTGAAACCTGGAAAAGACCCCTCCAATCCTAATAGTTACAGACCAATATCTCTGTCCAGTTGCCTCGGTAAAATTCTTGAAAAAATGATCCACAGTCGACTCGCTTGGATCATTGAAAGCGAACACCTACTAAGTAATAGTCAGCATGGCTTTCGCCAAAACAGGTCCTCCTTTGATCTGATGATCAAGGCTGAATCCGAAATTCGCAATGCCTTTGTTAAAAACGAACACCTAGTTATGGTCTCCATAGATATAGAGAAGGCATTCGATACCACCTGGCGTTATGGAATTCTCCGTGACCTCCATAACCATGGTCTCCGTGGCAACCTGCCTATATTTATTAAGAACTTCCTCAAGAGCAGATCTTTCCAGGTGCGATATCAAAATTCCCTTTCTACTACATTCTTGCAAGAAGAAGGAGTACCACAAGGGTCAGTTTTGAGTGCGACCCTCTTTGCCCTCAGAATTGATTCTATCACAAAAGAACTTCCAAATACTGTAAAGGCGTACCTTTACGCTGACGATCTCTCTCTTTCTTGCCATTCACAGAATATGAGATCTATTGAAAGGCAATTGCAGATATCTCTCAATAAAGTACAAAAGTGGGCTGAGTGCAATGGATATCGTCTTTCCCAACAAAAAACAGTTGCGATCCACTTTTGCAATCAACGCAAACTGCATACGGATCCTGAACTTCGGATATCAAATACCACCATTCCGATTGCCAGCAATATCAGATTCTTGGGACTAATCCTGGACAGTAAGCTGAATTTCTTTGAGCATGTTAAATTGTTACGTACTACCTGTCTCAAAAAGATCAACATGCTAAGAGCTTTATCTGCCCATTCTTGGGGAGCAGACCGTACAACTTTGTTGCTCTTATATAGAGCATTGATCAGATCCCTTTTAGATTATGGTGCTCCAGTTTATGATTCTGCCCGAAAGAGTGTACTACGCTGGCTAGATCCTATTCAACATAATGCACTGCGGATTGCAATTGGTGCGTATAGGACATCTCCAACTCATAGTCTATACATTGAAGCTCATGAGCCCCCTCTGCATCTCCGCAGAAAAATGCTGTTACTTAAATATGCAGCCAAAATACAGACTTGCTCTTTGCATCCTATTCAGCCCTACCTTTTTAATCAACCACTAATTAATCTCTATAGAAATAAACCAGGTAAAATCCGACCAGCTGGCCTACGGCTTCTTGAAATATCACAGAACTGGAATGTTGCTCTCCACAATAGGCAACAGATAGAGAATTACTGTCATCCTCCGTGGACATCGTTTCCTCAACTAACTTGTGATACTTATTTTCTACAATGGGGAAAGAATCGCCTACCGACACTGAATGTGCAACAACTCCATGCTAGCCATCTTCAAAGCTGTGCTGACTTCTTGCCGGTATATACGGATGGTTCCAAATCTCTTTCAACTGTTGGCGCAGCAGCAGTGTTTCCCTCTGCTATCATATCAGCTTCTCTTCCACCTGAGTATACCAACTTTTCAGCAGAACTGTATGCAATACAATTAGCCCTAGAAAATTTGACTCTACATCCATCTGAAAAATATATAGTTTACACTGACTCTCTCAGCTCAATTAGAGCAATGCAGAATCCCTCTCAACAGAATCACCATATTTTAATTAAAATCAGGAGTTTACTATTGCAAATTGACAACCGTCAACAACTAGTGAAGTTTTGCTGGATTCCGGCACATTCAGGCATAAAAGGAAATGAACTAGCTGATATATCTGCTAAAAATCCATCAACCTTAGACTTAACCTCTGCCTTCATTCCAGCATCTGATTATAATATCATAATTCAAACAGCATACCATGCACAGTGGACAGCGCTATGGCATAAAGAAACAAATAACAAACTTTTTCAATTGAAACAGGACCCAAAATTATGGCACTCATGCACTCAGACAGTTCGGCGAGAAGAAGTGGTACTCGCACGGATAAGAATAGGGCATACCCATCTGACTCACCTCCATTTACTTACCGGCAATGATCCTCCACAGTGTTCACACTGCTCTGAACATCTAACAGTCAAACATATTTTGATTGACTGTCCACACTATCAACCACATCGTACTTCAACACTTCAAAATCTGGCTAATATTCAAGAACCGCTGACACTACATCATATCATAGGAGAGGAGGCAAATATTAAGGAACTTTTCTGCTTTCTGAAACAAATTAGAGTGTATAATCTTTTATGAATAGCTCTCAGAACTGAAATGAATTTGAATTGTTACGTTCTTTATTATTTTCTGATATAACTACGAATAGGCGCACTATAGCCATAGCAGCTAATGCGCCAATAAACAACCATACCACACACACACACACACTTGTCTCAATCTACCTACCACCAAACCGTATTTACTCTTTAAAAGATCTTGAAGACCTCTTTATACAGATACCTCCACCTCTCTGTATATTAGGGGACTTTAACGGGCACCACCCATTATGGGGCTCTCCTAAATTGGATAGACGGGGCCGATTAATTGAAAGCTTTTTAGAGGCACTAAATTTCAGTATACTCAATACTGGTGCACCGACACACGTACAGCTCCCAGCAGGACACACTTCAGCACTAGATCTCTCGATTTGTTCACCAGTACTAGTCCCAACCATAGAGTGGTATGTAATAAATGATCCCATGGGCAGTGACCACTTCCCAATAGTATGCAACTTTCTGAAAGCAAAGACTCCATCAATTCCGCCCTGCAGAAAGTGGAAATTTGTCCGAGCAGACTGGGCAAAATTTCAATCATCAATCGATCTTGATGAAGAAAAAATCCGCCTCCAACATATTGATGAAGTGACAGAATACATCACGTCGCATCTTCTAAATGTGGCTAAGAACACAATACCACTATCAAATCCTCCGGGCCGAAAGCATCATAATTACTGGTGGAATGACAAATGCACCACAGCAAAGAGAGAAAAAAATAAAGCCTGGAATTTGTTTCGGCAATGTCCGAGCACAGTGAATCTCATTAATTACAAGAAATTAAGGGCAAAAGCACGCTTCATACAAAAGCAAGCAAAGAAAGAATCCTGGATCCGTTTTGCCTCAAGTTTTCACAGAAATACTGATTCCAAAATAATATGGAAAAAAATTAGACAGCTGTCTGGTAAGTTTCCTACCATACCTTCTCCAATTCTCTCTTGGAATGGGAAAGATCTCTCTAATCCAGTAGATATAGCTAATGCTTTGGGCAATACTTTTGCCAAAATCTCAGCAGCAACAGCCTATCCTACCTCATTCCAAAGAATTAAAAACACTGAAGAAAAACATGGTATTCACTTCAAAACTGCCCGTCTTCTCCCATATAACAAACCTCTGCAATATTCTGAACTTTTACATGTCATTAAAACCGCCCGAAATGGTGCTGCCGGGCCAGATGGGATTTATTATATCATGATACAACATCTTGATGACAAAGCTTTGCGCTGCCTCCTGGTCTTTTACAATCGCATTTTTTTAGAAAATGTTTTTCCAGCTACTTGGCATCACTCTACAGTTTTGGCTTTCCTGAAACCTGGAAAAGATCCATCCAACCCCAATAGCTATAGACCAATATCTCTCTCAAGCTGCCTCAGCAAAATTCTTGAGAAAATTATCCACAGAAGACTCGTCTGGATTATTGAGTCGGAACAGCTAATGAGCCATAACCAATATGGCTTCCGTCAAAACAGGTCATGCTTAGATCTTATGGTCAAGGCTGAATTTGCCATACGTAATGCTTTTGTCAAACGTGAACATCTAGTAATGGTTTCAATAGACATAGAGAAGGCTTTTGATACCACCTGGCGGTATGGTATACTTAGTGATCTTTACCTTCTCGGACTACGAGGCAACCTTCCTATATTTATTCAAAACTTCTTACATACTAGATCATTTCAAGTTCAATACCAACATGCCCTTTCCACAACTTTCATCCAGGAAGAAGGTGTTCCACAGGGATCAGTACTGAGTGCCACTCTTTTTGCTCTGAGAATAGATTCTATCACTAAGCAGCTTCCAAATACAGTTGAGACTTACCTTTATGCAGATGACCTTTCGATCTCCTGTCATTCTCAAAACATGAGGTCTATTGAAAGACAGCTTCAGATAGCACTTAATAAAATTCAACAATGGGCGAGCCTCAATGGTTATCGGCTCTCACAGCAGAAAACAGTTGCCATCCACTTCTGTAGACAACGCAAACTTCATCCAGATCCCGAACTTCAAATTCCTAACATCGTTGTCCCAGTCACCAGCAACATCAGATTTCTTGGATTAATCCTAGACAACAAGTTAAATTTCCTAGAACATATTAAAAATGTACGGACCTCATGTCTAAAGAAGTTAAACATACTCAGAGCTTTATCTGCCCAAACGTGGGGTGCAGATCGTAACTCGCTTCTTCGTTTATACAGGGCATTAATCAGATCCCGTCTCGATTATGGTGCTCCAATCTATGATTCTGCCAGAAAGAGCGCATTACGCTGGCTTGATCCAATTCAGCACAGTGCTTTGAGAATTGCAACTGGTGCATTCAGAACGTCGCCAGCACATAGTCTCTACATTGATGCTCACGAGCCCCCACTAACTTTACGCAGGAAATCACTGTTACTCAAATATGCTGTCAAGATACAAAGTTGTGCCTCTCATCCCGTTCAGTCATACCTTTTCAACCCACCATTAGAAATCCTATACAGAAACAAACCTAGTATAGTAAAGCCAGCTGGTCTTCGCCTTCTTGAATTGATGCAAGTTTGGAATATTTCCATCCATTCCGTAAAGCAAGTGGCAACTTATACTCAGCCACCATGGGCTCCTCCTCCTCTTCCAACCTGTGACACTTACCTCTGTCAATGGAGAAAGAATACTTTGCAAGCATCAAATGTCAACCAAATTCATGCAGTTCACACTCAAAGATATACTGATTTCTCCCCAATTTATACAGATGGCTCTAAATCTAATTCAAATGTTGGAGCAGCTGCAGTGTTTCCGAATACAACTGTATCAGTTTCCCTTCCATCAGAATTTAGTATATTTTCTGCTGAATTATATGCAATTAAACTAGCTTTAGAAAATCTCTATTCTGACAGTTCCTTAAAATCAGTTATTTACACTGATTCACTCAGCTCAATCATGTCATTATGTAATTCCTCAGATAAAGTTCACCCTGTTCTTGATGAAATCAGAAGCTTATTACTGCAAATTAAAGAACGCAACCAACTGGTTACTTTTTGCTGGATTCCAGCCCATTCCGGTATTTTAGGCAATGAACTGGCTGATAAAGCTGCAAAAAACCCAACTACATTTGATTTAACCAATATCCCTGTTCCAGCATCAGATTATGCACTAACCGTTCATGCTGCTTGCCTATCACAGTGGACAGCACTCTGGCACTCTCAGACTAATAATAAACTCTTTCAGTTTAAACATGATCCAAAAATTTGGCGCTCCAGTATCCGTACATCGAGACAAGAAGAAGTAGTCCTTTCAAGGGCAAGAATAGGACATACACATCTGACCCACCTTCATTTACTCACAGGAGATGACCCACCACAATGTACACATTGTTCTAATAATTTGACTGTAAAACATATTCTTATTGACTGCCCCTATTATAAACAAGCCAGAACTTCATCCTTGATATCATTGGTTAACCTTAATAAACCAGTAACTCTTGAAAATCTCATTGGTGATAAGGCAAATATTTCCGAATTTTTTGACTTTCTCCGGCAAACTGGGCTTTTCATTTATTTCTGATTTCAGATTTTCTTTTGATCTAGGGAAAACTTATGTTTTAATATAATAAGTGAATAGGCACATTATAGCCTTAGCAGCTTATGTGCCATTAAGCCTCCAGAACAACAACAACAACAAGCATTCCCCACTTTATCGGATCCCCAAATGGAACTTTTCCAAAGCTGAATGGGATGTGTACAAGCAGCTAGCAATACTAGAAGAAAACCAGATCCAACAAAAATCCATAAACCTGGCAGCAGAATACATATCTAATCAAATACTGCAGGCACAGACAAAGCAATTCCAAAACAATCCACAAAAATAATAGCCAACTCAAAAGTGTGGTGGAATGATGAATGTAGTGCAGCTAAAAAAAACAGAAGAACAAAGCATGGAATATCTTCAGGAAGTTCCCAACAACAGAAAATCTCATCCGCTTTAAAAAGGCAAGAGCAAAGGCAAAACGAGTCAGGCAGACTAGCATAAGGGAAGCATGGAGACACTTCGCTTCCACAACCACAAGCACGACAAAAACTCAAACAATATGGGCAAAAATACAGCGGATGTACGCAAAACACCCAAGCTTCAACTGTCTCATGATCACTGTCAATGGCCATGATATCACAAAACCAGAGGAGATTGCAAACACCCTGGGTAGATCTTTCATGAAAATATCAGCTGCGACATCATACTCGCAATATTTTCAGGCACACAAAGCACAAGCTGAAAAAAACCGTATCAGTTTTGAATCAGCATCAATTTCTGCGTACAGTCTCCCTTTCATAATGTCAATGTTGCATCATGCTCTATCGTCTACTAAACTCAATGCAGCAGGGCCAGATGGAATCCACTACATCGTGATAGCAAAACTCACAAAACCAGCTCTCAAGACTGTTACTCCTCTATAACAGAATATTCAAAGAAAACACGTTCCCCCGACAAATGGCATCATGCGTACATTCTGGCTTTTCCAAAACCAGGCAAAGACCCTACAAAACCGCAACGTTATTGACCTATTGCACTCACTAGCTGTATGAGCAAGGTCATGGAAAAAATGGTCAACGCCTGAGTAACCTGGTTTCTAGCTCAAAATGATCTCCTAAATCCTGTGCAATGTGGTTTCCGGGAAGGTAGATCCACTCTTGACCTTTTGATCAAGACAGAAATAAACATCGTGATGCCTTTGTCCGAAAAGAACATCTTGCAATGGTCTTCTTTGACATCGAAAAAGCTTTTGACACTTCTTGGAGATATGGTATTACGTGAACCCTATACGATCTGGGATTTCGCGGACCCCTACCACAGTTTATCAGAAACTTCCTGCACTGCCACTCATTTCAAGTTAGAGTTCACAACCACTTATCTTCAAAATTCATCCAAGAAGGAGTACCACAAGGATCAGTGTTAAGTGCCACTCTCTTTAGTATAATAATGAATTCAATAACACATGACCTACCACAAACAATATCCACTACCCTGTATGCTGATGACTTCAGTATCGCCTGCCATTTGCCTAACATGCGAATGATAGAAAGACAGTTGCAATGTGCCATCAACAAAATAGCTAAATGGTCCCAAAAAAATAGATTTCGTCTTTCACACCAAAAAACAGTTGGGATACACTTCTGTAGGAAGCGTAACCTACACCAACATCCGGAACTTAGACTAGAAAATCAAGTCATACCAGTTGTCCCTAGTGTCCGCTTTCTGGGTGTGATATTAGACCAAAAACTCACTTTCCTTGATCATATAAAAACACTCCGGATTAAATGTCTTAAAAAGCTTAACATTTTAAGAGTTCTGTCAGGCACAACGTGGGGAGCCGACCGTTACACGCTGCTACATCTCTACCGTGCATTAATACGGTCACGTCTGGACTATGGTTCTGTCGCGTATAGCTCTGCTAGACTAAGCGCTTTACGTTGGTTTGACCCTGTACACCACAGCGCTCTTCATCTTGCACTGGGGGCGTACCGTACATCACCGGTTCAGAGCCTATATGTCGAAGCACATGAAACACCCTTGCAGCTACGCAGACAAATGCTTTTATTAAATTATGCTGCAAAACTCAAAGGGCATCCAAACCACCCCACTTGGAATGGTGTTTTTTATCCTAAATGGGAAAACCTTTATAGAGCTTACCCATCTATAAACCCACCAACTGGGATACGTCTTCGCTCACTACAAGCTGACTGGCAAATTGACCTGAGTAAGATACAGCCCACTGCTTCTCATACAGTCCCACCTTGGACATACTATATACCACCGTGCGACTTTTTATTGACAACCTGGGGAAAACACACCTTATCCCAACAGAACATACTGCAAATGTACGCCTCACTAAGAACCCAGCACGGCCAGTACACACCAATTTACACAGATTGATCTAAAACTGAAAAGCATGTTGGTGCAGCAGCAGTATTTCCTTAACATCACTATGTCCAAAAAATTCCCCACTGAATGTAGAAACTATACTGCAGAACACTGTGCTATCCACCTAGCCTTAAACTGCACACTCTTAAGAACTAGGCTGCACAGCGTTATTTATACCGACTCCATTAGTGCTATCCAAACTATACAACACAATACAAAAAATGATAACCCCTTACTTAGACAGATCTAGAATACTCTAACTAAATTAAACCAGAAGCAACAATTTCTGTTATATTGGATCCCTGGTCATGGTGGAATTTCTGGAAATGAACAGGCTGACCTAGCTGCCAAAACTCCTACCAATCCTATAGACCAATCCTTTACTATACCTGCATCTGACTATAAGTATAGGCGCCTCCGTAGCCAGGTGGGAAGGAGCAGCAGTGCGTAGCACACGCTTCTTGATTAGACCGGGATTCGAGCCCGTCACCACCAAATACGGAGGATGCGGAAAGGTCAAGGAATGACCACCGCATATCCCGGAGCAATATGGCCTTAGTTGCTAATGCTCCTAAAAACCAAATAACAATAACAGACTATAAGTACATTATAAATAAACGATGCCTTGAACAATGGCAACATATCTGGCAGAATCAAGTCAACAATAAGCTACTTGGCATAAAAAAAGATCTAAAACCATGGAGATCTAGTGTACATGAGAACCAACATGAAGTCGTATTAGCCCGATTAAGGATAGGCCACACGCACCAGACACATTTTTATTTGCTTGCAGCCACTGACCTACCTCTGTGTACAAACTGCAACACTCAGCTCACTGTCCACCATCTACTTATTGATTGTCCCAAGTAATGTACTGAGCGACAAGCTATGTTTATCTCATTTCCCATGACGAATACCTCTCTCAGCATTTCTGACCTACTAGCAGACACACCACATGTGACCAAAATTTTTTATTTCCTCAAACAGATAAAACTATACAACACAATATAAACTTGAATAGCATCTATACAGATAGAACTATGTATTTAACATCACCATAGTTTGGCGCATTATGGCCTTTCCTGTCCTTGCGCCATAAAGCCCTTAAACAACAACAACAGCCAGAGTTTAATTCATTTCTGGCATTCCCGTCCCCGAATAACTCCTCATGTGTGAATATAGAATCAAAATACTCATTTAGTTTGTTAGCCTACTGAGCAGGATCATCAACAGTTGAACCACCGATATCCAGTGGACCAATCAGATTCATTCCCTTCCTTCTAGAGTTTACATGTGTAAAGAACTCTTTGCTGTTTTTCTTTGCATCATTTGCCAAAGATTTCTCATAATCTGCCTTTGGTTACAGACCAGCTTATATCTATCATAGGCTTCCATGTCACCCATTAATTTATATGTATCCCATGCATTTTTCTTCTCTGCCACATATCTCATTAGTTAATCTGACCTCCATTTAGGCCTAAACCTTGAACAATATTTCTTAGTTGGTATGTAAAGCCTAGTAGCTTCCAAGATAAGTTCTTTGAATGCTTCCCATTTTGCATTTGCTGTTGGTAACATCATCAGTTGGTCCCACTGTATAGAATTTAAATACTGTCTCAGTCCATCGTAGTCGCCTTTACAAAAACAAAAACTCTTCCCTTTACCCCGATGGTAGTTACCTCTTTGAGTAAATCCCACTTGAGCACACTGTGACCATCACTGCTACCTAGTGGTTCCATTATCTGCAGATTCTTAATGCATGAAGAATCACTACTGATAATCAGATCAAGAGTATTACACTCTCTAGTTGTCTCCAAAATATGCTGATGTAGAAAACAATCATCCAATAAATCCACAAAAGCCTTGCTGGGGTGTGAGTGATCAACCCAGAAATTCCAGTCAATATCCAGGAAATTAAAATCCCCCATTATAAGACTCTCTTATTTACTGGCCCACTCTATTTCCCTGTATAGTTTTTTTAATTATACTCATCAGAGTCATTAGGCCTACTGACTCGACACTGCACTGTCCAGCGATGTCGACTGGCTTTACTTCCTTGGATTTTGTGTGTTTCTTAACTAATAGCCTAACCCCTCCTCCCTTCCTATCCTGTCTATCCTTTCTGTACACATTGTACTCACCAAATTCCAGTTCTGCATTCCTTATATCTGTGTGACACCATGCCTCTGGTATTCCAACAATATCTGCCTTTGATGTTTTGACCAACCTCAAATTCATCAAATTTATTTACTAAACTCCTAGCATTGGTGTATACACAAGTATACATGCGCCTGTTCCTATTCTTAGCTACCCTAACACAACCCATGTGTTTACTTGTACTGCAACAACTGCCAGTAGTCTCTGAAATCCCCTGCATCTTGTTTTCCAGGCTGCTGCTCAGTCCAATAGAAGCAGTGCAAGAATCACTTTCACCTCTGCCAGCGGCTGCTGTTAATCTATTAGTCCATGTATCCCCCCCCAATATAGCAGTTTTCTGACCGATCCAACACTGCCTCAATAGCATAAGCAAATATTCTTGCACCCTATCTATTTAAGTGTATCCTATCCCTCTAGAAGCAGTCTCTCCTGTTATATTTTTTAAATACTCTTTAAATATTATGAATGCTTCATAATATTTATCGATTACCTGGGGAGAGTATTAATAGATTTTAAAATGAGATATATAAAGATAGGGAGGGAGAAATAAATAAAAATGCTAGTTTGCTGGTAAGAGGAAGCATGTTACAAGGCAACATATCTGCATGGTCTAGGCTAAGAGGACTTAGATCATCGATTGATCACTTCTTTTTAGTGATTTTTGTCAGTCCAAAATACTTAAATGTCAGCTTTAAACTGATTAACAATTTTCAAGGAAGAATGAGGAAATACTTGATCTAAAGAGGACATCTGTCAGCTGTTGGAATAAGGAAAGGTTTCAAATGATGAATGCCGTATAGTATTATCCTAAATTATTGTCCAGATGGAACCAACAAACAATTTTAGTAAAAGTTCACAGTGTGTGTTTTTTATCTGTATTTGTTTAGTGAGTGAGGTCAAAATAAGGTTGCAGCATAATTGTTGTGGAATGGTGTATGAGAAACTGCATTTTAAGTTGGTCCACCTCAGCATCTGTCATTCAACACTAGAAGCCTTTATTATTTTCATTGCAACTGCGGATCAGCCTTTAGCCATGGAGCTTTTAACCATTCAACACGAGATAAAGATATGAGGTTATATATTTCAGGAAGTTAGCTGACTCAGAAACATACAACAGATTTTGTTTTAGAAAGAAAACGGTTTTTTGATCACTTTAATTTTTAACTGTGCCTTAAGAAGAGTCAAATAATATGCCTAAATCCTTATTATAATCTACTAATTGAATGAGTTTAATATTAACTGAGGGGCTGCTTTTAGAATGGAATATTTTTTTCTAGTTATTCATGACCATATTAGCAAATTTTTTGGGATTAATAGGTTATGAGTATGGAATTAGAGTTAATAATAAGCAGATTGGTAAAAACCAGCTTCTTCAGGCATGGAAGAAATTGCCCAGATTGTAGCGTCATCAGCATAGAAGATTAACAAACATTTAGAAGGAGAGAAGGAATTAAACCTGGAAAAAGATGATCAGGTGTCCCCCCCCCCTAAACGGTCCCAGAACAAATTGTCTGATGGTAAACAATTTGGTCCTTTGCCTAAAGGATGAGAGTACACTTTAGCAGTGTCAAGTGAATAAAGTGAAAAATTACTTCTGAAATACCATAGAAGCACTCAAGAAGTTCTATTAAGACTGAAGGACAAACTGCATTAAAGCTGAAAAATCTAAAAAAACTAAGTAGATTATGTCATAGAGGAACTCCTTTCCCCCATTGTGAATATGAGAGAAGTGAGATGTCAAAATTTGAGTGAGGGAAGGAAGAAGCGATCTCTGAAATAATTTTAGTAATGTGGATGAGATGGAAATCAGATAACAGTCCCTATAATACTAGGATTATTGGTTTTTATAAGGGAGAAAAAATCTGGGAAGTCTATCCAGAAAGGTAGAAAATATTGTTTTTTTAGTATATGTATACTCAATGAGCAATATATGCTTATGTAGATGTATATACCAAAATTTTCCACATTTTCTCACCCAGATATAATAGAAAGAGGAAGCCTGTTAATTTCATTTTTAAGTGTATATCAATGCTACGATAAAAGCTAAACTAAACGTAGTGTTTCTTATGTTTGATGTGCTTGGGTTTCCCGAGGTCCCTCCATATCTGTTTTAACTTCTGTGATGCAGCATTAATCCAGTCCAGTTGTGTGAATAGTGTTGGTTTTACGTATGGGTAATGTTATGTTCTGCTGTAGTGTTGGCCACTTATCAAACAAGAAACGGTGCTCACTAGGAAAGCTGTTTCATACCAAAGTATGGGAGGCTAGCCCATGATAATTTTAAGAAAGGAAAGGGCAAAAGAGTGTTGGAAGGAAGAAGGTTTAGACAGATAGGGCCAAAGTAGGAAGCAACCCCATTGAAGAATGAATGCAGAAAACTGCAGGCGCCTCCATAGCCAGGTGAGCAGGAGCAGCACTGCATAGCACACGCTTCTTGATTAGACCGGAGTTCGAGCCCATGACCACTGAATACGGAGGATGTGGAAAGGTCAGGGAATGACCACTGCATATCCCCGGAGCAATATGGCCTTAGATGCTAATGCTCCTAAAAACCAAAAATATACATAACAGCACAAAAACTGCATTTATTCTTCCATCCTATTCCCAGATGTAGTAAAAGGTTGTGGCCTTTAGAAGATTATCCCACTCTGAGCAAGACTAGGGACTGCAAAACTGATCCCACCCCAGGTTTTCCTGGAGTCAGCAAGGTGATCCTATGTCCTTAGTGAGAAAGTTATCTGTAATGTCGGCATTAGCCCATCCTGGATACAAGTTAGTCCAGAGTGAACAGGCCCCGGGTGCCAAGCATATTTCGAGGCCAAGCAATATTCTTGCGATTCATAAAGTGCTCTTGATAAACAATTGAAATTATATTTTAAGTTCTACATTTCTTTCAACAGTCTTACTTTAAAAACAGTTCTATACTTGAAAAGCCACAGGGCTTCTCCTTAGCCAGGTGGGCAGGAGCAGCAGTGCATAGCACACGCTTCTTGATTAGATTGGGATTCGAGCCCGTGACCACCGCATATCCCCAGAGCAATATGGCCTTAGTTGCTAATGCTCCTAAAAACCAAATAACAAACAAACTTGAAAAGCCACTAATTAGAACACAGAAAGGAAATACACCTTTCTTTACATTTTCCTGTATTTCTATTTCTACTAATTTACTAACACTTCAACCACTTTTCCTCCGAGCGGCACTGCTCCTGCCTCCCCGTGGTGGGGTGGCAGGAGCAGTGGGGGAAAAGTGGGGGGGGGGGAACCTGGGGGAAAAATTATCCTCCAGGGCTAAAAGGAATAACCATGGATATAAATGACTAATCACCTCTAAAGCCTTCAAACTCAATGCCAGACAAACCCAATGATGATGACTTGAACCAACCGAAAAGCCTCCATAGAGAAGTGCAGTGCAGTGAGATGCCAAACTTTCTGGTGATAAGCTCTCTCACCAACCAGCCTGTCGGCAGATTATCACCATTCATCATCCCAAGATATTTGGAATCCATTGCTGGAACACCAAAAATGGTTAAGCAACTGAATCCGTAGACCTTCTGATTGAAACAGCTACCTCAAAACATTCAGAGTGGCTGCTCAAAACATTTGCTAGGCTACCGGTATCTATCACTCCCCACAATACGTTAAATTCGCCCAAAGGTGTCATCACAGAGTGGGACCTGATTACAGTATCTGAAGTTGAATTAGTGCAGGAACTGAGCCACCAAAAAGTAATTAGTGCAAAACGAATAATGACCAAAAAATATGGAAATCTCGTTCCAACTCGATCCGTAATCTTAACCTTCAGCACCCCAAATTTGCCATCCTCACTAAAAGCTGGATATTTAAACTGCCAAATTCGGCCTTATATCCCTAATCCCATTCGTTGTTTCAAATGCCAAAAGTATGGACACTCCCAACAAGCATGCAGAGGTGATGCCATTTGTCCTATTTGTGGTTCCAAGGTGCATACACAAGCAGACTGTTCAGCCTCAAGTCTCATTTGCCCCAACTGCAAAGAAAGTCACCCAGCTTTTTCCAGATCTTGTGAAATGTGGATAACAGGGAAGAAAAATCCAAAAATATAAATTAGATCACAAAGTCACATACCCTGAGGCACGCAGACAGGTTATGTTGACCATGCCCAGTCGTTCATATGCATCACACCCTCAAAGCTTTCATTCAACAGCAGCACAAACAGATGTATCAATACCTCCCAGCACATCCCTAGCTAATTGGGTTAAAAATACATTATCAAACTCTGGAAAAGACACACATCAAATTAAAACCAGTGAATCAACCAACACTCCAATCAGTATCCCAACTGATACTTGGACAGTCCCGTATGACAAAGAAAAATTAAAAACTAATAAAGACAACAAGAAATCTGAATCATCCACCAGTAGTATGGAAGTAGACGTATCCTCAGATCACGAGGAACTCATACTAGAACTTCACGCAAATAACACTATAGATACCGGATGCCCTACCTTCCCGAAAAAAGACTGAAAAAAATGCTCCTCAAACAAAAAACAGTCATTTATTTATGTTTAGATGAATCATCTTCATCTAAACATAAATAAACCACAGCATCTTACAATGGAATTGCAGAGGTTTTTGTTGAAACACTGACGATATTCAATACCTAGTTAACCGATATTGTCCAGTTGCCTTTTGTTTACAGGAAACTTACCAAACCTCACAAATTTCTCCTTCGATAAAGAACTATTGCTTTTATCAAAAAGATTGAAATACAGCTAATGCTGCCCATGGTGGTGTAGCAATCCTAGTAAACTTGAAGATCCCAATTAAATATATCCCACTTCAAAGTGAAATAGAAGCTGTTGCTGTTCGTATAACTCCCCATAGTGCAGTAACACTTGGCTCAATTTTCATACCGCCAAACCATACATACTCTTTAAAAGATCTTGAAGATCTCTTTATACAGATACCTCCACCTCTATGTATATAAGGGGACTTTAACGGGCACCACCCTTTATGGGGCTCTCCTAAATTGGATAGACAGGGTCAACTAATTGAAAGCTTTTTAGTAAATCTCACTATACTCAATACTAAATCTCACTATACTCAATACTAAATCTCACTATACTCAATACTGGTGCATTGACACATATACAGCTTCTAACAGGATACACCTCAGCAATAGATCTCTCAATTTATTCACCAGTACTGGTCCTGTCCATAGAGTGATATGTAATAAATGATCCTCGGCAGTGACCACTTCCCAATAGTATGCAACCTTTTGATAGTACAGATTCCTTCAGCTCAACCCTGCAGAAAATGGAAATTTTCCGAGCAGACTGGCCAAAATTTCAGTCATCAATCATCCTTGATAAGGAAAAAATCCGCCTACAGCATATTGATAATGTGACAGATTACATCACATCGCATCTTCTAAATGTGACTAAAGACAATACCACTATCAAATCCCCCGGGCAAGAAGCATTTATAATTTCTGGTGGAATGAGGATTGCACCAAAGCAAAGAAAGCCAAAAATAAAGCCTGGAATTTATTTCGCCAATGTCCAACCACACCCAATCTCATTAATTTTAAGAAATTAAAGGCAAAAGCCCTTTTTATACAAAGGCAAGCCAAGAAAGAATCCTGGACCCGTTTTGCATCAAGAATTAACAAAAATATTGACACCAGAATAATATGGAAAAAAATTAGTCAGCTTTCTGGTAAGTTTCCTACTGTACCTTCTCCAATCCTGTCCTGTTGAGCAAGATCTATCTAGTCCTTTAGATATCGCAAATGCTTTGGGCAACACATTTTCTGAAATCTCAGCAGCATCAGCTTATACTCCATCATTCCAAAGAATTAAAAACACTGCAGAACAGCTCTCTATTAACTTCCAAACTGCCCTCCTCCTGCTCTATACCCCTCGACGTGAGCACCTGTATGTGGTGGGCGACCTCCCAGTAACGCTGCTGGACCTCCAGGTTAGCACCACTGGGATCCAACGCCCACAGCCTAGGTTCCAGGCTAACATCAATGGAATCCGGCGTGTTTGCCGTGTGCTGCGACCCGTGGAAATTAAAGGTATCCTGGTGGTTGAGGGCCCAGCTTCAATACACCGCTTTGGACCCTGCTTCAACAAGACGAGTGGTCCTGGAAGACCCAGCTAGGATTAATCAGCTAGTAGGCTCGCCTGCGAGGGTCAAATGTGTCAATGCCACACATCTACCCTCATGGTCCGAGGGACAGGATTCAGGCTGGCGGAAGTGCAGGTATGATGTCTGGGTAGCCCTGCGTTCTACTCCTGAGAGGATTTATTGCATTACGGGTAGTGGGAATTCCTTTGGGCTCCGTGGTGGATGGGGAGCCCGGGCACTGGACCACTTTAAAAAAACTTCATGAATCCTGATAAACTAATTTCTTCTGGGGCCTCAACCCAGTCCCAAACTGAAAATTTGACTGTAGACAAAGAGAACGTCACTTCTGCAAAAAGGCAGAAAAAGGAGGTTATATCAGGTCCAACACCTTGGCCCCTCGATGGGCGCCTGTACGTGGTGAGGGACCTCCCAGTGATGCTGCTGGTTTACCAGATTAGCATCGCTGGGATCTAACGCCATACCTTGGTTCCAAGGTTACATCGTTGGAATCCGGCGTGTGCAGCCGTGTGCCGTGACCCGTGGAATTCGGAATGGGGGATCCTGGTGGTTGAGGGGCCCATCCTTAATACACCACTTTGGTGTATTAAGTGGTGTATTAACCCTACTTCGACAAGACGGGTGATCCCAGACTGGCCCGACTGGGATCAATCAGCGGGTTGTTCTTACTGCTAGGGTCAACTGCATTCCAATAAGTCTCCCTTCCTTTGGTCCTGGGATGGGATCAAGGCTTATTGGAAATGTGGGTATGGTGCTCCTAAGTGAACTTGGCATTCCCATTCGTGTACGCAGTATTTGCTAGTTCACGAGTGGACGTCCCCTCGTAGGGTTCCGTGGTGGGCGAGGTACTTAGAGCATCGGAAATTTTTATCTTACTCCTATGAGTAATTTAAATCCTTCTTCTTCTGATGCCCCAACAAGGGCCCTACCTAATTGATCATCAGATGATAATGACACCAATTCTGTTAAAAGAGCCAGAACTGAGGAGAAAAAATCATCTGTGACACCTCTTTTCCTCATTCTCCATTCCACCAGAGAGCAGTCAATTGGGAAAATGTCACCTTTCTTTATCCAGAAAGGATTAGAAGGGATGGCAGGTTCACCTAAATCGGTAAAATCGCTGCATTCTGGAGATACTTTAGTCGAAGCATCAAATACAAAGCATGCTGAAAAAATTTTGAAAGGCACATCTATAGGGGGAATACCCATCATCGTAACCCTCACAAAACTATGAACTCGACACGACGTGTCAAATCAGAGTGGGATCTTCTTCTCGTTTCTGAAGAAGAGATTTGCTCTGAATTAAAAGAACAAGGAGTGACAGCTGTGAAGCGAATATCCATGCGAAAGGATGGGAATCTCGTCGATACCTGAGTTCTCATCCTAACATTTAACACTCCACGGCCTCCAACTTCCATGAAGGCAGGGTATTTAAACTGCCCAGTGAGGATTTACGTTCCAAACCCACTGAGGTGTTTTAAAAGTCAAAAGTACGGCCACTCACAAACAGCTTGTCGTGGTAACCCTGCCTGTGCTCGATGTGGTGCTAAAGATCACGAGAGCAAGGAATGTCTAGCTTCTAAGCCTAATTGTACTAACTGCCAAGGAGAGCACCTTGCATACTCTCGAGCATGCCAGCGGTGGAAGTACGAAAAGGAGATTCAAAAATTAAAACGAAGTTGAACATCTCCTACCCAGAGGCTAGAAAACGTATCCAACCAATAAATAGCTGGAAGCCTTCATACGCCCAGAAAGTTTCTGGTAAAATTACCATTGGGAGCCAAACTGATATGACTGTTCCCCCAAGGCACTCTTTTACTCCCATTGCCCGCTACTTATTGAGTTCACTAAAGCCCACCCAAAAATCGCAGTCAGCTGCCACTCCAATATCGTGTGCTCCAGCATTAACAACAGCGAGCACTAAATGAACATCGCATAAAAGTGAACTGCCTACTTCAGGGCAAGAAATAATGGATGTCGAGACCAAGGAGGTGCATGATGAGTAAGTCTTGGAACTCTTTGTGGAGGAAGAAATGGACACAGGACAGCGTCCATACTTCCCCCACGGAAAGATAAATCCAAGACTGACAAAATTAAGCTCTCAGCACCCCGGAAGACGCCTGATGGACCCACTAAGTCCAAATAATGGCTAAATTCCTACAGTGGAATTGTCATGGATTCCGGCAAAATACTGATGACATCAAGGCACTCCTTCAAAATACAAACCAGTTTGCTTTTGCATACAAGAGACTTATTTAAAGGCAAATGATGGCCCCGCCATGCATAACATTACAATCATTCGTAAGGATAGAATTGTGGATGGGTCTGCTCATGGAGGAGTCGCAATCCTTGTCGGCAACCAGATCTCATTTCAGTCTCTGCAGCTTACAACTAGCATTGGGGCTGTAGCAATTCGCCTTACAGTGGGTTTTTATTAACTGTCTGTTCTGTTTATTTGCCACCTGGGATTGACATCCCCCAAAAAGACCTTGATGATCTTATCATATAATTGCCTTCCCCTTGTGACTGGAATGCCTTTCAACATCTGGAAAATCTTGACATCGCTACAGTCAGTCAGAAGCCAATCAATGATGCAGTCATGTATGTCACAGAAACGATTGTCCAAGCAGCTGCAATTGCAATCTCAAAATCATCCAGCTGGTTCCCACTATTTCCCAAACCTTGGTGGAATTCAGAATGCACAGCAGCAAAAAAAGCACAAAACAAAGCCTGGGGAATATTCCGCCGATATCCCACGAGTAAAATTTAATATCATTTAAATGTGCACGTGCGAAAGCACATTATGTACGACGTCAGAGCCAAAGGAAATCTTGGATTCATTTTACATCTTCCATAACTCAGGCTGCTAGCTCAGAAGTAGTCTGGGATAAGATCCGAAAAATGAAGGGAAAATATCCACCATGCCCTTCAGTGATCCTCGAGCACAACAGATGTCCAATTGCAGATCGAACTGCAGTTGCAAATACTCTAGGGGAAACATTTGCAAAAATCTCTGCGATAACATCTTTTCCCGCAGAGGTTTTGGTCCTGAAAAAGAAAAGTGAGAAAAACCCACTGAACTTCTATTCAAAAGGGCTTGAATCGTATAACAAGCCCTTTTCACAGGAAGAGTTAAATGCAGCACTCTTTCTCATGCATGCAAGTGCTGTGCGGCTCGATGACATCCACTACGAAATGTTAAAACACCTCTCACCACAATCTAAGGATCACCTTTTAATTTTGTTTAACAGAAATTTTATTAACAAACAATTTCCGGATTCCTGGGGAAAGGCTATTGTTCTTGCTTTCCCAAAACCAGGAAAGGATCCTAGAAATCTAAGTAACTATCGTCCTATCGCTCTGAAAAGCTGTTTGTGCAAAGTCCTGGAAAGAATGGTTAATGCATGCCTTGTATGGTATTTGCAGATAAATGGTCAGCTTTCCAGATCTCAGTGCAGCTTTCGAAGAAATAGATCAACTTTGGATCATTTAATCCAATTGGAAATGTCCATTCGTGATGCTTTTATTAAATCCAAGCATCTGGTAGCAGTTTTCTTTGATATTGAAAAAGCGTACGACACAGCCTGGTGATTTGGAATATTAAAAGACCTCTATAACTTTGGTCTTAGAGGTAATCTTCCTCTTTTTATTAAAAACTTTCTTTCAAATCGCCAATTTCAAGTCCGTTTAGGATCCATTCTAAGTGTCACGCTTTTCGCAATCAAAATAAACTCCATCACAGAACAACTTCCACCCACGGTAAACAATGCCCTCTATGTTGACGATTTTGCTATATTTTGTCATTCGTGCAATATGAGCATCATTGAAAGGCAACTGCAGAAAACCAATGATCATCTTACAGCTTGGTCTTTGGCTAATGGGTTCAGATTTTCATCACAGAAGACTGTTTGTGTACACTTCTGTCGCAAACGTAATCTTCATCCTGACCCAGAATTAAGGCTAGGGCAAAACAACATCCCAGTTGTAGCAGAATTCAAATTCCTTGGACTTATTTTCGACAAGAAGCTGACATTTTTACAACATATTCGTCAGCTTAGGACAAGGTGTGTTAAAGGGCTTAACATCCTTCGTGCCCTTTTGTCAACTTCGTGGGGCACAAGTCGTATTACCCTTCTTCGTCTTTACCGAGCACTTGTCCATTCCAAACTCGATTATGAGTCTCAGGTTTATGGTTCTGCTAGAAATAGTGTACTTCGGTGGTTAGATCCAATCCACCATCAGGCCATGCGGACAGCCACTAACATTTCGTACATCTCCTGTCCAAAGCCTTTACATCGAAGCTAATGAACCATCTCTAGATCTTCAATGTTAGCAGTTGTCCTTACAGTACGCCTTCAAATTGAAATCCCTGCCTGATCATCCCACGTGGGCATCTTTTTGAGCCACGGTGGGAAAACCTCTACAACACCCGTCGGACTGCCAACAAACTTTTTGGTATTTGGTTTCAAGGGCTGTTGAATGAACTAGACATGACAGTAGACAATGTTGCCCAGTCACCCAGGCAATTCCTTCCACCCTGGCATGCCTATTTTACAACTTGTGACTTCTCCCTTAAGATCTGGGAAATGACACACCGCCATCTGTCTACCAGCAACTCTTTGCATCACATAGACAGCAGTATTCTGACTTTCTGCCAGTCTATACAGATGGCTCAAAGTTAGAATGTTATGTGGGATCTGCTGTTATGTTCCCTCACAAAACGTTATCCAATAAGATCCCACAAGAAACTAGCATTTATACTGCAGAGTTGCATGCAATAGAAACAGCCCTAGATCACATTAAAAATCGCGACTACCAGAGGTATATGATTTAATGTGATTCATTAAGCGTGTTACAGGCTCTAGTATCGGTGAGGTTTAACCCTCATCCGATCCTGTCCAGGATCCAGCAGATTCTTTTTTCTCTCGTGGAATTAGAATTTGATATTCGTTTTTGCTGGATCCCAATCCACATTGGGATCCGGGGAAATGAATTAGCTGATACCGCTGCCAAATCAGCCATTTCCCTGGTTGCCTGTTAGTCCCCTATACAAACTATAGGCAAATAATACTCTCTAAATTATATTCCAAATGGCAAGATTCTTGGCACGGACAAGCCACAAATAAACTACATCACATAAAGCCTGTAATTATGCAATTGCAGTCCAGTCTATGCAGGGTTCGAAGAGAGGAAGTTGTTCTTGCTCGGCTCCACATAGGTCATAGTCATCTAACACATTCCTATTTGCTGATAGCGGATGACCCACCTATGTGCGAGATGTGTAACGTTATTTTAACCGTCAGTCATCTTTTTATAGAAGCACGACGCTTGTGTTTTGCCACTTTTAATAATTTGGCTGAACCATTTACACTCAGTCAGATAATAGGTGACAGAGACAATATGTCCGACGTTTTTAACTTTTTACAATCTATTAATTTGTATACAAATATTTAAGTTTTATACTTTATATGTTTTTACTTTATACCTTTTTTTTTTACATAAGAGTTAATTGTTTGACGTGGTAGCCTAGGCTACCAAAATGTTTAGTATCCTTTTGAATTTGACTTGGTGCATTATGGCCATAGCTGCCAATGCGCCATTAAAAACCAAACCAAACCAACACCTTGGTTCCTGATAATTCACTCAACTAGTGAGAAGCCTATAGGAAAAATGTCACCCTTCTTTATCCAGAAGGGTTCGGAAGGGTTGGCAGGCTTTCCTAAGTCTGTCAAACGGCTTCGATTGGGTGACATACTTGTAAAAACCAGAAGTGATATACACTCAGAAAAGCTCCTCCGTGCTACATCTATCACGGGAATGCCTGTCACTATAACCCTCACAAGACACTAACTCATCTTGTGGTGTCATCACGGAATGGGATCTGATGGATGTGACTGAAGAGGAAATCTGTTCAGAGTTAAAACCACAGGGAGTGACAGCTGTTAAACGTATATTCATGCGTAGGGATGGGAAATTAGTTCCCACTAGAAATATTATCTTAACATTCAATTCACCAACTTTTCCTCATGAAATCAAAGCTGGCTATATTAACTGCCCAGTGCGTCCGTATGCCCAAATCCGTTACGGTGCTTCAAGTGCCAGAAATACGGACACTCACAGATGGCTTGTTGTGGAGCCCTTGTATGCCTCAGTGTGGTGCAAAGGACCATGAAACAACATGTTCAGCTGCAAAACCAACCTGCATTAACTGCCAGGAAGAACACCCGGCCTACTCAAGAGCATGCCAGAGGTGGAAACAAGAAAAAGAAATTCAACGAGTTAAGGCAGAGCTGAATATATCTTATCAAGAGGCAAGGAAAACAGTGAAACCTTTAAATACAAATAAACCAACCTACGCTCAGAAGGTAGCAGGGAGATGTTACTCAAAAACTGACATATCCCTAGGAGCTGCAGTGGTCCTTTCTACATCCACTGTCTCTTTCCAGTTACCAATTGAATGCAGTGTTTTTACAGCTGAACTGTATGCAATAAAAATGGCTTTGAATCTCCTTAACGACCTATTAAATACCCAGGTCATAATATATACAGACTCTTTAAGCGCAGTGAGTGCCTTACAGAATAAACTACAACATTCCAATCCACTTCTCACACAAATTAGAACATAGTTATGTAACCTCGATGAAAAGAAGCTGACTGTAAAATTCTGCTGGATACCCAGCCACATTGGAATTCCAGGAAATGAGCATCCAGATGAAGCTGCAAAGTGCCCTGCTTGTTTTGACTCCATCTCAGTTCCTTACTCTGATTTCAAACCAATCATACAACGGATATGTACTGAGATGTGGTCTGAAATGTGACATACCCAGACAGGAAACAAACTTTTTGAGATAAAACAGAATCCACAATTGTGGAGATCCAGTTTAAGACTAAACAGGCACAAAGAGGTCGTGCTTGCAAGAGCACGAATTGGCCATACGCATCTAACACATCTTTTTTTTACTACTAGGAGATCCTCCTCTTTGCTTACACTGTAGCTGCCTACTTACTGTTAAGCACATCCTAATTGAGTGTGCACATTACCATTCAGTTAGAATTGCATGTTTCAAATCACAGCTTAATTTACAAAAACCTCTACAACTGTCCCATATACTTGGAGATGATAGCAATTTCTCAGAACTTTTTACTTACCTGAAAATGATTAAGTGTACAGTCACTTTTAGACCTATTTCCTATAACGTATACAGTCACTTTTAGACCTATAACGTGTACAGTCACTTCTAGACCAAAGTAACAGGTGCAATTTGGCTGTAGTAGCCCTTGTGCCATTAAGCCCCACTCCAACAACAACAACAACATAGCTTTACAGAATATTTCTTCTCAAACACATCCTTTAAAATAATTCATAAAATCCAAACTGATGCATATCCAAGAACTCCAGCAAGTGATCATTTTCTACTGGATACCAGGAAACGATTGGGCGGACTATGCCTCTAAGCATCCATCCAACAGAGAATCATCACAGTATTATGTTCCATATCTTGACTACAAAAGTAATATACGAAGAATATGTAGGGAACAATGGACAATTCAATGGCAAGCCCAAATGCTTAATAATAACCTCCTCCAAATAAAACCTGAACTGCAATTATGGTCCTCCAGCTTTGATGTAAACAGAAGGTAGGAAGTAATTTTAACCAGAGTGCGAATTGACCACAGTTAACTTTCCCACCTTTATCTCCTCACAGGTAATGATCATCTGCAATGCACACAGTGCAACTTTCCTCTTACAGTGAAATATATTCTTGTTGGGTGTACTTTGTTCACCACTGCTCGCCAAATCTTAAAAAACCTCTAACACTCTACCACATCATAGGTAACGATGCTAATCTGCTGGAATTTTTCCACTTTATTAAAGAGATAAAATTATATGATCGTTTTTGACTAATGTCAACATTATGAATGTGTAACATTCATAATGTTGATTAGTGCAATATGTCCTAAGTAACCCTTGCACCAAAAAACAACAACCTTAACACTGTCGCTTTCGAGCCAATTAAGAACACTAGGCAAAGGACTGGATATTAGCATTAGCAGAGGCACATGATGCAAGAAAGCAAGCTTATACAGCATCAGCCAAAATAAAAACAACCTTCCCATTTCACTGATCCATTCATTCCAAATGTTTGTTTAGTTCTGCCTTGAATTTATTTAAGCTATCAACTTGCACAACGACAGATGGAAGTTTGTTCCAGCAATCAACCATCTGCTGGCTAAAGGCAAACTTCCACACATCTGCTCTACAACTGTCTTTCCTCAGTTTGAATCTATGCCCCCTCAAGTTTGTAATCTGAGCAAGAGGATGATTCCTATCAGCATTGAGCCTGCTCAATCCATTCAAGGCCTTATACACCTCAATCAGATCCTCTCGCAGGTGCCTAGTCTCCAGAAGCTGCAATTTGCAGAACTTAAGCCTTTCTTCTTAAGATTCTTCATATTAAATAAGGAACTCTGAATTATATTATTTATGCACATTGTAGGTGATAATTACAATTATTATTATTTTTATCCTCTTTATATAGGCAAAGAAAATTAGAAGAAGCACTTTTGTTTTCTGGTCAGTTCAAGGAAGCTGTGGAAGCTCTTATTGACTGGCTTGATAAAACACAAGTTACTCTTGCTGAAAATAAGCCTGTTCATGGCGATCTTGATACAGTGACATCTTTGAATGAGAAGCATAAGGTAAAAATATTTTTTTATTTTCCTCCTTGTGTGTGTGTTAATTTTCCTAGTATTAACCTCTTTTTAAAAATAATTATTCATACAAGGTGTTGCTATTAAAATAATGAGACATTGCAATAAAATAAATAGAATGAGATATTTTGTACCTTACAAGTTATCCCTTATTTGATTTTGAAATTTGTGGTTTTTTTTTTTTTTTTTTTTTTTGGTCTGGAGGATCGTTTTGTGTTTCACTGCATTGACTCTCTTAATTTCTGTGTCTTACTGGAACTGTCAGCTTTCATCACAAGTTATTACAGTACTCAAAGTCTGGATCTTCAAATATTTTCAGACCATATTCACAAACTTGGAATCTTCTCATTCAAGATTTTTGGCATCACTTTGGCCCTCATCTTTCTCATTCCTAAATTTTAAGTTAAAATTTGTCTGTTTCTTTGTCCATATTGAGTTCTGAGGCAACCATTCTAATGCTTAAACAATGATCATTTCTAATCTGTGTCCATACCTGGTCCACATTTTCATCACTTTTCATGTATACCGGATAACCTGATCATTCATTGTATTCCACATTCTTTTTCCTTCTAAAACCTTTTATGCCATTCCAACATGCAAGCTCTTGACATAGCATCTTCCCCATAAACTTGATGTAACAACTGAACTTCCTGTTGGAAGTTATTAGTTGAAGTTCATGTTATGACCATCAATTCGTACCTTGTGTCTTTGAGAGTGTTGCAATGTGAGTTGCCAGACAACTAGGGAAAGGTTCACGGTCAACTGCTGTGTCTTTGTTTCATAGGTGGTAATTGGTTTGTAGTGGCTGCAGGTGCAGGCTTGTTATTTAATAGCCACACCTTGTATTTTGTTATTTGTAGAAAACAATAAGGATCCTACCAGATTCTTATGAATAAAAATAAATTAATCTAAAAAGAAAAAAAAAGAAAGTCTTGAAGTGGTAGATGACTCTCATCAACCGGTGTAATTCGGGTTAGTCTTCAGAGCTAAGTTCTGGTAAACCCTTCCTCATCTCTTCCATCATGCAGTATGATTCATGTCTTTTGAGGTTATGATGAACACCATGGTGAAATCCAAACTTCCTTACATTTCGAGGGTAGAGCTCTAAAACGGTGTTCGCAGGCCGGCCACAAGTTAGTACACTGGCCCGAACTTATTGGTTACTCTCTAGGGGGCTTCCAGACAAGCTAGTGTATAATCTTGCTACCTCTACTCTGCCAGATAGTGACTAGAGGGAGTCTTACTAGTGTGTATGCGGGCGGGCATTGTAGACGCCATGTTATGATAAGGATCTGGGTATATTCTTACCATGTGTATGCCGTATCCAAAAATTTCATTACTTCATACAGCATGTCCCCCCCACCACTTTTTCTTACTATTGAATACACCATGAATTGTTAAATTAATAGAGAAAACTCATCTGCGAAAAGATATAAACATCTCAAACACTTCCTATTTGATTTAACAAATATTATTGTTATTAGCTATACGGTGCAAGGAAGCCTGAGGCTTATGCTGCACCAGCCAAAAAAAAATTCTCGAGTTACCCTAAGAGAGAGAGAGTCAAAAGTAGAAGGGAATCACCAAGAAAGAAGAATGATGATGATAATGATATCCAGCTCAGGAGCCCAGGTGCCAAGTGTTCTGTGACCAAACGATTTCTTTGGACATCTCAAAGTGTTATCTCCAAAGAGCCTTCAAGTGATAGATTATATTTTGTTTAACAACCGGTTTCTTTATTTATTAATTAGTGTAGCTCTTTTGCACTAGAAGAAGTAGGCAAAGGCCCAGAAAGGAAAGTTACCTTTCTGTTTTTTATTTCTAATAGTACTAACTAACTAACTTAGCCACTTGGTCACCTTGTGGCACTGCTCCTGCCTCCCCATGGCAGGGCCGGAAATCTGGGTGGTAAAACCGACCCTCAGGGCCAAAAGGAGAAAAACATGGACTGCGACAATTTTCCACCGATTAAGACTGCAAATCCAAATTCATTGGATTTGCACATACCCGATAATGACTCATCCAATCCAAAGAGACTGAGGACGGATGCTCCCCGAATGGAAAACCCAAGTTTTCTGATTCTGCATTCATTAACTAACCAATCCTTGGTTAGTTTATCACCATTCCTCATTCAAAAATGTCTTGAGAGCGTAGCTGGCTCCCCTAAAATGGTATGACGACTGAAATCTGGCGACCTACTTGTTGAGACCACCAACTTCAAACACTCTGTGTCTCTACTCAGACTCACCTCATTTGGTGGAGTTCCAGT
Source organism: Mastigoproctus giganteus (assembly GCF_048544385.1). Taxonomy (NCBI): domain Eukaryota; kingdom Metazoa; phylum Arthropoda; class Arachnida; order Uropygi; family Thelyphonidae; genus Mastigoproctus; species Mastigoproctus giganteus. The sequence goes on along the minus strand of NC_143579.1, from coordinate 64,435,641 downwards.
TAAGGTGTCCCCACATGCCACACTTAATTCATCCAAAGGTGTTATTTCTGAATGGGACCTAATGAATGTCTCAGAAGAAATTGTTCAGGAACTGCAGGATTAGAAAGTCACACAGGCAAAACGAATTATGATGAAAAAAGATGGCGAACTCCTTCCAACTCGCAGAATAATTTTAACATTCAGCTCACCTAATTTACCTACATCAGTAAAAGCAGGGTATTTGCACTGTCGCATTCGCCCATATATTCCGAACCCAATAAGATGTTACGAGTGTCAGAAATTCGGACACTCACAAACAGTCTGTCGAGGAGACCCCGTATGTCCTAACTGCGGTTCAAAAGATCATTCCCAGGCTGACTGTAAAGCGCAGGCTCCGCTCTGCCCCAATTGTAAAGGTAACCATCCAGCCTTTTCTAAAAATTGTGAACAATGGAAATATGAGAAAAAAATCCAGAAATATAAAATAGAAAAGAAAGTTTCATTCCCAGAAGCAAGAAAGCAAATACAACTAATGACACCCAGACGCACGTATGCTGAAGCCTCCAAAAAGTTTCATTCAGTATCAGTGCAGACTGATACATCAATAGCTCCAAATATCTCTATTTCGGAAAGGGGTCGTTCCCTGCTCAGTTCTGTACCTCAACCTTCAAAACAACAGATCTCTACTAGAGCTAACAATACACCAGTCACGATACCACCTTCTGCCGATGCAGATCCTGTAAGATCCGTCCAAGCAGATAACGCAGATTCAAATCGAAAACAGACATTTGACTCCTCCCTTATGGATACTAATGAAATTTCCAATCAAGATGATACCGAAACCATTCTGGAGATCCATCCAGAGGATGAAATAGACAAAAGACCTGTTTTCTCAAAAAGAGATAGGATTAAAATTGACCGTTCCAAACAGACTTCCAAAAAGCAGTCAGATCCAGTTCCTTCATCTAAATTGAAACAATGAACAACGTTGTCCAATGGAATTGTAGAGGCTTTAGGAGCAACATTGATGACATATACGACATAATTAATCAGCATAAACCAGTGGGCATTTGCTTACAGGAGACATATCTGACTCCTCAGGTATCTCCCTTGATAAAAAACTATACTCTTTTCAGACAAGATAGACCTATTGCAAATAATACTCGTGGTGGAGTAGCCATACTCATAGATTCGCGAGTCCCATGCAGACGCATTCCTTTACAAACCTCTATAGAAGCCGTTGCTACCCGAATAGCAATTGGCATCACTCTGACTCTTGTTTCGATCTATCTGCCACCCAATCATCCGTGTACTATTCACGAACTTGAAAATCTTATAATGCAGTTGCCAACCCCTTTCTGTTTATTGGGCGACTTCAATGGACACCATCCATTGTGGGGTTCTCCAAATGCAGATGGACGAGGGCAACTCATTGAAATGCTCATTGACAGACAAAACTTAACCATCCTAAATACTGGTTCACCCACTTACATCCATCTCCCAACAGGAACAGTGTCTGCAATAGATCTATCTATATGCTCTCCAATCCTCTTTCCTAATATTGAGTGGACAGTTCTAGATGATCCACTAAACAGTGACCACTACCCATTAATCTGTAAGATCCAAACATCACACTCTTCAACTGCAAAAAACCAAATAAAATGGAAATTTTCCAAGGCAGATTGGGCCAAGTATACCTCTCATGTTTCATTTGATAAACAGATTGTTGAATCTTCCCCAATTGACACAGCCACTGATCATATCACCAAAGAAATTCTAAGAGCTGCATCTATTACCATCCCACAATCACAATCAGACACCTACAGACCCATAAATTATTGGTGGAACGATGAATGTAAGGCCCCGAGTGCCAAGCGATAGTTCCCAAGCGATCTTTATAGTGCGTTTTCTAGCGTTTTTCCTAGAGTGAGTACTAGTGCTTTCATAAACCCTCCACCGCTCGCAACGTCACTGCTGACCGCTCGCAACGTTACTGCTTCCCTCGCTGAGCAACGTCACTGCTTCAACGCTAGCAACGTTACTGCTAACCCCGCTTGCAACGTTACTGCCATCGCTAGCAACGTACTGCTCTCTTCTTCTGCTGATCGCTTGGTCACTGGTTGGCACTGCTCCTGCCTCCACGTGGCGGGGTCGGTAACCTGGGAGAAGGAATTCCCTCTTCCAGGGCTGAAAGGAGCAACGATGGATTGTGATGCATATCCACCGCTAGAGCCCACGAGCTCCATACCTGTCAACTCTGATTCAGAGCGTGACTTGAATCGTCCGAAGAGACAGCGGACTGAAAAACAGAGTGCAGATATGCCAGCATTTCTAATAATGCACTCATTATCCACACAACCTGTAGGCAAGTTATCTCCATTTCTAATACAGAAATGTTTAGAATCGGTTGTTGGATCTCCTAAAATGGTGAAGCGTCTTCAATCTGGAGACCTTCTAATTGAAGCTTCCAAGCCAAGCCATTCAGAAAAATTGTTAAAATTGACAACTTTTAACAGCATTCCAGTGTCAGTTACGCCACATAACACCCTGAACACCTCTAAAGGCGTCATCAGCGAATGGGACTTACTAAATGTCTCTGAACAAGAAATAATACAAGAGCTTAGTGATCAAAAAGTGACTCATGCACGGAGAATCATGACTAAAAAAGATGGCAACCTACTACCAACCAGGTCCATCATTTTAACTTTCAGTACTCCGACTCTTCCATCTTCTGTTAAAGCAGGTTACCTAAATTGTAAGATTCGTCCTTACATCCCAAACCCCATTCGCTGCTTTAAATGTCAGAAGTACGGTCATTCTGAAACAGCATGCCGAGGCGATGCTGTGTGTCCTCTTTGTGGTTCCAAGGAGCATTCTCAAGAAGACTGTACAGCTTCCACTCCTGTTTGCCCAAACTGTAAAGGAAGCCATCCTGCATTTTCTAAAGCGTGTGACCTTTGGAAAACAGGGAAAAAAATTCAAAAGTATAAAGTGGAGCATAAAGTCACATACCCTGAAGCAAGAAAGCAAATAATGCTAACCATGCCTAGCCGATCATATGCATCGGTCACAAAAAATAGCCGCTCAGCTGCAACCCAAACAGATGTCTCCATCGAACCGAATATTTCCTTTGCCGCCTGGGCCAAAACTGCGCTAACTTATAATAAGAAAACTACAGTCAGTGAGACCAGCAACACCCCAATCAGCATCCCAACTGATGCTATCTCAACCTTGCCAGAAACAACGAAATCAGCTACTATTGAAAACCAGAAGAAATCGAAACCAAGGATTAGCAACATGGAAATGGAGGTTCAGTCAGAGGATGAAGAGACAGTACTTGAGTTACATGCGAATGATACCATGGATACAGGACGGCCAACATTTCCCAGAAATGAAAAATCGAAACTAAGCAGACAGAAACCTTCCCAGAAAAAACAGTCAGATCAATCTTCCTCCAATAAATCCAGCAAATGAATAAATTCCTTCAATGGAACTGTAGAGGATTACGCAGTAATATAGATGACTTGAATGATTTACTAATACAAACTAAAGAATAGCCACCCCACCACCTGCTCGTGGTGGGGTGGCTATTCTTATTCGAACTAACATACCGTCCAGACATCTCCAACTACAAACCTCTTTAGAAGTTGTAGCGGTTCGGATAGCAATGGGAATATCGTTAACCCTTGCATCCATTTATATCCCACCGAATTATCCTTGCTCCCAGATTGAACTTGACAACCTTATCACACAATTGCCACCTCCAGTCTGTTTACTCGGCGATTTCAACGGTCACCATCCATTGTGGGGATCTCCCATCATGGATAGGAGAGGCCAATTAATAGAAATGTTCCTGGATAACCATAACCTGACTCTGTTAAATTCTGGCTCTCCAACTCATATTCAACTACCTACAGGTAGTACATCAGCCATAGACTTATCAATATGTTCAGCCTCTCTTTTTCCAAGCATGGAATGGTTAGTGTTAAATGATCCATTGCACAGTGACCATTTTCCTATCATCAGTTCAATTCAAACACAGATGGTGTCATGTCCTAAAGGCCGCACTTCTTGGAACTTTCATAAAGCAGACTGGGAAAACTATTCAACTTGTGTTCTACTTGACAAACTATATGTACAACAAAATCGTATTGATGACGTAACTGATCACATTACAAGCCACATTTTATCTGCAGCAGAAATTTCCATTCCAAAATCTAACCAGTGCAAGCGGGTACACCAAAATCAGTGGTGGAATGAAGAATGCTCCAAAGCGAAACGAGAAAAAAATCATGCCTGGAACCAGTTTCGCAAATTTCCAACTACCGCCAACCTCATTATGTACAAAAAACTCAGAGCCAAAGCAAGACAAATTAGGAAGACAGCAAAACGTGACTCCTGGATTAAATTCGCCTCAGATATTAATAAAAATACTGACACTCGAGTCATTTGGAGAAAAATTCAAGCTCTGAATGGGAAATTTCTACCGCAGCAATCTCCAATAATACAATGCAATGGGCAGGACTTATCCTCTCCTACTGACATTGCAAATGCTTTAGCCGAATCGTTTTATAACATTTCTGCCTGTTCCTCTTATGCGATCTCCTTTCAACGCAGTAAAACTGATTCAGAACGTCATAAGTTTAATTTCACAACTAGACTTTCACTTCCATATAACCAGCTGTTTACTCTATCTGAACTGAGAGAATCTTTGAGCAAATCTCCGAACAGCGCAGCAGGACCAGACGGCATTCACTACAATATGCTGAAGCATCTGTGTGAAGCCGATCTCGGCACACTATTACTCTTTTATAACCGGATCTTCTCTGAAAATACGTATCCTCTGTCATGGCGTCATTCTTATATTTGTGCTATTCCAAAACCAGGCAAAGATCCTTCTCTAGTTGAGAATTACAGACCAATATCATTGACAAGCTGTCTGGGCAAAATCTTTGAAAGGATGGTACATAAGAGGCTCACCTGGATTCTAGACTCCGAAAATCTCCTTTCTGATCACCAATATGGCTTCCGTAAAAACAGGTCCACCCTAGATGTACTTGTAAAAATTGAATCAAACATTCGTAATGCCTTCGTGAGAAAACAACATCTAGTGATGGTCAACCTGGATATTCATAAAGCATTTGACACCACATGGCGTCATGGTATTATTAAAGATATGCATCAGTTGGGGCTGAGAGGACATCTCCCTTTAATAATTCAGAACTTTTTAAAATTGCGTACATTTCAGGTCCGATATAAAAACATGCTGTCAACATCTCACATTCAAGAAGAGGGTGTCCCACAGGGTTCCATATTGAGTCCAACCCTATTTGCGATTAGGATCAACAAAATTTTGGAAGAACTTCCAAAAATGATTGAAGTATACATGTATGCTGACGATCTCACTATATCCTGCCAATCGCAAAGCATGAATACTATCGAAAGGCAGCTACAAATTGCTTTAACGAAAATTCAATCCTGGACCTTAAGAAATGGATATAATCTCGCTGAACAGAAAACCACTACCACTCATTTCTGCAAACTTCGGACACTTCATCCTGATCCAGAGCTAAAGATAAATAACGTGCCAATTCCTCTTGCTCACAATATCCGTTTCCTTGGTCTGATACTAGACAGGAAACTGAACTTTCAAGCACATGTGGCCTATCTTCGTACCATCTGCTTGAAGAAATTGAATATCCTTCGGTGTGTGTCATCCATGTCATGGGGTGCTGATCGTCATACTCTCATCCATCTGTATAGAGCTCTCATCAGGTCTCGCTTGGACTATGCCTCTCCAGTATATGATTCAGCGAGGAAAAGTACTTTAGAACGACTAAACACCATCCAGCACTGTGCTTTGAGAGTCGCTCTAGGCGCATTCAGAACTTCCCCGGTTCAGAGCCTGTACATCGAAGCTCATGAACCTCCCTTACATCTTCGCAGAAAATCATTACTTCTGATGTATGCTGCAAAAATCCGTAGTCTGCCCGCTCATCCTTGTTGGAGATGTCTCTACAATACTGAATGCGAGTCATTTTATATCAGTAAACCTAATGAAAACCGACCTGCTGCACTTAGATTTAAGGAACTGGCTCAATCATGGAACATAGATATCAGCAATATATTTCAGGACAAAACACCACCAGATCCACCCTGGGAAAATATCTGTGCAATATATGATGACTACTTTCAACAGTGGGGAAAGAACACGCTGTCTCCTTCCAATATCGCACAGATACATGCAACTTACACTCTTTCTAATTCAAACGCATGTGAAATCTATACAGATGGATCAAAAACCGAGACCCAAGTAGGTGCTGCTGCAATCTTCCCAACATTTAGCACTTCTGTCTCATTGCCAATAGAATGCAGTATCTTCACTGCTGAGCTCTATGCTATAAACTTAGCTCTGGATCACATTATTGAACAACTAATTCCGTCTGCTTTAATATTCACTGACTCACTCAGTGCTGTCTCTGCCATAAATACTAATACCAAATCCTCTCACCCTGTAGTAAAACAGATTCATTCTAAGTTACTTGCCTGTATGGAATTGAACCAAACTGTGACATTCTGCTGGATCCCAGGACATTCTGGAATATCCGGCAATGAAAGAGCAGATCATGCAGCCAAACAACCAGAAACCACTATTTCGCAGACTTTTCAAGTTCCATTTACTGATTACAAACACATTATCCGTAAAGCATGTTATAACAGCTGGTCATTAATCTGGAAAGGTTATCCAGGAAATAAACTTTACCAAATAAAACCGGAACCAAGGCTGTGGCAATCCAGCTTCAGAAAAAACAGACGAGATGAAATAATTTTAGGAAGGCTAAGGATTGGGCACACTCATCTCACTCACCTGTATCTATTAACTAATGACAGCGCTCCCCAATGTACATCATGTCAAGTACAACTGACCATTCGACATTTGTTAGTGGACTGTCCCCACTTTCAAACTATTCGTTTAGACATCTTTAAGTCAATTTCTAATAAGCAGTCATCAATAAATTTATTACAGATTCTGGGAGATGATTTTAATCAAAAAGAACTCTTTACTTTCCTAAGTCGTATAGGAATATATCATAAAATATAGCTATCACAATTAAGCTGATATTCCATATTAACCATTAGAAAGACACAATATGGCCCTAGCAGCCTATGTGTCGTTAAAAACAACAACAACAACAACAACAACAACAACGATGAATGTAAGAATGCCAAAAAAGAAAAAAACCGAGCGTGGAATATATTTCGCAAATACCCTACTACCAACAATCTTATAAATTATAAGAAACTAAGAGCCAAAGCCCGACACATCAGAAAGAAAGCTAAAAAAAACTCTTGGATCCGATTTGCAAATTCAGTAAATAAAAATACTGATGTAAGAATAATTTGGAAAAAAATAAGACAGCTAAATGGCAAATTTCCTCCATTATCCTCGCCAATATTCAACTGGAATGGACAGGAGCTCTCTACTCCTGTAGAAATTGCGAATACTCTAGGGACAGTATTCTCCCAGTTGTTTGCCTCGACCTCGTATGATCCGTCATTTCAGAAGATCAAAGCTTCAGCTGAAAAATCAAAACTTAACTTCAAAACCGCTGCTTCTCTACCATACAATAAGACACTTACTATGATCGAACTTCAAAAAGCTATATATTCCTCAAAGAACGGTGCTGCTGGTCCCGACGGAGTATATTACATAATGCTTCAACACTTAGACAATAAATCATTATCCTTGCTGCTGACCTTTTACAACCGCATATTCATTGAACATTCATACCCCACTCGCTGGCAACACTCCTATGTACTGGCAATTCCCAAACCAGGGAAAGATCATTCTATCCCTCACAATTACAGACCCATCTCTCTTACCAGTTGCTTGAGTAAAACATTAGAAAAAATTATACACCGCCGATTAACATGGTATCTGGATTCAAAACATCTAATCTCTGATAACCAGTTTGGTTTCAGAAAAAATCGCTTTTCCCTAGATCTTATGGTTAAAGCTGAAACAAATATCAGGAATGCATTTATTCAAAATGAACATCTTGTCATGGTCTGCCTTGACATAGAGAAGGCCTTTGACACCACCTGGCATTTTGGTATCTTAAAAGATCTTCATTCCCTTGAACTGAGAGGTCACTTACCATGCTACATACAAAACTTCCTTCAGTATAGATCTTTTCAAGTTCGCTATAGACAAGTCTTCTCACAAATCTATATACAAGAGGAAGGAGTACCACAGGGCTCAGTTCTCAGTGCTACTTTATTTGCATTGAGAATAAATCATATTACCAAATGTATTCCCAACACTGTGAACTCATATCTCTATGCTGATGATCTGACTGTTTCCTGCAGTTCGCTGAATATGAACTTCATTGAAAGGCAACTACAAATCTCACTAAACAATATTGAACTATGGATGACACAGAATGGTTACAGACTATCTCATCAAAAATCTAGTGCCATTCACTTTTGTAACAAACGAGGGATGCATCCTGACCCAGAGCTACACCTAACAAATCATCCTATCTCAGTTATGAGTAGCATTCGCCTCCTCGGTCTAATTTTTGATAGGAAACTTAATTTTTTAGAACATACGAAATATCTCCGGACAACCTTACAGAAAAAAATGAACATTCTCAGAGTTCTTTCTTCTACAACATGGGGTGCAGACCGTTACATCTTACTTCACCTGTATAGAACTCTAATTAGATCTCGTCTTGATTATGGAGCCCTGGTGTATGACTCTGCTAGGGAGAGTGTGCTAGTACGGCTTGCTCCTGTTCAACATTCTGCCCTCAGGATTGCTACAGGTGCTTATAGAACATCGCCAGTACAAAGTCTCTACGCTGAAGCCCATGAAATTCCACTCTGCCTCAGAAGAAAGGTGTTACTTTTGAATTATGCCACTAAAATTCAAAGCATGCCTACCCATCCAATTTGGCCTATACTTAGTGATCCACAGTTTAAAATGTTCTACAGAAATAAACCCAGATCAGTCCAACCTACTGGCATCAGATTGCAGGCTCTATCTGAAAGCTGGAATGTGCACCTTGAAAAAGTCCTCCAAGATCCAAACATTTCAGTTCCCCCATGGTCCTGGGTTAATCCATCCTGTGACAATTACTTCCTAAACTGGGGAAAAGATTCCCTTGCAAATATTAACGTGCAACAACTTCATACTTCTCACACACAAAATTATTCGCATTTCATGAAAATATACACAGATGGATCAAAGTCTGATAGTGGAGTAGGAGCTGCAGCAGTTTTCCCTTTTAACACCATCTCTGTATCTCTGCCTACTGAATGCAGCAGTTATACAGCTGAGTTATTCGCCATTAAACCTGCCCTAGAAAATATTGTTCATTGCTCCATTAAAAAAAGTATAATATATACCGACTCGCAGAGTACACTAGTAGCCCTACAAAACATCTCCTCACCAACCAATCCTTTAATAAAAACCATAAGAAGTAAGATGATTCTTATTCAGGAACGCCAGCAAGTAGTCATCTTCTGCTGGATCCCAGGTCACACTGGGATCCCAGGAAACGAATGCGCAGACCATGCTGCAAAACATCCATCTAACCCATTATCTTCAGGCTGTTGCGTTCCATATGTTGATTACAGACCTATGATATGAAGGACATGTAAGGAACAATGGACACTTCTATGGCAAGCTCAAACGGGTAATAAGCTATTGGAAATAAAATCAGAACCACAGTTATGGACCTCCAGTTTTCGTACTAACAGAAAGGAAGAAGTCATCTTAACCAGAGCACGAATCGGCCACAGCCAGTTTACTCACCTATTTCTCCTCACAGGAAATGATCCTCCACAGTGTTTTCAATGCAACTGTCAGCTAATAATGAAGCACATTCTTGTTGAATGCACTCTGTACAAACATGCTCGGCAATGTTCATTCAGCTTCCTTCCAAATCTAAAAGAACCTCTAAAACTCTCTCATAAAGTATAAGGATACCACGTCCTTAAGAAATTAATTTATTTAATATCAGCTACTGTTACAAAAGTACTTGTACAGAGCAAGAAAGAAAAGTACCTTTCTTTATTTTTCATATTTCTTTTACTAACACTTCTACGTCACACTGGGCACTGCTCCTGCCTCCCCGTATCAGGGCTGGAAATCTTGGCAGAAAAGCTAATCTGCCAAGGGCCAAAAGGAGCAAGCATAGACCAAAATATGTTTCCGCCTCTAGAGCGGACAATCTCTCGACCAGAGTTAGACATTGACCATAACACATCGCAACCCAAGAGGTTGAATACTACTTCCTCGCCAACAAATTATTCTGCATATCTTATAATGCACTCACTTGCAGATCAGCCTCTCAGTAAGGTCTCTCTCCGTTCCTTATCCAGAAACACCTGGAAAGTCTGGCAGGATCTCCTAAGACAGTCAAGAGACTGCAATCAGGCGACCTTCAATTGGAAACAGTGAACTGTAGACATTCAGAGAAACTGCTAAAACTTACAAGCTTTGCTGGAATTCCAGTAAAACTTTCTCCCCATGCAACCCTAAATACATCTTAGGGTGTTATATCCAGCTGGGATCTATTGAATGTCACGGAGGAGGAGATAACACAAGAGCTTCAAGATCAAAATGTCATTGCTGTGAAAAGAATTATGGTGAAAAGATTTGGGAGCAAGTCCATGAGTCGCTGGAGGTAGTTGATTGCATAGGTCAGTTCCTGGCCCTGTCTAAAGTATAAGGATACCACGTAGAAGGGACCAACACGTGAGATTATCGATATGGATGCAGGATGTCCAGGGGCTGCAGAGTTGTTAAGTTTTTGTAGCCATCAAGTAAGGGTTACGGATGAGGATCGCTGCCCATGGGGTATCTTCCTCTGCCTGTGCCAGCTTTGTAGGCCAACTCGTAGCCCCTTACTATTTACATGTGTGTGTATACGGCTGCTGTAGGAAGATGTCAGCTCCCCCCTCGTCTTCCTTGATTCTAAACTGGTCGACCATTGCTCTGGCCTGTTGCACATTGTGTTGCCTAATTTTTACCTCTGTGCTGTTATAATTTTTAAATCTGCTCCCCATAATCTGTTCTGCTTTGGTATATCCCCTTTCCACTTACGTAAGCAGGGCATTTTGGATCTCTGACTGAGTGTTCACACTCCATCTTGGCTGACTTACAGTTAGGGCAGACAGGCTCTTTACTTTTGTTTGGGCAATCTTTAAATTCTTGCCCCTTTTCCAAGCAGTGGCCACAGGTTGCTGCCGATTGCGCACAGGTGTGGGTAGTGTGGCCAAACCTAAAGCACTTAGGCACGACCACATATTCCCTATACTGATGACAGGTCCATTCTATATACATTCTTGTTTGGGCCCTCGGTATCCGCCAGGCAGCTGGGTCAAATTCTACCACCCAGTTACAGGTGTTTGTGTTCCTGGATTTTGTCATATATCTGGGCCATACAAGGTTTCTTGGTTCTTGATCAGGCAAGGCCTGTCTGAGGTTCTTGAGATAGATTTCTTCTACCAGTGTTTCAGGTTTTATATCCTTGGCCAGTCCGGTTCACTTTGGACCATCTTATTACACTGGAAACATCCATCCGGGATGCTTTCCTAAAATGTGAACATTTAGTGTCTGTATTCTTTGACATGGAGAAAGTGTATGACACAACTTGGAGATTTGGCATCTTAAAAGATTTGCATAGCCTTGGTCTTAGAGGGCAACTCCCCATTTTTATTAAAAACTTTTTAGCCAATCGATCTTTCCAAGTTCGTGTGGGTCCTCACTCTCTCGTACCTTCAGCCAAGAAGAGGGAAGTACCACAAGGATCAGTTTTAAGTGTCACGCTTTTTGCCATCAAAGTAAATTCGATCACAGAACAACTTCCTCCAACTGTAAACAGTGCCCTCTATGTTTATGACTTTAGCATATTTTGTCAGTCATGCAACATGAGGGTTATTCAAAGACAACTGCAAAAATCCATTGATCGCCTTAATTCCTGGGAACTTGCCAATGGCTTCAGGTTCTCGCCGGAGAAGACCGTTTGCGTACATTTTTGTTGTAAGCGTAATCTTCAACCTGAACCTGAATTAAGGCTCGGACAAAATGCTATTCTAGTAGCAGCAGATACAAAATTCTTGGGGCCCCGGGTGCCAAGCGTTATAGTGATCAAGCAATTTCCTGAGTGATTATTAGAGCGTCTTCTCAAAGATATAGTTCTGTTTCAGTTATAAAAGTTTTCTTACTTTCCTATTATTAGGCAACTTAGTCTTACAAATCGTAAGCTAGTTTAAGAAAGGAAAAACCACCTTTCTTCTTTTTTCCTTAAATTAACGTACTAACTTTTATACCGCTTGGTCACTCTAGCGGCACTGCTCCTGCCTCCCCGTGGCGGGGCCGGTAACCTGGGAGAAGAAATCCACTCTCCCAGGGCTGAAAGGAGCAAAGATGGATAAAAATATGTATCCACCTTTAGAGCCATTGAGCTCAAGACGAGAGAACATAAATGATAACGATAATGACTTCTCTCAACCCAAGAGGTTGAGAACAACCCCTCATGAGGAGATACCATCATTCCTCATTCTACACTCTCTCTCAGAGCAGCCTCTGAGTAAGTTATCGCCGTTCCTTATACAAAAATGTATTGAGTCTGCTGCAGGCTCACCGAAAACGGTAAGGCGACTTCAGTCCGGGGATATTCTTGTAGAGACTAGTAACTCTCAACATTCTGCAAAATTATTAAAGCTGACTACCTTTGGTGGACAATCAATAAAGGTCACTCCCCATGCCACCCTAAACTCCTCGAAGGGGGTAATTGCAGAATGGGACCTGTTAAATGTATCAGAAGAGGAAATAGTCCAAGAACTTCGAGAACAAAAAGTAATCCAAGCAAGGAGAATTCTGACTCGGAAAGATGGTATCCTTGTCCCCACAAGGAGTATAATCCTCACTTTTAGTTCTCCTATCCTACCAACATCTGTTAAAGCCGGCTATCTTCATTGCCGTGTGCGTCCTTATATCCCGAATCCAATCAGGTGCTATAAGTGCCAAAAATACGGACACTCCCAAACTGCATGTAGAGGTGAGGCAATATGTCCAAACTGTGGATCAAAGGATCATAATCAATCCGAATGCTCTGCTACTTCTCAATGCCCAAACTGTAAAGGTAATCATCCGGCTTTTTCGAAAATATGCGAATTATGGAAACAAGGGAAAAAAATCTAAAAATATAAAGTCGAGAATAAAGTCACATACTCAGAGGCAAGAAGAGAAATACTCAAAACAGAACCAAAGCGTACATATGCCACTGCTGCTAAAAAATTTCAGTCAGTAGGTATTCAAACAGATGTTACAGTTCCTCCAAATCTATCCATCTCTGATTGGGCACGTTCTTTGCTCTCTGCTTCCAAACAGTGTCCTCCTCAACAAAAAATTGAACAAGCCAGTAACACCCCAATTACCATTCCAACCGACGTGCCTCAAACAGCAAAACCAAAAGTGGCAGAAACTAAAGTTCTGAACCCACCAGTAGCTACGGGCATGGATGTTGACCAACGCAATGAATCAGATGATGGTATATTAGAACTGCATGCGACTGATGAGATGGATGTCACACGTCCCTACTTTCCAAAAAAAGAGAAAGGGAAATTGGATCGATCTAAGCAAGTTTCAACTAAAAAGCAGTCAGAAACAAAAATAAACAACAAAACCACTTAATGGAAAGATTCCTCCAATGGAATTGTAGAGGCTTTCGCAATACAAAAGACGATTTATATGATCTCATCGACCGGTATGATCTAGCAGGCATAGCCCTACAGGAAACCTACTTAAATGCACGAGTGTGTCCCACCATTAAAAATTACACCATCTTCAGACGAGATAGGAGAATAGACTCGCCAGCCTGTGGAGGAGTGGCAATTCTTGTTAGAAACAACGTTCCATCGAAACATATTGCTCTTCAGACCCCTTTTGAAGCAGTGGCAGTGCGTATTGAAATTGGCATCACTCTTACAATAGCGTCAATATATATCCCTCCTAATTTCTTATTCACTTCAGACGACCTAGAAAATCTAATAGACCAGCTACCATCTCCGTTCTGCTTGCTCGGAGACTTCAATGCACATCATTCGCTGTGGGGATCTCCAACAATTGACAAGAGAGGTAAGCTAATAGAATCCTTTCTTGATGCTTATCAACTCACCATTTTAAATACTGGCGAGCCAACCTACATTCATTTTTCGACTGGATCCATGAGTTCAATAGACCTCTCAATCTGTTCTCCCTCCTTATATACTATTATGGAGTGGTCTGTTCTTAACAATCCAATGAACAGTGATCACCTGCCAATCCTCTGCAAACTCCAAACACGAGCAAACTCCCCTTCCCCACGTCGCTCCATTTGGATATTCCGTAGGGCACACTGGAGTGAATATGCCTCTCATGTTCAATTAGATGATAAAATTATACAATCTCAGACCATAGAAAATGTCACGGAACACATTACTACTCAAATATTACTAGCTGCCACCATTGCAATACCAAAATCTTTACCAGGGAAACGGAAACACAGTAACTACTGGTGGAACCAAGATTGTACGCATGCGAAACGGGAAAAAAACAGATCTTGGAATTTATTTCGTAAATTCCCCACAACTAGTAACCTAATTAACTTCAAAAGACTAAGAGCCAAGTTCCGCAAAATAAGAAGAAATGCAAAGAAAGAAGCCTGGATCAGCTTCTCCTCAAGTATAAATAAGGACACAGATAGTAGAATCATTTGGAGGAAAATTCAAACGCTCAATGGCAAATATGTCCAGTCCCCAGCTACAATACTAAATTGGGAAGGGAAGGAATTGTCATCACCAGCAGAAATAGCAAATGCCTTAGCTGAATCATTTGCCAGCATATCAGCAATATCCACCTTTAACCCAACCTTTCAAAGAATTAAAGAATCTGCAGAAAAGCGTAAGATTAATTTTTCCACGGCAGTTTCACATCCATACAACCATCCATTCACATTAGCAGAATTAGTAGGGGCACTAAATAAAACACCAAATAGTGCTGCTGGTCCAGATGGGGTCTATTATATAATGTTAAAGCAACTTGACAACAGAGCAAAAACAACATTGTTAAAATATTACAACCGTATTTTCTTAGAAAATACCTACCCACTCTCCTGGCGTCACTCAATTGTTCTAGCCTTCCCGAAGCCAGGAAAGGATCGTACCTTTCCGCATAACTACAGGCCAATATCACTGACTAGTTGTCTAGGAAAAGTCCTTGAAAAAATGGTTCACAGGCGGCTAACGTGGTTCCTGGAAGCAAATAACTTACTAAACAGCAGCCAGTATGGATTTCGAAAGAACCGGTCCACGCTAGATGTGATGATAAAAGCTGAGGCAAACATCCGAAATGCCTTTATAAGGAGAGAACATCTAGTCATGATTAATCTCGATATCGAGAAAGCCTTCGATACCACCTGGCGATATGGTGTACTAAAAGATCTCCATTCTTTCGGCTTGAGAGGTCAGTTACCTCAATTCATACAAAATTTTCTATGCAACAGAACGTTTCAGGTAAGGTATATGAACAATTTATCCAAATCATTTGAACAAGAGGAGGGTGTACCGCAGGGTTCTATTCTAAGTCCAACATTATTTGCAGTAAGAATTACAAACATGACACGGGAAGTACCAAATACAGTAGAATCCTATATGTTTGCCGATGACCTCATTATCTCCTGTCAATCCCAAACTATGAACATCATTGAAAGACAACTTCAAATTTCCATAGCTAAAATAGAATCATGGGCACTGCGGAATGGTTATTCTTTAGCCGAAAAAAAATCCACTGCAATTCACTTTTGTAAAAAACGAAAACTCCACCCGGATCCAGAAATATTTTTAAAAAACAGCCTGATACCTGTCACTAACAATTTTCGTCTGTTGGGGCTACATTTAGATAATAAACTTAATTTTGCTTCCCATATATCTTACCTTCGAACCACGTGTCTTAAAAAACTGAACATCCTAAGAGCCGTTTCCGCCATGTCCTGGGGTGCTGACAGAAGCTCTCTTCTCCATCTCTATAGAGCTTTAATAAGATCACGCTTAGATTATGGATCACCTGTCTATGACTCCGCTAGGAACAGTTCCCTATTACGACTGAACACCATACAGCATAGTGCCCTTAGGATAGCTGTGGGAGCCTTTAGAACATCTCCGATCCATAGCCTGTATATTGAGGCAAATGAACCTCCACTGCACCTAAGGAGAAAATCCTTATTATGTAACTATGCACTAAAGATTAAGAGTATTCCATCACATCCTAGCTGGCAGCACTTGTTCGACCCTAAATACACCATGCTATATCAAAATAAACCTAATGAGAATCGCCCAGCAGGGCTTCGACTGCAAGAGCTCATGATCAGTTGGAACATTAATTTTCAGAATGTCTTCCAAGACCGTGGTACTCCCGAACCTCCCTGGACTGAATTCGTACCTCTCTGTGACAATTTCTTTTTAAGATGGGGGAAGACATCCCTGGCTAATACAAATTTTGAACAGCTCCATAAATCGCATTCCTTGGAAAACTCAGCAAAAGTACATATCTATACTGATGGCTCCAAAACGGATACAGCTGTAGGTGCTGCAGCAGTCTCCTCCAACTTCTCAGTAGCTGTTTCTCTTCCCACTGAATGCAGTATTTATACTGCAGAATTATTCGCAATAAAACTGGCTCTAGATAATATAAACAAGTACCATATCAAGGAATCCTTGATATATTCAGACTCCTTAAGCGCTATCACTGCCATTCAATCTACTTTTTGTCCCTCTCACCCCATTCTTAAAGAGATCCGATCTAAGTTATTTCACAATGAAACAGTCAATCAGAAGGTTACCTTCTGCTGGATCCCTGGTCATGTTGGCATCTCAGGCAATGAACATGCGGATGCTGCTGCAAAGCATCCCGACGCTGGATCTTCCAGACAAATAAAAGTTCCCTACACCGATCACAAATCTGTCATTAAAACAACATGCAGGAAACAATGGTCTCTCCTTTGGAAAACTCAAACCAATAATAAATTACTGCAGATAAAAAAAGAGCCACAACTGTGGACATCTAGTTCCAGGAGAAGCAGGCGACAAGAAGTGATTCTAGCAAGGCTCCGCATCGGCCATTCGCACCCAACTCACCTGTTTTTGCTTATGGGAGAGAATCCTCCTCAGTGTTTCTTCTGTCAGTCGCAGCTCACAATAAAACACATCCTCATAGAATGTCCCCAACTTTCAACAGTCAGAAAATCAAGCTTTAGCTCCCTGTCCAACTTAAAGGAACCATTAACGTTATTTGATATTCTTGGCAATGAAGCAAATTTCGAGGAACTGTTTACTTATTTGAAGCACATAAATCTGTATGATAGACTGTGATCAAAGTGACAAACAAATCCTGAATAGGCACAATATGGCCCAAGAGGCCCTTGTGCCAAAAAACCCCAATACAACAACAACAACAAAATTCTTGGGACTCGTATTCGATAAAAAGCTGACCTTTCTGGATCACATCCGTCAACTCTGCACAAAGTGCACAAGAGGGCTGAATATTCTGCGCTCTCTTTCCTCTACATCTTGGGGTGCGGATCGATGCACCCTACTACGCATCTACCGTGCACTTGTACGATGCAGACTAGATTACGGGTCCCTGGTATACAATTCGGCCAGAGACTACTTCGATGGCTGGATCCTGTCCATCATCAGGATCTCCGTATCGCTACTGGAGCATTTCGAAGATCTTCTGTCCAGAGTTTATACGTCGAAGCAAACGAACCACGGTTATAACTTCGACATAAGCAGTTGTCTCTAAAGTACGCTTTAAAACTGAAATCCCTGCCACACCATCCTACGTGGCCATTCGTTTTTGAGCCACAATGGGAAAATTTGTACAACACCCGTAACACTGCCAATCATCCTTTTGGTATTCGTCTCCAAGAGCCCCTCGACGTGGGCACCTGTACGTGGTGAGGGGACCTCCCAGTGACGCTGCTGGACTTCCAGACTAGCATCACTGGGATCCAACGCCCACAGCCTAGGTTCCGGGCTTACATCAATGGAATCCGGCGTGTTTGCCGTGCGCTGCGACCCGTGGAAATTCGGAAAGGGGGATCCTGGTGGTTGAGGGGCCCAGCATCAATACACCACTTTGGCCCCTGCTTCGACAAGACGGGTGGTCCTGGAAGGCCCGGCTAGGATCAATCGGCTAGTAGGTTCGCCTGCGAGGGTCAACCGTGTCAATGCCACGCCCCTACTCTCATGGTCCGAGGGACAGGATTCAGGCTGGCGGCGGTGCGGGTATAGTGTCTGGGTAGCCCTGGCGTCCCACTCCCGAGCGCATTTATTGCATGCCGGGTAGTGGGCGTCCCTTTGGGCTCCGTGGTGGGTGGGGAGCCCGGGCACTGAACAACTAAATAACCTTCATGAATCCTGAGAAACTTACTTCTTCAGGGGCCCCAACCCGGTCCCTATCTGAAAATATAGACGGAGAGGCAGATATTATTGCAACAAAGAGGCAGCGAACTGAAACATCATCATCAGGGCCTGTCCCAAGATTCCTAATTATTCATTCCACCAGTGAAAATCCGATTGGGAAAATGTCGCCCTTTTTTATTCAAAAAGGGTTAGATGGGTTAGTAGGTTCTCCCAAATCAGTTAAGAGGCTCCGTTCTGGAGACCTCTTAATTGAAACAAAAAATGACAGGCAATCCGAACATCTACTCCGAGTAACATCAATCGGAGGAATCCCTGTAACAGTGACACCACACAGAACACTCAATTCATCGAGAGGTGTCATTTCGGAGTGGGACCTTCTCGACGTGACCGAGGAGGAAATCTGCTCCGAATTAAAACCACAGGGAGTCATTGCTGTCAAGAGAATCACTGCGCGAAGGGATGGAAAAATTGTTAAAACCAGGAGCGTAATCCTGACTTTTAACACTCCTAAACCTCCTGACGAGATTAAAGCTGGATACATCAACTGTTCAGTGCGTCCATACGTTCCGAACCCTTTACGGTGCTTTAAGTGCCAGAAGTATGGACATTCTCAAATGGCCTGCCGTGGAGTCCTTGCATGCGCTCGATGCGGTGCAAAGGACCACGAAACAACAGCTTGTTCAGCCGCAAAACCCACCTGTATTAACTGTGAGGGCGAACATCCGGCCTACTCACGAGCATGCCAGAGGTGGAAAGAAGAAAAAGAAATTCAACGGCTGAAGGCAGAGCTAAATATATCATACCAGGAGGCAAGGAAATCGGTCAAACCCCTGAATATCAACAGACCTACCTACGCCCAGAAGGTAGCAGGGAGATGTTCCGTCGGAACTCAGACGGACATGACCATTCCTCCAAAGGAGTCTTTCACTCCCATGGCGCGGTATCTCTTAAGTTCGCAAAAACCTACACAAAAGGACCAATCAGCTGCCACTCCTATATCGGTACCTCCTAATGCTCCACAAATTACAAAGGTAGTTATGAAAGAAAAGAATAAGAAAGGGGAAGTCCCCCCTAGTACCCAAGAAAAGATGGATGTCGAGCAGAAGGAGGTACACGAAGAGTCAGTCTTGGAACTCTTTGCGGAGGAGGAAATGGACACGGGACAGCGTCCTTTCTTCCCCAAAAAAGATAAATCCAAGACTGACAAAAGTAAGCCCTCAGCACCTCGGAAGCCGCCTGATGGACCCACCAAGCCAAAATAATGGCTAAATTCCTACAATGGAATTGTCGTGGATTCCGGCGAAATATAGATGACATCAAGGCCCTCCTGCAAAAGCACGAGCCAGTTTGCTTTTGCTTGCAGGAGACATATCTAAAGGCAAATGATGATCCCACCATGCACAACATCACAGTTTTTCGAAAGGATAGAATTGCGGACGGCTCTGTACATGGGGGAGTTGCTATCCTTGTGGGTAACCATACCCCAGTGCAGCCCTTGCTAATTACAACCAGCATAGAGGCTGTTGCAATTCGCCTTTCAGTGGGATTCTTATTAACTGTATGCTCTATTTATTTGCCACCTGGGACTGACATCTCCCAGGCAGACCTTGATGATCTTCTAACGCAGTTGCCTCCCCCTTTATTACTTCTCGGGGATATGAATGGACATAACACCCTGTGGGGTAGTGCTAGCATCAACGGAAGGGGACGAGTCATAGAGCGTATGCTCAATGACAATGACCTTTCCCTTCTAAATACTGGAACAAACACCTTTTTCCACATGCCTACCCGTACCTTTTCTGCCATTGATCTCTCTTTCTGCTCCCCTTCTCTGCTCCCTTCACTCACTTGGGAAGTGGAGGAGAATCCATACGGAAGTGATCACTTCCCTGTGATAACCTCATTACACAGTGGGAGACCGTGTCTTCCTTTCAGGTTACCACGGTGGAAGACTGATCAGGCTGACTGAACTGCCTTCCAACATCAGGCAAATTTTGACCTCAGTACTATCACTTAGGAGCCTATTAGTGATGCAGTAACATACATCACAGAAATTATTGTCCAAGCAGCTGCGAATACTGTTCCAAAAACATCTGCCCGGTTTCCACCATTTCCCAAACCCTGGTGGAATTCACAATGCACAGCAGCAAAAAAGGCTCAAAACAAAGCGTGGGGGATATTCCGCCGATATCCTACCACGACCAACCTTATAGCCTTTAAACATGCACGAGCCAAAGCACGCTACATCCGTCGTCAGAGTCAAAAGGAATCGTGGATCCGTTTTACATCATCTATTAACCAGTCTACCAACTCTAAGGTAGTCTGGGATAAAATCCGGAAAATGAAGGGAAAATACACAGCGCACCCCTCATCGGTCCTTGAATATAATGGATGTACTATTGCAGACTTTACTGCAATAGCGAATGCTCTTGGGGAAACTTTTTCTAAAATCTCCGCAACATCATCTTACTCCCCAGAGTTTCTGGTCCTAAAGCGCAACGCTGAAAAACAGGCCCTTAAATTCACATCGAAGGGATCCCACCCATACAATGGGCCATTTAATATCCATGAGCTGAAAACAGCACTCGCCCGTACAAAGGCTACCGCTGTTGGACCAGACAACATCCATTATGAAATGATCAAACATCTTTCACCAGAATCCATGGACCGTCTGCTCCTCCTGTACAACAGAATCTTCCTCGAGGAGCACTTTCCGGAAACCTGGCGCAAGGCAACTATCCTTGCTTTTGCTAAGCCAGGAAAGGATCCTAAATATCCAAAAAACTATCGTCCTATTGCTCTGACCAGCTGTCTGTGCAAAATATTGGAGAGAATGGTCAATGCTCGGCTCTTATGGTACTTAGAGTCGAATGACCTTCTCTCCCGCTTTCAGTGCGGCTTTAGAAGAAATAGGTCCACATTGGACCACTTAGTTAGACTGGAAACATCTATCCGAGATGCTTTCCTAAAAAGAGAACATTTGGTGTCGGTGTTCTTTGACATGGAAAAAGCGTACGACACAACTTGGAGATTTGGTATTTTAAGAGACCTATACAATCTCGGTCTGAGAGGCCACCTTCCCATTTTTATTAAAAATTTTTTATCCTGCCGTTATTTCCAAGTTCGTGTAGGATCCTCCCTTTCGCGGCCTTTTTGCCAAGAGGAGGGGGTACCACAAGGATCTGTCTTAAGTGTTACGCTTTTTGCCATTAAAATAAATTCTATTTCAGAACAACTTCCTCCAACTGTAAACAGTGCACTCTATGTCGATGACTTCAGCATATTCTCTCAATTATGCAATATGAGGGTTATTGAGAGACAACTGCAACAAGCTATTGACCGTGTTAACATCTGGGCCACGGCCAGTGGTTTCAGGTTCTCACCGGAGAAGACCGTTTGCGTCCATTTTTGTCGCAAACGTAACCTCCACCCTGAGCCTGAATTACGACTTGGACAAAGCACCATCCCAGTCGTATCAGAGGCAAAATTCCTGGGACTCATTTTTGACAAAAAGTTGACATTTGTTCAACACATTCGTCAGCTACGTACGAAGTGTACGAGAGGGCTTAACATCCTCCGCTCTCTCTCTTCTACCTCTTGGGGTGCAGACCGATGCACTCTACTACGTCTGTACCGTGCACTTGTACGCTCAAAATTAGATTATGGGTCTCAGGTGTATGCATCTGCCAGAAATAGCGCCGTTCGTTGGCTTGACCCCATCCATCACCAAGCCATTTGAATCGCTACTGGTGCATTCCGAACATCACCTGTCCAAAGTCTGTATGTCGAAGCAAATGAACCATCGTTGTCGCTTCGATGAATGCAGTTGTCTCTACAATATGCCTTCAAGCTGAAGTCCCTGCCGGACCATCCCACGTGGACATCCGTTTTCGAGCCACGATGGGAAAATCTTTATAACACACGGCGGACCGCCAATCGCCCATTCGGCATTCGTGTTCAAGAGCTACTCAATGAGCTTAACATCTCGGTAGACAAGGTCGCTCGATCACCAAAGGAGCCCCTTCCACCCTGGCATGCACAAACACCAGCATGTGACTTCTCGCTCAAACTTGCGACGAAGTCTAATACTCCAGCCTCTGTCTACCTTCAGCTCTATTCACAACACCGTGCAGAACATTCTGACTTCTTGCCAGTTTACACAGACGGCTCGAAGTCAGAATCGTATGTGGGATCTGCTGCTGTCTTTCCAAATAATACCGTATCAGAGCAGATACCCCTTGACTGCAGCATTTACACTGCAGAGCTGCATGCCATAGAGTTAGCTCTAGATCACATAAGAAAACACCGTTACCAACGGAGTATTATATATGCCGACTCAATGAGTGCACTACAGGCTTTATCAGCGATGTCACACACTAATCATCCAACCCTGTCCCGAATCCAGCAGATAATATACAGCCTCTTTGTAAGTGGATTCGATATCCGATTCTGCTGGATTCCCAGACACATCGGGATTAGAGGAAATGATTTGGCTGACACTGCAGCCAAATCGGCAGCCCTGACGGATAATCTTGACTTGTTAGTCCCCTATACAGACTACAGGCAAGTGATCCGTAGTAACCTACAATCTCAGTGGCAAGATTCGTGGCATCGACTGATTACTACAAACAAACTATGTCGAATTAAGCCTATGATCCATCCATGGCGGTCCAGCTTACGCAGGGATCGCAAAGAGGAAGTTGTTCTTTCTCGGCTCCGCATAGGACACTGTCATCTAACACACTCCTTTTTGCTGAGGGCTGATGACCCTCCTATGTGCGAGCAGTGCGACACCATTTTATCCATCAAACATATTTTATGTGACTGTACCAATTTTAGAAATGCTCGTTATACCGCTTTTAACCATCTGACTGAGCCATATACACTCAGTCAGATTTTATCCGACAATGACCATGTGTCTGCTATTTTTAGTTTCCTAAAAACAGTAAACCTTTTTACTCGTATTTAAAAAAAAAAAAAAAAAAAATCTTATTATTTTAAGGTTTACTATTGTTACTCGTTTACAGATATTTGTCTTTTACAGTTTACAATTGTTTTTATACTCTGACTTAGTGACCTAATTCACTGAATGTTTTACTAATTTTGTTGACAAAGTTTTGCCGCATTATAGCCTAAGTTGCTGATGCGCCAATAAAACTCAACTAACCAACCAACCAACCAATCTCCAAGAGCTACTCAAAGAACTTGATATCAAGATAGACAAGGTTGCCCAAACACCAAAGCAACCCCTTCCACACTGGCATGCTCCCCTCGACGTGGGCACCTGTACGTGGTGAGGGGACCTCCCAGTGATGCTGCTGGTTTTCCAGATTAGCATCACTGGGATCCAACGCCCATACCTTGGTTCCAGGGTTACAACATTGGAATCCGGCGTGTGCAGCCGTGCGCCGCGACCCGTGGAAGCGGAAAGGGGGATCCTGGTGGTTGAGGGGCCCAGCCTTAATACACCACTTTGGCCCCTGCTTCGACGAGACGGGTGGTCCCGGACCGGCTCGACTGGGATCAATCGGCGGGTGGTTTTATACTGCTAGGGTCAACTGCGTTCCAATAAGTCTCCCTCCCTATGTTCCTGGGACGGGATAAAGGCTTATTGGTAACGTGGGTATGGTGTTCTAAGCGAACTCGGCGTCCCATTCGTGTACGCAGTACCTGCTAGTTCACGAGTGGGCGTCCCCTCGTAGGGCTCCGTGGTGGGTGAGGTACTTAGGCATCAGACATTTTCTCTTTACTCATATGAGTAATTTAAATCCCCTTTCTTCTGGGGCCCCAACAAGGCCCCTACCTAATCGAAATGAAGACGCAGAAAACACCTCTGCAAAAAGAGCCAGGACTGAGGATACACCATCATCATCAGTGACACCGCTTTTCCTCATTCTCCATTCCACCGGAGAGCAGTCCATTGGGAAGATGTCACCCTTCTTTATCCAGAAAGGATTAGAAGGGTTGGCAGGTTCACCTAAAACTGTAAAAAGACTGCGTTCTGGCGACCTTTTGGTCGAAGCTTCTACCACCAAGCAAGCGGAAAAAATCATAAAGTCTACATCCATAGGGGGAATACCTATCATCGTAACCCCTCACAAAACTCTAAATTCTTCACGTGGTGTCATATAAGAGTGGGACCTTCTTCATGTTTCTGAAGAAGAGATCTGCTCTGAATTAAAAGAACAAGGAGTGACAGCTGTCAAAAGAATATCAATGAGAAAGGATGGGAATCTCGTCCCTACCCGAGTTCTCATCCTAACGTTTAACACCCCACGGCCTCCAAGTTCCATCAAGGCAGGCTATCTAAACTGCCCAGTGAGGATTTATATCCCAAACCCACTGCGGTGCTTTAGATGCCAAAAATACGGCCACTCACAAACATCTTGTCGTGGTAATCCTGCCTGTGCTCGATGTGGTGTTAAAGACCTTGAGAGCAAGGAATGCTCAGCTCCAAAACCTATCTGTGTCAATTGCCAAGAAGAGCATCCCGCCTACTCTAGAGCATGCCAGCGGTGGAAGGATGAAAAAGAAATACAAAAACTGAAAACAGAGCTGAATATCTCCTACCCAGAGGCCAGAAAACGTATCCAACCAGTAAATAGCGGGAAACCTTCATATGCCCAGAAGGTTTCTGCTAAGTGCACTATCGGGACACAAACCGAGATGACTATACCACCAAGACAGTCATTTACCCCGATTGCACGCTATTCATTGAGTTCTCAAAAGCCCACCAAAAAAACACAGTCAGTTGCCACTCCTATATCCGTACCTCCTAGTGCTCCACCACTACCAAAACCAAGTGGTAAAGAGCCTCAAGTAACAACAGAAAGAATGGATGTAGAGAACAAGGAGGTACAGGATGAATCAGTCTTGGAACTCTTTGCGGAGGAAGAAATGGACACGGGACAGCGTCCATTCTTCCCCAAAAAAGATAAAGCCAAGACTGATAAAAGTAAGCCCTCAGCACCTCGGAAGCCGCCTGATGGACCCACCAAGCCAAAATAATGGCTAAATTGCTACAATGGAATTGTCGTGGATTCCGGCGAAATACAGATGACATCAAGGCCCTCCTGCAAAAGCACGAGCCTGTTTGCTTTTGCTTGCAGGAGACATATCTAAAGGCAAATGATGATCCCACCATGCATAACATCACAATCTTTCGTAAGGATAGAATTGCGGATGGTCCTGCTCATGGAGGAGTGGCTATCCTTGTGAATAATCCGACCCCAGTTCAGCCCTTGCTAATTACAACCAGCATAGAGGCTGTTGCAATTCGCCTTACAGTGGGATTTCTATTAACGGTCTGCTCTATTTATTTGCCACCTGGGACTGACATCTCCGAGGAAGACCTTGATGATCTTATAACGCAGTTGCCTCCCCCTTTCTTACTTCTTGTGGATTTTAATGGACATAACACCCTGTGGGGTAGTGCTAACATCACTGGAAGGGGACGAGTCATAGAGCGTATGCTCAATGACAATGCCCTTTCCCTTGTAAATACTGGAACAAACACCTTCTTCCACATGCCTACTCGTACGTTTTCTGCCATTGATCTCTCTATCTGCTCCCCTTCTCTACTCCCTTCACTCACTTGGGAAGTGGAGGAGAATCCATACGGAAGTGATTACTTCCCTGTGATAACCTTGTTACACAGTGGGAGACCATGTCTTCCTTTTAGGTTACCACGGTGGAAGTTTGATCAGGCTGACTGGAATGCCTTCGAACATCAGGCAAATTTTGACCTCAGTACAGTCAGTCAGGAGCCTATCAATGACGCAGTAATGTACATCACAGAAATCATTGTCCAAGCAGCTGCGAATGCTGTTCCAAAAACATCTGCCCGGTTTCCACCATTTCCCAAACCTTGGTGGAATTCACAATGCACAGCAGCCAAAAAGGCTCAAAACAAAGCGTGGGGGATATTCCGTCGATATCCTACCACTGGTAATCTAATAGCCTTCAAGCGTGCACGAGCCAAAGCACGCTACATTCGCCGTCAGAGTCAAAAGGAATCATGGATCCGTTTTACATCATCTATTAACCAGGCTACCAATTCTAAGGTAGTCTGGGATAAAATCCGGAAAATGAAGGGAAAATATACATCCCACCCTTCTTCAATCCTAGATTATAATGGATGCGCTATTGCAGATCCAACTGCAATAGCCAATGCTCTTGGGGAAACATTCTCTAACATCTCCGCAACATCTTCGTATTCCCCAGAGTTCCTGATCCTGAAACATAAGTCCAAGGGCCTCTATCCCTACAACGGGGCATTCACTATGCAGGAACTGAAGAGAGCCCTCACTCTTTCTAATGCAAGTGCTGTTGGACCAGATGGCATCCATTATGAAATGATTAAACGTCTTTCACCAAAATCTATGGATTATCTGCTCCTTCTATATTACAGAATCTTTATTGAAGGGCAGTTTCCGGACTCCTGGCGGAAGGCAATCGTCCTTGCTTTTCCTAAGCCAGGAAAGGATCCAAAAGTCACCACCAATTATCGTCCTATTGCTCTGACTAGCTGTCTGTGCAAAATCCTGGAGAGAATGGTTAATTCTCGTTTAATATGGTACTTAGAATCAAATGACCTTCTCTCCAACATCCAGTGCGGCTTCCGAAGGAACTGGTCCACTTTGGACCATCTTATTAGATTGGAAACATCCATCCGGGATGCTTTCCTAAAACGCGAACACTTGATGTCGGTTTTCTTTGATATGGAGAAAGCGTATGACACAACTTGGAGATTTGGCATTTTAAAAGATCTGCATAGCCTTGGTCTTAGGGGGCAACTCCCCATTTTTATTAAAAACTTTTTAGCCAATCGATCTTTCCAAATTCGTGTGGGATCCTCACTCCCTCGTTCCTTCAGCCAAGAGGAGGGAGTACCACAAGGATCAGTATTAAGTGTCACGCTTTTCGCCATCAAAATAAATTCCATCATAGAACAACTTCCTCCAACTGTAAACAGTGCCCTCTATGTTGATGACTTTAGCATATTTTGTCAGTCATGCAACATGAGGGTTATTGAAAGACAACTGCAGAAAGCCATTGATCGTCTCAATTCCTGGGCACTTGTTAATGGCTTCAGGTTCTCGCCGGAGAAGACCGTTTGCGTACATTTTTGTCGCAAGCGTAATCTTTATCCTGAACCTGAATTAAGGCTCGGACAAAATGCTATTCCAGTAGCACCGGACACAAAATTCTTGGGACTCATATTTGACAAAAAGTTGACCTTTCTGGATCATATCCGTCAACTCCGTACAAAGTGCACAAGAGGGCTGAATATTCTCCGCTTGCTCTCCTCTACATCTTGGGGAGCAGACCGATGTACCCTTCTTCGGATTTACCGTGCACTTGTGCGATCCAGACTAGATTATGGGTCCCTGGTTTACAATTCGGCCAGAGACAGTGTACTTCGTAGGCTGGATCCTGTCCGTCATCTGGCTCTCCGTACCGCTATTTGAGCATATCGAACATCTCCAGTCCAGAGCTTATATGTCGAAGCAAACGAACCGCCGTTATCGCTTCGACGTAAGCAGTTGTCTCTAAACTACGCTTTAAAACTGAAATCCCTGCCAGACCATCCTACGTGGCTATCCGTTTTTGAGCCACGATGGGAAAATTTGTACACCACCCGGAAGACTGCCAACCGACCTTTTGGTATTCGTCTCCAAGAGCTACTCAAAGAACTTAATATCAAGGTAGACAAGGTTGCCCAAACACCGAAGCAACCGCTTCCACCCTGGCATGCTCATTTCCCGGCATGTGACTTGTCCCTTAGGAATTGGGGAAAGTCGGACACTCCATCGTCTGTCTACCTGCAGCTTCATTCAGC
Source organism: Mastigoproctus giganteus (assembly GCF_048544385.1). Taxonomy (NCBI): domain Eukaryota; kingdom Metazoa; phylum Arthropoda; class Arachnida; order Uropygi; family Thelyphonidae; genus Mastigoproctus; species Mastigoproctus giganteus. Next base: position 64,407,344 of record NC_143579.1, on the reverse strand, counting down.
ACACCGAGCTGAACATTCTGACTTCGCGCCAGTTTACACAGACGGTTCGAAGTCGGAATTATATGTGGGATCTGCTGCTGTCTTTACAGACAGCACTACATCGGAGCAGATTCCCTCTGAATGCAGCATATTTACTGCAGAGCTGCACGCTATAGAGTTAGCCTTGGATCACATTAGTAAATGCCAATACCAACGGTTGGTTCATTTTATATTCAGACTCTCTTAGCATGTTACAGGCTTTAATATCTGTGAGATATAATCCTCATCCAGTTCTGTCTAGTATTCAGCAGAAGATTCACTTCCTCCATGGACGTGAATATGATATCCGCTTCTGCTGGGTTCCCAGCCACATTGGGATTACGGGAAATGATTTGGCTGACGCCGCAGCCAAATCAGCAATTCCCAATAATAACTGCTGCCTTCAGTCCCCTATACAGACTACAGGCAAATAATACATGAGAAGATACACTCCCAATGGCAGGATTCGTGGAATAGACAGACTGCGAATAAATTATATCATATAAAGCCTGTAATTCAACCGTGGCAGTCTAGTCTGCGCAGGAATCGTAAGGAGGAAGTTGTTTTTGCCCGGACCCGCATAGGACACAGTCATTTAACTCATTCGTTTCTGCTGAGGGCTGATGACCCTCCTATGTGTGTGTCCTGTGGCACAATCTTAACGATTAGACACCTTTTAATTGACTGTCCAGATTTAAGCAGCAACCGTTTTACCGCTTTTAATCATCTGACTGAACCTTATACACTCAGTCAGATTTTATGTGACAATGACAACGTGTCTGCTGTTTTTAACTATTTTAAATCAATAAAAGTTTTTAATTGTATTTAAAATTTGTTATTGTTATCTCTTTATTGGTTTATTTGTTATATACGTGTTATTATATATCTGGACATGGTGGCCTAACTACGTAGGTCACTGAATGTTTTAACTTTTTATAATATGACCGGTATTTGGCACATTATAGCCTCAGTTGCTGATGCACCAATAAAACCCAAACAAACAAACAACAACAACCTGGCATGCTCATGTTCCAACATATGACTTGTTCCTTAGAAATTGGGGAAAGTCGGATATCTGTCTACCTGCAGCTTTATTCAGCACACCGAACCGAACATTCTGATTTCGCGCCAGTTTACACAGACAGTTCGAAGTCGGAATCATATGTGGGATCTGCTGCTGTCTTTACAGACAGCACTACATCGGAGCAGATTCCCTCTGAATGCAGCATATTTACTGCAGAGCTGCACGCTATAGAGTTAGCCTTGGATCACATTAGTAAATGCCAATACCAACGGTTCATTTTATATTCCGACTCTCTCAGCGTGTTACAGGCTTTAATAACCCTGAGATATAATTCTCATCCAGTTCTGTCTAGCATTTAGCCGAAGATTCACTTTCTCTATGAACGTGAATATGATATTCGCTTCTGCTGGATTCCCAGCCACGTTGGGATTAGTGGAAATGATTTGGCTGACACCGCAGCCAAATCAGCAATTCCCAATAATAATCGTTGCCTGTCAGTCCCCTATACAGACTACAGGCAAATAATACACCAAAAGATACACTCCCAATGAATCTGATTGGTCAACTTGACATCGATGGTTCGACTGTTGATAAATCCTGCTCAGATAGCAAACAAACTGAATGAGTATTTTGCTTCTACATTCACACATGAGGAATTATTAAGGTTTGAAAATGGCAGAAGGTTATCAAATTGTAGCAGGATACTTAATGATTTTGGAATAACTGAAAGCAAAGTGGAGGAGAAATTGTTGAAGTTAAACATAAGAAAAGCACCTGGGGTGGATGGGATCTATCCAGTTATATTAAGGGAGGCAGCAAAGCAACTAAGCAAACCCTTAGCCGTAATTATGAGAGCGTCCTTGGGCTCAGGGGAGGTTCCCACGGACTGGAGATGTGCAAATGTATCCCCAATTCACAAAGGGGGATCGAAGGGTGACACAAGTAATTACAGACCAGTTAGTTTAACTTCTGTTCCGGGTAAAATAATGGAGTCACTGGTTAAAGATGCATTGCAGGATCATCTAGACAAGACTGCAGCAATAATTCAGACACACATGGGTTTGTTAAGGGAAAGTCTTGTCTGACAAATTTGATAGGATATTATGATGTGGTTACAAAGGAACTGGATGCAAAAAATAATTTTGATATCATATATTTGGATTTCAGGAAAGCTTTTGACACTGTTGCGCATGGAAGACTATTGTACAAATTGGAGCAGAATGGTATTAAGGGTAAGTTGCTACAATGGATAAAAGGATGGTTAAGTGGGAGAAGACAGAGGGTGGTAATCAATGGGTGCTGCTCTTCTTGGATTAATGTTATTAGTGGAATCCCACAGGGTTCGGTGTTAGGTCCACTGTTGTTTTGTATATTTATCAATGATATTGATGAAGGTATATCAGGCTTAATGTCGAAGTTTGCAGATGATACAAAGGTTGGCAGGGTTGTTAATGACAGTAATGGCAGTGTGCTACTGCAACAGGATCTAGATAATTTGGGCAGATGGGCTAAGAAGTGGCAACTGAAGTTTAACCTTAACAAATGCAAAGTACTGCATATGGGTAGAAGTAACCCCAGTGAAACGTACCAACTGTGTGGTACTACACTTAAGGTGGTAGAAAATGAAAAAGACATGGGAGTAATTGTGCAGTCAGATATGAAGTTTTCTGAGCAATGCAGACAGGCTGCCAGGGCAGGTCATGGGGTTTTGTCAATGATATATAGGAATTTTGCTAGCAGGGAAAAAGGAGGTGATTATCCCTCTGTATAAGGCAATGGTCAGGCCACGCCTTGAGTACTGCGTACAGGTCTTGGAGGCCTCATTTTAGGAAGGATGTAGATTTACTTGAGCGTGTACAGAGAAGAGCAACAAGATTGGTGAGGGGAATGAAGGGATCCTCTTACCAAGAGAGGCTTAAGTTCTGCAAATTGCAGTGGCTGGAGACTAGTCACCTGCGCGGTGATCTGATTGAGGTGTATAAGGCCTTGAATGGGTTGAGCACGCTGAATTCTGATGGGATCCTTCCACTTGTTCAGATTACGAACCTAAGGGGGCATAAATTCAAATTAAGAAAAGACAGATGTAGAATTGATTGTGCGGAAATTTGCCTTTAGCCAGCGGGTGGTTAATTGCTGGAACAAACTTCCATCTGTCGTTGTGGAAGTTGATAGGCTGAATAAATTTAAGGAGGAACTGGACAGGCATTTGGAGGGAATGGTGTCATTTTTTTTTTTTTTTTTTTTTTGGCTGATGCTGCATAAGCTCATACACTTGCTTTCTTGCATCACATGACACTACTACTACTACGAATAAATTATATCGTATAAAGCCTCTAATTGAACCGTGGCAGTCTAGTCTACGCAGGTATCGTAAGGAGGAAGTTGTTCTTGCCCGGACCCGCATAGGACATCGTCATTTGACTCATTCGTTTTTGCTGAGGGCTGATGACCCTCCTATGTGTGAGTCCTGTGACACAATTTTATCAATCAGATACATTTTAATTGATTGTCCAGATTTTAGCAATATTCGTTTTACTGCTTTTAATCATCTGACTGAGCCATATACACTCAGATTTTATTCGACAATGACAATGTGTCTGCTGTTTTTAGCTATTTTAAATCAATAAAGGTTTTTACTTGTATTTAAAATTTACATGTTATTGTTATTTCTTTATTGATTTATCTTTTTACATTTTATACCTTTGTTATTTTATATCTTGACATGGTGACCTAAGTAATTAGGTCAGTGAAATTAAAATTTTTATATATCACCTGGTTTTGGCGCATTATAGCCTCAGTTGCTAATGCGCTAATAAAACCCAAGAACCAACCAACCTTGGCCAGATCAAAAATGATGGCCGTCGGCCCTCTTCTCTTGGGAGGTTCAGCTGTTAGGCCTAGGGTTGCTACTTTCGGGTTAAATCATTATACCTTGAATTTCCTTTTGTGATTGTATTTTGATGGTGATACTGTGGGGGTGGGTAAAAAGCTATTTTATTTATTCTGAAAATCCTATTCCTCAAAGAGGCCTACAATTATATTATATTATGTTATATATATATTTTTTTTTTATCCCCTTATTTTAACCCCTCCCACTTTAACACCTGACTTGATTGATTTCAGAAAATTCCCAGACTCACGGGGACCCCTAATATATTAAGGTATTCTTCCACTGGACTGGCTGAGTTTAGAAATGACAGACACACACACAAGAATGTAGAATATACAAATTTGTTTTTTATTGTCATATTATATATAAGAAAATTTCAATAACCTTTAACAGAATACAGTATTTAGTTTGACACTTGTTATTTTACTAATTTTTAAATGTGTATATATCTTGTAATTTACAGTCAACCTTGTTATCAAAAGAACTACTAAATCCTAATACTTATATATATCTACATATATATCACTGTGTCTCTTCATGTTGCTCTACAAAGATTTCAGTAGGTCCGGGCATTTTTTTACCCCTCACAATGCACAATCTGTCTCTTTGCTCCTTAACAGTCCATGTAAGTCAATAAACCACCATCAGCCAATGAACAGACAAAATATAATTTCATAAGTGCTCGTTTCCCAACTTATTAGGAAATACATATATATTCATTCCAGAATCCTTACTTGCAAACATGTCAACAGTCAACAATATCCAACCAATTTACTTAGTTACCTTTCCGTTCAATTAATCCACTATTTCACAATTAGGGCTAGATGCTCATTTAATTGTTTACCTGTTTAATCATTTTCTACCCCAAATAAGTCATACTCACAGCAATTTAACATTCACAATAATTCAAGGACAAAATTTTTACTTCCTACTACAGATTAACTTACTCTTAAATTGCATTACTCTGATCTCTATACTAAATTGAATTATCACTCCTTAAGTATTACACTCGTTCAAATATATATGTATATATATTTAGTACTTTGACATTCTCTCTTAAAACTTATAGCGTCCTCCTAGAGTCCTTTTCATTATTAAATTAGTTCCCCTTTTTACAAATTATATTCTCAGTACTTATTCTAACACTTACGCAATGGTCTGGTATTCCTCCCTGCTCGGTCTCTCTTCCTATCTGCTCGGGTTGAGGACTGGAAAGCGAAAGGTTGCTCATCCGGGGAACACAGTAATCTATCCTGGGTTTCTCTACCGGGTACTGCACGGCTGAAGATAATACCGGATCTTATCTCCTTTCTTCCTCCATCTGCGTTGCGTCCGAGGACTGGGATACCTTCCGGGTCGACTAGTCACTCAACTGCTCAATCGAGAAATTTGCCTCTAGGGCGTTTCACCATTCTTCCTCCATAGACTGCATTACTTCTTCAAAGGAACGATACTTCCGACTCTAGACTTTCACAAAGTAAATTCTTATAATCAATTCTCCCACTACAGCTTCCATCTCCCCAGGACTGCTTCCACCACAAAAACTCCTCTCCGAATGATCAGTATCAATTTTCTCTTCCCTTCTCTCCTTTCTCTCAAATTTCCCACCGCTTTCTTACTGGCCAATCGTTGACTTCCACATCCTTTCATTCGTGCTCCTATTCGTCTCCCTTCATTTCCGTGGGCGTGCTTTCTTTTTCCTAGTGTGACCGAACTTCCGATAATCTGGAAAATACTGGTAATTTCTCGAAATTAAACGTAAGTTCCGGTCAGCTAAGAGTGTTTCAGGCTTTCTTTGTGACCTCACCCCCCATTACTACGTCGCCCACACCTGCTAGAGGTCGAACCGTGAAATTTATTAATAGGGCCACTTCCGCACTCAGCGCCCTTTCTATAGTGTATATGCTCCTGTCTTAAGTGGGATTTGTTTCGGTTCATTATAATTACTTTTACTGACTCGCTTAAGGAATTCTTTACAACCGAGATTTAACTAACTGGGTGTGTTTGGACTAACCTTCGAATTTCAGTGTTTCTTAACAAATGATACTTGTCTGAAACTAACTATATACGCCACAATTAATTCTTCCAATATTTAACAAACTTTATTAAATTATTGTAAGGCTGGGTCCTTACATTGCATTTCTCTCCCCCTAAAATTTATATCCCATATATATAAATTTTATACATGTCCTCAGGCGGATGTGCCTTCTTCCAGGGCCTACTTATTAACTACAATCTATCCCTCGTATTCCTATATACAATTCTATACATGTACATTAATTAAATGGATATTTTTTTTTCTGTCACTAAAACTATTCCCATCCCATGTTTTCATTAAATGCTGCTCCTAAATACATTTGTTGTAGCCTGTTTGTCTCTTTCAACTTGAGGGCCCTTTCCCCATAGGGAGTTTCAGTTCTGTGGTTCCATGGCCATTCGATTCTTTTCGGCTCTGTTGATTCATTTACCAAGTTGTCATTCTTTTCACCTCCACTTTCTTCCACTTTATTTAACAGTTCGCTATCTTCATGTTTCTCTTCCCTTCGAGACGTTTTCTTTCCAGAATTTCCATTGACCCTTTCTGTCATTTCCAAAACTCCCACGTGTAACATCCTTCCACTTTCTCGACACTTTCTCTCATTATTCTTATTAGTTTTGTTGTTCTTCTTCAATTCCCTTAATTCTTCTTGTGCAACCAGAACTTTATTAACAGTGTTTGCCTTATACCCTTCTAATTCTTTCACACTCGTTCCCTTTGAAGATTCCCCTCGCTCTGGCTCGTACTGGGCTCTGCTGCCAGCATTTTGCCTTCTGTCTACTTTAGGCCTCACCTGGGTATCACTACCGAAGTTAATGCTGCCATTTCCCACATCTACCTTGGCTCTTAATTTCTTTAGTAGGTCCGTGCCTAGTATTGCGTCATGTCGACGACTGTTTACTCTATTTGCCACTAAATATGAATGGGGCACCATGTTTTCACACCCCTGTAATCTTATCTTGTCTCTGACTATATAGTTGGTGTGAATTTCTTCAGCACCTACCCCTTTCACAAGAAATTCGCGGCAACATCTCACATCTCCCTTATTTGACCCTTTGCAGTATCTGATGAGGTAATCCCACATTAATATTGACCTCGAGGCTCCTGTGTCTACAAGAAATTTACCTGGTACCCCTCCTAAGCTTCCCTTTACATATAACAGGTCGTTCCCCCTTCCGTTATCACTTACAGCGCCTAAAGATATGTTTTTTCTTTTGGCTGTGTTTATGTGTAATGCTTGTTCACTCCTCCCAGGGTTTTGCTCCTGGCTGTAGTTACTACCTCCGCGGTATCCCCTTTGGCTATTCCTGTGTGGACAATATCTAGCGAGATGTTCCTTGCCCCCACATATGTAACACCTCCTCTGTCCATTTCGCCTATCTTCTCTGACTTCCCCCTTCCACCCCTCTGTGTTGTTGTACTTGCCTCTTGTGCTCTGCCCTGTTTGTGGTCTTTTGCCCCCCTGCCTATTATTTTCATCTAGTGCATTCTTTTTTGTGTTTAATTGCTCTAATAATTTATTTAATTTTATTTCCATTCCCGCTATCTGTTTTTCTAGCCCTTCTAACTTAATTTCGCCTTCCCTTTCTTTATTACCTTTCCGTTTTGTCTCTTCTTCTGTCGCTAATACATTTATTTCCCCCCTTATTGCCCCCCGACCTTGGAGATCTAGCTTTTCCTCATCAGTGGCTAGTTTCATGGCCTCAGCTAATGAATTGGGTTTTCTCCTAAGGATTTCTCGCTTATATTTATCCCTGACCCCCATCAAAAACTGTCCCATCAGGATTTTGTCAAAGGCACTATTTTCTTTTTCCGATACTTCTGTTGTTAATTTTACTGTTAAAAATCTTTTGTAATAGTCCTCAATGCTTTCGCGATTATTTTGACTACAATTATTTAATATCCCGATTCCTTCAAGGAACGTGATCTTTGGGGAAAATAACTTCCTTAATATCTTTTCAAATTTGTCTAATGTTTCTATTTCCATCCCTTGGGTCTCCTCTAAATACCTAGTCTGGGCCCTGCCTTCCAGTTTGAATTCCGCCATCATGACTATTTCTAGTTCCGTTAATTCTTCCTTTTCCTTAATCATTTTTAGTTTTCTCAGAAAATGTTCCACATTTTCTGATGGTTCCCCTTTAAATACTTTTAAAAATTTGCTTAACTTAATTGGGCCCCTATTATCATTCCCTATACTAACAATTGTTTCTCCTGATGTCTCCTGCCCGTTGATATTTTCCTCCCTTTCTCTATCCCTACTGCTGTTCGCTCTCCTTGTAGCCATGACTTATCTTTCGAGGTGGGGTTTATTCTAATTAACTAGCTATTTTCTATCAATACCTTTCTTATTCTATAACTTATTTCATCTAATTCTAAAACACATGAAATTCTAATTCAGTACCCACTTTAACCTTTAACTACTTACTTTTTTTCACTTTTCACTTTCTGGCTCGCCAGCTGAATTTTTTTCTATCAGTTTCAGCAACTGGATTACATATATATATACATATATATTTTTTTTTTTTTTTTTGTCGTTCTGAACTCAGCCTTCCGTCGTGAAGAATTATCCTGGCTGGCTCGCCAATTGTGGGGGTGGGTAAAAAGCTATTTTATTTATTCTGAAAATCCTATTCCTCAAAGAGGCCTACAATTATATTATATTATGTTATATATATATTTTTTTTTTATCCCCTTATTTTAACCCCTCCCACTTTAACACCTGACTTGATTGATTTCAGAAAATTCCCAGACTCACGGGGACCCCTAATATATTAAGGTATTCTTCCACTGGACTGGCTGAGTTTAGAAATGACAGACACACACACAAGAATGTAGAATATACAAATTTGTTTTTTATTGTCATATTATATATAAGAAAATTTCAATAACCTTTAACAGAATACAGTATTTAGTTTGACACTTGTTATTTTACTAATTTTTAAATGTGTATATATCTTGTAATTTACAGTCAACCTTGTTATCAAAAGAACTACTAAATCCTAATACTTATATATATCTACATATATATCACTGTGTCTCTTCATGTTGCTCTACAAAGATTTCAGTAGGTCCGGGCATTTTTTTACCCCTCACAATGCACAATCTGTCTCTTTGCTCCTTAACAGTCCATGTAAGTCAATAAACCACCATCAGCCAATGAACAGACAAAATATAATTTCATAAGTGCTCGTTTCCCAACTTATTAGGAAATACATATATATTCATTCCAGAATCCTTACTTGCAAACATGTCAACAGTCAACAATATCCAACCAATTTACTTAGTTACCTTTCCGTTCAATTAATCCACTATTTCACAATTAGGGCTAGATGCTCATTTAATTGTTTACCTGTTTAATCATTTTCTACCCCAAATAAGTCATACTCACAGCAATTTAACATTCACAATAATTCAAGGACAAAATTTTTACTTCCTACTACAGATTAACTTACTCTTAAATTGCATTACTCTGATCTCTATACTAAATTGAATTATCACTCCTTAAGTATTACACTCGTTCAAATATATATGTATATATATTTAGTACTTTGACATTCTCTCTTAAAACTTATAGCGTCCTCCTAGAGTCCTTTTCATTATTAAATTAGTTCCCCTTTTTACAAATTATATTCTCAGTACTTATTCTAACACTTACGCAATGGTCTGGTATTCCTCCCTGCTCGGTCTCTCTTCCTATCTGCTCGGGTTGAGGACTGGAAAGCGAAAGGTTGCTCATCCGGGGAACACAGTAATCTATCCTGGGTTTCTCTACCGGGTACTGCACGGCTGAAGATAATACCGGATCTTATCTCCTTTCTTCCTCCATCTGCGTTGCGTCCGAGGACTGGGATACCTTCCGGGTCGACTAGTCACTCAACTGCTCAATCGAGAAATTTGCCTCTAGGGCGTTTCACCATTCTTCCTCCATAGACTGCATTACTTCTTCAAAGGAACGATACTTCCGACTCTAGACTTTCACAAAGTAAATTCTTATAATCAATTCTCCCACTACAGCTTCCATCTCCCCAGGACTGCTTCCACCACAAAAACTCCTCTCCGAATGATCAGTATCAATTTTCTCTTCCCTTCTCTCCTTTCTCTCAAATTTCCCACCGCTTTCTTACTGGCCAATCGTTGACTTCCACATCCTTTCATTCGTGCTCCTATTCGTCTCCCTTCATTTCCGTGGGCATGCTTTCTTTTTCCTAGTGTGACCGAACTTCCGATAATCTGGAAAATACTGGTAATTTCTCGAAATTAAACGTAAGTTCCGGTCAGCTAAGAGTGTTTCAGGCTTTCTTTGTGACCTCACCCCCCATTACTACGTCGCCCACACCTGCTAGAGGTCGAACCGTGAAATTTATTAATAGGGCCACTTCCGCACTCAGCGCCCTTTCTATAGTGTATATGCTCCTGTCTTAAGTGGGATTTGTTTCGGTTCATTATAATTACTTTTACTGACTCGCTTAAGGAATTCTTTACAACCGAGATTTAACTAACTGGGTGTGTTTGGACTAACCTTCGAATTTCAGTGTTTCTTAACAAATGATACTTGTCTGAAACTAACTATATACGCCACAATTAATTCTTCCAATATTTAACAAACTTTATTAAATTATTGTAAGGCTGGGTCCTTACAATACCCACGCTTTGGATCTTTCTGATAGATTTTATTCTGGTCATTTTGAAATTGTCTTTCATGATCTCTATTACTTTGCATTTGATTTCTTCACTGGTCGTTTCTCCCCCTTCCCTGGGCCTGAGAATGCCCAGGTTGGGTGTCTTTAGTAGTGGTCCTCTCTTTGCCTGCATTTGTTGTTGTGTTGCCGGTGCATTTGCAGATGTCCTCAGTGTGTCTGCATAGGAGGGAGCGCATTGTTGCATGTTTTTTGATCCACCTTACATGTAGGCTTCTAACTTGGCTGTGGCCCTTTCAGATTCCAGATATGTTTGAAATAATATGGACTCCAGTTTGTTCCGTAGGGTGGCGATTTGACCTCTGATGCCTCCTGACACTGTGTTGCTCTGTTCTTTGAAGAGGTCCTCCAGAGCTGTTCGAAGAATACAGGCTTGGTCCATAGGCTGCCCTTCTGGGAGGGCAAGGTCCAGTAGGAGTCTCTCTGCTTGGTTCCTTCAGGTTTCTCTGTTTGTTGGGAGCCAGTGCCATCCTGAGGGTCCTTCAATTTGCTCTAGCTCCTAGTCTCCCTGTCCGATTTTGGGACTATTTGTTTTCGATTTTTCTTCTTTGCCCTAGGTGATACCCAAGATCCTCCTAGTGTTCAGAGCTAGTTCGTTCGTTATCTGAGTCCAGTTCGGGCTGTCTGTTGGCATTTTCATGGAGTTGTTCCTGCATTGCTATATTCATTTCGGTTCCCAGGTATTGATACCAGTGTGATTCCGTTTAATAGAGGGGAGATCCCTCTTTAGATCGGTATGTTTAATTTTTCTTTCCGCTACCTGGATTGCGAGTTACCGATTTCCATAAATTACCCAATTTTCCAGAATCTGGCTAGAGTTTTGCCACATGCTGCATAACATCGAGGAATAACATGTTTGGGCACATTAGACACAACTTTGTTAATTCGTCGATGCTTATTGACGAGTGAGATTTACAAAGGTTACCAAACTCATCTTTTTGAATTTCGAATTTTATCTTTTTCATGGTGCACGTTGTTGTTGTTTTTGTGCCACAAAAATCAAATCATTCAATCAACAGATGTGCAAAAATATGTCTTCGGACAGTGTGTAGTTGCTTGTTGGAACAAACTGCCATCTGGTGTTGAAGAATTATGTTGGTTGAATAAATTCAGGGAAGAACTAGAATTGCATGCATTCATTATCATTCTGCCAGATCTGTATCCTTCTGATTTCTCTGTAACTTATAGGAGACTTATCTCAGTCACTATTGGGAAATGTTCCAATCTGAGTTTTGTCCAACTACTGAAATTGTTTAAATTATATATGCACTTCTAAGCCCATTTTAATGACATCCTCATATTGGCTATAGCAATAGGTGCAATTTGGCCCTAGCAGCCCTGACACCAAAAAAAAACCCATTCCAACAACAAAACTTAAATTCTAGTTAATATCATAAACTTGATTCCTTCAATTGATGTATGGTTTGTGATTGTAGATGCAGAACTTGAGGCCAGTTTCATGGATTGGCCTCGGTTTACATCAAAACATATATTCAAAACCGGTTTTAATAATACAGTAGAATTGTCAATAAAATGGATAAAATTTGAACTATTGGTTGAGTCCACAGATCCTAATATAATACAGTTAACTGGGACTTGTACATTGTATATAAGAAGGATATGCAGTAATAGAAAGGTGGTGTATGCTTCTGATCAAAAGTTGCCTGATTCTTGTAAGATGGTACCCTGATTTGGAACAGTACACTCTCAGAAGAGCATTGAGTCTGTGGAATGTGAGGTGGTTAATGATAAAGAAAATTGGGAATGGGGGTAATGCTACAGATCACATGGTAGTAAATGACTCAGTATTCAATTTTAATGGGTGAGTGAGTCATTTGTTATGGGAAATTAACTTGCTACTCCGTTTATAAATCATGGAAATTATTTCACTTCTTTAAAAGTAGCTGGTAAGTTTTTTTTCAACTTGTCCATTATCCTTAGTCATTAGATAATGTTTTGCAAGGCAATTAATTTCTGTGGTTTATATTTTTTTTTTTTGCAGACATTTCAGGAAGAATTCAAGAATAGAGCAAACAACCTTGAATCAGTACGCAAAACAGGCAGTGATCTTCAAAAAAGTGCTAGTCCAGAGGATGCTGAAGTCATTAAGGGCCAAATAGATATATTAAACAAGAAATGGGAAGAAGTACTCCAGCTTAGTAGCCAGAGACAAAACCTTCTGGAAGATGCACTTAAGCAGGTATGTATAATTAGTATTGACATTGTCAAAATGATGTAAAAAAGCAAGCTTATATAGAATCAGCTGAAAAATAAATAAATGATGAACATCTATTTTAGAATTTTTCCATACGTCAATTCAGAAGAGCATAATATACACAGACTCAAAGTTCCTTAATAGCCATGCAAAACAATTCTCCACCTACTCACTCGTTATTAAAGCTCATCAGAATGCAGTTGATATGTCTCACAGTGCATCAGCAAAAGGTTTTCTGCTGGATCCCAGGCCATACTAGAATACCAGGAAATGAAATCGCAGATGATGCTGCCAAATGTCTATCCAGCTCAGCCCCAACGAATTCCCTAGTACCCTTCACAGATTATAAAATGAATATATGTAAAGGTCAATGGACTCCTCAGTGGCAAGTGCAATTTCTTAATAAACCACTTCGAATAAAAACTGTACCAAAATTATGGCCTTCTAGTCTCTTCGCAAACAGACAAGAAGAAGTAATCCTAGCCAGAGCCAGAATCGGCCATACTCATTTAACCCATCTGTTCCTTTTGTCAGCAATGACCCTCCTCAGCGTAAGCACTGTCATACACTACTCACAGTCAAACACATACTTCTGTAATGTACTCTATATATAATAATGCTCGACTAGTATCATTCAGTTCTCTGGAAAATTTAAAGGAACCTTTGTCGCTTAGCCATATCATAGGCAAAAAATCAAATCTCACAGAATTCTTCTCCTTCCTAAAATGAATAGGATTGTATAGCCATTTTTAACAGCTTCTAAATCAACCAATGCAGGCAGTATGAACCACTTTCATAAGTGCAATATGGCCTAAGTAGCCATTGCACTTAAAACCTCATCATCATCAACAACAACCTCCACTTCACCTTAGAAAGAAAATGCTGCTCCTCAGTTATGCAGCCAAAATTCAAAGTCTTCCAGCCCATCCCCTTCGACCAATGCTTTCCGTCAGGAAATAGACCAACTGGTATTCGTTTTAAAGATTTATTGCATATCTGGAACATTCCATTTGACAATATACATCAAGAGACTGATGTAGTTGATCCACTCTGGTCTGTAAATCTCATTCACTCTGATACCTATTTTCATCAGTGCAGTCAGAAATGTCTCAATAATGAAAGCATTAAACAACTTGATAAAGGCCATGCATTCAACAATGCTCAAAGTTCCCTAATATATACAGATGGCTTAAAATCAGACTATGCCGTTGGTGCTGCTGCTGTCTTTTCCTCTTTTACAGTTTCCATATCACTAGCAGTTGAATGTAGCAGTAATACTGCAGAATTATAAGCAATTAAATTAGCCTTTGAGAATATTAGCACTTGCCACAATGCTAGCAATGTAATATACACCGATTCCACGAGTGCAGTCTCTGCATTGAACAGTAAGTTTTCAATATCGCATCCCATCATAAAACAAATATTATCCCTTTTAAATCATCTACAATTTAAAAATCGCTCAGTGAAATTTTGCAGGATCCCAGGGAATTCTGTTATCATCACGGGTAATGAGAGACCAGATTAGGCAGCCAAACAACCGAACAGTACAACACCAGCAAAATACCAAGTGCCATATATAGATTATTTAAAACATATTAAAAAAAAAATCTGTTCAATTCAGTGGTCCAAAACCTGGAAGTCACAAATAAACAACAAATTGCTCCAAATCAACGAGAAACCAGAATCATGGAATTCTAGCTACAGGCAAAACAGACAGGAAGAGTTGTACTAGCAAGATTATATATAGGACATACACGCCCAACCCATATGTACCTGCTCGTGGGGATGACCCATCTCTGTGCGTATGCACTGTTCATCACCACTCGCTGTCAGACATATACTCCTAGATTGTATGCATTATGCTCATATCAGAAAAAGTGCTTTCCTTTCACTATCAAGATTACAAGCACCTATATCACTTGTCCATATTATTGATACATCTCACAGAGCATCAGCAAAAGGTTTTCTGCTGAATACCAGGATGATGTGAAAATCGGTACGACTAAGTACATAAATTGTAACATAAGAATAGGCACATTTTGGGCCCAGTTGCCCTTGTGCCCTAAAACATCAATACCAATTGCAGTTGGTACCTCAGTTACCATTGTTTCCATTTATATTCCACTATCTCTACCACTTCCACATTCAGAACTTGGCAACCTTTTTACACATCTCCCAACTCCAATTTGTCTTTTTGGTGACTTTAATGGACATCATCCATTGTGGGGGTCCGCTACAATGGATGGAAGAGGCAAATTGATTGGGACCATAGAGAGGAAGTTGTTCTAGCCCACCTCTGTATAGGACATATTCATCTTATGCATGCATTCTTGCTGAGGGCAGATGACTCTCCTATGTGTGAGGATTGTGACACCTTTTTAAACATATGTCATATTTTATGCAAATGTCCACGATATAGATAGAACGTTTTATATGTTTTTACTCATCTGACTGAGTCTTATACACTCAGTCAGATTTTATCTGTCAGCTGTTTTTAGGTGTTTAAACCAGTAGACCTTTTCTCTTATATTTAAATAAGTTTATATCTTTATACCTTTATACATATTTTTATTACTATTCCTTTTTCTTCTTCTTCTTCTTTATCTTCACCTTCTTCCCATGTTTATATGGGGTTGGCATTTTCATTCCTTAATTCTTTTCCTCCATTCCTTCCTATCCTGGGCTTCCTCTCTCCTCCATCCTCTCTCTTTTAAATCCTCTACCACCCTGTCCTTCATCTCAGCTTAGGTCTCCAACTTTTCACACCTCTTCCCCACATACTCCTCACTTCTTCGTTCCACATATCCAATCCACCTAACCCTAGATTCCTGCATTTTTTTACTCAAGAGGCCCCACCTTAACCATACCTCTGATGTAGTCATTTCTTTTCCTGTCCTTCCTCGTCACACCACACATCCATCTTAGCATCCAGATCTACGCCACTTCCATCTTCTTCTTCTTCTCCTGGGCCCTTGTAATTGCCCATGTCTCAGCACCGTACATCAATGCTGGTCTAACCACAGTTTATTACTCTCTTCCCTTCATTCTACAATTTACTTTCTTATCACACAGCACCCCACTCATCTTTCTCCAATTCAACCATCCACATTGCACTCTATGCTGTATTTCTGCATTCAATCCTCCATCCCTCTCAACATTCGATCCCAGATACTTAAATTTCGAAACTAATGATATCAAGAGTAGGAGACCGGCAGAATTGCTTAACAAGTACAGGTCACTGTTGAAAAAAAGCCGTGAAATAGGGTTGAATTTGAAAGTGTCTGCAATTCTGCCCAGACACGATTTGTAAAAAGGATAGGTGGAACAGGACCAGGGTATGTCTGCCAGGGGCAAAGGTTGATGACGTTGTAGAGCAGATATCATCTTTTAGGGGCACAAAAGGTGATATAGTTGTACACGTTGGCACTAATGATATTAAGAGTAGGAGACCGGCAGAATTACTTAAGAAGTACAGGTCACTGTTGAAAAAAAGCCCTGAAATAGGGTTGAATTTGAAAGTGTCTGCAATTCTGCCCAGACACGATAGGAGGGAGGGAGTATATGATGAGAGCCTTGTCGATCAATTCGGCCCTGGAAAGATTGTGCAAGGCTCAAGGGGTAGAATTTTTTTCAGCCTGGACTGTACTTGTTAACAGGAGAGATTGCTTCTACAGGGATGGGATACACTTAAATACAAAGGGTGCAAGAATATTTGCTGATGATATCGAGGCAGTGTTAGGTGGGTCGGAATACTGCTAGCTTGGGGGGATACAAAGACGAATAGATTAATAGTAGCCACTGGCAGAGGTGAAAGAGATTCTTGCACTGCTTCTGTTGGAATGAGCAGAAGCCTGAAAAACAAGATTCAGGATATTTCAGAGACTGCTGGGAGTCATTGCGGTTCAAGTAAACACATGGGTTGTGTTAGGGTAGCTAAGAATAGAAATAGGTGCATGTATACTTGCGTGTACACCAATGCTAGGAGTTTAGTAAATAAGTTTGATGAATTTGAGGTAGTGCTCAAAACATCAAAGGCAGATATTGTTGGGATATCAGAGACTTGGTGTCACACAGATATAAGGAATGCAGAACTGGAATTTGGGGAGTACAACGTCTACAGAAAGGATAGACTGGATAGGAAGGGAGGGAGGAGGGGGTTATGCTATTAGTTAAGAAATACATAAAATCCAAGGAAGTGAAGCCAGTGGACATCGCTGGACAGTGCAGTGTCGAGTCAGTTTGGTGTGACATAAGCATTGGGAGATCAAAATTGAGAGTAGGAGTGTGCTATAGGCCTAATGACTCTGATGAGTATAATAAGAAACTGTACAGGGAAATAGAGTGGGCCAGTAAATCAGAGAGTCTTATAATGGGAGATTTTAATTTCCCAGATATTGACTGGAGTTTGGGGGCTGGTCACTCACACACTAGCAAGGCTTTTGTGGATTTATTGGATGATTGTTTTCTACATCAGCATGTTCGGGAGGCAACTAGAGGGAGGAATACTCCCTCTAGTTGCCTCCCTCAATGGACCCTCAATACTCCCTCAATGGACACTGCTCATCGTTGATTATCAGCAGTGATTCTTCATGCATTAAGAATCTGCAGATAAATGAACCACTAGGTGGCACTGATCAGTGTGCTGAAGTGGGATTTACTCAAAGAGGTAACTACCATTAGGGGTAAAGGGAAGGGTTATTGCTTTCGTAAAGGCGACTACGATGGACTGAGACAGTATTTAAATTCTATACAGTGGGACCAACTGATGATGTTACCAACAGCAAATGCAAAATGGGAAGCATTCAAAGAACTTATCTTGGAAGCTACTAGGCTTTACATACCAACTAAGAAATATTGTTCAAGGTTTAGGCCTAAATGGATGTCAGATGAACTGATGAGGCATATGGCAGAGAAGAAACATGCATGGGATACATACAAATTAACACATGACACAGAAGCCTATGATAGATACAAGTTGATCTGTAACCAAGTTACAAAGGAGGTTAGGCAGCCAAAGGCAGAGTACGAGAAATCTTCGGCAAGGGATGCAAAGAAAAACAGCAAAGAGTTCTTTACTTATGTAAACTCTAGAAGGAAGGGGATGAATCAGATTGGTCCACTTGATATCGATGGGTCAACTGTTGATGATCCTGCTCAGGTAGCTAACAAACTAAATGAATATTTTGCATCGACATTCACACATGAGGAGTTATTTAGCAAGGGGAAAGCCAGAGGTGTATTCAACTCTAGCAGTAAGCTAGAGAATCTTGTAATAACTGAGAGTAAAGTGGAGCAGAAACTGTTGAAGATAAACACAAGAAAGGCACCTGGGGTGGATGTGATCTATCCAGTTATATTAAAGGAGGCAGCAGAGGAAGTAAGCAAACCCTTAGCCATAATTATGAGAGCTTCCTTGGACTCAGGGGAGGTACCCGCAGACTGGAGATGTGCAAATGTGACCCCAATTCACAAAGGAGGATCAAAGGCTGACACAAGCAATTATAGACCTGTGAGTTTAACTTCTCTTCCAGGAAAATTAATGGAGGCACTAGTTAAAGAAGCACTGCAGGATCATTTAGACAAGACTTCAGTTATAGCTCGGACACAGCATGGTTTTGTTAAGGGGAAGTCTTGCCTGACCAATTTGATTGGATACTATGATGCAGTCACAAAGGAACTGGATGCATGGAATAACTTTGATATTATATACTTGGATCTTAGAAAGGCTTTTGATACTGTTGCACATGGAAGACTTCTGCACAAATTGGAGCAGTGTGACATTGGAGGCAAATTGCTGCTGTGGATAAAGGGGTGGCTGAGGGGGAGAAGACAGAGAGTGGTAATCAATGGACACTGCTCATCGTGGACTAATGTTATTAGTGGAGTCCCTCAGGGCTCAGTGTTGGGTCCATTATTGTTTTCTGTATTCATAAATGATATTGATGATGGTATATCTAGCTTAATGTCCAAGTTTGCAGACGATACGAAGGTTGGCAGGATTGTCAAGGACACTACTGACACTATGCTGCTGCAACAGGATCTGGAAAGGTTGAGCAGATGGGCTGAGAGGTGGCAAATGAAGTTTAACATTGACAAATGTAAAGTACTACACATGGGAAACAGCAACCCCAGAGCAACGTATCAACTCTGTGGTACTACACTGACACTGGTAGAGAATGAAAGGGACCTGGGGGTGGTTGTGCAGGCAGATATGAAGTTCTCTGAGCAGTGCAGACGGGCTGCAAGAGTAGCTCATGGTGTATTGTCAATGATATATAGGAATTTTTCTAGTAGGGATAAGGAAGTGATTATTCCCTTGTATAAGGCAATGGTCAGGCCACACCTAGAGTACTGTATACAGGTCTGGAGGCCTCATTTCAAGAAGGATGTAGAGCTGCTGGAACGAGTACAGAGAAGGGCACCAAGATTAGTGAATGGAACAAAGGGGTGCTCTTACGAAGAAAGGCTTAAGTTTTGCAAATTACAGTGTCTGGAGACTAGGCACCAGCAAGGTGATCTGATAGAGGTGTATAAAGCATTGAATGGTTTGAGCATGCTCAATGCTGATGGGATTCTTCCTCTCGCTCAGAATAATCACCTGAGAGGGCATAAATTCAAATTGAGGAAAGACAGATGTAGGATAGACGTGCGGAAATTTGCCTTTAGCCAGCGAGTGGTTGGTTGGTGGAACAGAATTCCATCCCTTGTCGTGGAAGTTGATAGCCTAAATAAGTTTAAGGCTCAGCTGGACAGGTATTTTGAACGAACAGAGGGGTGAAGTGGAAGTGGTTTTATTTTTTATTTTTATTTTTTTTTTTTTGGCTGATGCTGCATAAGCTTGCTTTCTTGCATCAAATGCCTCTACTAATGCTAATGCTAAACTGATGGTAGCTTTTCCTCCTGCAGTTTTATAGAACTCTCATCTTCTCCATTCAATACCATATATTCTGTCTTTGTTCTACTTATCCTCATGCCTCTCTCTACCAACGCTTTCCTCCATTCCTCCAATTTCTTCTCTACCTTTCCTTGCGATGGTTTGCACAGTACAATATCATCCGCAAACAGCATACTCCATGGTGCTCTACTCTTCACTTCTCTCACCAACACATCCATTACCAGATCAAACAGATATGGGCTAAGAGCTGATCCCTGGTGCAGTCCAACTTCTACAGAGAACCCCCTCAGTCATACCTACACTACTCTTAGCATTGTCCATGCAGCTGCAGCTACAATTCCGAAAACATCTACCCGGTTTCCACCATTTCCAAAAACTTGGTGGAATGCTGAATGCACAGCAGCAAAAAAGGCACAAAATAAAGCTTGGGGGATATTCCGACGATATCCTACCACAGCCAATCTCTTTGCCTTCAAATGTGCATGCGCGAAAGCGCCATATACTCGTCGTCAGAGCCAAAAGAAATTGTGGGTCCGCTTTACATCCACTATTACCCAGTCAACCAGCAGTAAAGCTATCTGGGACAAAATCCGGAAAATGAAGGGTAAATATACATCACACCCTTCATCGGTCCTGGAGTATAATGGATGCGTTATTGCAGACCCAACTGCAATAGCCAATGTACTTGGAGGGACCTTTTCTGCCATCTCGTCAACATCTGCTTACTCCCCAGAATTTCTGGTCTGGAAAGATAAATGTGAAAAGCAGCCAATTAACTTGAAATCAAAAAAGTCTCATCCCTATAACGGGCCCTTTACCACGGAAGAGTTAGAAACAGCTCTAACTCTTACCAAGGCAAGTGCTGCCGGACCAGATCTTATCCATTATGATATGATCAAACATCTGTCTGCAAAATCCATGGACCAACTGATTTTTTTATATAACAAAATATTTCAAGAAGAGCAGTTTCCGGATTCCTGTCAATCCGGAAACTGCAATCGTGCAAAATTCTGGAGAGAATGGTCAATGCCCGCCTTATCTGGTATTTGGAGGCCAGCGGGTTCCTCTCCAGATTTCAGTGTGGCTTCCGTAGGAATAGGTCAACTTTGGACCATTTAATCAGGCTCGAAACTTCCATTCGAGATGCCTTCTTAAAATGAGAACACCTGGTGTCAGTGTTCTTCGATATGGAAAAAGCTTATGACACAACTTGGTGATTTGGAATTTTAAAAGCCCTCTACAGCATTGGCCTTAGAGGTAATCTCCCCAATTTTATTAAAAACGTTTTATGTCACTGTTCTTTCCAAGTCCGTGTAGGATCTACTCTCTCTCGCTCTTTTAGCCAAGAGGAGGGAGTACCTCAAGGATCCATTTTAAGTGTTACGCTTTTTGCCATTAAAGTGAATTCCATCACAGAACAACTTCCTCCAACTGTAAACTGTGCCTTCTATGTTGACGATTTTAGCATATTCTGTCATTCCTGCAACATGAGGGTAATTGAGAGGCAACTGCAACGTGCCATTGACCATTTGAACTCATGGGCAATGAACAATGGGTTCAGGTTCTCTCCACAAAAGACTGTTTGCATGCATTTTTGCAGAAAGCGCAATCTTCACCCTGAACCTGAACTGAGGCTTGGACAAAATACTATCCCAGTAGTACCTGAGACTAGATTTTTGGGGCTTATATTTGATAAAAAGCTGACCTTTCTAGAACACATCCGTCAACTACATGCGAAGTGCACGAGAGGCTTGAATATCCTACGTGCAATCACCTCACATTCTTGAGGCGCTGACCGATGTACCCTTTTGCGCCTCTATTGTGCACTCATACGATCTAAGATTACGGTTACCAGGTATACGCATCCTCTAGACTCAGCGTACTCCGATGGTTGGATCCCATCCACCAACAGGCGATCTGTATTGCCACTGGAGCATTTCGAACTTCTCCTGTCCATAGCCTCTATGTCGAAGCAAATGAGCCCTCGTTATCGCTTCGCCAGAAACAGTTGTCTCTACAGTATGCTTTAAAACTGAAATCCCTGCCAGACCATCCGACGTGGACACCCGTTTTTGAGCCACGTGGGGCAAATCTGTACAACATTCGCCAGACTGCCAATCAACCATTCGGTATTCATATCCAAAGGCTACTCAATGATTTGAACATCACATTAGACAATGTTGCCCCATCACCAGGGCAACCTTTTCCACCCTGGCATGCTCGTGTCCCAAACTGCAACTTCTCCCTTAACAATTGGAGAAAGGACAATACATCATCCACCGTCTACCTGCAGCTCTTTTTAGCTGAGCGCTCGGAACATGCTGACTTCTTGCCCATCTATACAGATAGCTGCAGGTCCGACAGACATTTCTGACCTCGAGCCGTTTTCCCAGACACCACGGTATCTGAGCAAATCTCCAACGAATGCAGTGTGTTCACTGCAAAGCTGCATGCGGTTGAGCTAGCCTTAGATCGTATACAAACCACCCACCACAAAAAAATATATTATATATACCGATTCTCTGAGTTCATTGCAGGCTTTATCATCGATGAGGTTCAACCCTCATCCTGTCCTGACCCGGATACAGCAGTAGCTGCACTCCCTTGCACAATTCAAATTTGATGTTCGTTTCTGCTGGATCCGGCCCCGAGTGCCAAGCGATATTAGTGACCACAGCGCCTTTCATAGTGATTATCTGATACGCTTTACTGTATATACGTTTCTCCTGAGTTTTGCAAGTCCGTTAACTCTTGAGCATTATAATTGAATAGATCTTTCATATTATATAACCCAGAAAGGAAAGTACCTTTCTTTAACCCCCTTTTTATTTTTCGTTAATACTAACCTTCACTTCGCTTGGGTCACTAGGTGGCACCGCTCTTGCCTCCACGTGGCGGGGCTGGTAACCTGGGAGAAAAAGATAATCTCCCGGGGCCAAAAAGAGCATGTCATGAGTAAATCAAACTCAGACTTATCTGGGCTGTCAGATGCACCCCAGACATCAAAAAAGAAAGATAGTTCTATTGCAGGAACTTCAAAACGGCAGAAAACTGACTCTGACATCTATCCTTCTCCAGCTTTTCTGATCATGCACTCAACTGGTGAAAATGCAATTGGCAAAATCTCGCCATTTAGAATACAAAAGGAATTAGAAAGCAGAGCTGGAGCTCCTAAGTCTGTAAAAAGACTAAGGTCAGGAGATATTCTGATCAAGACCTCTAATAGTAAACACTCAGAGCGACTCTTGAATATTAATCTCTTTGCTGGAATACCAGTTACTGTGACACCCCATAGATCACTGAACACCTCTAAAGGAGTGATCTCTGATTGGGATTTAATAGATGTGTCCGAAGAGGAGATGCTTGAAGAACTTAAAGAAGAAGGCGTTATACAGGTCAAGAGAATTTCCACCAGAAAAGGAGTTCTGACTCCTACACGCAATCTCATTCTGACCTTTAATACACCACATCGCCCAGCATCCATTAAGGCTGGATATCTGGTCTGTAATATCAGACCTTATATTCCAAACCCACTACGGTGTTTCCGATGTCAGAAGTACGGACATTCCCAGACAGCTTGCCGGGGAACTCCTGCTTGTGCAAAGTGCGGGTCAGTTGAACACAACTGCGAAGCCTGTACTGCTCCCCAACCGATATGCCCAAACTGCAAAAAAGATCATCCCGCTTACGCCAGAACATGCGATCGCTGGAAAACTGAGAAACTTATTCAGATTTATAAAACCAATCATAATGTGTCCTATCAAGAAGCAAAGCAAAACGTCTCACCACCAACCCTTGCAAATAGATCTACGTATGCTCAAATCACCAAAAAATTCCAATCAACCGCATCGCAAACTGAACTAACAGTACCCCCAAAAGAGTCTTTCTCGAACTACGTAAAAACACTGTACAATGCAACTCAAACTCAGGCAGTCAATACGCCAGTTTCTATACCAATTGAAAATCTCCACTCCCCGGACGAAGGACGCAAAGAAAAACAAATCGTTACTTCTGGTCACCAACAGGAAATGGATACTAAGGAAATACCCCGAGATGACCCGGTCCTACACATTTTTGTAGAAGAAGACATGGAAACAGCCCTACTTTCGAAAGAAAGACAAAAACAAGAGTGAAAAACAGAGAACCGCAGCACCAAGAAAACGCTCGGAAAGTCTAACTAGAGATAAACAATGAACACAATAATTCAATGGAATTGTCGTGGTTTCTGTGCCAATATTAATGACCTATACGACCTTATCTCTAAATACACACCAATATGTCTCTGCCTCCAAGAGACATATTTCAAACCTCAAGACACACCAAAATTGTCTTATTACAATATCTTTAGAAAAGATAGAACCGATCAAAATACTGCACATGGTGGTGTAGCTGTTATAACAAACCCATATGTTCCTGTCAAACAGGTCTTACTAAACCCTCTCCTCGAGGCAATAGCGGTCCGTGTAGCTGCTGAATTCCATATTACAATCTGCTCCTTATATATTCCACCAAGCTTTTCCATCCAACAAAATGATCTAAACAACCTCATAGCTCAACTCCCCACACCTTTCCTCATTCTGGGAGACTTAAATGGTCATCACACACTATGGGGTAACAACAATATTGACCAAAGAGGAAAACTAATTGAAAAATGTTTAGATGATAACAACCTTCTCCTTCTAAATGACGGGTCACCTACTTATGTTCACCTTCCTTCTGGAACATATACTGCAATAGACCTGTCTATCTATTCTGCAACTTTGTATCCTACTCTAAAGTGGACGGCAAACAATGATCCACTGCATAGTGATCACTTTCCCATTACAATTGAATTACTAAATAAACCCTCTTATCATCTTACTAGAATTCCTCGGTGGCTAATTGATAAAGCAGACTGGGAGATGTATAAAAATTTAGCTAAAGTGGACCCTGAAATTATACAAAAATCCCCAACCAGGGAAGCGGTTGAGTATGTCACAAAAACTATACTACACGCAGCAGGACAAGCTATACCAAAATCCTCCTCAAAATTACCTGTACACCCAAAAATATGGTGGAATGACGAATGCCGTGCAGCAAAAAGAGACCAAAATAAAGCTTGGAATACTTTTAGTTGCTATCCAACCACAGCTAATCTCATTCAGTTTAAACACGTTAGAGCAAGAGCCAGGTATGTTAGACGCAGTAATAAAAAGGCCGCTTGGATTCGCTTCACTTCAACCATCAATCAAGCAACTCCCACACACAAAATTTGGAAAACAATCAGGAAAATGAGTGGTAAATATCAAACAACACCTCGGCCTATCATGGAATGGAGAGGGCAGAACATTTCTGACCCTACCCAAATTGCCAATATACTAAGAGAAACCTTTTGCCAAAACATCAGCAACTGAAAGTTACGTACCAGCCTTCAGAAGATTCAAAGCAAATTCAGAAAAACAAAAGTTAAACTTTTCTTCAAAAGCAGAAGAACAATATAACTTACCATTCACTATCCACGAACTACATAGGGACATCTAGGCATAGCGCTGTAGGACCAGATAATATCCATTATTCGATGATACAGGAACTAAGTGCTGAATCACTGCAGTCACTTCTTGATCTGTTCAATAGGCTCTACCGGGAAGACACATTCCCTGAACAATGGCACCACGCTACAGTCCTTGCATTCCTTAAACCAGGAAAAGACCCGACAAACCCTACTAGCTATAGACCCATTGCCTTGACCAGTTGCCTTTGCAAAATTCTGGAAAAGATGGTGAACCGTCGACTGATATGGTACCTGGAAAATTTCAATCTCTTACATTCTGCACAATTCGGCATTCGACAGAACAGATCAACACTAGATATACTAGAAAAACTAGAAAATTCCATTCGGAATGCATTCCTTAGATCGGAACACCATGTAATGGTTTGCTTTGACATCAGCAAGGCCTATGATTCCACGTGGAAGTATGGAATACTCCGCGAATTACACCGCCATGGACTTCGGGGCCATCTCCCGATTTTCATACGCAACTTCCTAGACAAGCGAACTTTCCAGGTTCGATTTAAAACTTCACTGTCGGAACTATTTTTTCAAGAAGAAGGAGTTCCCCAGGGCTCTGTACTTAGTGCTACACTCTTTATAATTGCAATAAACACCATTGCTGAACAACTTCCAAACACTATCGATAAGGCACTGTTCGTAGATGACCTTAGTATTTTTTGCCATGCGAAAAACATGAATACGATCGAGAGACAGTTACAAGGGGCAATAAATAAGATCAGTACATGGGCACAAACCAATGGTTTTCAGCTTTGTTCTCAAAAAAACGTTGTGCATCCATTTTTGCCGACAACGTAAATTGCACCCACACCCGGAACTACAACTGCAGGGACAACCAATAGCAGGCCCCGGGTGCCAAGCGTTATTGTGATCAAGCGATTCTCTGAGCTATTTACAAAGCGTTTTCTCACTGCGACAGTTCTTGTTAATTTGGAAAGTTTTTCTTACGTTTAAAGTTATTTATTGTTAACTTACTCTTACGAACTGTAAGTAAGTTACAGAAAGGAAAACCACCTTTCTTATTTCTTTCCTTAAAACTAACAAACTAACTTACACCGCTTGGTCACTCTAGCGGCACTGCTCCTGCCTCCCCGTGGCGGGGCCGGTAATCTTGGCAGAAAAGGCTCTCTGCCAAGGGCTAAAAGGAGCAAACATGGATCACGAAGTCCGTAATCCATCTGTTGAGCCTCATGCCTCAACTTATTCAAGGACAGATCAAACTGACTTTGACAGTTCCCATCCCAAGAGACAAAGAACAGAAGGATCCAAAAAGGAAACACCACTGTTTCTTATTATACATTCTCAAACAAGTCAACAAGTAGGTGCACTTTCTCCATTTCTTATCCAGAAATGTCTCGAGAATGCTGCTGGACCGCCTAAAATGGTGAAAAGACTCCGCTCTGGAGATCTACTCATAGAGACAATGAATAGCAGGCACTCTGAAGCCCTGCAAAGAATTTCAAAATTCGCGAATATTCCTGTGACAGTTACTCCACATTCCACCTTAAATTCATCCAAAGGGGTGCTGTCTGAATGGGACTTAATAAATGTTACCGAAGAGGAATTAGTCCAAGAGCTACAAGATCAAAAAGTTGTACAGGCAAAGCGAATTAAAATCAAGAAAGACGGTGAATTAGTTCCCACTCGCAGTGTTATACTGACCTTTTCTACGCCAATTCTTCCAGCTACAGTTAAGGCTGGATATCTGAACTGCCATATTCGACCTTATATCCCCAACCCTCTCAGGTGCTTCAAGTGCCAAAAATTTGGCCATGCTCAAACAGTGTGTAGAGGGGTTTCAGTGTGCCCCAACTGTGGATCTAAGGAACACACACAAACAGACTGCCCAGCAGAAACATCAGTATGTCCAAACTGTAAAGGTAACCATCCAGCTTACTCGAAAATCTGTGAAACCTGGAAAACTGGAAAGAAGATTCAAAAGTACAAAATAGACAACAAAGTGACTTACCAAGAAGCAAGGAAACAAGTTTTACTCTCAGTACCGAAACTCACATATGCAGCCGCAACACAAAAACACAAATCGGAAGGAAGTCAAACTGAAGTGTCCATACCACCAGCTACATCCATTTCCGATTGGGCACGAGCTGTCCTAGCGAGTCCGCTGGAGTCCCCTAAAGAACATGTAAAAGACCAAGCAAATAATACCCCAGTCACCGTACCACCAACTATTACTCCATCACCCTTAGATAATGAGAGTAGGAGAAATATTAAACCTCAAAAGATTCTAACCGCAGATATGGAAATCGATGACAAAACTAATAACGATGAAACATTTTTAGAACTACATGCTGAAGAAGACATGGATACTGCACGACCCACTTTCCCGAGAAAAGATAAAATAAAATTGGAACGCCATAAACAGATTGGATCTAAAAAACAGTCAGAAACACCTACTTCAAAAACTAAATAATGGACCAGTTGATTCAATGGAATTGTAGAGGCCTCCGTACCAACATAGATGATATTCACGACATGATAAATCAGCATCATCCAGTAGGCATCTGTCTACAAGAAACGAATCTTTCTCCGCAAGTAACACTGTCAATTAAAAACTATACAATATTCAGGCATGACAGGATCTCTCCACATGGTGGTGTAGCTATACTGATTGATAGTAAAATCCCTTCCAGACGTATACCCCTACAAACCACTTTAGAAGTTGTTGCAGTACGCCTTGCTCTTGGTAAAACGCTTACACTTGTATCAATATATATCTCACCAAATCAGAACTGCTCGATAACTGAACTAAATGACCTTATCCTACAACTACCCTCTCCGTTCTGCTTGTTGGGCGATTTTAATGCGCATCACCAGTTATGGGGATCCTTACAGACAGACAATCGGGGACGCACGATAGAGGCTTTTCTTGTAAAGAATAATCTCACTCTGCTTAACACAGGCTCCCACACCTATGTCCATTTTCCAACAGGCTCAACCTCTGCTATAGACCTGTCGATATGCTCACCCACATTATTTCCTGACATCGATTGGAGAGTCTCAGAGAACCCATTAAATAGTGATCATTTTCCTATAATCTGTAAGCTCTGCACAAGGACAAACTTACCAGTAAGCAGTCAATCTAAATGGAAATTCTCAAAAGCTGACTGGAATAAATATGCATCTAGTATTACACTAGAGGATGATATTATCCAACATCACTCCATTGATAACGCCGTTAAACATATCACAGAACAAATCTTGACAGCTGCTGCTACTACCATTCCTCGAACTTCAAATAAAGGATCCAAACACAAAAACTATTGGTGGAATTCAGCATGTAACACTGCTAAGAGAGAGAAGAACAAGGCGTGGAATCAGTTTCGAAAGAATCCAACCGCTGCTAATCTCATTACATACAAGAAACTAAAAGCCCATGCCCGCTACACCCGGCGAAAAGCTAAAAAGGAATCTTGGATTCGTTTTGCTTCATCTGTCACTAAAGACACAAGTGCAGGACTTATCTGGCGAAAAATAAGATGCCTCACTGGTAAGTTTCCATCTATTCCTTCCCCAATCATTGTCCATAAAGGACAGGAGATCACCCTTCCAGAGGATATTGCAAACATCCTCGCGGAATCTTTTGCTCGCCATTCTGCCTCAACCGCATATGATCAAACTTTCCTAAAAGCCAAAACAGTAACTGAAAAATATAAAATAAATTTCGGAACGAAGTCAGCCCTCTCTTACAATAAACCACTAACCATGTATGAATTAGAAGAATCCTTAAAAAATTCAGCCAATAGTGCACCTGGTCCAGACGGCATATATTACCTAATGTTAAAGAATCTAAATGAGGGCACACGCTACTCCATCCTAAAACTTTTCAATCGAATATTTGTTGCAAATTACTTTCCTATTTCCTGGAGACATTCTGTTGTTCTACCCATTCCAAAACCAGGAAAAGACCAATCAGACCCGCATAATTATAGACCAATCTCACTTACTAGCTGTCTGGGTAAAACTCTGGAAAAAATGGTACACAGTCGCCTCACCTGGTATCTTGAAACTCAAACTACTATGAACAACGATCAGTTTGGTTTTCGTAAAAACAGGTCTACCCTAGATCTTATGATTAAGGCTGAGGCAAATGTGCGAAATGCATTCATAAAGAATGAACATCTGGTCATGGCGAGCTTAGATATAGAGAAAGCTTTTGAAACCACGTGGCGTCATGGCATCCTTCGTGACTTACATGCCCTAGGACTAAGAGGGCATTTACCATCATTAATTCAGAGCTTTCTCAAATATCGAACCTTTCAGGTTCGTTTTCAAAGTTCACTCTCGAAAATCTGCATACAAGAGGAAGGAGTCCCACAAGGGTCAGTCCTCAGTGCCACACTCTTCGCAGTTAGAATACACACTCTAACAACAGCAATCCCGAATTCAGTAGAAACTTATCTTTATGCTGACGATCTCACTATATCCAGTCACTCACAAAATATGTTCTCCATTGAAAGGAAACTCCAACTGTCAATAAACAAAACGCAATCATGGATGTTACAAAATGGCTACCGACTATCTCCTCAGAAAACTTTTGCTATACACTTCTGCAAGAAACGAAAACTGCACCCTGATCCTGAATTGCGCCTTGGAAATCATGCTATTCCAGTCAGTGACAATATTAAATTCCTAGGTTTAATATTGGACAAGAAATTAAACTTCCTGAAACACATACAGCATGTACGAACTATTTGTTTGAAAAAAATGAATATCCTTAGAGTTCTTTCTGCAATATCCTGGGGAGCTGACCGATACTCCCTTCTCCACTTATATAAAACCATAATCCGACCCAGATTAGACTATGGTGCACCTGTATATGACTCAGCTAGAAAGTCAGCATTACAGTCCCTAAATACCGTTCAACATAATGCACTTAGAATAGCTCTAGGTGCCTTCCGAACATCTCCAGTGCATAGTCTATATATTGACGCACATGAACCTCCATTATCCTTAAGGAGACAGATGCTGCTGCTTACGTACGCTGCAAAACTTCGGAGTATGCCCTCACATCCTATCTGTCCTTACCTCTTTAACCCGTCTTTCATAAATTTCTACAGGAATAAACCAAATGAAAATAAACCTGCCGGAATCAGATTGAACTATGTTGCTCAGTATTGGAGTGTCCCACTCGACAATATCCACCAAGATACCGGAGAAATAGAGCCTCCATGGTCCACTTTTAAAACTTTATGTGATGACTATTTTAGAAAATGGGGAAAACAGGCGCTGAACAATGAAAATGTACAGCAGCTACATTTAGCTCATGCATCAGCAAACAAACATTGTCTGCAAATATATACTGATGGATCCAAATCTGATACAGATGTGGGCGCTGCTGTAGTTCTTCCCACTTGTACAATCTCTCAAAAACTTTTCCCAAGTTGCAGTATTTACACCGCCGAACTTCATGCAATAAAAATGGCTATCGAACACATCAAAAACAGGTCTAATGAAGAGATAATAATCTATACCGATTCCTTAAGTGCAGTAACCTCTTTACAACATAAATGTCCAAACTCTCACCCTATCCTGAAAGAAATCAGAGCAGAGTTAATTAATCTAACAGAGCATAACACAGACGTAAGATTCTGCTGGATTCCCGGGCATGCTGGAATCCAGGGAAATGAAAAAGCAGATCAAGCAGCAAAAAATCCAATCAACCCAATGTCTTCACTTGCCTCGTTTCCTTATATGGACTGTAAACTCATCATAAAACAGTTATGTATTGACCAATGGACATCAGTATGGCAGCAACAGACCCATAACAAACTTTTTCAAATAAAGCAAAAGCCACAATACTGGAAATCTAGTTCGCGATTAAACAGACGAGAAGAGGTTGTTCTTGCAAGGACACGCATTGGCCATTCCCATCTGACCCACCTCCATTTGTTAACAGGGGATCAACCTCCTCACTGTCAACATTGTTCTGCCCTACTTACAGTGAAACACATTCTCCTCGAGTGTCCCTACAATCATGCTGCTCGACAAACAAATTTTAAATCTGTTTTAACTCAAAACATTTCATTACAGATGAATCATATTCTCAGTGATGACGCAAATTTATCCGATTTATTTAATTTTTTAAAACAAATTCATTTATATGAACTTATCTGACATATGACTGAAAAAAAAAAAAAAAAAATATATATATATATATATATATATATATATATATATATCATTTGCAGAATTACTGTGACAGGCACAATTTGGCCTTAGTTGCCCTTGTGCCAATAAACTCCCATTAAACCAACCAACCAATAGCAGTTCAACCCAGCATACGATTCTTAGGAATCACCTTAGATCATAAGCTTACATTCCTGGAACATATTAAAAGACTAAGAACATCCTGCCAACAAAAATTAAATATTATCCGGGTTCTCTCAGCAACAAAGTGGGGAGCTGATCGCCTTACCTTATTACGGCTATACAGATCTTTAATAAGATCAAAACTTGACTATGGGGCACCAGTGTATAGCTCAGCAAGGCCTAGTGTCCTTCGCTGGCTTGATCCTCTCCATCATAGTGCAATACGCATTGCTCTAGGAGCATATCGCACGTCTCCAATACATAGTCTATATGCCGAAGCTCACGAACCCCCTCTCTCTATCAGAAGGCAACAACTTATATTACGCTATGCATATAAAATAAGATCTATGCCTGAACACCCAAATTGGGAATTACTTTTCACCCCCCAACACAGCAGGTTATACCATAACCACCCTACTGCTAACCGACCATTAGGTATAAGAATAAGACATCTTCTAGAAGAACTTAATCTGAGTTTTGATAATATCTCAAACACCCCTCCACTATTCCTTGCTCCGTGGAGCATTACTCCACCTTTATGTGATAAATACCTTAATAAATGGGATAAATCTGCACTACATAAAGAAAATTTCTTGAAATTGTACCTTGCAGTGGTGGAGCAGTTTCCAAACTTTGTTGTAGTTCATACAGATGGGTCAAAGAATGACACCCACGTTGGAATCGCCGCAGTTTTCCCGAGCATAACATTGGCCTACCAACTGCCACATGAGTTCAGTATATTTTCTGCCGAACTATTGGCAATTCAGGTAGCACTGAAGCATATCGAGACCAATATTGAAAACAGTATAATTTTCTCTGATTCTCTAAGTGCACTTCAAGCCCTGGAAAACACCATGAACATCACCCACCCAGTCGTAAAAGAAATAACAAACTCTTTATATACCTTATCTGAGCTTGGAAGAACCATACATTTCTGTTGGGTCCCAGGACATATGGGAATTCCAGGAAATGAATTAGCAGACAATGCCGCAAAAGTGGCCGACTTACCACCTGATGTACAGTGGAGAGTTCCACATCAAGATTATAGACGAATAATACAGGAAAAATGCATGTACCAGTGGCAATCAACGTGGCAAAACCAACTTGAAAATAAGCTTCGAAGTATCAAGCCAAATCTTGAGCAATGGCCTTCAAGTCTCAGTGCAATTCGACAACAGGAGGTAATACTAGCTCGTCTCCGTATAGGTCACACTAATATTACTCATGGTTACCTTTTAAGAGGGGAGATTCACCCCCAGTGTGATCACTGTAAAACAGTGCTTTCAGTGAAACATATCCTTGTGGAATGCACAAAATTTGCAATAGAACGCCAGAATCACTTCAATCCAGCCTCAACTGAAGAACCACTAACGCTTAGTTCACTTTTGGTCAATAAAACAGATGTCTCAAAGATTTTTAACTTTCTCAAAGCAATCAATGTATACCACCTCCTTTAGCTAGTCAACAATCAGTTTCCTGACTCTCGATCCATAAAGAAATAGGATAAATACTAACCTATGTATGGCGCATTATGGCCATAGACGCCCATGCGCCAAAAAATCCCCAAACAAACAAACAAACAAACTGCTGGATCCCAGGCCACATTGGGATCTCAGGAAATGATTTGGCAGACACTGCAGCCAAATCAGCGAACCTGTTTAACTCTTGCCTGTCAGTCCCCTATACAGACTACAGGCAAGTAATTCGAAAGAAACTGGTATCCCAATGGCAACGCTCTTGGCATGGACAGACTACAAACAAGTTATATGAGATTAAGCCTGTAATTGAACATTGGCAGTTTAGTCTGCGCAGGAACCGAAAAGAGGAAGTTGTTCTATCTCGGCTCCGCATAGGACATTGTCACTTGACACATTGCTATCTGCTGAGGGCAGACGATCGTCCTATGTGTAGAAATTGTTACACCATTTTAACAATCCGTCATATTTTAATTGAATGTCCATCCTTTTATAATGACCGCCGTTTATGTTTTAGCCATCTGTCTGAACCTTATGCACTCAGACAGGTTTTATCCGACAATGACAACGTGTCAGCTATTTTTAAGTTTTTACAACTTATTAATCTAGATAATTCTATCTAGAATATTTTTATCGTTTTATGCTATATGAACATTTTATATTGTATAATCTTTTACAATAATATACAAATAATTTAAATTTTATATTCTACATCTTTTTGACTTGGCGCATTATAGCCTTAGATGCTAATGTGCCATAAAACTCTAAAACAAACAAACAAACACTACTCTTAACCTGAGTCACTGCTCCCTTGTACATTTCCCTCACAAGCCTTACGTACTTTTCTGATACATCCTTCTCCCTCTTGCATCTCCATACCTCTTGTCTGAGCACTCTATCATATGCTTTTTCCAGGTCTATGAATGCCATGTGCAACTCTACTTGCATCTCCCTGTATCTTTCCATCACCTGCCTTAAAGCAAAGACCGCATCTGTTGTTCCTCTTCCCGGCATGAAACCAAACTGTTCCTCTCCTATTTCCATCTCCTGCCTTATCCTTCCTTCCACAATTCTTTCCCAGATCTTCATCGAATGAGACATTAACTTTATTCCCCTGTAGTTCCCACATTCTTGCACATCACCCTTTCCTTTATAGATTGGCACAAGTATACTTTCCCTCCACTCATCGGATATCCTCTCCTGCTGCCACAGTTTTTCCATAAAGTTCCATAGGATATCGAACCCTTCTTCTCCCAGACTTCTCCATACCTCTACTGGTATCTGATCAACACCTACTGCTTTCCCCCTCTTCATTTTTCTGAGTGTGCTTTCCACTTCTTTCCTGCTTATGCCTTCCACTACTCTTTCATTCATCTCTCCATCCTCGCATAATGCCCTTGGCTTTTCCTCATTTAATAACTTCTTTAAATAGTCTTTCCACCTTTCCTTAACTTCTACTGATCCTGTATAACCACTCCCCTCATCTTTTATCTGTTTTATTGATGAGAAGTCCTTTGATGCCTTGTCTCTCACTTTGGCTATTCTCATCAATTGCCACTAAGAACATCCTGCCAACAAAAATTAAATATCATCCATGTTCTCTCAGCAACAAAGTGGGAAACTGATCGCCTTACCTTATTAAGGCTATACAGATCTTTAATAAGATCAAAACTTGACTATGGGGCACCAGTGTATAGCTCAGCAAGACCTAGTGTCCTTCGCTGGCTTGATCCTCTCCATCATAGTGCAATACGCATTGCTCTAAGAGCATATCGCACGTCTTCAATACATAGTCTATACCAGGGGTCGGCAAACTTTTTTTGGAAAGGGCCAGATCGTAAAATTTTTAGGCTCGGCGGGCCAGGTAGCAAGCTCGAAGATATTTACATGGGTAATTCTACTCATAGAGCAACAAAAAAAAAAAAAAAAAAAAAAAAAATAGGTTCAAAATCTTTTTATTAGGAAGTGATATTTTACATAATATTTATACACATGCTGACACTTACAAAAAAATGAATAAAATATTTCCAATTATTAATAAACGTATTATAGAACTGGTTAAATTTTGTACTAATGCGATGAATGTAATTGTTTTTTCTGAGATAATATTTCATCATACTGGAGTTCAAAGTTAGTATTTCCTATCATTAAAGTTGTTTGCAAATTGTCATCCGTTAACAATGATCTGTATTCCGATTTTACATATTTCATTTTCGAAAATGTCTTTTCACATTGGTAAGTACTCCCAAATACAGATATGAATCCCCGTGCATATGATTGGCCCCTAGTGCCAAGCGATATTAGTGACCACAGCGCCTTTCCAGAGTGATTATCTAGTACGCTTAACTGTAAATACGTTTCTCCTGAGTTTCGAAAGTCCGATAACTCCTGAATATTATAATTAAATAGATATATTCAAATACTATAACCTAGAAAGGAAAGCCACCTTTCTTTAACCCCTCTTTTATTTGTAGTTAATACTAACCCTTTTCTTCGCTTGGGTCACTAGGTGGCACCGCTCTTGCCTCCCCGTGGTGGGGCTGGTAACCTGGGAGAAAAAGACAATCTCCCGGGGCCAAAAAGAGCATATAATGAGTAAATAAAACTCAGACTTATCTGGGCTGCCAGATGCAACCCATATACAAAAAAAGAAAGACAGTTCCACAGCAGGAACTGCAAAGCGCGAAAAAATTGAGCCAGAGACCTATCCAATTCCAACCTATCTGATCATCCACTCAACTGGTGAGAATGCAGTTGGCAAACTTTCTCCATTTAGAGTTCAAAAGGAATTGGAAAGTAGAGCAGGATCTCCGAAATCCGTAAAAAGACTCAGATCAGGAGATATTCTCATTGAGACATCTAATGCCAAACATTCTGAGCGACTTCTGAAAACTAATTTCTTTGCAGGACTCCCAGTAACTGTAACGCCCCACAGATCACTAAACACCTCTAAAGGAGTGATCTCAGACTGGGACTTACTAGATGTATCTGAAGAAGAAATGCTAGAAGAACTGAAAGAACAAGGAGTTATTCATGTCAAGAGAATCTCCACCAGAAAAGATGACAATCTGATCCCTACCCGCAACCTGATCTTGACCTTTAATACACCGAATCGTCCATCGTCCATTAAGGCCGGATATCTGCTATGTAATGTCAGACCGTATGTCCCAAACCCGCTACGGTGTTTCCGATGCCAGAAGTATGGACATTCCCAAACAGCTTGCCGGGGAACCCCTACTTGCGCAAAGTGTGGTTCAATCGAACATGATTGCGAAAACTGTAATGCTCCTCAATCAGTATGTCCAAATTGCAAAAAAGAACATCCCGCTTATGCTAGAATATGTGAGCGCTGGAAAAGTGAGAAACTTATCCAGAAATATAAAACTGAGCACAATGTTTTTTACCAAGAAGCAAAAAGAATCATCTCACCACCAACTCATGCAAACAGACCTACGTATGCCAAAGCCACCAAAAAATTCCAATCAACCGGATCGCAAACTGAACTAACAGTACTCCCAAAAGAGTTTTTCTCGAATTACGTAAAATCTTTGTACAGTGCAACTCAAACCCAAGTAGTCAATACACCAATTACCGTACCACAAGAAAACATACACACTCCGGATGAAGGACTTAAAGAAAAACATATCCTAACTTCTAGTCACCAACAACAAATGGACACTAAAGAAAAATCAGCAGATGACCCTGTTCTTCAAATTTTTGTTGAAGAAGACATGGACACCGAAAGGCCTTCCTTCCCAAAAAAAGATAAAAACAAAAGTGAAAAACAGAAAACCTCAGCAACCCGAAAACGCTCAGAAAGTCTAATAAGAGATAAACAATGAACAGAATAATACAGTGGAATTGTCGTGGATTCCGTGCCAATATCGATGACCTATACGATCTTTCCTGTAAATACTCACCAATATGTATCTGCCTTCAAGAAACTTATTTAAAACCCCAAAATACACCAAAACTGTCTCGTTATAACATTATTAGAAAAGACAGAACCAATCAGAATGTCGCACATGGTGGTGTAGCTATTTTAACAAACCCACATATTCCTACCAAACACCCCTCGACGTGGGCACCTGTACGTGGTGAGGGGACCTCCCAGTGACGCTGCTGGACTTCCAGACTAGCATCACTGGGATCCAACGCCCACAGCCTAGGTTCCGGGCTTACATCAATGGAATCCGGCGTGTTTGCCGTGCGCTGCGACCCGTGGAAATTCGGAAAGGGGGATCCTGGTGGTTGAGGGGCCCAGCTTCAATACACCACTTTGGCCCCTGCTTCGACAAGACGGGTGGTCCTGGAAGGCCCGGCTAGGATCAATCGGCTAGTAGGTTCGCCTGCGAGGGTCAACCGTGTCAATGCCACGCCCCTACCCTCATGGTCCGAGGGACAGGATTCAGGCTGGCGGCGGTGCGGGTATAGTGTCTGGGTAGCCCTGGCGTCCCACTCCCGAGCGCATTTATTGCATGCCGGGTAGTGGGCGTCCCTTTGGGCTCCGTGGTGGGTGGGGAGCCCGGGCACTGAACACTTTAATAAACTCCATGAATCCTGATAAACGTATTCCTTCAGGGGCCCCAACCCGGTCCCTATCTGAAAATAATGACGGAGAGGCAGATAGCATTATTGCTACAAAGAGGCAGAGAACCGAAGTACCATCAGGGCCAGTCCCAAGGTTCCTAATTATGCATTCTACCAATGAGACACCAATTGGTAAAATGTCGCCCTTTTTCATACAAAAAGGGTTAGACGGGGTAGCAGGCTCACCCAAATCAGTTAAGAGGCTTCGTTCTGGAGACCTTTTAATTGAAACTAAAAATGACCGGCAATCTGAACATCTACTCCGAACAACATCAATCGGAGGAATCCCTGTAACGGTGACACCACACAGAACACTCAATTCATCGAGAGGTGTCATTTCGGAGTGGGACCTTCTCGACGTCACCGAGGAGGAAATCTGCTCCGAACTAAAACCACAGGGAGTTACTGCCGTCAAGAGAATCACTGCGCGAAGGGATGGGAAAATTGTTAAAACCAGGAGTGTTATCCTGACTTTTAACTCTCCCAAACCTCCTGATGAGATCAAAGCTGGATACATCAACTGTCCAGTACGTCCATACATTCCGAACCCTTTACGGTGTTTTAAATGTCAGAAGTATGGACATTCTCAAATGGCCTGCCGTGGAGTCCTTGCATGCGCTCGATGCGGTGCAAAGGACCACGAAACAACAGCATGTTCAGCCGCAAAACCCACCTGTATTAACTGTGAAGGCGAACACCCGGCCTATTCACGAGCATGCCAGAGGTGGAAAGAAGAAAAAGAAATTCAACGGCTGAAGGCAGAGCTAAATATATCATACCAGGAGGCAAGGAAATCGGTCAAACCCCTGAATATCAACAGACCTACCTACGCCCAGAAGGTAGCAGGGAGATGTTCCGTCGGAACTCAGAAGGACATGACCATTCCTCCAAAGGAGTCTTTCACTCCCATCGCGCGGTATTTATTAAGTTCACAAAAACCTGCACAAAAGGACCAGTCAGCTGCCACTCCTATATCGATACCTCCTAATGCTCCACAAATTACAAAAGTAGATACGAAAGAAAAGAATAAGAAAGGGGAAGTCCCCCCTAGTTCCCAAGAAAAGATGGATGTAGAGCAGAAGGAGGTACCCGATGATTCAGTCTTGGAACTCTTTGCGGAGGAGGAAATGGACACGGGACAGCGTCCATTCTTCCCCAAAAAAGATAAATCCAAGACTGATAAAACTAAGCCCTCAGCACCTCGGAAGCCGCCTGATGGACCCACCAAGCCAAAATAATGGCTAAATTCCTACAATGGAATTGTCGTGGATTCCGGCGAAATATAGATGACATCAAGGCTCTCCTGCAAAAGCACGGGCCAGTTTGCTTTTGCTTGCAGGAGACATATCTAAAGGCAAATGATGATCCCACCATGCATAACATCACAGTTTTTCGAAAGGATAGAATTGCGGACGGCTCTGTACATGGGGGAGTGGCTATCCTTGTGGGTAACCAGACCCCAGTGCAGCCCTTACTAATTACAACTAGAATAGAGGCTGTTGCAATTCGCCTTACGGTGGGATTTTTATTAACTGTGTGCTCTATCTATTTGCCACCTGGGACTGACATCTCCCAGGCAGACCTTGATGATCTTCTCACGCAGCTGCCTCCCCCTTTCTTACTTCTCGTGGATTTTAATGGACATAATACCCTGTGGGGTAGTGCTAACGTCAACGGAAGGGGACGAGTCATTGAGCGTATGCTCAATGACAATGACCTTTCCCTTCTAAATACTGGAAAAAACACCTTCTTCCATATGCCTACCCGTACTTTTTCTGCCATTGATCTTTCTATCTGCTCCCCTTCTCTACTCCCTTCACTCACCTGGGAAGTGGAGGAGAATCCATACGGAAGCGATCACTTCCCTGTGATAACCTTGTTACACAGTGGGAGACCATGTCTTCCTTTTAGGTTACCACGGTGGAAGATTGATCAGGCTGACTGGACTGCCTTCCAACAACAGGCAAATTTCGATCTTAGCACAGTCAGTCAAGAGCCGATCAATGACGCAGTACAGTACATCACAGAAATCATCGTCCAAGCAGCTGCTAAAGCTGTCCCAAAAACATCAGCCCGGTTTCCACCATTTCCCAAACCTTGGTGGAATTCACAATGCACAGCAGCAAAAAAGGCTCAAAACAAAGCGTGGGGGATATTTCGCCGATATCCCACCACGAACAACCTTATAGCCTTCAAACGTGCACGAGCCAAAGCACGCTACATCCGTCGTCAGAGTCAAAAGGAATCGTGGATCCGTTTTACATCATCTATTAACCAGTCTACCAACTCTAAGGTAGTCTGGGATAAAATCCGGAAAATGAAGGGAAAATATACATCCCACCCTTCTTCAATCCTAGATTATAATGGATGCGCTATTGCAGATCCAACTGCAATAGCCAATGCTCTTGGGGAAACATTCTTTAAGATCTCTGCAACATCTTCGTATTCCCCAGAGTTCCTGGTCCTTAAACACAAACTGGAAAGGCAAGCACTTAATTTTAAGACCAAGGGCCTCTATCCCTACAACGGGGCATTCACTATAGAGGAACTGAACAGAGCGCTCACTCTTTCCAAAGCAAGTGCCGTTGGACCAGATGGCATCCATTATGAAATGATTAAAAATCTTCTACCAACATCTATGGATTGTCTGCTCCTTCTGTATAACAGAATCTTTACTGAAGGGCAGTTTCCGGACTCCTGGCGAAAGGCAATCGTTCTTGCCTTTCCTAAGCCAGGTAAGGATCCAAAAGTCACCACCAATTATCGTCCTATTGCTCTGACTAGCTGTTTGTGCAAAATCCTGGAGAGAATGGTCAATTCTCGTTTAATATGGTATTTAGAATCAAATGACCTTCTCTCCAACATCCAGTGCGGCTTCCGACGGAACCGGTCCACTTTGGACCATCTTATTAGAATGGAAGCATCCATCCGGGATGCTTTCCTAAAACGGGAACACTTGGTGTCGGTGTTCTTTGACATGGAAAAAGCGTATGACACAACTTGGAGATTTGGCATTTTAAAAGACATACATAGCCTAGGCCTAAGAGGGCATCTGCCTTTTTTTATTCAAAACTTTTTAGCCAATCGATCGTTCCAAGTTCGTGTGGGATCCTCACTCTCTCGCTCCTTTAGCCAAGAGGAGGGAGTACCATAAGGATCAGTATTAAGTGTCACGCTTTTTGCCATAAAAATAAATTCCATCACAGAACAACTTCCTCCGACTGTAAACAGTGCCCTCTATGTTGATGACTTTAGCATTTTTTGCCAGTCGTGCAACATGAGGGTAATTGAAAGACAACTGCAGAAAGCCATTGATAGTCTGAATTGCTGGGCACTTGCAAATGGCTTCAGGTTCTCGCCGGAGAAGACCGTTTGCGTACACTTTTGTCGCAAGCGTAATCTTCATCCTGAACCCGAATTAAGGCTCGGACAAAATGCTATTCCAGTAGCAGCAAACACAAAATTCTTGGGACTCATATTCGATAAAAAACTAACTTTTTTTGATCACATTCGTGAACTCCGCACCAAGTGCACACGTGGACTTAATATTCTCCGCTCGCTCTCCTCTACATCTTGGGGAGCAGACCGATGTACCATTCTTCGGCTTTACTGTGCACTAGTGCGATCCAAACTAGATTATGGGTCCCAGGTATATTCCTCAGCCCGAGACAGTGTCCTGCGGTGGCTGGACCCCGTCCATCATCAGGCTATACGCATCGCTACTGGAGCATTTCGAACATCTCCTGTCCAGAGCTTATACGTCGAAGCAAACGAACCACCGTTATCACTTCGACGTAAGCAGTTGTCTCTAAAGTACGCCTTAAAACTGAAATCCCTGCCAGACCATCCTACGTGGCCATTCGTTTTTGAGCCACGATGGGAAAATTTATACAATACTCGAAAGACTGCCAATCGTCCTTTTGGTATTCGTATCCAAGAGCTACTCAAAGAACTTGATATCAAGGTAGACAAGGTTGCCCGAACATCAAAGCAACCCTTTCCACCCTGGCATGCTCGTGTCCTGGCATGCGACTTGTCGCTTAGAAACTGGGTAAAGTCGGACACTCCATCATGTGTCTACCTGCAGCTTCATTCAGCACACCGAACTGAATATTCTGACTTCGCGCCAGTCTACACAGACGGTTCGAAGTCGGAATCATATGTGGGATCTGCTGCTGTCTTTACAGACAGCACTATATCAGAGCAGATCCCCTCTGAATGCAGCATATTTACTGCAGAGCTGCGCGCTGTAGAGTTAGCCTTGGATCATATTAGTAAATACCAATACCAACGGTTCATTTTATATTCTGACTCTCTTAGCATGTTACAGGCTCTAATATCTGTGAGATATAATCCTCATCCAGTTCTGTCTAGCATTCAGCAGAAGATTCACGTTCTCCATGAACGCGAATATGACATCCGCTTCTGCTGGATTCCCAGCCATATTGGGATTAGGGGAAATGATTTGGCTGACGCCGCAGCCAAATCAGCAATTCCCCATAATAACCGCTGCCTGTTAGTCCCCTATACAGACTACAGGCAAATAGTACATCAAAAGTTACATTCCCAATGGCAGGACTCGTGGAATAGACAGACCGGAAATAAATTGCATCGTATAAAGCCTGTAATTGAACCGTGGCAGTCTAGTCTGCGCAGGAATCGTAAGGAGGAAGTTGTTCTTGCCCGGACCCGCATAGGACATTGTCATTTGACACATTCTTTTTTGCTGAGGGCGGATGACCCTCCTATGTGTGAGTCTTGTGGCACAGTTTTATCAATCAGACACATTTTAGTCGAATGTTCAGATTTTAGCAATATCCGTCCTACCGCTTTTAACCATCTGACTGAGCCTTATACACTCAGTCAGATTTTATCTGACAATGACAACGTGTCTGCTGTTTTTATCTTTTTAAAATTAATAAATATTTTTACTCATATATAAAATTTTTACATTTTTCTTTTATATATTTGTTATATATTTTGACATAGTGACCTAACTAATTAGGTCACTGAAAGTTTAAAAATTTTCGTTTATAAATGACCTGGTCTTGGCGCATTATAGCCTTAGTAGCTGATGCGCCAATAAAACCAAAAAACCCAAACCCAACCCATCCTACCAAACAGGTCTCACTGAACTCTCCCCTTGAGGCAATAGCAGCCCGTGTAGCTACTGACATCCATATGACAATCTGCTCCTTATTCATCCCACTAAGCTGTACCTTCCAACAAAATGATCTCAACAATCTTATAGCTCAACTCCCAACACCTTTCCTCATTCTGGGAGACTTAAATGGTCATCACACTCTATGGGGTAACAGCAACATC
This sequence comes from Mastigoproctus giganteus, assembly GCF_048544385.1. NCBI lineage: Eukaryota > Metazoa > Arthropoda > Arachnida > Uropygi > Thelyphonidae > Mastigoproctus > Mastigoproctus giganteus. The sequence continues at coordinate 64,364,299 of NC_143579.1, read as the reverse complement.
GACCAAAGAGGAAAACTAATTGAACAGTGTCTAGACAATAACAACCTCCTTCTTCTAAATGACGGTTCACCTACATACGTTCACCTTCCTTCAGGAACAAGCACTGCAATAGACTTGTCTATCTGTTCAGCAACCTTATATCCTATTCTAAAGTGGACGATAAACAATAATCCGCTACATAGCGATCATTTCCCCATAATAATTGAATTATTTAATAAGCTCCCTCATCATCCTACTAAAATTCCGCACTGGCTTACTGATATAGCAGATTGGCAGTCCTATAAAAAATTAACCAAGCTTGATCCCGAAATAATCCAAAATTCCACAACTGACGAAGCAGTTGACTATGTCACCAAAATGATATTACATGCAGCAGAACAAACCGTACCGAAATCCTCATCAAAATTACCGATTCATCCAAAAACCTGGTGGAGTGATGAATGCCTTGTGGCTAAAAAAGTGCAAAGCAAAGCTTGGAATTCTTTTCGCCGGAGTCCAACTACAACCAATCTCATTCAATATAAGCGTGCTAGAGCAAGAGCGAGATATGTTAGACGCTGCAATAAAAAGGCTGTTTGGATCCGCTTCACTTCGACTATTAATCAAGCAACATGCTACGGTCCTTGCCTTCCCTAAACCAGGTAAAGACCCTACAAATCCCACTCATTATAGACCAATCGCCTTGACCAGTTGCATTTGCAAAATTCTCGAAAAGAGGGTGAACCGCCGACTGATCTGGTACCTTGAAAATCTCAATCTGCTGCATTCTGCACAATACAGTGTCCGACAGAACAGATCTACACTAGATATACTAGTCAGACTAGAGAATTCCATTCGGAATGCATTCCTCAGATCGGAACACCATGTGTTAGTCTGCTTTGATATCAGTAAGGCCTATGATTCCACGTGGAAGTATGGAATACTCCGTGAATTACATCGCCATGGACTTCGGAGTCACCTCCCGATTTTCATACAGAATTTTCTATGCAAGCGTACATTCCAGGTTCGATTCAAAACCTCACTGTCCCAAGTTTTTTCACAAGAAGAAGGAGTTCCTCAAGGCTCTGTACTCAGTGCTACACTCTTTATAATTGCAATAAACACCATTGCCGGACAAATTCCAAACACTATTGATAAAGCACTGTTTGTAGACGACCTTAGTATTTGGTGTCATGCTAAAAAACATGAATACTATTGAGAGACAGTTGCAAGGGGCAATAAATAAGATATGTTCATGGGCTCAGACTAATGGATTTCAACTTTGTCCGGAAAAAAACATTTTGCATCCATTTTTTCCGCCAACGCAAACTCCATCCAAATCCGGAGCTACAACTGAATCGCCAACCAATAGCAGTTCATCCCAGCATACGGTTCTTAGGAATCACTTTAGACCATAAACTCACTTTCGTTGAGCATATCAAAAGACTAAGAACATCATGTCAACAAAAACTAAATATCATCCGGGTTCTCTCTGCAACTAATTGGGGAGCTGATCGCCTTACTTTATTACGGTTATATAGAGCATTAATAAGATCGAAACTTGACTACGGAGCACCAGTGTATAGTTCAGCAAGACCTAGTGCTCTTCGCTGGCTTGACCCTATCCATCATAGTGGAATACGCGTTGCATTAGGAGCATATCGCACGTCTCCAATACATAGCTTATATGCTGAAGCACACGAACCTCCTCTTTCAATCAGGCGACAACAACTGATACTACGTTATGCCTATAAAATTAGATCTATGCCAGAACACCCAAACTGGCAGATACTTTTCTCATCACAGCACACCAGGTTATACCAAAACCGCCCTAATGCTAATCGTCCTTTGGGTATGAGAATAAAACTCATCTTAGAAGAACTAAATTTAACCTTAGACAACGTGGCACATAACCTCCCATCCTCTCTTGCTCCTTGGAATATCATTCCACCCTCATGTGACTTACATATGCATGAATAGAATAAATCTACATTGCATAGAGAAAACTTCTTGCAACTATACCATGCAGTAGTGGACCAGTTTCCCAGCTTTTCCATAGTACATACGGATGGATCAAAGAATGATGTCCACGTTGGAATCGCTGCAGTTTTTCAAAACATCACATTAGCTTATCAGTTATCATGTGATTTCAGTATATTTTCTGCCGAACTAATAGCAATTCAGGTTGCACTGAATCATATTGAATCTTCTGACATTAGCAACAGCATAATTTTCACTGATTCTTTAAGTGCACTTCAAGCACTAAAAAACACCATGAACATCACCCACCCAGTCGTGAAAAGAATAGTCAGCTCTCTACATACCTTATCACAACTTGGGAAAAACATCCACTTCTGCTGGGTCCCTGGACATATGGGAATTCCTGGAAATGAACTAGCGGACAATGCTGCCAAATTAGCCCACCTACCACCTGAGAAAAAGTGGAAAGTGCCTCATCAAGACTATCGACCAATAATCCAGGAAAAATGCATGTGCCAATGGCAGTTATCATGGGAAAATCAATCTAACAATAAGCTTCGAAGTATCAAGCCAAAACTTGAGCGATGGCCTTCCAGCTTTAGTTCAATCCGACATCAGGAGGTAATTTTGGCTCGTCTGCAAATAGGACACACAAATATTACTCATGGTTATCTTTTAAGAGGAGAGATACCCCCTCAATGTCATCACTGTAATACAATGCTCTCAGTGAAACACATTCTGGTTGAATGCACAAAATATACAAGAGAACGACAGAAACTTTGCACTTCAGCCACAAAAGATCCTACACTTACCTCACTTTTAAACAATGAAACAAAATGTCTCAAGCATTTATAACTTTCTCAAGTTGATTAAAGTATATCACCTCCTTTAGGGAAGAAAAAAAAAAAAAAAAAATTTACTTTCTGGTTCCTTTTTTCCATTTTCTCTATTTGAGAAGAAATGGCATGCATAGTTACCATATATATGGCGCACTATGGCCACAGTTGCTGATGCGCCTAATAAATCCCGAAACAAACAAACAAGCATATGATTTTAATTGACCGTATTTATCTTCCGAAAGATATTTATAGAATTGGGTTAGATCCATTTCTTTAAACCTAACCTTTAGCATATCATCATTTTGCAGATCAATCACTTCCAATTGAAGGTCTGATGGAAGCTCCTCAATTGTACAGCCAATTGGATTTTGAAATATGGAAATGTCTTTTGCACTTGCATCAAGATCCGAAAAACGCTGTTGTAACTGTAGTTTAAGTTCAGAAAATATATCCGCCGCGAATTTTTTTGGGAATGGGGATTTCGCTAATATTTGAAATTTTTTACAGCATGGAAAATGGTCAAACTTGGTAATGTGAGTTGTGTTTCAAACAATGCAAATTTTTGACGATGTGATTTTACGATAGAATACGTTTCACATATGAGCACTGTTTTCCCCTGTAATTTTAAGTTAAATTCGTTAAGATATCTCATGATGTCTGTAGCAAATGCTAATTTCCATAGCCATTCATTGTTAGATAATGAATGTGGGCAGTTTTTCTTATTTAGAAAATTCTCTATTGCTTCTCAGAGTTCAAAAAATCTCAATAAAACTTTTCTATTGCTGAGTCATCGAATGCTGTATGGTAGGGCAAATCAGGATATTTAGCTTCAATCTCTAATACAAAATCACGAAACTGACGATGGTTAAGTCCACGAGAGCAAATAAAGTTAACCGCTGACACAACTGGTTCAATAACACATGACAAATTGAGGTGTTTCCCACAAAGAGCCTGCTGGTGAATAATACAACGAATTACCAGAGGTTTTGAAGATTTGGCTTCTTCACAAGCCTTAAAAATTTGTCCAACTAATCCTTTCCCCTTTCCACACACATTTTTACCACCATCAGTTGTGACACATTTTAACCGATTCCATTGCAAATTGTACTGTGTTAGCGTTTTCTCGACTTCCTTGAAGATATCTTCGCCTGTAGTTGTTCCATGCAGACTATTCATAGAAGCTAATTCTTCAGTAAGCTCAAACTCAGTATTAACTCCTCGAATAAACAGCAACAATTGGGCAGCATCAGTAATGTCTGTAGACTCATCAAGAGCCAACGAAAACCACTTGAAATTTTTTGACTTGTCTTTTAATTGACTTTTGATGTGGCTACCGATGTCCTCAACTCTTCTAACAGTTGTTCCTGCCAAAAGACTGACAGATCGAAACAAATCCATTTTCTCTGGACACATTTCTTCGGCTGCCACAAGCAAACATGATTTAATTAATTCACCATCAGTAAATGGTTTCCCTTTCTTGGCTAACAAATTAGCTATTCGTAAGCTTACTTTAGTTACTGCTTCATTATCATTTTTTATTTTAACGAATAAATTGCGTTGTGATGGGCCCCGGGTGCCAAGCGTTATAGTGATCAAGCGATTCTCAGTGATTTCTAGAGCGTTTTTCTTGAAGCTGCAGTTTTTGTTCAGTTAAAAAAGTTTTCTTACGTTTTCATTAAATACTAGTAAACTTAGACTTACGATCTGTAAGTAAGTTTCAGAAAGGCAAATCACCTTTCTTTTTTTCATTTAAACTAATATACTAACTCTTATACCGCTTGGTCACTCTAGCGGCACTGCTCCTGCCTCCCCGTGGCGGGGCCGGTAACCTGGGAGAAGAAATCCACTCTCCCGGGGCTGAAAGGAGCAAAGATGGATAACAATTCGTTTCCACCTTTAGAGCCTCCGAGCTCAAAACTAGTGACTAAACACACCGATGATGACTTCTCCCAACCCAAGAGGTTGAAAACAAATCCTCAAGAGGAGATACCAGCATTTCTCATACTGCACTCTACATCAGACCAGCCTTTGAGTAAATTGTCCCCATTCCTTGTGCAAAAATGCTTAGAGGCTGTCGCAGGTTCACCAAAATCAGTAAGGCGACTCCAGTCTGGGGATCTTCTGGTAGAGACCATGAAATCCCAGCATTCTGCAAAGCTATTAAATCTGACAACTTTCGGCGGACATCCAATAAAAGTCACTCCCCATGCCACCTTAAATTCCTCCAAGGGAGTAATTGCAGAATGGGACTTATTAACCGTATCAGAGGAGGAAATAGTCAAAGAGCTACGAGAACAAAGAGTCATCCAAGCCAGGAGAATCATGACTCGTAAAGATGGTACTCTCATTCCAACAAGGAGCATAATCCTCACTTTTAGCTCTCCCATCTTACCAACATCTGTCAAAGCAGGCTATCTCCATTGCCGTGTCCGACCCTACATCCCAAACCCAATCAGGTGCTATAAGTGCCAAAAATATGGACACTCTCAGACTGCATGTAGAGGTGAGGCAATATGTCCTAATTGCGGATCGAAAGACCACAATCAATCCGATTGCAATGCTACCACTCCTAATTGCCCAAATTGTAAAGGGAATCATCCAGCTTTCTCTAAAATATGCGAACTATGGAAGCAAGGGAAAAAAAATACAGAAATATAAAGTGGAAAACAAAGTCACTTATTCAGAGGCGAGAAGAGAAATAATCAAAATGGAGCCAAAGCGAACGTATGCCACAGCTGCCAAACAGGTGCAATCAGTAAGTATCCAAACGGACGTTACAGTTCCTCCTAATACATCTATCGCGAATTGGGCACGATCCATACTCACTTCTCCCAAACAGTGTCCTTCACAACAAACAACTGAACAAGCCAGCAATACTCCAATCTCCATTCCAGCCGATGCGTCAACAATGAAACCAAAAGCTACAGAAACCCCAATGGTGCATCCACGGATTTCAACGGAAATGGATATTGATCAGGAGAAAAATTCAGATGATGGAATTTTAGAACTCCACGCAACTGATGAGATAGACACAACACGTCCTTTCTTTCCTAAGAAAGACAAAGTAAAAATAGAGAGGTATAAACAAGCTACAACCAAAAAACTGTCAGAAGCAAAAACAACTAACAAGAACGCATAATGGAAAGAATTCTTCAGTGGAATTGTAGGGGCTTTCGTAATGCAAAAGATGACTTGCATGATCTCGTAAACCGCTATGAACCAGCATGTATATCCCTACAAGAAACCTATTTAAATCCACAAGTGTGTCCTACCATTAAAAATTATACCATGTTCAGAAGAGATAGGAGTATCGACTCGCCAGCTCGTGGAGGCGTGGCAGTTCTTGTTAGAAATAATATTCCATCTAAACCTGTTGCTCTTCAGACTCCTTTTGAGGTAGTGGCAATGCGCGCAGAAATTGGCATGACTATTACAATAGCATCTATATATATATTCCCCCAAATTCCTCAATCTCCTCAGAAAATCTAGAAAATCTAATAGACCAGCTACCACCTCCTTTCTATTTACTCGGAGACTTCAATGCTCATCACTCGCTGTGGGGATCTCCAACAATCGACAAAAGAGGTAAACAAATAGAAAATCTTCTCGATGTGTGCCAACTTACCCTTTTGAATACCGGAGAGCCTACCTATATACATTTTTCAACAGGATCCATGAGTGCAATAGACCTTTCAATCTGCTCTCCCTCCATATGTACTAATACGGAGTGGTCAGTTCTTGAAAATCCACTAAATAGTGATCATCTACCAATTCTCTGCAAGCTGCAAACACGGGTAAACTCCCCTTTGCCGGGTCGCTCCAAATGGAAATTTCGTAGGGCACACTGGAATGAATATGCTTCAAATGTTCAGTTAGATGATGAAATAATTCAACTTCAACCCATAGATTATGTCACACAACATATAACTAATCAAATATTACAAGCTGCCAACTCTACAATACCAAAGTCCTTGCCTGGGAAACGCAAACACAATAATTACTGGTGGAATCCGGATTGTACATACGCTAAACAGGAAAAAAATAGGGCTTGGAATTTGTTCCGCAAATTCCCCACAACCAGTAACCTAATTAGTTTTAAAAGAATGAAAGCTAAGTTCCGCCAAATAAGAAGGAAAGCAAAAAGAGAAGCATGGATTAGCTTTTCCTCTAGTATAAACAAGGACACAGATATCAGACTCATCTGGAAGAAAATACGAACAATTGATGGCAAATATGTCCAGTCCCCATCCTCAATATTAAACTGGAAAGGAAAGGAGTTGTCCTCTCCGGCAGAAATTGCAAATGCCTTAGCCGAATCATTTGCCAGTATATCAGGTGTATCCACCTACGACCCAATCTTTCAGAAAATTAAAAAATCATCAGAGCAGCATAAGATCAATTTCTCCACCAGAGTTTCACACCCGTACAACCAGCCATTTACATTAACAGAACTTTTAGGGGCGCTCAATAAAACTTCCAGTAGTGCTGCTGGTCCAGATGGGATCTACTACATCATGATAAGCCAACTAAACAACAGAACAAAAAGGGTATTGTTAAAATATTACAATCGAATATTTCTAGAAAATATTTACCCAAACTCATGGCGTCACTCAATTATACTAGCCTTTCCAAAGCCAGGAAAGGATCGCAGCTTTCCACATAATTACAGGCCGATTTCATTGACCAGCTGCTTAGGCAAAGTCTTGGAAAAAATGGTTCACAGGCGGCTAACGTGGTTCCTGGAAACTAACAACTTGCAAAATAACAATCAGTACGGGTTTCGAAAGAACCGGTCCACGTTAGATGTAATGATAAAAGCAGAAGCAAACATCCGAAATGCCTTCATAAGGGGACAACATCTGGTCATGATCAATCTTGATATTGAGAAAGCCTTTGATAACACCTGGCGATACGGTGTACTTCAAGATCTTCATTCTTTTGGCTTGAGAGGTCATTTACCCCACTTTATACAAAACTTCCTATGCCACAGAACATTTCAGGTTAGATACATGAACAATTTATCTAAATCATTTGAACAAGAGGAGGGTGTTCCTCAGGGGTCCATTCTTAGTCCGACGTTATTTTCAATAAGAATTACAAACATGACACAGGATGTACCTAATACAGTAGAATCGTATATGTTCGCTGATGACCTCGTTGTTTCTTGTCAATCCCAATCCATGAACACCATTGAAAGGCAACTCCAAATTTCCATCGCTAAAATTGAATCATGGGCATTGCGGAATGGCTATTCCCTATCAGAAAAGAAATCTAGTGCAATTCATTTTTGTAAAAAACGCAAACTTCACCCAGATCCAGAAATATTTTTAAAAAACAACCTGATTCCTGTCACTAACAGTTTCCGACTGTTGGGGTTATATTTAGATAACAAACTTAATTTTGCTTCCCATATTGCTTTCCTTCGAACTACATGTCTAAAAAAACTGAGCATCCTGAGAGCAGTCTCTGCTAAGTCCTGGGGTGCTGACAGAAGCTCTCTCCTTCATCTGTATAGAGCTTTAATAAGATCACGATTAGACTATGGATCACCTGTCTATGACTCCGCTAGGAAAAGTTCACTATTACGTCTGAACACCATACAGCATAGTGCTCTTAGGATAGCTGTGGGAGCCTTCAGAACATCTCCGGTCCACAGCCTGTATATTGAGGCAAATGAACCCCCTTTGCATCTCAGGAGAAAATCCTTATTGTGTAAGTATGCAGCAAAAATTAAAAGCATGCCATTCCACCCTAGCTGGCAGTACCTGTTTGATCCTCAATATGCTGAATTATATCACAATAAGCCTAATGAAAACCGCCCTGCAGGGATTCGACTGCAAGAACTCACAATCAGTTGGGATCTTAAATTTCACAACATATTCCAAGACCTTGCTACTCCTGAAACTCCCTGGACTGAATTCTCACCTCTCTGCGACAATTTCTTTTCAAGATTGGGAAAATCCTCACTGGCAAATATAAACTATCAACAGCTCCATAAAACTCATTTGTTGGAAAATTCAGATAAAGTACCTATCTATACTGATGGCTCCAAAACAGATGCAACCGTTGGTGCTGCAGCAGTTTCTTCTACCTTTTCAGATGCTGTGTCTCTTCCAACGGAATGTACTATCTATACTGCAGAATTATTTGCTATTAAACTAGCTCTAGATAGAATACACAACAGCTGTATAAAGCAATCCCTGATATACACAGACTCCTTAAGTGCAATCACTGCCATTCAAACTACCATGTCGCCCTCACATCCGATTCTTAAAGAGATACGGTCCAAGTTATTTTACTGTCAAAAAGCCAACCAGAAGGTTACCTTCTGCTGGATACCTGGTCATGCAGGCATTCCAGGTAATGAACAAGCGGACGCCGCTGCTAAACACCCTGACTCAAGCAATTCCAGGCAACAAACAGTGCCCTACACCGACTACAAATCCATCATTGAAACAGCATGTAGGAAGCAATGGTCTGACCTCTGGAAAGCTCAAATAAATAATAAACTGCTGCAGATAAAAAAAGAGCCAAAATTGTGGACATCTAGTATCAGGAAAAGCAGGCGACAAGAAGTAATTCTAGCAAGGCTCCGCATTGGACATTCACATCCAACTCATCTGTATTTGCTTATGGGAGAGAACCCTCCTCAGTGTTTGTTGTGCCAGTCGCAGTTGACAATATATCATATTCTCATTGAATGTCCCCAACTTTCAACTACCAGAAAATCAACCTTTACATCCCTATCCCATTTGAAGGAACCGATTACCTTATTGCAGATTCTTGGCAATGATGCAAATTTGGAGGAACTGTTTACTTATTTGAAACAGATAAATCTTTATAATAGCCTATGATCACAATAACATGAGAAATTAGTGATAAGCAAATATCGAACAGGCACAATATGGCCCAAGAGGCCCTTGTGCCAGAAAACCCAAATACAACAACAACAACAGCGTTGTGATGATGCATTACGTTTAAACTTTCCAATTTTAGCTTCCGTTGATTTTCTGTGAGTTTTGAATATTGTGCCGCGTGCTTACTTTGGTAATGACGACGTATATTGTACTCTTTTTGCACAGCTATTGTGTCATTACATAATAAACATGATACTTTGTCATTTATTTCTATGACAAAATAATTCACACTCCATTCAGCTTTAAAAGCACGACATTCGAAGTCCACTTTTCTCTTCATATTTAGTCTTGAGGGTGACATGGAAACGGTGGGTAATAAATAAAAGGGGAAAAATAGATCGCAGAGCGCCGTGACAGACAATATACGTGTGCCGCTAAAGCAAAACCGAGAGAAATTCTGGCAACACTCGTTCTACGGTAGACGACAGAATGTAAATATGCGACACCAGTAGCGCCACGTGCAGTCATTATTCTCAACTCAACTATCGGCTATTGCAGTGCATAATTTGATTTATTAAAAATAAATCAAATTATGGGCGGGCTGGATTTGGCCCGCAGGCCGTAATTTGCCGGCCCCTGGTCTATACGCCGAAGCTCACGAACCCCCTCTCTCTATCAGAAGACAACAACTTATATTACGCTATGCATATAAAATTAGATCTATGCCTGAACACCCAAATTGGGAATTACTTTTCACTCCCCAACACAGCAGGTTATACCATAACCGCCTTACTGCTAACCGACCATTAGGTCTAAGAATAAGACATCTTCTAGAAGAATTTAATCTGAGTTTTGATAATATCGCAAATACTCCTCCACTACTCCTTGCTCCGTGGATCATTACTCCACCTTCATGTGATAAATACTTTCATAAATGGGATAAATCTGTACTACATAAAGAAAATTTCTTGCAATTGTACCTTGCAGTGGTGGAGCAGTTTCCAAACTTTGTTATAGTTCATACAGATGGATCAAAGAATGACGCCCACATTGGAATCGCCGCAGTTTTTCCGAACATAACATTGGCCTACCAACTGCCACACGAGTTCAGTATATTTTCTGCCGAACTAATTGCAATCCGGGTTGCACTGAAGCATATCGAGTCCTCCAATATTGAAAACAGTATAATTTTCTCTGATTCTCTAAGTGCACTTCAAGCCCTGGAAAACACCATGAACATCACCCACCCAGTCGTAAATGAAATAAACTCTTTATATACCTTATCTGAGCTTGGAAGAACCATACACTTCTGTTGGGTCCCAGGACATATGGAAATTCCAGGAAATGAATTAGCGGACAATGCCACAAAAGCGGCCGACTTACCACGTGATGTACAGTGGAGAGTTCCATATCAAGATTATAGACGAATAATACAGGAAAAATGCATGTACCAGTGGCAGTCAACATGGCAAAACCAACTTGAAAATAAGCTTCGAAGTATCAAGCCAAATCTTGAGCAAGGCCATCTTTTAAGAGGGGAGATTCACCCCCCAGTGTGATCACTGTAAAACAGTGCTTTCAGTGAAGCATATCCTTGTGGAATGCACAAAATATGCAATAGAATGCCAGAATCGCTTCACTCCAGCCACAACTGAAGACCCACTAACACTTGTTTCACTTTTGGGCAATAAAACAAATGTCTCAAAAATTTTTATCTTTCTCAAAGCGATCAATGTATACCACCTCCTTTAGCTAGTCAAAAATCAGTTTCCTGAATCTCGATCCATAAAGAAATAGCATAAATACTAACCTTTGCATGGCGCACTATGGCCATAGACACCCAGACGTCAATTGCCTATCTCCATCTTTCCTTTCCAGTTCCCCATAGGCCTCGTCCACTGCCTTTGCTATTGCCATAGCCCTTTTTTGCCTCCTTATTTGCTAATTTTTATGCTGCTTTATCTTCTTGGCTACTTGTTAAATCCCATCTTTTCTTCATCTCCTTTTGTTTTATCACCGATTGCACTTCCTAATTCCACCACCAAGCCTCCGGCACCCCCTTTCCTGATGTTTTCCCCAACAACTCTTCTCCAACTTTCCTTATGATACAACTATTTAACTTCCACCACTCTTGCATGTCTTCCGGTAACTTTATTCCTTTTAGCACCTTTTGCCTAAACTCCTTCCTCAAACCCTCCTCTTTCAATCTCCACCATTTTATCCTTTTCTCCCTCTGTCTTGAATATTTCCTACTTTTTACATATTTATATTTATAAATATATTGATCTAGTGACCTAAGTAATTAGGTCATTGAAATTCCCACTGTTATTTTGTATGGGACTTGGTGTTGGTGCATTCTAGCCCTAGTAGCTGATTCACCATTAAAACCCAAACAACCAACCAACCAATCGAAGATAAGAATAGGAGATGAAGAATCCTTTTTGTGAGATATAAGATAAGACTGAATTTTAGAAGGATTGAAATCAACTAAGTTATCTCTGCCCGCTGAAGAATTTCTTGTAGATTAGTATTAAGGGAATTAGTAGTGAATGTTCCAGAAGTTGAAGCTGTTTGTGCAGGACACTGACCTTGATTGTTGTGCAAAATGTAACATTAAGATTTCCTTAGTTAGTTCTTAATTTTAGAGTGGTCATGCTTTTATTATCTCCATCCCATTCATATCCTCAATATATATTTAATATAGTGTTTAATCAGTTGTTCTTTCTATATTTCTTTAGGCAGAAATACTCTACAAATCTGTGCATATGCTATTGGAATGGCTCACAGAAGCAGAGATGAGGTTGCGATTTGCTGGGCCTCTACCTGAAGATGAAGAAACCACTAGACAGCAAATAACAGAACACCAAAAGTTTCTTCAAGAAATGACAAAACAAGAGGACAACAAGGATATCACTATAACTTTAGCCCAAGAAATTCTCCAAAAGTGTCATCCTGATGCATTATCCATAATTAGATATTGGATAACAATCATCCAGTCACGCTGGGAAGAGGTTAGAAATTACTTAGTTGATTTAGAGATTAGAAAGATTAAGTAGTTGAAGAGTACTTTTTATCTTTGTAGCTTTTTTTTATAAATAATTACATTTGTTAAATTTTAAGTTTGGAAATTTTGTTTCAAATTTGTTATTTATAGACCAAAGGAATTTTCTCTGAATGCGTTTATCTTTTAGTTAGCCAGTCTCAGGCAGAAATTTTATATGAAATCTTCATGGCCTAACTTGTCTTAGCACTTATAAACAATCGCAACCCAATAAACTAAGTAAAATATAGATGAACACCTGTAGTAGTCTAAAGTAGGAATGTATAAAATTTTCAATAATGTTTAATAAAATAATAGTCTTAACCCATGAGGAACTAATGTATATTCAAACAAAACTGTGTTTTGATGACAACATGATATTTTTACCTGCTCTCAATGAATAAAAATTCAATAAAGAAGACTGTTTGATATCTAGGAGCACGTTTCAGAATGACCATAACTTCCACATTTAATATATAAGCACTGATGCATAAGTCCATGAGTCAAAAAACTCCTGTTATTTGGAATTGCCTTTCTGTGCAAACATCCAGTCCACTTTTCATTATGAACTGGACTTGGATAATAATAATCTGTAAGATGCAGTGTTTGACTCTAGAAAGTTGAGATCATTTTATGAATTTGCTTTTAAGGAAAAGGCAGATTAATTTGAACAGATAAAATAAGAGGAGAAACTAGGGCCTTGCCTCACTGTGGTGTAGGTAAGACAACCATTGGCAGATGTTAATTTGGCTAAATGGACTTGTTTTTTTTTTTTTTTTTTTTTTGTTAGTTTCTGTTATTTTTCTATTTTTCTCATTAACTATTGCTTGGCACTAAGACAATTTTAGAACTAGATGTTTGGAAAAATAATGTGTATAGAACACTAGTTTTAGTGAACATCTTTTAGCAAGAGAGGATATTGAAATTACCTGTCCTTCCCCTGTATATTCATATTAAATCATATCCAAATTCTACATTCCTTATAGCTCAGTGACACCATTTCAGATATCCCTGTAATGTCTGCATTTGATGATGTACCCAATAAATTATGCATATGACAGAGATGTGTAGAAACTTTTATTCTGTTGAAAATAAGAAAATAATATATAAATATAAAATATAAACATGAAATTATTAGGCATTTCCATTTTCAAGTTGATGAAATAGTTAAGCATACAAAATTTCAGAATTATGCATGTGCATGTCTGCTTATACACTGTCCAGTCAAAACATTATCACCACTGTTGGAGGACATACCTACCTTATAGGTGGATATGTCCTCCTCTTACTGTACTGCTGCCACATGGTGAGGCATTGACTCAATAAGATCTCTAAACATTGAAGAAAGCATGTTGTACCATGTTGCCAGATTGCATCCTGTAGATCTGTGATAGTCTGTGGTGAAATATCCTCCAAACACCAGATCTGTTGGGCCATATAATCTTAGAGATGTTCATGTCTCCAAATTCAGCACCTGGAAGTCACTTTCAAGTTCAGCAAACCACTCTTAAAAAATACTCGCAATGTGGCAGGGTGTATTATCTTGCTGGAATGCACCTGTGTTATCCAGGATAATAATAAAGGGATATATCTGATCAGCCACAATGGATGGGTAGTTTTTAGCATTCATAGTGCCATCTAGGGGTATAAAGGCTTCAAAATTCCCAAGAAAACTTCCCTCATTCCAAAACACTGCTTCCACTTACCTGTTTGTGTTGGAGCTGACATTGGAGTGATTTTGATCTGTACTTTATCTTTGTTCCCTTCACCTACTATCCACATGACCTAGTAGGAAATAAGATTCATCAGAAAAGGCAACTTTTTTCCAGTCATCAATGGTCCATTGATGCTGTTCAATTGCAAACTTTAGGCATAGTTCACAATGGTGGCCATAAGCATGGGTACCTTGGCCAGGTGCTTATTCTGCAGACCCACATGGAGGAAAGTTTGTTGGATCACAGTCTTGAAAACACCAGTGGTCATCCCCTGGTTGAAGTCCATGGTTAGCCATTCCAACATTTTCTGTCTATCAGCTTGCACAAGGCAGGACAGCCTACATTCTCCAAGACCATTGATAAGCCAATGGCCACTCTTGTAACACCTTAACTACAGCACTACATTAATAGCCCACAAGATTTGCAGTTTCTTTAATGCTGCCACCTTTCAACTGGTACCCTTTTTCAAAGTTTGTCAGAATTTGTCCTTTGCCTGTCTCTATCAAAACTGCAGCACCCCCATTTAGTGATTTTTGCCATGACACGTGTGTGCCACTACGTGCAGAAGAACAGCTGATTGCTAAAATGCAGGGGTGGTCATAGTGTTTTGACTGGACAGTGTATATATATATATATTTATATTAATAGATAGATAATATTAGTCACCTCCATTTGCAACTAGATAAAATTTTTAAAACCTTTAAGGGAGCAAAATTTCAAAATTATGCTTGCACGCTTTTTCTCTACTTAGAATTCTCTTTGCTATACTGCTAGCAGAAGTATGTGGACCAACTTCAACTTTTCTAATCACATGTTTTCAACCATTACAGAGAAATCTAGACTGAATTTCACTGACAATTCTGGTTTATCTTATAATCAACCATTTAACATGCTTGAGCTGCAGCAATCACTTACCAACTCAAGAAACAGTGCTGCTGGCCCCTATGGGATATATTATGTATTGCTCCGAAATCTGGATCAAAGGTCACTTTCTTCACTGCTCATATTTTACAGTTGAATTTTTTCTGAACATATCTTCCCAAGTTCCTGGTGTCATTCTTATGTACTAGCAATTGCCAAACCCAGTAAAGATCATTCTGTTCCTCAAAATTACAGGCAGATATCCTTACCAGTTGTCTCAGTAAAACTCTCGAGAAAATGATACATTGCCATTTCACCTGGTTCCTTGAGTCTCAAAACTCGACTAACAACAACCAATTTGGATTCCGGAAAAACCGATCTTCATTGGATCTCATGAACAAAGCTGAGACAAATATCATAAATGCTTTCATCAAAAAGGAACATCTCGTCATGGTCTGTCTTGATGTTGAGAAAGCCTTTGACACTACGTGGTGTTTTGGCATCTTAAAGGATTTACATTCTCTTAGCCTGAGTGGTAATTTACCATATTTTATCCAAAATTTTCTTCAACAGAGATCACCAGGTGGACAGGAGCAGCAGTGTGTAGCATACGCTTCTTGATTAGACCGGGATTCAAGCCAGTGACTACCAAATATGGAGGATGCGGAAAGGTCAGGGAATGACCACTGCATATCCCTGGAGCAATATGGCCTTAGTTGCTAATGCACCTAAAAACCAAATAACAAACAACAACATCAACAGAGATCCTTTCCAATTCGGTACTGAGGAACCCTCTCTAAAAACTTAGAGAGGGTTCCTCAGAGGACATCCAAGAAGAAGGAATTCCACAAGGATCTGTTCTCAGTGCCACTTTATTTGCAATGAGAATGAATCATATAATTAAACTCATTCCGAAAACTGTGGATTCATTTATACAGATCCATAATCAGATCACACCTGCACTACGGTGCACCTGTCTTCAATTCTGCTAGGGAGAGTGCTTTATCTCGCCTCAACCCTATTCAAAATTCAGCTCTTAGAACAGCACCAGGTGCTGTTCTAAGAACTTCTCCAGTTCAGAACATCTCCAGTGCAAAGTTTGTATGCTGAAGCCCATGAACCTCCCCTAAATATCAGGAGAAAGTGTTGGTCCTGAACTATGCAACCAAGATCGAAAGCGAGGTGACCCATCCTAATTGGTCACTACATTATAATCCGCAGTATATGACCTTCTATAGAAACAAACCACAGACAGTTCGGCCTGCTGGTATTGAGGCTAAAGCAACTAGCAGAAGATTGGGATATACACGTCAATAAAATCTTCCCAGATCCTATAGATCCTGACCGTCCATGGCCTGTCATCATGCCATCTTGTGAAAATTATTTCCACCTCTGGGGAAAACACTATCTATCAGACATTAACATCCAACAGCTACACATTGCACATACTCAACAGTATCCTGACTTTGCTAAAATATATACAGATGGATTGAAGTCTAAGAGTGAATCGGGTGCAGCCGATCTTCCCTGATACTACCATTTCTCTATCTCTTCCAACAGAGTGTAGTAGTTACACAACTGAATTATATGCCATAAAACTTGTTTTAGAAAATATTTTCCATATTTCAATTCAAAAGAGCATAATATACACAGACTTGCAAAGTTCCTTATTAGCCATGAAAAGCAGTTCCCCACCTAATCACCCATTATTAAAGCACATTAGAACAGAGTTGATACGTTTCAGAGAGTATCAACAAAAGGTTATCTTCTGCTGGATCTCAGGCCATACTGGAATACCAGGAAATGAAATTGTAGATGACGCTGCCAAAAATCCATCCAGCTCAGCCCCAACGAATTCCCTAGTACCAGTCACAGATTATAAAATGAATATACAAAGAATATGTAAAGATCAATGGACTTTTCAATGGCAAGCGCAAATTCATAAATAACTACTTCAAATTAAACCTTTATCAAAATTATGTGCTTCTAGCCTCATTGCAAACAGACAAGAAGAAGTAATTCTAGCCAGAGCCAGAATCGGCCATTCTCATTTAACCCATCTATTCCTTTTGTCAGGGAATGGCCCTCCTCGGTGTAATCATTGTCATACACCACTCACAGTGAAATACATACTTTTGGAATGTAATCTGTATGATAATGCTCGACTAGTGTCATTCAGTTCTCTGTCAAGCTTAGAGGAACCTTTGTTGCTTAATCATATCATAGGCAAAAAAATCAAATCTCAGAGAATTCTTCTCCTTCCTAAAACGAATAGGACTGTATGGCCGTTTCTAACTGCTTCTACATCAACTAACACAGGCAGTATGAACCATGTTCATAAGTGCAATATGGCCTAAGTAGCCATTGCACTTAAAACCCTATGAAAACACATGTTTTCAGATAATTACTCTGCAAAAGTCCTAAAATGTTCCTTCAAAGATTGAAATGATGCTATGTTTAGAAAATTGAACAGCATAACTGTGGGTGACCTTGAACTAAAATGACTGTCATTAATTGCACAATGGAAACACTGGATAGAGACCCATGAATTGCTGTGCACATAAATATATAAATAACAAAGCACATAAATTTATAAAATTGATTATCTGGGTATATATTTAGGAAGGTAGAGAATGTTTCAGTAAATTATTCTTGAACAAAAAATTAATGTACAAAACGTTTTCTCATGAGGGACCTGACATGTCCTGCACTACTGCTGCCAGGTTAAAATATTATTTCCCAAAGTGTATTTAATAAATTTGTGTGATGGTCACAATTTAGTTACATTTGTGTGATGGTCATGATTTAGTTACAAAACTAAATCAAAAATCCTCACACCTTCTATTAAAGTATGCATTGCAATAGGTGATTTATTTATAAAGAACTGCATTAAATATTACTAAAGAGACAAAAAATAATTAATTATCTTTTAATATGTAACTGATATATATGTTTGTTATATGATACTCCTGAAATCTGAAAGAAAGCATTTTAGGACATCTTTTAAACCAAATTTAATCCAAGAGACTGTCAACTAATGCTTAATTTAATTATTTGCAGATATCCATTTGGGCTCGTCAAAGGGATCAACGTCTGCAAGATCATTTGCGCTCTTTAAGAGACATCATAGATCTTTTGGAAGAATTGTTATCGTGGTTAACATCTGCAGAAGCTAGTCTTACAACTTTAGAAGCGGAACCTCTACCTGATGATCTTCCAACTCTAGAACAATTGATCAAAGATCATGAAGTAAAGTAGCAAGTTTTTATTAAAATTATGAAACATGATGCATTAAATTTCTTAATATAAGTTTTAAATATTATAATTTCATTGCTTCTCTTTTAGGGTTTTATGGGAGATATGTCAAAACGGCAACCTGATATTGATAAAGTTACCAAAGCATTTTCAGCTAAACGTCAACCAACTAAGCAACCCATAACACCAACTCGTGAAAAGGGAACAAGAGATCGTTCTAGAGTTGCTACACCTGGGACACCTAGAACCTCTACACCAATGTAACTATGCTATTAGTATTATTATAATTATTATTTTACCAAATTATCATGGATGGCTTAACCATCAAAAGAATAGAATATTAGATAGAGAATATAAATATTAGAATGGAATGGCCAAATAATGCAGGAAAGCAGACTTTTTATTCATGTGTCAAAAATTAATTTTCCCATTCCCTCCAGCTTTTCCTATTATGGAAAAATTGGAGTGAAAAAATTATTACTGGACAAAATTTACCAATCATGTATCTTTTGAAGAGGACATCATTGAGTCTTTTGCTATTGACACTGCCACCGATCATATCACAATGCAGGTACTAACAGCTGCAACAGCCACCGTGGCCCTGAGTGCCAAGCGATTTTCTTACTGTGATTATAGAGTACTCTCTAAAGCAGGCCTGGGCAAACTTTTTGGCTGAAGGGCCACATTAGGAATTCAAAAAAAAGGCGGGCCGCACGTAAAATACTATTTTTAGATATATATTATTTGTTATCATGAAGAAGAAATATTACATAAAAAAAATTATTCTCTAACAACCAAGAATTTAATGAGATGAATGGAACTGTTTTGCATCTTTTAACATTTTTTTAATTTCGGGTGTTAATTTTGTAGTTGAGATTCTTAAAACTGCTTGTAAATGTTCATCGGTGATGCTTGATCGTAAAGAATTTTTATTTAGATTCACGATGGAAAATGTTTGTTCACATAGTAGGTTGATCCAAAAATAACCAACAATTTTCGGGCAAAATCTTTAAGTTCGTCGAATTTGTCTGAATTAAGAGTATTGTAAAATTTACAGATTTCCTCACGACGGTGCAATTCCCTTAAATCAGTATCACACTGCAGATCTATAATCTGAAGTTGTGGTTCACTCGGTGCACTATCAATTTCTATTGAAAATGAGTCGGCACTATTGCCAAACTTGTCTCAATTTTTCGGAAGTTGCCAAATTTTTGTGAAAAGTCGTCATTCAAAGCGTTGATAATTTCACAATATTTTTGAAATTTACTTTCTGGAATCTTCAGTAACTTCATGGTTGGAAAGTGGTCTACCTTGTTAATCAATAAATGTCGAAGGAACAAGTGGAGTTTTAATTGAAATCCATTCAAACTTTTTACCACATCATGGGCGTATAAATTTTTCCCTTGTAACACGGTGTTGAAAGTATTTAAGTGTGTCACGATGTTCAGGGTAAACACAAATTCACAAATCCAGTTATTATCAGTTAATTCGGGAAAGTCCATAATATTTTTCAGTTTTAAAAATGGAATGATGTCACCTTTAAGATCCCATACTCGCCGAAGAACTTTTCCCAAGCTAAGCCATCGAATTTGGCTATGATATGGAATATCTGTGTACTCGGATTCAATATCTTGAAGAAAATTAACGAATTGTCTGTGTTTCAGGCCCCTCGATCATATTAAATTTACTAGTTTATTTACTAGTAAATAAACTTTTACTAGTTAAATTTTACTAGATTACTAAATTTTAAATTTTACTAGTTAATTTACTAATACAAGATGTGACATGTTCAACTTTTAACACATTTTTACATAATACTTGTTGATGTATAATACAATGAATTGTAATTAAATTTTAATCAGGATAATTTTCACAAATTTTATTCTGAATTTTCTTTAATGCTCCAACATTTTTACCTGTCAAACTTGGTGCTCCATCAGTTGTTACGCTTACCATTTTATTCCATTGTAAATTATATCTTGTTAAGCATTTTTCAACTTTTTCAAATATATCAGCTCCCGTTGTTTGGTCTTTAAGAGATTCCATTGAAGGAAGCTCTTCAATAATTTCAAAATTAGAGGTACATCCACGTATGAAAATTAATAACTGTGCAGTATTCTTTTGGTCGTTACTTTCGTCGAGAGCTATCAAGTAGCATGTTATGGATTCTAATACTGATAATAATTGCTCATTCAAATTTGTATCAATACATTCAATTCTTCTTACTACGGTTCGCCGAGATAAACTTATATTCTCAAATTTGTGTTTAGTGTCAGGACATATAATTCCACAAGCTTCAGTCATACATTCTTTAATATAGTCTCCATCAGAAAAATGCTTGTTGCTTTTTGCAATTATATGAGAAATAACAAAACTTGCCTCTACAGTAGCTTCTTGTTCCTCAGTTAGCCACGTAAACACATTTTGTGTCTAGATAAATTTTGAATCAATCCATCAGCAGTTTTCTTTCTCGCTTCTGGAGTTAAATTGGCACCATATTCGGAATGTTTAGTAGTGAAATGTCTTTTAATATTGTACTCTTTCAACACCGAGACACTCTCCCGGCAGATGAGACAAATAGTCTTGTTATTTATGTTAGCAAAAAAATATTTTGTGTTCCACTCTTCATTGAAGACACGATGCTCTTGTTGAATTTTTCGTCTTTTATTCATTTTTAAAAGGGCGTAAATATTATTTTTATCGCTACTGGCACCAAGATGATAACCGAAGATAACGCAAAAAAACTAACTGTGGGGGGATGACAGTCAGAGAAAACAGATTGGAACTGCGGCTGGTCAGCAGTCCTATCCTATTACTCTGCCACCACAGCAAAGCTGTTGTCGTCATCACCGGTTGTCTGTTACCATAGTTTCGCACGGTTAGTTTATAATCACAAATTATACCGTTATAGAAGCGCCCATTGGCTCGCTCCGGTTCGCGTACAATTTCAAATTCTATCTCAATTTGAACAATACAGAGATGATAAAACAATTTACAAGTTGACAAATTCTATAATGTATTACATATACAAATTTATTTTTCAAAAAGGCGTCGCAAAAGGCATAAAATAAGTAAACTTTTTTTCAAAAGTACAGTTAAAGCTCGCAGGCCGCACAAATATGTGTGGCAGGCCGCATGCGGCCCACGGGCCATAGTTTGCCCGGGCCTGCTCTAAAGCGATAGATATAGTTTTGTTTATTTTCTATTGTGCTTACTTTTGACCTCTAAAGCGCAGAATGAATTCAAGTAAACAAAAGAGTAAGAAACAAGAAAGGAAATCCACCTTTCTTTTCTTAGTCTTTATACTATTACTAACCAACTCTACTAATTTAAACAACCGCTTGATCACTGGTTGCACCACTTCTGCCTCCATGTGGCGGGCCAATTTCGGTCGATAAACCAACTCTCAGGGCTAAAAGGAGCAGTGATGGAAGAAAATGAATTTCCACGTTTAGAGATAGAGTTCTCAACAAATTGACAATCACGATACTGACCATGACATTCTGTATCTCGAAGAGAATGAAGAAAGACACTGGAAGACAGGAATTACCAGCATTCCTGATTATACATTGTCTGTTAACACAGCCTGTGGGCAAGCTCTCCCCTTCATCATTCAGAGATGCCTCAAACATGCTGCACGTTCACCAAAAATAGTGAAACGTTGCAAATCTTGAGATTTGTTTAATAGAGACCACCAATTCTCTACACTTCTGAACTACTACTACATATGGAATTCCAATTTCAATCACACCACATACCTGGCACTGAGTGCCAAGTGATAGTGACTAGCGATTTTTCTCTGCGATTCATAGAGTGCTCTTTGAAAGTGATATAGTCTTATTTTGTTGTGAGATTTTCTTCTGTTTTGTTCACTTGAAGAGATTCTTTGCCTAAAATCTGACGTAAGAACCCAGAAAGGGAATCTACCTTTCTTTTTTTTTAGCATTTATATTAAATACTAACTTACTCTACTAACTTTAATAACCGCTTGGTCACTGGTGGCACCACTTCTGCCTCCATGTAGCGGGGCCAGTAACCTGGGAGAAGAAAGTCCCTCTCCCAGGGCTAAAAGGAGTAAACATGGATACTAATGACTTCCCACGATTAGAGCCAAAGAGCTCTCAACGTGACAACCATGAAACTGATCATAACTTCTCGCTGTCGAAAAGTCTAAAAAGGATGCAAACAAGCAGGAATCTCCAGCTTTCCTGATCATCCATTCTCTGTCTTCACAACCTTCATCACCAAAAATAGTGTACAGTTAGTAGGTCAGAGTGTCTCTGAAGACACTCTGACCTACTGTTAAGATCTTTAAGTGGAATTCCATTTCAAGTCACTCCACATAACACCCTGAATTCTTCCAAGGGAGTGATCAGTGAATGGGACCTATTAAACTTTTCTGAGGAAGAAATAATCCAGGAACTAAAGGATCAAAATGTAACTCAGGCCAAGAGAACCATGATGTGAAAAGACTGCACCTTAGTTCCAACATGTAGCATATTTTAACCTTCAGTTCACCGAATCTACCATCCTCAGTCAAAGCAGGTTATTTAAACGCATTCGGCCCTTTATCCCGAACCCTCTAAGATGCTACAAATGTCAGAAATTTGGTCATACCCAGACAGCATGTCGTGGAGATGCAACATGTCCGAACTGCAGTTGCAAAACTCATACTCAATCAGAATGCAAGGCACAGACTCCGCGGTGTTCTAATTGCAGGGGCAATCATCTGGCATACTCCAAAGATTGTGATCTCTGGAAGTTAGGAAAATAAAAATACAGAAAAACAAGACGGAAAATAAAGTATCTTTTCAAGAAGTTAGAAGACAAGTAAAATCAAACATACCAAAAAGCACTTACGCTTTGGCTACCCATAGTGACAAATCAATAGCATGTCAGACAGATGTATCAGTCTCTCCTGACAAATCGATAACTGACTGGGCTCGATCAGTACTATTGACTCAGCCTACAGCTAAATCACAGTTAGTTGACAAAAATAATAATACACCACTCACAATTCCAACTCAAAACCTAACCCACAGTAAAGGCAGAAAAATTGCAAAAATCAGATCCTGTGGAGATGAAGCAACCACAACCAAAAAGCATGGATACCGATAATATACCCAACCAAGAAGATTTTCTTGAATTACATGCAGATGGTGATATGGAAGATAAAAATGATTCAGGACGCCCCAATTTTCCCAGAAAAGAAAAATCTAAACCTGACCCTTATAAACAACCCACACAAGAAAAGCAGACAGACTCATCTTCCTCTTACAAACCAAAATAACGGAATATATTATCCAATGGAACTGTAGAGATCTTCGCAGTAACATCGATGATATACATGAATTAATTCACCACTACAAACCTCTTGCAATGTGCTTGCAAGAAATTAATTTGCCATCTCTGGTCTCAGGTTCAATCAAAAATTACACTATATTCAGGCAAGACAGGGCTGACTCCAATAGCGCCCATGGAGAAGTAGCGATACTCGTGGATTCAAGCATCCCCCTCCAGATTCATTCCATTACAAACATCCTTAGAAGCTGTTGCCACGCATGTTGGCCCCGAGTGCCAAGCAATAATGACAAGTGATTTTCTTCCTGTGATTATAGAGCGATCTCCAAAGTGATATACAGTCAGTCCGCGTATAGCACAATAGTTGTGTTCCTAGAAACCCTCGTGCAATGCAAAATCGTGCAATATAAACAACGGGCCCTATGGGAAAAATAGGGTTAGGTGCCGACCACCCAAGATTGAACACACATTTGTAACCAAAACATTACCAAACACAATAAATAATCGTAATAAAATACTTACGTATTTTATTACGACTATTACGTAATAAAATATTGCTAATGCTTTTGCTTCTATCGTAAGCAAACTTGTTTTTTGTTTGATTTTCTATCCAAACAGATGACAGCTGTTCCATCTCTTCCAATTCTTTGTGTCTTAATCTAATGGATTTTAATTACACTTTGAGTTGGTCCTGCTATAAAAGTTGTTTTTATTTTCTCTGCATTCTTTGTAATTCTCGGCATTGCCTCATTTAGGTCTGTAGCACGTGCAATATCACATGGTCTTTCATTTCGCTCAAAGCTTTTCACAATTTCATATTTTTTCTATATCAACAGAGGCGGACTGGCTATAAGCCTTCCCGGAGAAACCCCGGTGGGCCAGAGGCCGGTGTGATTTTGGCCATAAATGCTAGTATGAGGTCACTACAAATTTTCCCGAGTAAGAATTTTTGACCTAGTCCGCCTATGTTTATCGATATTGCTTTTATTTTTCTCTGTGAATCTGCAGTGTCTTCACCAGGACGCTTCCTTTTCACACCTTTTAAGCATTTTACTCATTTTTAGGGAATAAAGCACAATTACAAAATGAGGAGGCACGCTTGATACACATAAACAAAGTTGCGCGCGTGTAGCAACTGAATAAACAACACCGTAAAGGCAGAGATTAACACCTCACATTTTACTAAAGCACATTTCTAGGAGTTACTACCATAAAACAATAAAAATAATTTTCAGTTGCGTTTCTGCTAGTGGAATCTGTTATAAATTGGTAGTAAAGTCGATCTAATTGCATTTGCTGGAATTGTGTTGGCTTTTACGTTGTTATGGTGAAATGTGTTTCACCTTCACTGATATAAAAAACATAAATACATTTTCAGAATCTTCTCTTCATTCCTATCGTGTTGCGTTCGGTTGGGGTGATTCTGCGTTCGACTGCCATTTCTTGTAAACACAAAGGCGAATCGTGCGTAAGCGAATTCGGTTCGTGTTATATAAGATATCGTTCCCCTATTTATAAATCATGTATGATCAAATTCGTGTAATGTAAACACGTGTTATACGAGGACTGACTGTAGTTTGTTTATTTTCTAGTGCGGCAGTTATTTTATTTACTTTATTTATTTACTTTTTTTATTTATTTTATTTTTATTTTATTTTATGACCTATAAAGCACAGTGGTTCTGTGCTTTATAGGTCAAAAGTTAGAACCCGGAAAGGCAATCCATCTTTCTTTTCTTATTCTTTATATATATATCACTAACTTAAACAACTGCTTGGTCACTGGTGGCACTGCTCCTGCCTCCATGTGGCAGGGCCGGTAACCTAAGGGAAAAACCAACCCTCAGGGTGAAAAGGAGCAAAAATGGAAACAAATGAATTTCCACGTTTAGAGCCAAAGTGCTCTCAACAAAGTGACAAATATGATACTGACCGTGGCTTCTCTCTCTCTCAAAGAGAATGAAAAAGGACACTGACAGACAGGAATCGCCAGCTTTCCTAATAATACATTCTCTATCAACACAACCTGTGAGCAAGCTCGCCCCCTTATCATTCAGAGATGCCTCGAACATGCTACAGGTTCACCAAAAATGGTGAAAAGTCTCCAATCTGGAGATTTTGTTAATAGAGACCACCAATTCTCGACATTCTGAACTATTATTACGTCTGACATCCTTGAGTGGAATCCCATTTCAAATCACACCACATAACACCCTCAATTCTTCAAAGGGAGTGATCACTGAATGGGATTTATTGAACGTCCCTGAACATGAAATAGTTCAGGAACTTAAAGAACAAAAAGTCGCACAGGCAAAAAGGATCATGATCCCTAAAGATGGCAGTTTAGTCCCTACCCGGAGTATAAGTTTAACTTTCAGTTCTCTAAATCTACCAGCTTCAGTCAAGGCAGGATATTTAAACTGTCGTGTGTTTGGCCATATATCCCAATCCCCCTAAGATGTTTTAAATGCCAGAAATTTGGCCATTCCCAGACAGCATGCCATGGAGACGCAACATGTGCAAACTGTGGGTGTAAAACTCATATACAAACGGAATTTAAGGCATCAACCCCACAGTGTCCAAATTGCAAGGGCAACCATCCGGCATATTCCAAAGACTGCAACCTCTGGAAGTTGGGGAAGAAAATACAAAAGTATAAAATTGAAAATAAAGTTTCCTACCAAGAGGCAAGAAAACAAGTAAAATTAAATATGCCAAAATGCACTTATGCTTCTGCTACTTACAGTCAACAATCAGTAGCATGTCAGACAGAAGTGTCCATCCCTCCAGACACATCAATCTCAGACTGGGCTCAATCAGTCCTCTTGGTCAAGCAACCATCTCCATCAAAGGTAGTTGATTAATGCAGTAATACACTGCTGACAGTCCCATCCCAGAGACTTCCCCATTGTCAAGCAGTGGAGAATATGCAAAAATCAGATCCAGTTGAGGTGAAGTAATCTCGCTCCTTAAGCATGGACACAGATGATACCACCAACTCAGAAGAGCTGCTTGAAATACATGCAAGACAAAAGCAATGACTCAGGACGCCCAGATTTTTCAAGAAAAGAAAAAACAGAACTCGACAGATATAAACAAACGACTCACAAAAAGCAGACAGACTCATCTTCTGCTCACAAAACCAAATAATGGAACAAACCATGCAGTGGAATTGCAGAGGTTTTTGCAGCAATATTGATGATATCTACGAACTACTAATTCATCGTTACAACCCTGCTTACAAGAAACGAATTTAACAACAAAAATATCTATTTCTGTCAAAAATTATACACTCTGCAGACAAGATCGATCTTGATACTAACAGTCCCCATGGAGGAGCAGCCATACTTGTGGACTCATGAGTTTCCTCCAGTGCATTCCATTGCAAACACAATTGGAAGCTGTTGCCACGCGTGTAGTAATTGGAATCACTCTGACACTGGTCTCAATTTATCTTCTGCTGAACCAATCATGTACAATTCACCAACTGGAAAATCTTCTTTCTCAATTACCATCTCTTTGTTTATTAGGAGATTTTAATGGACATCATCCATTATGTGGTTCTCTGGTCTCAGGTGGACTGAGCTTATTGAAATCTTACTTGACAGAGAGAATCTAACACTATTAAATTTTCTGGCTTACCGACTTACATCCATTTTCCTACTGGGTCAGTTAATGCAATAGATGTCTCAGTTTGCTCTCCGATCCTCTTCCCAACTATGGAGTGGGCAGTACATGACAATCCTCTAAACAGTGACCACTATCCACTGATCACTAGTATTCAAACTACCCATTCCAAACAAATAGAAACAAAAACAAAGTGGAAATTTTCCAAAGCAAGCTGGAAAAATTTACCTGTCGTGTATCTTTTGATGATGACATCATAGAGCCATCTGCTATTCACACACTGTCACCGATCATATCACAATGCAGATACTAACAGCCGCCATCCCACAGTCTCAAATAAGAAACCATCGGCATAACAATCACTGGTGGAATGGTGATTGTAACAAAGCGAAAAGAAAAAAAAATGCAGCATGGAACATCTTCCGCAAACATCCCACCACTGCCAACCTTATTAACTTCAAGAGTCTGAGAGCCAAAGCTCGTTATATCCAGTGGAAGACGAAAAAAGACTCACTGATAAAATTTGCCTCCTCAATTAACAAAGATACTGATACCCGAATAATCTGGGAAAAAATAAAGAAACTCAGTGGTAAATATCATGTTTCCTTCTTCTATTATTAATTGGAATGGGAAGGAGATCTCATCTGCTGAGGAAATTGCCAATGCCTTAGGAACGGTGTTCTGTGAATTATCCGCCTCAACAGCATATCAACCATCTTTTCAAAAAATTAAAGCTGAAGCTGAGAAAAGGAAACTGAACTTCAAAGTTACATGTCCTTTACGCTATAACCAACCACTCACAATATCTGAACTGAAAGAATCTATATATACCTCAAGAAATAGCTCTCCTGGTCCTGATGGAATCTACAATATAATGCTTCAACACCTCAGTCAGAAATCACTATTGTCATTGCTAAACTTTTACAATAGGATATTCTCAGAACATATATTCCCCACTTTCTGGCAACATTCTTATATAATAGCCATACATAAACCTGGAAAACATCATTCGATTCCTAACAACTATAGACTAATTTCTCTAACCAGCTGCCTGAGTAAGACTTTGGAAAAATGGTTCACCATTGACTAACCTGGTACCTTGAATCCCAAAACATAATTAGTAATAATCAGTTTGACTTTTGGAAGAATAGATCTTCCCTATACCTCATGACCAAAGCGAAATCCTATATAAGAAATGCATTCATCAGAAATCAACATCTTGTCATGATATGCCTCGATATAGAGAAGGCCTTTGACACCACATGGCGCTACGGTATCCTAAAAGATCCCCATTCTATGCATATGAGAGGCCATTTACGATATTTTAGTCAAAGCTTTCTTTGGCACAGATCTTTCCAAGTTAGGTACCAGCAAGTTTTATCTCAAACATACATACAAGAAGGAGTCCCACAAAGCTCTGTTCTTAGTGCCACTCTGTTTGCAATACGAATAAACCACATCACAAACATCATTCCAAACACCGTTGACTCACTCCTCTTGCCGCATTATAGCCTTAGTTGCTAATGCGCCAATAAAATCCAAACCAAATCAAACCGTCGACTCATATCTCTATGCAGATGATCTTACCATATGCCATTCCCAGAATATGAACTATATCGAGAGTCATCTACAAATATCCATTAATAACATTGAATCATGGATGGCACAAAATGGATACAGACTGTCAAGCCACAAATCTACAGCCATACATTTCTGCACCAAGCGTAGAATGCATCCTGAACCTGAGTTTCACTTGACCAATGATTCTCTACCAGTTGTGAACAGTATTCGCCACCTAGGGCTAATTTTTGATAAGAAGTTAAACTTCCAGGAGCACATCAAGTATGGTGCTCCTAAGTGAACTCGGCGTCCCATTCGTGTACGCAGTACCTGCTAGTTCACAAGTAGGCGTCCCCTCGTAGGGCTCCGTGGTGGGTGAGGTACTTCGGCATCAGACACTTTCTCTTTACTCATATGAGTAATTTAAATCCCATTTCTTCTGGGGCCCAAACAAGGCCCCTACCTAATCGATCAGATGAGAGTGAGAGCAATTCTGCAAAAAGAGCCAGAACTGAGGATAAAACAAAACCATCAATGACACTGCTTTTCCTCATTCTCCATTCCACCAGAGAGCAGTCAATTGGAAAGATGTCACCCTTCTTTATCCAGAAAGGATTAGAAAGGTTGGCAGGTTCACCAAAATCCGTTAAACGACTGCGTTCTGGCGACCTTTTGGTTGAAACTTCCAGCCCAAAACAAGCTGAAAAATTCTTGAACTCTACATCCATAGGGGGAATACCTATCATCGTAACCCCCCACAAAACTTTGAACTCTTCACGTGGTGTCATTTCAGAGTGGGACCTTCCTCATGTTTCTGAAGAAAAGAGATCTGCTCTGAATTGAAAGAACAAGGAGTGACGGCTGTCAAAAGAATATCAATGAGAAAGGATGGAAATCTCGTCCCTACCCGAGTTCTCATCCTAACATTTAACACCCCACGGCCTCCATGTTCCATCAAGGCAGGCTATCTAAACTGCCCAGTGAGGATTTATATCCCAAACCCACTACGGTGTTTTAGATGCCAAAAATACGGCCACTCACAAACATCTTGTCATGGTAACCCTGCCTGTGCTCGATGTGGTGTTAAAGACCACGAGAGCAAGGAATGTTCAGCTCCAAAACCGATCTGTGTCAATTGCCAAGGAGAGCACCCCGCCTACTCTAGAGCATGCCAGCAGTGGAAGGATGAAAAAGAAATACAAAAACCTGAAAACAGAGCTGAATATCTCCTACCCAGAAGCCAGAAAACGTATCCAACCAATAAATAGCGGGAAACCTTCATATGCCCAGAAGGTTTCTGCAAAGTGCACTATCGGGACACAAACTGAGATGACTATACACCAAGAGAGTCATTTACCCCGATTGCATGCTATTTACTGAGTTCACAAAAGCCCACCAAAAAAACACAATCAGTTGCCACTCCTATATCCGTACCTCCTAGTGCTCCACCACTACCAAAACCAAGTGGCAAAGAAAAGCCAAAAGCTTCAGATGAGTTATCCATGACACCAGAAAGAATGGATGTAGAGAACAAGGAGGTACCAGATGAATCAGTCTTGGAACTCTTTGCGGAGGAAGAAATGGACTCTGGACAGCGTCCATTCTTCCCCAAAAAAGATAAATCCAAGACTAACAAAATAAAGCCCTCAGCACCTCGGAAGCCGCCTGACGGACCCACCAAGCCAAAATAATGGCTAAATTCCTTCAATGGAATTGTCGTGGATTCCGGCGAAATACTGATGACATCAAGGCCCTTCTGCAAAACCACGAGCCAGTTTGCTTTTGCTTGCAGGAGACTTATCTAAAAGCAAATAATGATCCCACCATGCATAACATCACAATTTTTCATAAGGATAGAATTGCGGATGGTCCTGCTCGTGGAGGAGTGGCTATCCTTGTGGGCAACCAGACCCCAGTTCAGCTGTTGCAAGGTTACAACCAGCATAGAGGCTGTTGCAATTCGCCTTTCAGTGGGATTTTTATTAACTGTGTGCTCTATTTATTTGCCACCTGGGACTGACATCTCCCAGGAAGACCTTGATGATCTTGTAACGCAGTTGCCTCCACCTTTCTTACTTCTCGGGGATTTTAATGGACATAACACCCTGTGCGGTAGTGCTAACATCAATGGAAGGGGACGAGTCATAGAGCGTATGCTAAATGACAATGACCTTTCCCTTCTAAATATTGGAACAAATACCTTCTTCCATATGCCTACCCATGCTTTTTCTGCCATTGATCTCTCTATCTGCTCCACTGCTTTACTCCCTTCACTCACTTGGGAAGTGGAGGAGAATCCATACGGAAATGACCACTTCCCTGTGATAACCTCGTTACACAGTGGGAGACCATGTCTTCCCTTCAGGTTACCACGGTGGAAGATTGATCAGGCTGACTGGACTGCCTTTCAACATCAGGCAAATTTTGACCTCAGTACGGTCAGTCAGGAGCCGATCAATGATGCAGTAATGTACATCACAGAAATTATCGTCCAAGCAGCTGCGAATGCTGTTCCAAAAACATCTACCTGGTTTCCACCATTTCCCAACCCTTGGTGGAATTCATAATGCACAGCAGCAAAAAAGGCTCAAAACAAAGCGTGGGGGATATTCCGCCGATATCCTACCACTGTTAATCTAATAGCCTTCAAGCGTGCACGAGCCAAAGCACGCTATATCCGCCGTCAGAGTGAAAAGGAATCGTGGATCTGTTTTACATCATCCATTAACCAGTCTACCAACTCTAAGGTAGTCTGGGATAAAATCCGGAAAACGAAGGGAAAATATACATCCCGCCCTTCTTCAATCCTAGATTATAATGGATGCAGTATTGCAGATCCAACTGCAATAGCCAATTCGCTTGGGGAAACATTCTCTAACATCTCTGCAACATCATCGTATTCCCCAGAGTTCCTGGTCTTGAAACATAAACTCGAGAAACAGGCACTTAATTTTAAGTCTAAAAGCGTCTATCCCTACAACGGGCCATTCACTATGCAGGAACTGAAAACAGCCCTCACTCTTTCCAAAGCAAGTGCCGTAGGACCAGATGGCATCCATTATGAAATGATTAAACGTCTTTCACCAAAATCTATGGATTATCTGCTCTTCCTATATAACAGAATCTTTATTGAAGGGCAGTTTCCGGATTCCTGGCGCAAGGCAATCGTTCTTGCATTTGCTAAGCCAGGAAAGGATCCAAAAGTCACTACCAATTATCGTCCTATTGGTCTGACTAGCTGTCTGTGCAAAATCCTGGAGAGAATGGTTAACTCTCGTTTAATATGGTATTTAGAATCAAATGACCTTCTCTCCAACATCCACTGCGGCTTCCGAAGGAACCGGTCCACTTTGGACTATCTAATTAGACTGGAAACATCCATCCGGGATGCTTTCCTAAAACGCGAACACTTGGTGTCAGTGATCTTTGACATGGAGAAAGCGTATGACACAACTTGGGGATTTGGCATCTTAAAAGATTTACATAGCCTAGGCCTTAGAGGGCATCTCCCCTTTTTTATTAAAAACTTTTTAGCCAATCGATCTTTCCAAGTTCGTGTGGGATCCTCACTCTCTCGTTCCTTCAACCAAGAGGAGGAAGTACCACAAGGATCAGTGTTAAGGGTCACGCTTTTCGCCATCAAAATAAATTCCATCACAGAACAACTTCCTCCAACTGTAAACTGTGCCCTCTATGTTGATGACTTTAGCATATTTTGTCAGTCAAGCAACATGAGGGTTATTGAAAGACAACTGCAGAAAGCCATTGATCGCCTTAATTCCTGGGCAATTGCTAATGGCTTCAGGTTCTCGCCAAAGGCTCGGACAAAATGCTATTCCAGTAGCAGCAAACACAAAATTCTTGGGACTCATATTCGATAAAAAACTGACCTTTCTGGATCATATCCGTCAACTCCCCCTCGACGTGGGCACCTGTACGTGGTGAGGGGACCTCCCAGTGACGCTGCTGGACTTCCAGACTAGCATCACTGGGATCCAACGCCCACAGCCTAGGTTCCGGGCTTACATCAATGGAATCCGGCGTGTTTGCCGTGCGCTGCGACCCGTGGAAATTCGGAAAGGGGGATCCTGGTGGTTGAGGGGCCCAGCTTCAATACACCACTTTGGCCCCTGCTTTGACAAGACGGGTGGTCCTGGAAGGCCCGGCTAGGATCAATCGGCTAGTAGGTTCGCCTGCGAGGGTCAACCGTGTCAATGCCACGCCCCTACCCTCATGGTCCGAGGGACAGGATTCAGGCTGGCGGCGGTGCGGGTATAGTGTCTGGGTAGCCCTGGCGTCCCACTCCCGAGCGCATTTATTGCATGCCGGGTAGTGGGCGTCCCTTTGGGCTCCGTGGTGGGTGGGGAGCCCGGGCACTGAACACTTTAATAAACTCCATGAATCCTGATAAACGTATTCCTTCAGGGGCCCCAACCCGGTCCCTATCTGAAAATAATGACGGAGAGGCAGATAGCATTATTGCTACAATGAGGCAGAGAACCGAAGTACCATCAGGGCCAGTCCCAAGGTTCCTAATTATGCATTCTACCAATGAGACACCAATTGGTAAAATGTCGCCCTTTTTCATACAAAAAGGGTTAGACGGGTTAGCAGGTTCACCCAAATCAGTTAAGAGGCTTCGTTCTGGAGACCTTTTAATTGAAACTAAAAATGACCGGCAATCTGAACATCTACTCCGAACAACATCAATCGGAGGAATCCCTGTAACGGTGACACCACACAGAACACTCAATTCATCGAGAGGTGTCATTTCGGAGTGGGACCTTCTCGACGTCACCGAGGAGGAAATCTGCTCCGAACTAAAACCACAGGGAGTTACTGCCGTCAAGAGAATCACTGCGCGAAGGGATGGGAAAATTGTTAAAACCAGGAGTGTTATCCTGACTTTTAACTCTCCCAAACCTCCTGATGAGATCAAAGCTGGATACATCAACTGTCCAGTACGTCCATACATTCCGAACCCTTTACGGTGTTTTAAATGTCAGAAGTATGGACATTCTCAAATGGCCTGCCGTGGAGTCCTTGCATGCGCTCGATGCGGTGCAAAGGACCACGAAACAACAGCATGTTCAGCCGCAAAACCCACCTGTATTAACTGTGAAGGCGAACACCCGGCCTATTCACGAGCATGCCAGAGGTGGAAAGAAGAAAAAGATATTCAACGGCTGAAGGCAGAGCTAAATATATCATACCAGGAGGCAAGGAAATCGGTCAAACCCCTGAATATCAACAGACCTACCTACGCCCAGAAGGTAGCAGGGAGATGTTCCGTCGGAACTCAGACGGACATGACCATTCCTCCAAAGGAGTCTTTCACTCCCATCGCGCGGTATTTATTAAGTTCACAAAAACCTGCACAAAAGGACCAGTCAGCTGCCACTCCTATATCGGTACCTCCTAATGCTCCACAAATTACAAAAGTAGATACGAAAGAAAAGAATAAGAAAGGGGAAATCCCCCCTAGTTCCCAAGAAAAGATGGATGTAGAGCAGAAGGAGGTACCCGATGATTCAGTCTTGGAACTCTTTGCGGAGGAGGAAATGGACACGGGACAGCGTCCATTCTTCCCCAAAAAAGATAAATCCAAGACTGATAAAACTAAGCCCTCAGCACCTCGGAAGCCGCCTGATGGACCCACCAAGCCAAAATAATGGCTAAATTCCTACAATGGAATTGTCGTGGATTCCGGCGAAATATAGCTGACATCAAGGCTCTCCTGCAAAAGCACGAGCCAGTTTGCTTTTGCTTGCAGGAGACATATCTAAAGGCAAATGATGATCCCACCATGCATAACATCACAGTTTTTCGAAAGGATAGAATTGCGGACGGCTCTGTACATGGGGGAGTGGCTATCCTTGTGGGTAACCAGACCCCAGTGCAGCCCTTACTAATTACAACTAGAATAGAGGCTGTTGCAATTCGCCTTACGGTGGGATTTTTATTAACTGTGTGCTCTATCTATTTGCCACCTGGGACTGACATCTCCCAGGCAGACCTTGATGATCTTCTCACGCAGCTGCCTCCCCCTTTCTTACTTCTCGGGGATTTTAATGGACATAACACCCTGTGGGGTAGTGGTAACGTCAACGGAAGGGGACGAGTCATTGAGCGTATGCTCAATGACAATGACCTTTCCCTTCTAAATACTGCAAAAAACACCTTCTTCCATATGCCTACCCGTACTTTTTCTGCCATTGATCTTTCTATCTGCTCCCCTTCTCTACTCCCTTCACTCACCTGGGAAGTGGAGGAGTATCCATACGGAAGCGATCACTTCCCTGTGATAACCTTGTTACACAGTGGGAGACCATGTCTTCCTTTTAGGTTACCACGGTGGAAGATTGATCAGGCTGACTGGACTGCCTTCCAACAACAGGCAAACTTCGATCCTAGCACAGTCAGTCAAGAGCCGATCAATGACGCAGTACAGTACATCACAGAAATCATCGTCTGAGCAGCTGCTAAAGCTGTCCCAAAAACATCAGCCCGGTTTCCACCATTTCCCAAACCTTGGTGGAATTCACAATGCACAGCAGCAAAAAAGGCTCAAAACAAAGCGTGGGGGATATTTCGCCGATATCCCACCACGAACAACCTTATAGCCTTCAAACGTGCACGAGCCAAAGCACGCTACATCCGTCGTCAGAGTCAAGAGGAATCGTGGATCCGTTTTACATCATCTATTAACCAGTCTACCAACTGTAAGGTAGTCTGGGATAAAATCCAGAAAATGAAGGGAAAATATACATCCCACCCTTCTTCAATCCTAGATTATAATGGATGCGCTATTGCAGATCCAACTGCAATAGCCAATGCTCTTGGGGAAACATTCTTTAAGATCTCTGCAACATCTTCGTATTCCCCAGAGTTCCTGGTCCTTAAACACAAACTGGAAAGGCAAGCACTTAATTTTAAGACCAAGGGCCTCTATCCCTACAACGGGGCATTCACTATAGAGGAACTGAAAAGAGCGCTCACTCTTTCCAAAGCAAGTGCCGTTGGACCAGATGGCATCCATTATGAAATGATTAAAAATCTTCTACCAACATCTATGGATTGTCTGCTCCTTCTGTATAACAGAATCTTTACTGAAGGGCAGTTTCCGGACTCCTGGCGAAAGGCAATCGTTCTTGCCTTTCCTAAGCCAGGAAAGGATCCAAAAGTTACCACCAATTATCGTCCTATTGCTCTGACTAGCTGTTTGTGCAAAATCCTGGAGAGAATGGTCAATTCTCGTTTAATATGGTATTTAGAATCAAATGACCTTCTCTCCAACATCCAGTGCGGCTTCCGACGGAACCGGTCCACTTTGGACCATCTTATTAGAATGGAAGCATCCATCCGGGATGCTTTCCTAAAACGGGAACACTTGGTGTCGGTGTTCTTTGACATGGAAAAAGCGTATGACACAACTTGGAGATTTGGCATTTTAAAAGACATACATAGCCTAGGCCTAAGAGGGCATCTGCCTTTTTTTATTCAAAACTTTTTAGCCAATCGATCGTTCCAAGTTCGTGTGGGATCCTCACTCTCTCGCTCCTTTAGCCAAGAGGAGGGAGTACCACAAGGATCAGTATTAAGTGTCACGCTTTTTGCCATAAAAATAAATTCCATCACAGAACAACTTCCTCCGACTGTAAACAGTGCCCTCTATGTTGATGACTTTAGCATTTTTTGCCAGTCGTGCAACATGAGGGTAATTGAAAGACAACTGCAGAAAGCCATTGATAGTCTGAATTCCTGGGCACTTGCAAATGGCTTCAGGTTCTCGCCGGAGAAGACCGTTTGCGTACACTTTTGTCGCAAGCGTAATCTTCATCCTGAACCCGAATTAAGGCTCGGACAAAATGCTATTCCAGTAGCAGCAAACACAAAATTCTTGGGACTCATATTCGATAAAAAACTAACTTTTTTGGATCACATTCGTGAACTCCGCACCAAGTGCACACGTGGACTTAATATTCTCCGCTCGCTCTCCTCTACATCTTGGGGAGCAGACCGATGTACCATTCTTCGGCTTTACCGTGCACTAGTGCGATCCAAACTAGATTATGGGTCCCAGGTATATTCCTCAGCCCGAGACAGTGTCCTGCGGTGGCTGGACCCCGTCCATCATCAGGCTATACGCATCGCTACTGGAGCATTTCGAACATCTCCTGTCCAGAGCTTATACGTCGAAGCAAGCGAACCACCGTTATCACTTCGACGTAAGCAGTTGTCTCTAAAGTACGCCTTAAAACTGAAATCCCTGCCAGACCATCCTACGTGGCCATTCGTTTTTGAGCCACGATGGGAAAATTTATACAATACTCGAAAGACTGCCAATCGTCCTTTTGGTATTCGTATCCAAGAGCTACTCAAAGAACTTGATATCAAGGTAGAGAAGGTTGCCCGAACATCAAAGCAACCCTTTCCACCCTGGCATGCTCGTGTCCCGGCATGCGACTTGTCGCTTAGAAACTGGGTAAAGTCGGACACTCCATCATGTGTCTACCTGCAGCTTCATTCAGCACACCGAACTGAATATTCTGACTTCGCGCCAGTCTACACAGACGGTTCGAAGTCGGAATCATATGTGGGATCTGCTGCTGTCTTTACAGACAGCACTATATCAGAGCAGATCCCCTCTGAATGCAGCATATTTACTGCAGAGCTGCACGCTGTAGAGTTAGCCTTGGATCATATTAGTAAATACCAATACCAACGGTTCATTTTATATTCTGACTCTCTTAGCATGTTACAGGCTCTAATATCTGTGAGATATAATCCTCATCCAGTTCTGTCTAGCATTCAGCAGAAGATTCACGTTCTCCATGAACGCGAATATGACATCCGCTTCTGCTGGATTCCCAGCCATATTGGGATTAGGGGAAATGATTTGGCTGACGCCGCAGCCAAATCAGCAATTCCCCATAATAACCGCTGCCTGTTAGTCCCCTATACAGACTACAGGCAAATAGTACAAATAGTCAAAAGTTACATTCCCAATGGCAGGACTCGTGGAATAGACAGACTGGAAATAAATTGCATCGTATAAAGCCTGTAATTGAACCGTGGCAGTCTAGTCTGCGCAGGAATCGTAAGGAGGAAGTTGTTCTTGCCCGGACCCGCATAGGACATTGTCATTTGACACATTCTTTTTTGCTGAGGGCGGATGACCCTCCTATGTGTGAGTCTTGTGGCACAGTTTTATCAATCAGATACATTTTAGTCGAATGTTCAGATTTTAGCAGTATCCGTCCTACCGCTTTTAACCATCTGACTGAGCCTTATACACTCAGTCAGATTTTATCTGACAATGACAACGTGTCTGCTGTTTTTATCTTTTTAAAATTAATAAATATTTTTACTCATATATAAAATTTTTACATTTTTCTTTTCTATATTTGTTATACATTTTGACATAGTGACCTAACTAATTAGGTCACTGAAAGTTTAAATATTTTCGTTTATAAATGACCTGGTCTTGGCGCATTATAGCCTTAGTAGCTGATGCGCCAATAAAACCAAAAAAACCCAAACCCATCCGTCAACTCCGCACAAAGTGCACAAGAAGCCTTAATATTTTCTGCTTGCTCTCCTCTACATCTTGGGGTGCAGACCGATGCACCCTACTACGGCTTTACCGTGCACTTGTGCGATCCAAATTAGATCATGGGTCCCAGGTATATTCTTCAGCCAGAGACAGTGCCCTTCGATGGCTGGACCCTGTCCATCATCAGGCTCTCCGTATCGCTACTGAAGCATTTCGAACATCTCCTGTCCAGAGTTTATACGTCGAAGCAAACGAACCACCGTTATCGCTTCGACGTAAGCAGTTGTTTCTAAAGTACGTTCTAAAACTGAAATCCCTGCCAATCCATCCTACGTGGCCATTCGTTTTTGAGCCACGATGGGAAAATTTGTACAATGCCCGTAAGACTGCCAATCGTCCTTTTGGTATTCGTCTCCAAGAGCTACTCATAGAACTTAATATCAAGGTAGACAAGGTTGCCCAAACACCGAAGCAGCCCCTTCCACCCTGGCATGCTCATGTCCTGGCATGTGACTTGTCCCTTAGAAATTGGGGAAAGTCGGACACTCCATCATATATCTACCTGCAGCTTTATTCAGCACACCGAGCTGAACATTCTGACTTCGCGACAGTTTACACAGACGGTTCGAAGTCGGAATCATATGTGGGATCTGCTGCTGTCTTTACGGACAGCACTACATCGGAGCAGTTCCCTCTGAGTGCAGCATATTTACTGCAGAGCTGCATGCTATAGAGTTAGCCTTGGATCACATTAGTGAATGCCAATACCAACGGTTCATTTTATATTCCGACTCCCTTAGCGTGTTACAGGCTTTAATAATTGTGAGATATAATCCTCATCCAGTTCTGTCTAGTATTCAGCAGAAGATTCACTTCCTCCGTGAATGTGAATATGATATCCGCTTCTGCTGGATTCCTAGCCACGTTGGGATTAGGGGAAATGATTTGGCTGACACCGCAGCCAAATCCGCAATTCCCAATAATAATCGCTGCCTGTCAGTCCCCTATACAGACTACAGGCAAATAATACACGAAAAGATACACTCCCAATGGCAGGATTCGTGGAATAGACAGACTGCGAATAAATTATATCATATAAAGCCTGTAATTGAACATGGCAGTCTAGTCTGCGCATGAATCGTAAGGAGGAAGTTGTTATTGCCCGGACCCGCATAGGACATAGTCATTTGACTCATTCTTTTTTGCTGAGGGCTGATGACCCTCCTATGTGTGAGTCCTGTGGCACAATTTTATCAATTAGACACATTTTAATTGATTGTCCAGATTTTAGCAATATCCGTTTTACCGCTTTTAACCATCTACCTGAGCCGTATACACTCAGTGAGATTTTATCTGACAATGACAATGTGTCTGCTGTTTATAGCTTTTTAAAATCAATAAATATTTTTGCTCGTATATAAAATTTACATTTTTCTTTTATATATTTGTTATATCTTTTGACATAGTGACCTAACTAATTAGGTCACTGAAAGTTGAAATTTTTTTATAAATGACCTGGTCTTGTCGCATTATAGCCTTAGTAGCTAATGCGGCAATAAAACCAAAACAAACGAGGTGACCCAGTATGCCCAAACTGTGGATCGAAAGAGCATACCCAAGCTGATTGTAATGCCCAGTCTTCTCTTTGTCCCAACTGTAAAGGCAACCATCCAGCCTTCTCCAAAAATTGTGAACAGTGGAAATACGAGAAAAAAATCCAGAAATATAAAATAGAAAAGAAAGTCTCGTTCCCAGAAGCACGAAAGCAACTGCAAATACAGATGCCTAGACGTACATATGCCGAAGCCTCTAAACAATTTCATTCAGTATCCATCCAAACTGACACATCAATTCCACCAAACATCTCTATTTCTGAATGGGCTCGATCCTTGCTCTCTTCTGCACCACAATCATCAAAGCAACATATATTAAGCAGGGCTAACAACACGCCAATCACCATACCACCTGCTGTCCATGCAGCCCCTGTAATATCCGTTCAAACAGAGAAACCAGATCCCGTTAGCAAACAGCCAGTTGACTCCGTCCTTACGGATACCAATGAAATCCCCAGTCAGAAACAGAAGCCATTCTGGAGATCCATCCGGAAGATGAAATAGACAAGAGACCAGTTTTCTCAAAAAGAGATAAAATTAAAATTGACCGCGGCAAACAGACTTTTAAAAAACAGACAGACTCAGCTCCTTCATCTAAATCTAAACAATGAATAACGTAGTCCAGTGGAATTGCAGAGGCTTGCGTAGCAATATTGATGACATCCAGGAAATAATTAAACGTCATAATCCAGTTGGGATCTGTTTACAGGAGACATATTTAACTTCTAAGGTATCTCTCTCGATCAAAAATTATTCTCTTTTCAGAAAAGGTAGACCGGTTACAAATAAAGCTCACGGTGGGGTTGCTATTCTCATAGATTCACGAGTCCCTTGCAGATGTATTCCTTTGCAAACCTCTATTGAAGCAGTTGCTACGCGAATAGCAATTGAAGTCACTATAACACTTGTTTCTATCTATCTACCGCCCACTCAGCCTTGCACTATTCATGAACTTGAAGATCTAATACTGCAGTTGCCAACCCCTTTCTGTTTATTGGGCAACTTCAATGGACACCATCCATTGTGGGGCTCTCCCAATGCAGATGGACGGGGACAACTTATTGAAATGCTCATTGACAGGCAGAATTTATCCATCCTAAATACTGGTTCACCAACTTACATCCATCTCCGGCCCCAAGTGCCAAGCGATTTTGTGATCAAGTGTATTTGCCAGTGAATTGCGCTCTCTTGAATAAGTAAAATCGTCTTCTTTATTTACAGCGTTACACTAACAATCAATTAAATAAGCTTCAGTAAAGAAATCACTTTACTTGAACAGGAGGAAAATTAACCTTCTTTCTTTTTTTCCCCTTTTTTTCTTTGCATATTACTACTAACCCACTACCGCTTGGTCACAAAGGTGGCACTGCTCCTGCCTCCACGTGGCGGGGCTGGTAACCTGGAGGGGAAAAGATCTCCCTTCCAGGGCGAAATGGAGCAAGAAGTCCATAAAACCCAGAAAAACACTGGGTACACAGAAGAAACTCTAACAAGGCAAGAACAAGAGGAGTCTGGTTCTGTCGCAGCAAAACGTCAAAAGACTGACGTAGGCAGAATCCGAACCCCTACCTTTTTAATTATACATTCAACTCAAGAACAACCAGTTGGAAAACTCTCCCCTTTCCTAGTGCAAAAAAGCCTAGAAAGCATAATAGGTACTCCCAAGACAGTTCGTCGGTTAAGATCTGGAGACCTACTGGTTGAAGTTGTCACTGTCAGACAATCTGAACAACTGCAAAAATTACAATCCTTTGGTGGAATTTCGGTCAGCGTTTCACCGCACGTTTCCTTGAACACGTCAAGAGGTGTCATCACTGAGTGGGACCTCCTCAATTTGTCAGATGAAGAACTCAAACAAGAATTACGAGAAGGAGTCATCAATGTAAGGCGAATTCTCACGAAGAAGGATAATGTACTAGTTCCTACCCGGACTATAATCCTTACTTTTGATAATCCTAAACCACCAACATTGATCAAAGC
This sequence comes from Mastigoproctus giganteus, assembly GCF_048544385.1. Taxonomy (NCBI): domain Eukaryota; kingdom Metazoa; phylum Arthropoda; class Arachnida; order Uropygi; family Thelyphonidae; genus Mastigoproctus; species Mastigoproctus giganteus. The sequence continues at coordinate 64,322,137 of NC_143579.1, read as the reverse complement.
CGGTTACCTTAACTGCCGAGTTAAACCATACATACCAAATCCATTACGCTGCTATAAGTGCCAGAAATTTGGGCACTCACAGACGGTCTGCAGAGGAGCAGCTGCCTGTGCCACATGTGGATCCACTGAACATTCTACAAATGACTGCACTAACACAACTCCAAACTGCATTAACTGTAAAGAAGCCCATCCGGCGTATTCGAAGGAGTGTCCCCTTTGGAAACGCGAAAAACAGATACAGAGATACAAAACTGAACATAATGTAACCTACCAAGAAGCTAAAAAATCTTTACCAGTTCCAAATACTAACAAGCCAAGTTATGCCAAAATAACCAAAAATCACGTATCAATTGCTACCCAAACAGAGGTAACTATACCACCAACAAAGTCACTAGCTGAATGGGCAAAGTCAGTATTGTCCCCAGTGCCAACACCCCAAACAAAAAGCAAGCAAAGCAAAGGAATAAATACGCCGATCACAATACAACCAGATGCCACTCAACAGCAAAATACTACAGTGTCTACCACTCCCGACTCAAACCAAACAGACTACATGGATTCAGAAGATAAATCAAACGAAGATGGACAGATTTTAGAACTGTTTACTGAAGAGGAGATGGATACAGCGAAACCTTATTTCCCAAAGAAGGGAAAAGGTAAATTTGAGCGATCTAAACCTTCTGCACCTCGAAAACAAATCGAGGGCCCCACTAAACCAAAATAATGCTTACTTTCTTACAATGGAACTGTAGAGGCTATCGCAGTAATTTGGCTGACATCCGAGATCTCCTTTCGCAGTATGATCCTGTTGCCTTCTGTCTACAGGAAACCAATCTAACACCAAATACAATTGTTTCCCTTCAGAAATACATAATGCATCGGCAGGATCGTGTTGCCCACAATCTGAACAACGTTGCACATGGAGGAGTAGCACTGATCATCAACTCCCAGATACCCTCAAAAGCAATCCCACTAAAGACAAATCTTGAAGCAGTTGCTGCACGAATCAATGTCAACTTTGATTTAACCATAGTCTCATTATACTTACCACCTAACCAAAACATAAGCTACGCTGAATTAGAAGAACTAGTGATCCAGCTTCCCAAACCCTACTGTATCCTAGGAGACCTGAACAGTCACCATCCGCTATGGGGAAACCATAACCTGGACAAGCGTGGAAAAACTATCGAAAAATTACTTGATCAACACAATCTGATAACTCTCAATAATGGAGCGCACACCTATACGCATCTTCCTACAGGATCTACCTCAGCTATTGATGTCTCTTTATGCTCAGCAACCATATACCCTCTGTTCGGATGGACTATCCACAGCAACCCACTGGGCAGTGATCATTACCCTGTGATATGCCGCATTGATACAACCGTTCCCCATACTTCTTATCGAATTCCAAAATGGATATTCTCCAAAGCTGAATGGGATACGTACAAGCAGCTGGCTACACTAGAAGAAAAACAAGTCCAACAAACACCCATAAACTTGGCAGTAGAACATATATCTAACAAAATACTGCAAGCAGCGGACAAAGCAATTCCGAAACGATCCACTAAAATATCGGCCCGCTCTAAAGTGTGGTGGAATAATGAATGTAGTGCCGCAAAAAGAGAGAAGAACAGAGCATGGAACATCTTCAGAAGGTTTCCAACAACAGAAAACCTTATCTGCTTTAAGAAGGCAAGGGCAAAAGCAAAACGAGTTAGACAGACCAGCAAAAGGGAAGCATGGAGGCGTTTCGCTTCCACAATTACAAAAACGACAAAAACCCAAACAATTTGGGCCAAAATACAACGTATGTATGCAAAACATCCAAGTGTCAACTGTCCCATTCTGACTGTAAATGGCTCTGATATTACAAAGCCAGAGGAAATTGCAAACGCTCTAGGTAGATCTTTCATGGAAATATCAGCTGTGACATCATACTCGCCACAATTCCAGACACTCAAAGCACAAGCTGAAAAACACTCAATTAATTTTGAATCAACATCCACTGCTGCATATAATCTCCCTTTTACAATGTCAGAATTACATCATGCTCTAGCCTCCACTAAACTCAGTGCAGCAGGGCCAGACGGAATACATTACATAATGATAGCAAAACTTACTGAACCCGCACTCAAAACACTTTTATTGCTCTACAACAGAATATTCAAAGAAAACACTTTTCCTGACAAATGGCGGCATGCTTATGTTTTGGCATTTCCAAAACCTGGAAAAGATTCTTCAAATCCGCAGCATTATCGACCTATTGCACTCACCAGCTGCATATGCAAGGTAATGGAAAAAATGATCAACGCTCGGTTATCTTGGTTTCTAGCTCGAAATAACCTTATGAATCCAGTGCAATGTGGCTTTCGTGAAGGTAGATCCACTCTTGACCTTTTGATTAAGACAGAAATAAACATCCGTGACGCCTTCGTACGCAAAGAGCATCTTGCGATGGTCCTATTTGATATTGAAAAAGCGTTTGACACTGCCTGGAGATATGGTATAATGCAAAACCTATACGATCTGGGACTACGCGGACACCTACCACAGTTTATAAGAAACTTCCTACAACACCGCTCATTCCAAGTTCGATTTCACAATCACTTATCTTCAAAGTTCATACAGGAAGAAGGAGTGCCACAAGGATCAGTGCTAAGTGCTACCCTCTTTAATATAAAAATGAATTCAATAACACAGGACCTGCCACAAACAATATCCACTACCCTGTATGCCGATGACTTTAGTATCGCCTGTCATTCGCCTAATATGCGAATGGTAGAGCGACAGCTGCAATGTGCAATCAACAAAATAGCAAAATGGGCCCAAAACAACGGGTTTCGCCTCTCAACCCAAAAGACTGTCGGTATACACTTTTGCAGGAAGCGTAATCTACATCCACACCCAGAACTTAGACTAGAAAATCAAATCATACCAGTTGTCCCTAGTGTCCGCTTTCTTGGTGTGATACTTGACCAAAAACTCACCTTCCTGGAACATATAAAAACACTTAGGATTACCTGTCTAAAAAAGCTAAATATTTTAAGAGTTCTATCAGGCACAACATGGGGAGCTGACCGATACACACTATTACAATTGTACCATGCGCTAATACGTTCACGTCTAGACTATGGTTCTGTTGTTTATAGCTCTGCTAGACAAAGCGCTTTACGCTGGCTTGATCCTGTGCACCACAGTGCTCTTCGTCTTGCACTGGGGGCATACCGTACATCACCTGTCCACAGCCTATATGCTGAAGCACATGAAACCTCCCTTCAGCTACGCAGACAAATGCTTTTACTACACTATGCAGCAAAACTCAAAGGACATCCAGACCATCCCACTTGGAACGGACTTTTCTCTCCTAAATGGGTAAACCTATACCAAGCGTATCCATCAATCAATCCACCAACCGGGATACGTCTTTCCGCATTGCAGGCCGATTGGCAAATTGACTTTAGTAAAATACAGCCCACTGCCTCTCATACAGTCCCACCTTGGACATGTTATATACCACCGTGTAACTTTTCATTGACAGTCTGGGGAAAACACCCTGTCTCAACAGAACATACTGCAAATGTTTGCCGCATTGAGAACCCAGCACGGCCAGTACACACCAATCTACACAGATGGGTCTAAAACAGACAACCATGTTGGTGCAGCAGCAGTATTTCCTAACATCACTTTGTCCAAAAAACTTCCCATTGAATGTAGCAGCTATACTGCAGAACTCTGTGCACTCCACATGGCCTTAAACTACACACTCTCAAGAACTAAACTGCACAGCGTTATTTATACCGATTCCATTAGTGCTATCCAAGCCATACAACGCAATACAAAATATGATAACCCCTTACTTAAACAGATCTGGAACACTCTGACCAAATTAAACCAGAATAAACAACAAGTTCTGCTATGTTGGATTCCTGGTCACGCTGGAATCCCTGGAAATGAACAGGCCGACCTAGCTGCCAAAACTGCTACCAATCCTATAGACCAATCCTTCACTACACCTGCATCTGACTATAAGTACATTATAAATAAACGATGCCTTGAAAAATGGCAACATATCTGGCAGAATCAAGTCAACAATAAGCTACTTGGCATAAAGAAAGGTCTTAAACCATGGAGATCTAGTATACGTGAAAACCGACACGAAGAAGTTGTACTAGCCCGATTAAGGATAGGCCACACGCACCTAACACATCTTTATTTGCTTGCAGCCACTGATCCGCCAACGTGTACAAACTGTAACACCCAGCTCACTGTCCATCATCTACTTATTGACTGTCCCAAGTACAGTACTGAGCGACAAGCTATGTTTACCTCATTTCCAACGGCGAACACCTCTCTCAGCATTTCTGACCTACTAGCAGACACACCACATGTGACCAAAATATTTGACTTCCTCAAACAGATAAAACTATACAACATGATATAATTCTGAATATCATCTATACAGATAGAACTATGTATCTTAATATCACCATAGCTAGGCGCATTATGGCCTTTGCTGTCCTTGCGCCGTAAAGCCCCAAAACAAACAAAACATCCATCTCCAAACAGGAACTGTGTCCTCAATAGATCTATCTATCTGCTCTCCAATCCTTTTTCCTTGTATTGAGTGGACAGCTCTGATGATCCACTGAACAGTGACCACTATCCACTAATCTGTAAAATTCAAACTTCACACTCTGTGACTTCAGAAAACTGCATGAAATGGAAATTTTCCAAGGCTGATTGGGCAAAATATACTTATCATGTATCCTTTGATAATCAGATCATTGAATCTTGTCCAATTGACATAGTCACCAACCATATCACTAAACAAATCCTAGCAGCTGCGTCTATTGCCATTTCACAGTCAAGCTCCCGTAGATCCATAAATTATTGGTGGAATGAGGACTGTAGGAGTGCCAAAAAAGAAAAAAACCGAGCCTGGAATATATTCCGCAAACATCCTACTACCAATAATCTTATAAATTATAAAAAACTCAGAGCCAAGACTCACCATATCAGGAAGAAAGCAAAAAGAGACTCCTGGGTCCGATTTGCAAATTCAGTTAATAAAAATACAGATTCTAGAATAATATGGAGAAAAATAAAACAATTAAATGGCAAATTTCCTCCTCCATCCTCCACAATTTTCAACTGGAATGGACAGGAGCTGTGTACTCCTGCAGAAATTGCAAATGCTTTAGGCTCTGTATTCTCACAGCTGTCTGCATCGACCGCATACGACCAGTCATTTCAGAAGATTAAAGCTTCAGCTGAAAAATCTCGACTGAACTTCAAAACCAAATCGTGTCTATCATATAATCAGCCCATTACTATGATTGAACTTCAAGAAGCTATATATACCTCAAAGAACAGTGCTGCTGGTCCAGAAGGAGTGTATTATACAATGCTTAAACACTTAGATAACAAAGCATTATCCTTGCTGCTAACTTTCTACAATCGTATTTTCACTGAACATTTATTCCCCACATGCTGGCATCACTCCTATGTACTGGCAATTCCCAAACCAGGGAAAGATCACTCTATCCCTCTCCACTATAGACCTATTTCTCTTACCTGGGTAAAACCCTGGAAAAAATGATACACCGCCGACTGACCTGGTATCTTGACTCCAAACATTTAATATCTGATAGCCAATTTGGCTTCAGGAAAAATCGATCATCCCTGGATCTCATGGTCAAAGCTGAAACGAACATCAGGAATGCGTTTATCCGAAACGAGCATCTCGTTATGGTATGCCTTGACATAGAGAAGGCCTTTGACACCACTTGGCGTTTTGGCATCTTGAAAGATCTACATTCCCTTGACCTCAGAGACCACTTACCATATTTCATACAAAACTTCCTTCAGCATAGAACGTTTCAAGTCCGCTATCGGCAAGTCCTCTCGCAAATCTATATACAAGAGGAAGGAGTCCCACAAGGCTCAGTTCTGAGTTCTACCTTATTTGCAATAAGAATAAATAATATAACCAAATGCATACCCGTCCCTGTAAACACATATCTCTGTGCCGATGACCTGACTGTTTCCTGCAGTTCACAGAATATGAACTTCATAGAAAGGCAACTACAAATCTCTCTTAACAATATTGAACTATGGATGACACAGAATGGATACCGACTATCACATCAGAAATGTAGTGTCATTCATTTTTGTAACAAACGAAAGATGCATCCTGAACTAGAGCTTCACTTAACGAATCATCCTATATTAGTCATGAAAAGTATTTGCCTCTTGGACCTCATTTTTGATAGTAAGCTTAATTTCTTAGAACATATCAAATATCTGCGGACTACTTGCCAGAAAAAAACGAATATACTCAGAGTTCTTTCTTCGACAACATGGGGTGCAGATCGCTATACCTTGCTTCAATTGTATAGAACTCTAATTAGGTCTCATCTTGATTATGGTGCCCCAGTCTATGACTCTGCCAGGGAAAGCGTGCTTACACGCCTTGCACCTATTCAACATTCTGCCCTCAGGATTGCTACAGGAGCATTTAGGACATCGCCAGTACAAAGCCTCTATATTTGAAGCCCATGAAGTTCCACTCTGTCTCAGAAGAAAGGTGTTACTTCTGAATTATGCCACTAAAATTCGAAGCATGCCTACCCATCCAATTTGGCCTATACTTAGTGATCCACAGTTTAAAATTTTTTATAGAAATAAACCCAGTGCAGTTCAGCCTACTGGTATCAGATTACAAGCACTATCAGAAACTTGGAATGTCCATCTCGGAAAAGTCCTCCAAGATCCAACCTGTTCAGTCGCCCCATGGGCCTATACTAAACCATCCTGCGACAATTACTTCCTAAACTGGGGGAAGCATTCCCGGGCAAATATCAATATACAACTCCATACTGGCCCCAAGTGCCAAGCGATAGGGACCAAGCGATTTTCTTAAGCGAATTATAAAGTGATCCTTCCAAGTGATTTTGTTCTCTTTCATTTCTAGCCGCTCTTATTCTCAGTTCATTGTAAGTGGTTCTTCACTTAGCAGATTTTAAGTAGAACCCAGGAAGGAAAATCACCTTTCTTTTTTAGGATAATTATCCATTTTCTCACTAACAAACTAATCCGCCAGCCGCTTGGTCACTAGGTGGCACTGCTCCTGCCTCCCCGTGGTGGGGCCGGAAACCTGAAAGGAAAAATAATCCTTTCAGGGCTAAAAGGAGCAACAATGGACTTGACAAACCAGGCTTCTCCTGGAATTATGGATCAAACTGATCACAATCGGCAGCAAGATGATCTTAATCCATCTACTGCCAAAAGACAAAAGAAAGATGTGACCAAAACCATCTCGCCACTCTTTCTAATTGTTCATTCCCTATCAGACCAACCAGTTAGTAAACTTTCTCCCTTTGTTATACAGAGGTGTCTAGAACATATAGCTGGTCCACCGAAAATGGTTCGCCGCTTGAAATCAGGCGACCTTCAGATAGAAACGACAAATCATCGACATTCTGAGCTTCTTCTTGAAACCAAAACTTTTGGAGGGTTTCCCATCAAAGTCACTCCACATGCCACTTTAAATTCATCTAAAGGGGTTATCGTGGAATGGGACCTCCTAAATAGCTCTGAAGAAGAAATCGTACAAGAGCTACAAAACCAGAATGTCACACATGCCAAAAGAATCCTTATTAAAAAGGATGGAAACCTCGTTCCAACCCGCACCATCATACTTACTTTCAGTACTCCAACTCTACCATCATCAGTCAAAGCCGGGTACCTGAATTGCCAGGTAAAACCATACATCCCCAATCCATTAAGATGCTTCAAATGTCAAAAATATGGCCATTCCCAAACAGTATGCAGAGGACAAGCTATTTGTGCCACTTGTGGCTCAAAAGAACATACCAGTAAAGAATGCAATACACAGTCTCCTCGCTGCCCAAACTGCAAAGGAGACCACCCTGCCTATTCCAGAGACTGTAATATATGGAAAAGAGAAAAGCAAGTTCAAAAATATAAAACTGAACATAAGATAACATATCAAGAAGCCAAAAAGCAGATACCACTACTTCCAGCAGTGAGATCATATGCAGCAGCAGCAGCAACACCAGCAACTGCAGTGCAGAAAACAAAGGTAATTGCAATACAGACTGACATCACAGTCCCACCTAACATCTCAATAGCAGATTGGGCACGTAATCTTCTTCTACAAACAAAACAAAAAGTTGACCAGGCAATTAATACACCCATTGTAATCCCACCAGATGCTGAAGATCCAACACCAACAAGCAGTACAAATTCCACCAAATCTGTAGAAAAAACACAAAAAAATACTGACACTATGGATATTGATGAAAAGGAGAAAGAAGATGAACCAGTTCTGGAACTTTACGCAAATGATGACATGGACAGTTGTGGCCGACCAACCTTCCCCAGAAAAGAAAAAATCAAAACAGATCGATTAAAACAAGCAGCTCATCGTAAGTCATCTGAATCAAGTACTAAACCCAAATAATGCGTACACTTCTACAATGGAATTGTCGTGGCTTTCGAAGTAATCTAAGCGATATCAAAGATCTAATTTCCGTATATGCTCCTGCAAGTATCTGTTTGCAAGAAACAAACCTAACTCCGCACATAAGTATTTCAATCAAGAACTACAATCTATATAGGCAAGACCGAAAAACCAATACAGGTCATGGAGGAGTCGCCATTCTTGTTGACTCTAATGTTCCATCCAAGCATATTCAGCTACAAACACCCCTTGAAGCAGTCGCAGTACGCATCGTGGCTGGAATTTCCTTGACTATGATTTCTCTCTACCTTCCACCTAATCATGCGTATACACTGCAAGAATTTGAGGATTTAATTGAACAATTACCATCTCCTTTTTGTTTGATGGGGGACCTTAACGGGCATCATATCATCTGGGGATCACTTCGTACAGACAAAAGAGGACAGATGATTGAAAAACTTATAAATAATAGGAACCTAACACTCTTAAACACAGGTACTCACACCCATGTCCACTTACCAACAGGGACTACCTCTGCAATTGATCTCACCATCTGTTCCCCAGCTCTCTTTCCTCTCCTTGACTGGTCTGTTTCCGATGATCCCTATAGCAGTGATCATTACCCAGTTGTTTGTCACCTACTAGCAAATGATGTACAGCAACCTATAAGAGGTATAAAATGGAAATTTTGCAAAGCAGACTGGGAAAAATACCAATATGCTGCTTCCTTAGATGAGAAAATCATAAGACATACTGATATCAATAATGCTGTTACTCATATCACAAATCAAATAATTTCTGCAGCAAACATTGCAATACCAAAGACAGCTCACCAGTCTCATAAACATTACAAGCAGTGGTGGAATGAAGAATGCTTGGAAGCAAAGAAAGAAAAAAATAAGGCTTGGAATCAATTCAGAAAGTATCCCACCACCACTAATCTCATAAAGTATAAGAAAGCCAGAGCAAAAGCACGCTATATACGCCGGAAATCTCAGAAAGAATCCTGGATATCTTTTGCAAGCAAAATTAATAGAAATATGGACAGCAGAATAATATGGAACAAAATTCGACAAATTTCAGGCAAATATACAACCGTCCCTAAACCGATCATAAGGTGGAAAGGTCATGACATAACTGATCCAGAAAAAATTGCAAATCTACTAGGAGAAACATTTGAGGAATTGTCAGCAACAACGTCATACAGACCAATCTTTCAAACATATAAAGCTCAAATGGAAAAATACAAAATTAATTTTCATGCAGCTCATGAGATTTCATACAATCAATCCTTCACTATAAATGAATTGCATAAAGCCCTAGCCAAATCTAAAGAAAGTGCAGCAGGTCCGGATGGAATCCACTATCAAATGATCAAACACCTCCATAAAAATGCTTTATACATGCTGTTACTGCTATATAATAGGATATACCTTGAGGATACATATCCAGACTCTTGGCGACATTCGTTTGTACTGGCCTTTCCAAAACCTGGGAAGGACCATTCAAATCCATATAATTATCGTCCCATCGCGCTCACTAGCTGTCTAGGTAAAATTTTAGAAAAAATGGTGAACGCTCGGTTAACATGGTTTCTTGACTTCCATAACCTCCTTAGTCCTAGTCAATATGGTTTTCGGAAAAATAGATCCACAATAGACATAATGACAAAAGCTGAATCAAATATTCGCAATGCCTTTCTCCGAAATGAACACCTTGTAATGATATGCCTTGATATTGAAAAGGCGTTCGATACCACGTGGAGATATGGTATCCTTCATGAATTGCACAAATTAGGTCTTCGAGGCCATCTACCGAAGTTCCTTCAGAATTTCATGACTAAAAGAACTTTCCAAGTCCGCTACCATCATATCCTCTCTCTAATATACAATCAAGAACAGGGGGTCCCCCAAGGCTCAGTCCTCAGTGCAACCCTTTTCGCTATCAAAATAAACCCAGTAACAGAAGTTATTCCAGCAACAATTGAAACCTACCTATATGCTGACGACCTCACCATATCATGTCACTCACAGAATATGTGGACAATCGAGAGGCAGCTCCAATGTGCTATTAACAAAATAGAATCCTGGTCCATCTATAATGGATATCGAATTTCAGTACAAAAGACAGCGGCAATACACTTCTGCAGAAAACGAAAGATGCATCCTGATCCAGAACTAAGGATAAGCAATCAACAAATTCCACTGAAACAGAGTATCCGGCTACTAGGACTAATCATGGATCAAAAATTAAATTTCCTAGAACACATAAAATATCTGCGTACAATGTGCTTAAAGAAATTAAACATTCTACGAGCTGTATCAGCCATGACATGGGGAGCAGATCGATATTCACTTTTGCATGTTTATCGTGCAATGATAAGATCTAAATTAGATTATGGTTCTCCCATTTACTCCTCAGCTAGGAAAAGTGTGTTAAACTGGTTAGATCCAATTCATCACAATGCATTACGTGTTATTTCAGGAGCCTTCCGTACCTCACCTGTGTATAGCCTATATACAGAGATCCATGCACTCCCACTCAGTCTTCGTAGACAAGTTCTTCTTATGAACTATGCTGCGAAAGTTCAAAGCCTTCCTGGACATCCAACATGGCAATATCTGTATAAACCGAAATGGGAAAATTTATATACGAACAAACCTAATATCTGCAAACCTGCAGGTATCCGACTAAAAGAAATACTCTCACAATTGAACTTAAGTATGAATAAAATCTACCAAGATACCCCCACAGCCCTTCCACCATGGAAAATCAGTTCAGTAGACTGTGACATGTTCCTCATAAAATGGAAACAGAGCAATATCCCAAGCCAACATATAAAACAGCTCCATTCCTCTTATGTAACGCAATTCTCTGACTATTCTCATCTGTATACTGATGGATCCAAGACGGCCACACACGTTGGTGCTGCTGTTGTATTGCCAAACAACATAATCTCACAGTCTCTTCCAATAGAGTGCAGTATCTTTAGTGCTGAATTGTTTGCAATAAATCTCGCCCTAGATCACATTGCCAAAACTTCCCTCGTAAAAAGTATTATTTTCACAGACTCATTAAGTGCAATATATGCTTTACAGACAGAAGATCATCCATCTCATCCGTATGTAAGGAAAATTCTTTCCTCCTTATCACACCTTCGGGAAAACAAACAAAGAGTCAGATTCACTTGGATTCCTGGACATTCTGGAATACTCGGCAATGAACGTGCGGATGATGCAGCAAAACATCCATCTAACAAAAATTCTCACTTGCATAAAATACCGCTCAATGACTTTAAAAACATCAATCGACAAGCCTCTGAAAATATATGGACGCAGACCTGGAAATCTCAAACAAACAATAAATTATACCAAATCAAACAACAGCAGAAATCCTGGAAATCAAGTTTTCGGTCAAACAGACATGAAGAGGTTATCCTCGCCCGGCTTCGCATCGGACACACATATTTAACACACTCTTACCTCCTAATGAAAGACGATCCTCCACAATGCCCTCAGTGTCTGACTACACTAACAGTGAAGCACATCATAATAGAATGTCCACGATACCAAATTGCCCGTCAATCAGCTTTCAAATCGCATTCAAATGAGCCATTAAGCCTTGAACTCATTATGGGAGAAAAGTCAAACATCAGTGAACTCTTATCATACCTCAGCTTAATAAACTTAACTAATCATATCTAATATGTTAAATCAGTAACAATATAACAGGAAATAACAAAACTTGAACAGGCGCAATATAGCCGAAGTTGCTTTTGCGCCATTAAACCCCAAACAACAACAACAACAACAACTCCATACTGCTCACACAGAGAATTATCCTCTTTTTACAAAAATATATACCGATGGATCAAAGTCTGATAGTGGAGTAGATGCTGCAGCAGTTTTCCCTTTTAACACCATCTCTGTATCACTTCCCACCGAATGCAGCAGTTATACAGCTGAGTTATTCGCCATCAAGCTTGCCCTACAAAATATTCTCCATCTGTCCATCAAAAAGAGTATAATGTATACGGACTCGCAGAGTGCACTTATAACCCTACAAAACACCTCCTCACCAAAGAATCCTTTAATAAAAACTATAAGATATATGTTGATACATACTCAGGAACGCCAGCTTGTAGTTATCTTTTGCTGGATCCCAGGCCACACCGGGATATCTGGAAATGAATGTGCAGATTATGCCGCCAAATATCCTTCTAATTCAAATTCACCATGTGCTCTCGTTCCATATGCTGACTGCAAATCTAATATACAAAGAATATGTAAGGAACAATGGACACTTATATGGCAAAATAAATCAGATAATAAGCTCTTTCAAATAAAACCAGATCCACAGTTATGGACCTCTAACTTCTGGGAAAACAGAAAGGAAGAAGTAATCCTAGCCAGAGCAAGAATTGGTCACAGTCACATTACCCACCTATTTCTCCTCACAGGCAATGATCCTCCTCAGTGTACACACTGCAATTCTCAACTCACAATGAAGCACATTCTTGTTGAATGCACCTTATACTCGCATGCCCAGCAACTCTCATTCAGTTTTCTTCCGAATCTTAAAGAATCTTTGAACCTCTGTCATATCATAGGTAACGATGCCAACCCAACAGAATTTTTCTCATTTATCAAATGGACAAACTTATATGATCAGTTCTGACTGTTTGCAAAACAGTCATCATGAGTATCGTCCACATCGCTGATAGGCGCAATATGGCCTGAGCAGCCCTTGCGCCAAAAATAACAACAACAACAACAGCTCAAACTGCAGAGGAGAACATGATGCCTACTCAAAAGAATGTGAAGAATGGAAGAGAGAAAAAAGAATACAGAAATATAAGGTAGAAAACAATGTAACGTACCAAGAAGCAAAAAAAACAAAACAACCACAAAGAACAAATAGACCATCTTATGCACAAGTAACGCAAACTTATAGGACAATAGAAACAGACAGATATAATGATCCCACCAAAAAAAATCCATGTCAGAATGGGCACATTCTCTGCTTATTGAACCAAAAGAAAAACCTGAGCAGGCAATAAACATGCCCATCACGATACCGCCAACTAGAGAAACCACCAAATCTACAAAACAAGTCAGAACCACAGAAGTAAACAGAAATAAAATGGACAATATGGAAGTAGAAGAAAAGAATCATACAGATGAAACAATACTAGAAATTTTTGCAGAAAAAGAACAGATGGATACCGGAAAGCCACACTTCACTAAAAAAAAAGAAAGACAAAAAACAGAGAACTCAAAGACAACAATCTCAAGAAAAAGCCGTCAGAAATAGCCAATGCACTGGGCGAAACCTTTGCCAGAATATCAGCAACCACTTCATATACTCCCAGTTTTCAAATATACAAGGCAAGAATAGAAAGACATAAACTGAATTTTTCCACAAGAAATAATGAAGAGTACAACCTACCTCTAACATTCTATGAATTGAAACACGCTCTATCACAGACAAACCAAAGTGCTGTAGGACCAGACCAAATCCACTATATGATGTTAAAGCAACTCGATAATCAATCACAAATGGCATTACTAGAACTATATAACAGAATCTTCCTAGAAAACCAATTTCCAGACAGTTGGCATCATGCAATAATTCTTTCTTTCCCAAAACCGGGGGAAAAACCTCTCTGACCCACGCAACTACCATCCAATTGCTCTAACCAGTTGCCTGGGAAAAGTTATGGAGAAAATTATCAATGCTCATCTAACATGGTTTTTGAACAGAAATAACCTTCTCAATCCAGCACAGCATGGTTTCAGGAAAAATCGTTCAACACTAGATTTACTTATCAAATTAGAAAACAGTGTGTGGAATGTCTTTATCCGAAAAGATCACCATGTAATGATCTGTTTCGATATAGAAAAAGCTTACAATACTGCATGGCGTTATGGAATTATTCAAAACCTATACCACCTTGGATTATGTGGACATCTTCCTAAATATATTCAAAATTTCTTGCTCCACAGGTCATTTCAAGTTAGGTTGCAGAATGCTCTTTCAAAAGTCTTCACCCAAGGAGAGGGTGTGCCTCAGGGGTCTGTGCTTAGCACAACCCTCTTTGCTATCAAAATAAATTCCATAACTGAATATATACCAAAACCTGATGATACTGCTTTATACATTGACGATTTCAGTATTTCCTATCACTCTCAGAATATGCTAAGTATAGAACAGCAGCTACAAGGAGCAATAAATAAAATAAGTCAATGGGCGCAAACGAATGGCTTCCAGTTTTCCACACAAAAAACTGCATGTATACACTTCTGTGGGAAATTAAACCTACACCCTGATCCTGAACTTAAACTGGACGGATATATGATCCCAGTTGTACCAAACATAAGATTCTTAGGGCTTCTCTTATATAAGAAACTGACATTCCTTGAACATATTAAGCAACTAAGACATTCTTGCATCAAGAAGTTAAATCTACTGAAAGTTCTTTCTGCAACAACTTGGGGTGCAGATCAACGTACACTATTTAAACTTTATTGAGAAATAGTGCGTTCCAAGCTGGACTATGGAGCACCTGTTTACGACTCCACAAGTCCAAGTGCACTGAGATGGTTAAATCCCATACACCACAGTGCGCTCCGTATAGCACTTGGAGCTTTTCGCACTTCAGCTGTACGAAGCCTATATGCAGAAGCCCATGAACCTTCACTACAACTTAGACAACAGAACTG
This sequence comes from Mastigoproctus giganteus, assembly GCF_048544385.1. Classification (NCBI taxonomy): domain Eukaryota; kingdom Metazoa; phylum Arthropoda; class Arachnida; order Uropygi; family Thelyphonidae; genus Mastigoproctus; species Mastigoproctus giganteus. The sequence goes on along the minus strand of NC_143579.1, from coordinate 64,306,927 downwards.
ATTATTACTCTATGCTGTAAAGATAAAATCCATCACCGGTCATCCAAATAGAGAGGTTCTATTTTCATCGTACTGGGAAAACTTATACCAAGCCCATCCACGAATAAACCGACCTTCCAACATCCATCTAAAAGATTTACTGTTAAGCCGAGAGCTTAATTATGATAGCATAGCTACTACGACTACACAGATCATTCCACCATGGATTATAATTCAACCTGTGTATAACCTGCATTTTTAATCCTGGGGGAAAACAAATCTCCCGAGAACAAACTACCGGCAACTACATGCAGCATACAAAGAAAAATATGAACATCACACTTTCATATACACAGACGGCTCAAAAACAGAGACTTGTGTAGGAGCTGTGATTCACTCTGAAGGCTGTACTTTCATCCAACAACTCCCAAAAGAATGCAGCATCTTTACAGCGGAATTACAAGCCATTTTGTTGGCCGTAAACAAAATTAAACATAAACAGATAGCAGACAGCATAATTTTCACTGACTCACTTAGCTCTGTCATTGCCTTGCAGAATGCCAATACTAAAGCACACCCAGTTTTACAACAGGTCCAATATTCAGTGTCAAAGCTATTACAAAATAATCACAAGATCAGATTCTGCTGGATTCCAGGCCACACAGGAATAACTGGAAATGAAAGAGCAGATAAAACGGCAAGAGAAGCTGCTACCTCTTACTATGCCTTCCGCTCAATACCATATACCGATTACAATTCCTTAATCCACCAAAGCAGTTCAAAACAATGACAACAACACTGGAAAGATCAAAATAACAACAAACTTCGTGTAATTAAATAAACACTCTGACCATGGACTACCAGTTGCCGATCCAACAGACACGAAGAAGTGATCCTTGCTCGATTGCGAATCGGGCATACCCATATGACTCATTCTTACCTACTCAGAGGAGAAGACCCCCCCTCAATGCCAAAACTGTCGTTCCGCTCACTGTACATCACTTCATGGTGAACTGTCCAAGATTTAATTCAGAACGTATAAGAGCCTTTCAAACAACCATGAATGCACAAAACAACCTAACACTCAAAACAATTTTAGATAACCGGCCAAATATTACCAACATTTTCTTTTTCCTTAAGCTAATCGGATACTACCAAAACATATAAAAATTAATAGTATAACATTTACGAAAAAGCTACGTAATAATAAAATAAAATCTTGGCTTCCTTCTGAACAACATAATGAAAAATGTCGAAATATGAAACTCTCTAACTTAGACTAGATGCATTATAGCCTAAGCTGCTCTTGCGCCAATAGCTCTCAAACAACAACAACCTCAAGGAAACAAGCTGAAAGTACTAACAAAACCAAATAATGAATACATTTTTACTCTGGAATAGAGGATTCCGCAGCAATTTCAAAGATATCCGTGATCTCATATCAGAGTACAATCCAGTTAGTCTATGTTTTCAGGAAACATATCTTAAACCCCAGAATAAAATAACACTAAAACATTACAATATATACAGAAAAGACCGAATTACAGGCGCCACAGCACATGGTGGAGTAGCAATCCTAGTAATTTCCAGTATATCAACTAAACAGATCCCTTTGCAGACTAATCTAGAGGTTATAGCAGTACAGATTGCAGTAAACTTTCATGTGGCAGTTGCCTCCATCTACCTACCACCAAACGAAGAAATAACTTATACAGAACTAGAAGACCTAGTAGTTCAGTTACCAACTCCTTTATGTATCATGGGAGATATGAATGGCCATCATCCTCTATGGGGAAATGAAATTATAGATAAGAGAGGTCAAATTCTAGAGAAACTCCTTGATAAGCTAAACCTAATACTCTTGAATGATGGGACACCCACATATATACGTCTAACCACAGTAACTAGCACAGCTATAGACCTTTCTATATGCTCTCCATCAATATACCCTCTACTGGTGTGGGCAGTTCATAAGGATTACTTTAAATGAACCTACTACTTGTTAACCAGAAAGAGCCCCAAAGTGGAGATTAGATAAGGCAAACTGGGCAAGATCCAAGCATCTGACAATATTAGAACAGCAACAAATCCAACAGGTATCAATTGACTCTGCAGTGAAATATGTGACTGACAAACTCCTCCAGGTTGCAAAATTAACAATACCAGAAACTTCATCAAAATTTCCCATACATCCAAAGCCGTGGTGGAACGATGCATGTTCCCTAGCAAAACGCAAGAAAATCAAAGCATGGAATATTTTCCGAAGACACCCTACCACAACCAACTTGATAATTTTCAAAAAGGCAAGGGCGAATGTCAGACGCATTACTAAGATTAGTAAGAAAAAATCTTGGATCCGTTTTGCATCTATGATTACTAGGAAAACAGACAGCTGGAAAGTTTGGGACAAAATAAATAAAATGAACAACAAATATCAAAGAATTTCTCCTCCTTTTATAAAATGGAATGGACAAGATAAAACTAAACCTAAAGACATAGCAAATGCTCTTGGTAGAAATTTGAAAAAATATCAGATAGTAACTCCTATAAGGCAGCTTTCCAAAAACATAAAGCCCGCGCAGAAACATATAAATTCAATTTCTCTAGTAAAAAAAAAATGCTATAACCAACCTTTCACCCTCAGAGAACTTAATAAAGTCATTTCACAGATGAAGCAAAGTGCAGCAGGTCCAGATGAAATAGTATACATGATGGTACAAAAATTAGATGAGAAATCATTGATATCGTTGCTCCTCTTATATAACAGAATATACCTGGAAAATTCCTTTCCAAATCAATGGCACCACGCAATAGTCTTAGCCTTCCCAAAACCAGATAAAGATCCCACAAATCCAAATCACTATCACCCAATAGCCTTAACTATCTGCCTTCGAAAAATACTTGAAAAAAATGGCAAATGCCCGACTAATGTGGTTTTTAGAAACCCATAACTTACTAAATACAGCTCGGTGTGGTTTCAGAAAGAACAGGTGCACTCTAGACCTAATGATAAAAGCAGAAAACAACATAAGAAATGCCTTCTTAAGAAAACAGCACTTAGTAATGATATTTTTTGATATTGAAAAGGCGTATGACACAGCATGGCGATATGGAATACTTAGAGACATTTATAACTTTGGAATGAGAGGACATCTACCAATGTATATCCAAAATTTTTTGCAACAATGAACTTTCCAAGTTAAGATATTAACCACACTATCGGAAGTCTTTGTGCAGCAAGAGGGAGTACCACAAGGATCGGTACTCAGTGCTACCCTGTTCGCCATAAAAATCAACTCAATAGCTAAACAAGTACTGAATACCATAGATGCAGCGCTTTATGTTGATGATTTTAGCATTTCTTGTCAATCACAAAACATGTGAACAATAGTGTCAATTACAAACAGCAATTAATAAAATAACTGCATGGACTCAAAAGAATGGCTTTAAAATCTCTAATCAAAAGACAGTAGGAATACACTTTTGTTGGAAAAGAAACTTGCACACAGACCAAGAATTAAAGCTAGAAGAAGAAGTAATCCCAATAACATTGAGCACAAATTTTCTCGGATTAACCCTAGATAAGAAACTGACCTTTTTAGATCACATAAAGCATATTAGGATAAACTGTCTAAAGAAATTAAATATTCTGAGAGTCATATCTGCAACAAATTGGGGACAGACAGGTACACCTTATTACATCTATATAGAAGCTTGATAAGATCCAAACTCGATTATGGGTCACCTGTTTACAGCTCTGCAAAACCAAGTGCATTAAGATGGTTAGACCCTGTACACCATAGTGCACTCCGCATAGCCTTGGGAGCATTCCGTACTTCTCCAGTTCAGCCTCTATGCTGAGGCTTATGAACCACCACTTCACCTTAGAAGACAAGGACTCCTATCTTATGCAGCTAAAATAAAGTATTTTCCAAACCATCTTGTGTTCCAAACATTATATACTCTAATATGGAAAAATATGTACAGAATACACCCAACAGTTAACAAACCAGCAAACATACACATCAAGGAGCTACTTCCAATTTGGTCCCTTGATTTCAACAAACTAGTATCATACGAAGCGCACCGAAACCCCTGGGTTAATAACATCACCAATCTGTGATACCTACTTTCAATCTTGGGGAAGACATTCTCTTCCAGGAAGCAGCTTTCAACAACTACATGCTGCATATCTAGAGAAATATCCACAATATGCGCAAATATATACAGATGGATCGAAAATCGATACAAAAGTAGGCGTGGCAGCAGTTTTCTCCAATACTACAATAATTCAAGTTCTCCCAACAGAATGTAGCATCTTCACAGCTGAACTACAAGCAGTGAAGTTAGCAATAGACCAAATATGGAAGCAAAAGCTACCCCATAGTCTGATCTTCACAGATTCCCTCAGTATAATGCAAGCAATACAATGTGACACAAAGAATTTCCATCCAACTCTAAGACAAATCCAAGTCACCCTAAACAAAATCCTTAAAAGAAAACAAGACGTTACATTTTGTTGGATTCCTGGACATATGGGAATAAAGGAAATGAACAAGCAGACCATGCAGCAAAAATGGCAACAGGCACCCTTTCTTCAACCACCAAAGTACCATTTACAGACTATATACACAAGCAAAGAATATGGAGTGAGCAAACACATAATCAACTTTTTAAAATTAAACCAGTTTTAAAGCAGTGGAAATCCAGGGAAATAGATGTCCAAAAAGAAGAATTAACCTTTCCTGGTTGCGGATAGGGCACGCATACCTAACCCATTCCTATCTAGGCCCCTGGTGCCAAGCGATTCTTGAGGCCAAGCGATTTTCTGTGCTAAATAGTACTGAGATTCCTAAAGCGATTTTCTAAAGCAACTGAGTTTTTCCTTGTTTTATTTCGTTCATAAGTCTTTCTGTTGATTAGCTCTACTTTTTAAAAGTATAGAAAGAGAGCCAGAAAAAGGAAAGTACCTTTTTCTTTATTGGATATACTAACTGTACTAACTCCTACGCTTGGCCACAAGCGGCACTGCTCCTGCCTCCCCGTTGGAAAAGCTAATCCCTCAGGGCGAAAAGCTAATCCCTCAGGGCGAAAAGGAGCCGACATGGATAAATAAAATTATCCAGCCTTTAGAGCCTTCAAGCTCAAATACCATAGATTGGTATAAATCTGATGAAGGTAGTGCGCAACATAAGCACTTAAAAATAGATAATTATCAACCTGAGTATCCAACTTTCCTGATTATCCATTCCTTAACTAGTCAACCAGTGAGCAAACTCTCTCCATTTATTATACAGAGATTTCTAGAAAATGCTGCTGGATCACCTAAAATGGTCAAAAGGTTACAGTCAGGGGATTTGCTTGTGGAAACTACACAGTCGAAACATTCAGAATTGTTGTTAAAGATGACAAAATTTGGTGGTATCCCTGTTAAAATATCTCCCCACTCAACCCTAAATAGTTCCAAAGGTGTTATCTCTGAGTGGGATCTATTGAATGTAACAGAAGATCAGTTTGTACAAGACCAAAAGGTCATACAAGCTAAGAGAATTTTGACTCATAGAGAGATGGCAATCTCATTCCAACTCGCAGTCTAATTCTCACATTCAATACTCCAAACTTGCCAAATACTGTAAAAGCTAGTTATCTAAATTGCCATATCCGCCCGTATATACCAAATCCAATACGGTGTTATTAGTGTCAGAAGTTCGGACACTCTCAGGCAACATGTCGAGGAAACATAATATGCCCAAAATGTGGATCCCAGGATCACACTCAAACAGACTGTACTGCTACATCTCCAGTTTGCCCTAACGGAAGGGAAGATCAACCTGCATATTCTAGAAATTGCGAGTTATGGAAAGTTGGAAAAAAAATACAGAAATTTAAAGTTGAAAATAAAGTTACTTATCAGGAAGCAAGACGACAAATACTGAAAGATACTCCTGCACGTACATATGCAGATGTTACAAAGAAATATTGTTCAGTTGCTACACAAACCAATGACTCAGTTCCACCGAACATATAATTTGTTTACAGGAAACATTTTTAACTCCACAAGTGATCCCCTCAATAAAGAAATATATTTTGTACAGGCGTGACAGGAATGCAGTAACTGCAGCCCATGGAGGTGTAGCGGTTTTGGTATCCGTTACTAATCCGTCTAGACAAATTCCCTTAAAAACTAATTTAGAAGTTGTTGCTGTAAGAATAGAAATTGGAATATCTTTATCTCTTGTTTCTATTTATCTTCCACCAAACCAAATGTATATACTGAGAGACTTTGATGAGCTCCTTGCCCAGATACCACCTCCTTTTTGTTTGATGGGTGACTTTAATGGACACCACCCGTTATGGGGAAGTCTCCATATGGATAAAAGAGGGCAGCTAATAGAAATATTGGACAAACAAAATCTAACTCTGCTGAACACCGGTGCACACACTCATGTTCATTTTCCCCCAGGAAATACTTCAGCCATAGATCTGTCTATCTGCTCCCCCACACTGTACCCAAGTATACATTGGGCGGTATTGGATAATCTCCACAATAGTGATCATCTTCCAATTACTTGTAAATTCCAAACCACCCCCACCACCTATCCAGAAACTCGCAGAAGATGGAAATTTACAAAGGCAAACTGGAAAAAATTTTCCTTAAGTACAGTTTTAGATAAAAACTTCATTCTGAACCAGTCAATAGATGAAGCTAATGACCATATTACTAAATGGATACTAGCAGCAGCAGCTGACAAAGCTATTCCTCAGTCGTCGACTCATCCACACAGGTGCAAAAACTACTGGTGGAATGATGAATGTAATAGAGCAAAAAAAGAAAAGAACAAAGCTTGGAATATTTTCTGCAAGCATCCCACTATTATTAACCTTACAAATTACAAGAAACTAAATGCTAAAGCACAACAAATAAGAAGGAAAGCCAAAAAAGATTCTTGGATTCAGTTCGCTTCCACTATCACCAAAAACACCGATACTAGATTAATCTGGAGGAAAATCCAACATCAGAATGGCAAATATCCATTGTCATCCTCTCCAATATTGATCTGTAATGGACAGGAACTGTCTTCCTCCAAAGACATTGCAAACGCTTTTGCTAAAGCGTTTACAATGTCTAGATACAACGGTTGGCAGGGTTGTCAAGGACACTACTGACACTATGCTGTTGCAACAGGATCTGGAAAGGTTGAGCAGATGGGCTGAGAGGTGGCAAATGAAGTTTAACATTGACAAATGTAAAGTACTACACATGGGAAACAGCAACCCCAGAGCAATGTATCAACTCTGTGGTACTACACTGACAGTGGTAGAGAATGAAAGGGACTTGGGGGTGGTTGTGCAGGCAGATATGAAGTTCTCTGAGCAGTGCAGACGGGCTGCAAGAGTAGCTCATGGTGTATTGTCAATGATATACAGGAATTTTTCCAGCAGGAATAAGGAGGTGATTATTCCCTTGTATAAGGCAATGGTCAGGCCACACCTAGAGTACTGTATACAGGTCTGGAGGCCCCATTTCAAGAAGGATGTAGAGCTGCTGGAACGAGTACAGAGAAGGGCAACAAGATTAGTGAATGGAACAAAGGGGTGCTCTTACGAAGAAAGGCTTAAGTTTTGCAAATTACAGTGTCTGGAGACTAGGCACCAGCGAGGTGATCTGATAGAGGTGTATAAAGCCTTGAATGGTTTGAGCATGCTCAATGCTGATGGGATTCTTCCTCTAGCTCAGAATAATCACCTGAGAGGGCATAAATTCAAATTGAGGAAAGACAGATGTAGGATAGACGTGCGGAAATTTGCCTTTAGCCAGCTGGTGGTTGGTTGGTGGAATAGACTTCCATCCCTTGTCGTGGAGGTTGATAGCCTAAATAAGTTTAAGGCTCAGCTGGACAGGTATTTTGAACGAACAGAGGGGTGAAGTGGAAGTGGTTTTTTTTTTTTTTTTTGGCTGATACTGCATAAGCTTGCTTTCTTGCATCAAATGCCTCTACTAATGCTAATGCCTTTGCAAAAACTTCAGCAGCAAATTCATATGATACTTCATTCCAACAAATTAAAGTGGTAGCAGAGAGGTATAAGTTAAATTTCAACACCGGTCTGTCTCTTCCATATAATCAGCCTTTTACTATATCCAAGTTAACGGATGCTCTTAACAGAGCACCCAATAGTGCAGCTGGCCCTGATGGTATATTTTGTAATTATGCTAAAACGCTTGAATGATACTGCTTTACAAATTCTTTTAATATTTTTTAACAGAATTTTTGAGGAACATGTTTATCCTCGCTCTTGGAAACATTCACTTGTATTAGCCATCCCTAAACCAGAAAAAGACCTCTCTAATCCAGGAAATTATCGTCCAATTTCCTTAACTAGTTGTTTGGGGAAAACACTGGAGAAAATGGTTCTCAAGCACCTCACCTGGTTTCTTGAGTCACATAACATCTTACATAAAAATCAGTATGGCTTTCTGCAAAATAGATCTGCATTAGATATGATGACCAAAGCAGAATCAAACATCAGAAACGCTTTTGTCAGAAATGACCATCTCATTATGGTAAGTTTCGATTTAGTAAAGGCCTTTGATACAACATGGCGTTTCGGTATTCTACAGGATCTTTACACCTTTGGTCTACGAGGCAGGCTTCCTTTGTTTATTCAGAGCTTCCTCCAGGGCAGAACCTTTCAGGTTAGTGATCTAAATGCTCTTTCTAGAATTCATATACAGGAGGAGGGGGTCCCTCAAGGATCTATCTTGAGTCCTATGCTATTTTTAATAAGAATAAACAATATCATCCATGATATTCCAAGCACAGTAGAATTATATCACTATGCAGATGACCTCATGATTTCATGCCAAGGAAAATCTATGAATTCTATTGAGAGACAGCTTCAGATCTCAATTAACAAAATTGAGCAGTGGATTTCTCGCAATGGCTACCGCTTATCAGCACAAAAATCTAACTGTATTCATTTCTGTAAAAAACGTAAGATCCACCCTGAGCCTGAACTACATCTTAAAAATTTCACCATACCTCTTTCCAGTAGTATCAGATTTCTTGGCCTAATCCTCGACAATAAATTAAACTTCTCACAACACATCACATATCTGAGAACCATTTGCTTAAAAAAATTAAATATCCTCCGAGTACTATCTTCATTGATGTGGGGGTGCTGACCGATACACTCTGCTTCGACTATATCGGGTATTAATCCGATCTCGCTTGGATTACGGAAAAGTGCACTAACTCGGCTAGACACTATCCACCACAGTGCCCTAAGAACTGCTTTAGGAGCATTCAGAACATCCCGTGTACAGAGTCTATATACAGATGCACATGAACCTCCACTCCATCTTCAGAGGAAAATGTTGATCCTCAACTATGCAGCAAAAATACGGAGTCTTCCTTTTCATACTATCTCCCCATACTTATTTGAGCCCCAATGGACCACATTTTATCAAAACAAACCTAACAAAAGCAAGCCTATTGGAATAAGGTTGCTACAGTTAACACAATGTTGGAATCTAGACATGGGTAATGTCTTTCAGGAACTGAGCAATCACGACCCTCCATGGTCTGATTATACACCGGTCTGTGACTTCTCATTCCAAAAATGGGGGAAAAAGCAAGCAGCAGACTTTACCATCAGGAAACTCCATGCTGCACGTGTAGCAGAAAATTCTCGGTGTCTTCAAATATATACTAATGGCTCGAAAACAAGTACGACAGTGGGCGCAGAGGCAGTTTCTTCTATCTTTTCTACTTCTGTGTCCTTTCCAAAGGAATGCAGCATCTATTCTGCTGAACTGTGGGGGAATAAAATAGCTCTGGATCACGTGATTGATCTGTCCAGGAAGCGAATTATGATCTACTCTGATTCTCTGAGTTCAATAAAATCATTGAAAAATCCATCCAAACCAATCCACCCCATCTTGAAGCAAATTAGATCACAGATTATTGCGTTACAAGCTGTAAACCAATCGGTCAGTTTCTGTTGGATACCAGGTCATGTAGGCATCAAAGGAAATGAATATGCAGATCAAGCCGCTAAACATCCAATCATTGCAAGATCTCCTAACTACCAAGTACCATATACAGACTACAAATCAGTCATAAAAAACGTGTGTGAAGAGCAATGGTTGCAAATCTGGCAGGCTCAGTGCGGCAATAAACTGCTTCATCTTAAACAGGTACCTAAGTTGTGGCCATCAAGCATGCTATCAAATAGGCAAGAGGAGGTGATCCTGGCTAGGACCCCTCGACGTGGACACCTGTACGTGGTGAGGGGACCTCCCAGTGACGCTGCTGGACTTCCAGACTAGCATCACTGGGATCCAACGCCCACAGCCTAGGTTCCGGGCTTACATCAATGGAATCCGGCGTGTTTGCCGTGCGCTGCGACCCGTGGAAATTCGGAAAGGGGGATCCTGGTGGTTGAGGGGCCCAGCTTCAATACACCACTTTGGCCCCTGCTTCGACAAGACGGGTGGTCCTGGAAGGCCCGGCTAGGATCAATCGGCTAGTAGGCTCGCCTGCGAGGGTCAACCGTGTCAATGCCACGCCCCTACCCTCATGGTCCGAGGGACAGGATTCAGGCTGGCGGCGGTGCGGGTATAGTGTCTGGGTAGCCCTGGCGTCCCACTCCCGAGCGCATTTATTGCATGCCGGGTAGTGGGCGTCCCTTTGGGCTCCGTGGTGGGTGGGGAGCCCGGGCACTGAACCATCTAAAAAACTTCATGAATCCTGAGAAACTTACTTCTTCAGGGGCCCCAACCCGGTCCCTATCTGAAAATTTAGACGGAGAATCAGATAGCATTATTGCTAATAAGAGGCAGCGAACTGAATTACCATCAGGTCCTATCCCGCGGTTTTTAATCATGCACTCCACCAATGAAAAACCGATTGGAAAAATGTCACCTTTCTTTATACAGAAAGGATTAGATGGGTTAGTAGGTTCACCCAAATCAGTTAAGAGGCTCCGCTCTGGAGACCTCTTAATTGAAACTAAAAATGACAGGCAATCCGAACGTCTACTCCGAGTAACATCAATCGGAGGAATCCCTATAACGGTGACACCACACAGAACACTCAATTCATCGAGAGGTGTCATTTCAGAGTGGGACCTTCTCGACGTCACCGAGGAGGAAATCTGCTCCGAATTAAAACCACAGGGAGTCATTGCTGTCAAGAGAATCACTGCGGGAAGGGATGGAAAAATTGTTAAAACCAGGAGCGTAATCCTGACTTTTAACACTCCTAAACCTCCTGACGAGATTAAAGCTGGATACATCAACTGTTCAGTGCGTCCATACGTTCCGAACCCTTTACGGTGCTTTAAGTGCCAGAAGTATGGACATTCTCAAATGGCCTGCCGTGGAGTCCTTGCATGCGCTCGATGCGGTGCAAAGGACCACGAAACAACAGCTTGTTCAGCCGCAAAACCCACCTGTATTAACTGTGAGGGCGATCATCCGGCCTACTCACGAGCATGCCAGAGGTGGAAAGAAGAAAAAGAAATTCAACGGCTGAAGGCAGAGCTAAATATATCATACCAGGAGGCAAGGAAATCGGTCAAACCCCTGAATATCAACAGACCTACCTACGCCCAGAAGGTAGCAGGGAGATGTTCCGTCGGAACTCAGACGGACATGACCATTCCTCCAAAGGAGTCTTTCACTCCCATCGCGCGGTATCTCTTAAGTTCGCAAAAACCTACACAGAAGGACCAATCAGCTGCCACTCCTATATCGGTACCTTCTAATGCTCCACAATTAACAAAGGTAATAACGAAAGAAAAGAATAAGAAAGGGGAAGTCCCCCCTAATTCCCAAGAAAAGATGGATGTCGAGCAGAAGGAGGTACCCGAAGAATCAGTCTTGGAACTCTTTGCGGAGGAGGAAATGGACACGGGACAGCGTCCATTCTTCCCCAAAAAAGACAAATCCAAGACCGATAAAAGTAAGCCCTCAGCACCTCGGAAGCCGCCAGATGGACCCACCAAGCCAAAATAATGGCTAAATTCCTACAATGGAATTGTCGTGGATTCCGGCGAAATATTGATGACATCAAGGCCCTCCTGCAAAAGCGCGAGCCAGTTTGCTTTTGCTTGCAGGAGACATATCTAAAGGCAAATGACGATCCCACGATGCATAACACCACAATTTTTCGTAAGGATAGAATTGCGGATGGCTCTGTACATGGGGGAGTGGCTATCCTTGTGGGTAACCAGACCCCAGTGCAGCCCTTACTAATTACAACTAGAATAGAGGCTGTTGCAATTCGCCTTACGGTGGGATTTTTATTAACTGTGTGCTCTATCTATTTGCCACCTGGGACTGACATCTCCCAGGCAGACCTTGATGATCTTCTAACGCAGCTGCCTCCCCCTTTCTTACTTCTCGGGGATTTTAACGGGCATAACACCCTGTGGGGTAGTGCTAACATCAACGGAAGGGGACGAGTCATAGAGCGTATGCTCAATGACAATGACCTTTCCCTTCTAAATACTGGAAAAAACACCTTCTTCCACATGCCTACCCGTACTTTCTCTGCCATTGATCTCTCTATCTGCTCCCCTTCTCTACTCCCTTCACTCACTTGGGAGGTGGAGGAGAATCCATACGGAAGCGATCACTTCCCTGTGATAACCTCGTTACACAGCGGGAGACCATGTCTTCCCTACAGGTTACCACGGTGGAAGATTGATCAGGCTGACTGGACTGCCTTCCAACATCAGGCAAATTTTGATCTTAGCACAGTCAGTCAAGAGCCTATCAATGATGCAGTTAAGTACATCACAGAAAATATTGTCCAAGCAGCTGCGAATGCTGTTCCAAAAACATCTGCCCGGTTTCCACCATTTCCCAAACCTTGGTGGAATTCACAATGCAGAGCGGCAAAAAAGGCTCAAAACAAAGCGTGGGGGATATTCCGCCGATATCCTACCACGAACAACCTTATAGCCTTCAAACGTGCACGAGCCAAAGCACGCCACATCCGTCGTCAGAGTCAAAAGGAATCGTGGATCCGTTTTACGTCATCTATTAACCAGTCTACCAACTCTAAGGTAGTCTGGGATAAAATCCGGAAAATGAAGGGAAAATATACATCCCACCCTTCTGCAATCCTAGATTATAATGGATGCGCTATTGCAGATCCAACTGCAATAGCCAATGCTCTTGGGGAAACATTCTCTAACATCTCTGCAACATCTTCGTATTCCCCAGAGTTCCTGGTCCTTAAACATAAACAGGAAAAGCAAGCACTTAATTTTAAGACCAAGGGCCTCTATCCCTACAACAGGGCATTCACTATAGAGGAACTAAAAAGAGCCCTCACTCTTTCCAAAGCAAGTGCTGTTGGACCAGATGGCATCCATTATGAAATGGTTAAACATCTTTCACCAAAATCTATGGATTGTCTGCTCCTTCTGTATAACAGAATCTTTACTGAGGGGCGGTTTCCGGATTCCTGGCGAAAGGCAATCGTTCTTGCCTTTCCTAAGCCAGGAAAGGATCCAAAAGTCACCACCAATTATCGTCCTATTGCTCTGACCAGCTGTCTGTGCAAAATCCTGGAGAGAATGGTTAATTCTCGTTTAATATGGTATCTTGAAACAAATGACCTTCTCTCCAACATCCAGTGCGGCTTCCGAAGGAACCGGTCCACCTTGGACCATCTTATTAGATTGGAAGCATCCATCCGGGATGCTTTCCTAAAACGTGAACACTTGGTGTCGGTGTACTTTGACATGGAGAAAGCGTATGACACAACTTGGAGATTTGGCATATTAAAAAATCTGCATAGCCTAGGCCTTAGGGGGCAACTCCCCATTTTTATTAAAAACTTTTTGGCCAATCGATCTTTCCAAGTTCGTCTGGGATCCTCACTCTCTCGTCCCTTCAGCCAAGAGGAGGGAGTACCACAAGGATCAGTATTAAGTGTCACGCTTTTTGCCATCAAAGTCAATTCCATCACAGAACAACTTCCTCCAACTGTAAACTGTGCCCTCTATGTTGATGACTTTAGCATATTTTGTCAGTCATGCAACATGAGGGTTATTGAAAGACAACTGCAGAAAGCCATTGATCGTCTTAATTCCTGGGCACTTGCTAATGGCTTCAGGTTCTCGCCGGAGAAGACCGTTTGCGTACACTTTTGTCGCAAGCGTAATCTTCATCCTGAACCTGAATTAAGGCTCGGACAAAATGTTATTCCAGTAGTGTCAGACACAAAATTCTTGGGACTTGTGTTTGATAAAAAGCTGACCTTTCTCGAACATATTCGTCAGCTTCGTACAAAATGCACGAGGGGACTCAATATTCTCCGCTCTCTCTCCTCAACGCGTTGGGGAGCAGATCGATGCACCCTACTGCGGCTTTACCGTGCACTTGTACGACCCAAATTAGACTACGGGTCCCAGGTATACTCCTCAGCTAGAGATAGTGTCCTCCGATGGCTGGACCCTGTCCACCATCAGGCTATCCGTATCGCTACTGGAGCTTTTCGAACATCTCCTGTCCAGAGCTTATACGTCGAAGCAAGCGAACCATCGTTATCCCTTCGACGTAAGCAGTTGTCTTTAAACTATGCTTTAAAGCTGAAATCCCTGCCAGACCATCCTACGTGGGCATCCGTTTTTGAGCCACGTTGGGAAAACTTGTACAATACTCGTCAGACTGCCAACCGACCTTTTGGTATTCGTGTCCAAGAGCTAATCAGAGAGTTTAACATCATGGTAGACAAGGTGGCACAAACACCAAAAGAAACTCTTCCACCCTGGCATGCTCATCCCCCACCGTGCGACTTTTCCCTTAAGAAATGGGTAAAGTCTGAGACCTCATCATCTGTCTACCAGCAGCTCTACTCTGCACACCAAGCTGAGCACTCAGACTTCCTGCCCGTTTACACAGACGGCTCGAAGTCTGAATCGTGCGTAGGATCTGCTGCTGTCTTTCCGGACACTATAATATCTCAGCAGATTCCTCCCGAATCCAGCATATACACTGCAGAGCTGTATGCTATAGAGCTAGCCTTGGATCACATTCGAACTTGTCAATTCCAAAGGTCAATAATATATTCCGATTCTTTGAGTGTATTACAGGCTTTATTATCTCTGAGACACAATTCTCATCCAGTTCTTTGTCGGATTCAGCAGAAGAGACATTCTCTTTATGAATTCAAGTTTGATATCCGCTTCTGCTGGATTCCTAGCCACATTGGGATAAAGGGAAATGATTTGGCTGACGCTGCAGCCAAATCAGCAACACCCACTCATAATCGTTGCCTGTTAGTCCCCTATACAGACTACAGGCAAATAATACGCAAAAAGATATATTCCCAATGGCAAGAACTATGGCACAGACAGAGAACAAATAAATTATATCAAATAAAGCCTGTAATAGAAACATGGCAGTCTAGTCTGCGCAGGAATCGGAGCGAGGAAGTTGTTCTTGCCCGACTCCGCATAGGACACAGTCATCTGACACATTCGTTTCTGCTGAGGGCGGATGACCCTCCTATGTGCGAGTCTTGCGACACCATTTTATCAATAAAGCATATTTTAATAGATTGCGTTAATTTTACCCATGTTCGCAATATATATTTTACCGCTTTTACTCATCCGACTGAGCCTTATACACTCAGTCAGATTTTATCAGACAACGACCACGTGTCGGCAGTTTTTAAGTTTATACAAGCTATTAACATATACACACACATATATAAATAACAATTTGACGAGGTAACCTTTTTAAAGGTTACCAGAATTTCTTTGTTGATATTTTAATCGTTTCCTGGCGCAATATAACCGTAGTTGTTTTTGCGCCATTAAAACCGAAATCAAATCAAATCAAAATCAAACCTGGCTAGGACGCGTATTGGGCATACGTATCTATCCCATATCTATCTACTCAAGGGGGAAGATCCGCCTATTTGTACATTTTGTCAGACTACACTTACGGTGAGGCATATTCTAATAAATTGCAATCATTATAATAATTATCGAAACAAAATTTTCAAATCGCTTTCACATCTGCAAGAACCTTTGACATTACCCCATCTGATTGGAGACAATGCAAATCTAGCTGAGTTCTTTTATTTCTTAAAGCAGACGGGATTATTTTACAGATTTTAACTGGTAATTGCACTACCGAATATAATCGGGCACAATATGGCCTTAGCAGCCCTTGTGCCATTAAACAACATATCAACCAACCATTCCTATCTACTTAAATCCGAAGAACCGCCTCAATGCAGTCAGTGCCGTGTACAACAAACAGTAAAACATTTACTACTAGATTGTCCAGCCTTTCTAAATGAAAGAAAAAAAGCTTTTAGGTCAGTAACTAAAAATCAAGATGCTCTAGTTTTGGAAAACATTCTAAGTGAAGAAAATAATATAAGAGAAGTTTTTCACTACCTAAAATCAATAGGCTTATATAATCAGATTTAAAACACAAAAATCACAAGTCAATGAATCCATTTGAACTCCATCTCTTCATAAAGTCAGGTATTACTTAGATCTAAAATTTGAAAGAAACCAGACTAGGAAGGAAAGCAAAACCAAAACCAAGGTGCATTATGGCCACAGAAGCTGATGCACCAACAACTAATAAACAACAACAACCGAAATCACTGGTGGAATACAGATTGCTTCAGTGCCAAACAGGAAAATAATCGAGCTTGGAATAATTTCCATAAGAATCCCACCACTAGTAACCTCCTTGCTTATAAAAGGCTTAAAGCAAAAGCAAAGCAAATTAGATGGAAAGCGATACAAGGCTCGTGGATTGCTTTTGCCTCAACAATCACAAAAGACACCAACACATGCCTCATCTGGAAAAGAATACAGGCACTAAATGGGAAATTTGCTCGTCTGCCCTCTCCAATACCTCACTGGAAAGAGAAAGACCTATCTACAGCTGAAGAAGTTGCTAATGCACTTGCAGAATCGTTTGCTACAATCTCTGCTTCTGCCTCCTATGCATCCACCTTTCAGAACATTAAAGCTGGTGCAGAACAATATAAAATCAACTTTTTCATGCGCCACTCATTTCCATACAACCAACCATTTACATTGATAGAAGTTCAAGAATCATTAAACAAATCTTCAAATAGCACCGCAGGCCCAGATGGAGTTCATTACGTTATGCTGAAGCATTTACTTGAAGAGGATTGAGTATCATGTTAACCTTTTATAATCGGATATTCTCCAAAAATACCTATCCTTCTTCCTGGCATCATTCTTTCATTATTGCCTTACCAAAACCAGGAAAAGATCATTCCTGTGTTGAAAATTATAGGCCAATATCTCTTTCGAGCTGCATGGGTAAAATTTTCGAAAGGATGGTTCATACTAGGCTCACTTACATCCTGGAGTCACAGAATCTCCTTCCAGATCATCAGTATGGCTTTTGGAAGAATAGATCAACAGCTGGACATGCCCCCTTAACGTGGGCACCTGTACGTGGTGAGGGGACCTCCCAGTGATGCTGCTGGGTTTCCAGATAGCATCACTGGGATCTAACGCCCATACCTTGGTTCCAGGGTTACATCTTTGGAATCCGGCGTGTGCAGCCGTGCGCCGCGACCCGTGGAAGCGGAAAGGGGGATCCTGGTGGTTGAGGGGCCCAGCCTTAATACACCACTTTGGCCCCTGCTTCGACAAGACGGGCGGTCCCGGACCGGCTCGACTGGGATCAATCGGCGGGTGGTTTTATACTGCTAGGGTCAACTGCGTTCCAATAAGTCTCCCTCCCTATGGTCCTGGGACGGGATAAAGATTTATTGGTAACGTGGGTATGGTGTTCTAAGCGAACTCGGCGTCCCATTCGTGTATGCAGTACCTGCTAGTTCACGAGTGGGCGCCCCCTCGTAGGGTTCCGTGGTGGGTGAGGTACTTAGGCATCAGACACTTTCTCTTTACACATATGAGTAATTTAAATCCCCTTTCTTCTGGGGCCCCAACAAGGCCCCTACCTAATCGAGAAGATGAAAAAGAAAACACCTCTGCAAAAAGAGCCAGAACTGAGGATACACCAACACCATCAGTGACACCGCTCTTCCTCATTCTCCATTCCATCGGAGAACAGTCAATTGGAAAGATGTCACCCTTCTTTATCCAGAAAGGATTAGAAGGGTTGGCAGGTTCACCAAAATCCGTTAAACGACTGCATTCTGGCGATCTTTTAGTTGAAGCTTCCAGCACAAAACAAGCTGAAAAATTCTTGAACTCTACATCCATAGGGGGAATACCTATCACCGTAACCCCCCACAAAGGCCCCGGGTGCCAAGCGTTCCGTGGCCAAGCGATTTCAGTGCGTTCGTTAAAGCGATCCTCCTAAAGAGCTTTTGCCAGATATAGATTATTTTTCGTTCTAAATACCGTTTTCCTCATTTTCTATTAGAGTAGCTCTTTCGCACTACAAGTAGTAGGCAAAGGCCCAGAAAGGAAAGTCACCTTTCTGTTTCTTTTTCTTATTTCACTAACACAACTAACAGCCGCTTGGTCACCTCGTGGCACTGCTCCTGCCTCCCCGTGGCGGGGCCGGAAACCTGGAAGGAAAAGTTATCCTTCCGGGGCCAAAAGGAGCAATTATGGATACCGAAAATTTTCCACCTCCCAAGACTGTAAATCCTGCTTCTTTGGATTTGCAACAAACTGACTCTGACTATCAAACACGGAAGAGGATGAAAACAGATGTACCTCAAATGGAATATCCATCTTTCCTCATACTGCATTCCCTAACGAATCAGTCTTTGGGTACTTTGTCTCCTTTTTATATACAGAAATGTCTAGAAAGTGTAGCCGGATCACCAAAAATGGTAAGAAGACTGAAGTCTGGCGACCTATTAGTCGAAACCACCAATCGTAAACATTCTGAGTCCCTTCTGAAACTTACATCGTTTGGTGGAGTTCCTACTAAAGTATCTCCTCATGCTACCCTGAATAGCTCCAAAGGAGTAATTTCCGAATGGGATCTGTTGAACGTCAAAGAGGAGGAAATTGTTCAAGAACTCCAAGACCAGAAAGTTACTGAAGCAAGACGAATAATGGTGAAGAAAGATGGACAATTTGTTCCTACTCGTAGCATCATTCTCACATTTTCTACACCAAACCTTCCTTCAGCAGTAAAAGCAGGATACTTAAACTGTCGCATCCGTCCTTATATACCCAATCCTATTCGATGCTACAAGTGTCAGAAGTTTGGACATTCCCAAACTGTCTGCCGAGGAGATTCAGTTTGCTCAAACTGCGGATCAAAAGAACATGTCCATACTGATTGTAATGCTGAATCATTACGGTGTCCAAACTGCAAAGGCAACCATTCAGCCTTTTCCAGATCCTGCGAGCAATGGAAGCTGGAGAAAAAAATCCAAAAATACAAAGTGGAGAACAAGGTCACATACCCTGAAGCCAGAAAGAACCTATTACAAAACATGCCTAAGCGTACATATGCTGAAGCATCCAAAAGACAACAAACAGTTTCAACGCAAACAGATATATCAGTCCCACCAAAAGTGTCAATTTCTGATTGGGCTCGATCATTGCTATCACCTGCTTCACAGCCAACAAAACACCAAACAGTAGATAGGACAAACAATACCCCGATCTCGATACCATCCACTACTAAATTAGATCCAGTTACTGCAGATCAGAAGGAAAATTCAGTTCATGTTAGAAAGAAATTATCTGATAACACAGCTATGGATATTGCAGAAAACAATACTTGTAATGAACCTATCCTAGATCTTCATGCAGAAGACGACATAGACACACGTCCAGTCTTTCCAAAAAAGGACAAAATTAAAATTGACCGTCACAAGCAGAGTAACATTAAAAAACAGACAGATTCAACTTCTAATTCAAAACCAACACAATGAACAACATAATTCAATGGAATTGCAGAGGCTTTCGTAGCAACATAGACGATATATATGAACTAATTGATCGTTATCATCCTGTGAGCATATGCCTACAAGAAACAAATCTAACACCACAAGTGTCCGTGTCAGTTAAATATTACACTGTTTTTCGATAAGACAGGACAAACAGTGCTCATGGTGGAGTGGCCATACTCATAGACTCAAGGGTTCCTTGTAAACAAATTCCTCTTCAAACTGCCTTAGAAGCTGTTGCGGCTCGTGTAATGATTGGCATTTCTTTAACGATCGTCTCAATATATCTTCCTCCCAATCAGCAATGTACGATTCATGAACTAGAAAACCTTGTTTTGAAATTACCGTCACCAGTTTGCCTATTAGGAGACTTTAATGGACATCATACACTATGGGGATCCCCCGTCTCAGACAGACGCGGAGAACTCATTGAGACACTACTAGACAGACAGAATTTAACATTACTGAACACAGGTTTACCCACTTACATTCATTTTCCTACTGGAACACCATCTGCAATAGACCTCTCAATCTGCTCTCCGATCCTCTTCCCAAGTATCGAATGGACAACACTTGACAATCCTCTCAACAGTGATCACTATCCAGTAATATGCAGAATTCAAACCACGAACTCCAAAACAACTGATCCACAAATGAAATGGAAATTTTCTAAAGCAGACTGGACTAAATATAAAAATCATATCTCTTTTGATGATCACATCATTGAGTCTGCCTCTATCAATACTGTCACAAAACATATCACAATGCAGATACTATCAGCTTCAAAGGTTGCCATCCCACAGTCTCAATTAAGAAATCGTAGACATACCAACCACTGGTGGAACGATGACTGTAATAAGGTGAAAAGAGAAAAGAATGCAGCATGGAACTTATTCCGAAAATGCCCTACCACTGCCAACCTTATCAATTATAAGAAACTTAAAGCCAAAGCACGGTACATCAGGCGAAAGGCTAAAAAAGACTCTTGGATAAAATTTGCTTCATCAATCAATAAAGACACTGATGCCAGAATAATATGGAAAAAAATAAGGCAGCTAAATGGTAAATACCCTACATTACCTGCACCTATTTTTAATTGGAATGGGAAGGAGATCTCTAATCCCGAAGATATTGCAAATGCCTTAGGAACAGTGTTCTCTGAATTGTCCGCCTCCATCGCGTATCATCCATCATTCCAAAAAATTAAAGCCGATACTGAAAAATTCAAACTAAATTTCAAAACTACCCGCTGTTTACCCTATAATCAACCGCTCACTCTATCAGAACTGAAAGAATCTATAAATATGTCCCACAACAGTGCCCCTGGCCCTGATGGAATTTACTATGTAATGCTTAAAAACCTAGATCAGCAATCGTTATCCTCTCTACTGAAATTTTACAATCGGATATTTTATGAACACACATTTCCTAGCTCCTGGCAACATTCATATGTAATTGCTATCCCTAAACCAGGAAAAGATCATTCGATCCCTAACAACTACAGACCGATTTCTCTAACCAGCTGCTTAAGTAAAACTTTAGAAAAAATGGTGCACCGTCGATTGACGTGGTACCTTGAGTCTAGAAACATAATCAGCGACAATCAGTTTGGCTTTCGGAAGAAGAGATCATCCTTAGATCTCATGATAAAGGCTGAATCAAATATAAGAAACGCTTATATCAGGAATCAACATCTCGTCATGGTGTGTCTCGATATAGAAAAAGCTTTCGACACCACATGGCGTTATGGAATCCTAAAGGATCTCCATTCTATGGATATGAAAGGGCATTTACCATATTTTATCCAAAACTTCCTTTGCCACAGGACATTCCAAGTTCGATACCGGCAGGCTCTGTCTCACACGTACAGACAAGAAGAAGGTGTCCCTCAAGGCTCTGTCCTCAGTGCCACTCTATTTGCTATACGAATTAACAATATCACAAACAGCATTCCAAACACTGTTGACTCATATATTTATGCTGATGATCTTACCTTGTCCTGCCATTCTCAGACTATAAATTATATTGAGAGGCAATTACAAATATCAATAAATAATATTGAACTATGGATGACACAAAATGGATATCGACTATCAAAACACAAATCTATGGCCACGCACTTCTGCAACAAGCGGAAAATGCATCCAGAACCCGAGTTACACTTGGCCAATCATCCTCTTCCAATCGTTAACAGTATTCATCTCCTAGGGCTAATTTTTGATAAAAATCTAAATTTTCAGGAGCATGTTAAACACCTACGAACCACCTGCCTTAAGAAAATTAACATACTTCGGGTCGTCTCCAGTACATCTTGGGGTGCAGACCGGTACACCCTGCTCCACATGTATAGGTCTCTAATTAGATCTCGCCTAGATTATGGAGCGCCTGTGTATGACTCTGCTAGAGAGAGTACTTTGGCTCGTCTTGCTCCAATCCAACACGCTGCCCTTAGGATTGCCCTGGGTGCATACAGAACATCACCTGTTCAAAGTCTGTATGTTGAGGCTCACGAACCTCCACTCAGTATCAGGAGAAAGATGTTACTGTTAAACTACTCGGCTAAAATTAAAAGCATCCCCACTCATCCTATTTGGCCACTACTGTATGATCCGCAGTGGAGAACACACTATGGAAACAAACCCAGAACAATCCGACCTGCCGGTATCAGATTACAGAACCTATTAGAATGCTGGAATATTTCCTTTCATAATATCATCAGAGATTTAAAAGACCCGGATCCCCCATGGATTACCTTAACTGTTTCATATGATGATTACTTTGAAAAATGGGGAAAAGGTGTTCTAGCAGATGTTAACATCAGACAATTGCATCTTGTCCATGAAGAAAATTATTCCCACTTTTCTAAGATCTACACTGACGGTTCAAAGTCTGGCAATAAAGTGGGTGCAGCTGCTATCTTCCCTAATACAACTGTTTCTATTCCACTTCCAGCTGAATGCAGCAGCTACACTGCTGAACTCTATGCAATTAAACTTGCCCTGGAAAATATTTCCCTCCTGTCAACGAATAAAAGTATAGTGTACACTGATTCCAAGAGTGCTCTCTTAGCTCTCACAGACACCTCTCCTTGCAATCCTTTGGTAAAGCTAATAAGACAAGAACTGATACATCTCCATGAGCAACATTGCACTGTTGTCTTCTCCTGGATCCCAGGTCACAGCGGTATTCCTGGAAATGAGTGCGCTGATGATGCCGCAAAGCATCCCTCCAACGTAGCCTTATCAAATGATCTTGTTCCCTATCCTGATTATAAACATAAAATACAAGAAATATGTATGGAACAATGGACTCTTTTGTGGAAAAAGCAAACACATAATAAACTGTTTCAATTGAAACCCGAACCACAACTATGGACCTCTAGCCTCCGTAAAATCAGAAAGGAAGAAGTACTTCTAGCCAGAACCCGAATTGGCCACACTCACCTTACTCATCTGTTTCTGCTCACAGGAAATGATCCCCCTCAGTGCACGCACTGTTTGCAGCCGTTATCAGTGAAGCACATTCTGATTGAATGTAGCTTGTTTGACACTGCCCGACAGACTACTTTCAGCTCCATCTCAAACCCCTTGTCTCTCAACAGCATCATAGGTAATGACGCAAAACTCTCAGAATTTTTCACCTACTTGAAAAAAATTAAAATGTATGACCAACTCTAATTGCTCCCAGAGCAGTTATCACACGTACTCTTAATTGCTTTGATAGGCGCAATATGGCCTATGTAGCCCTTGCGCCAGAAATCCCATAACAACAACAACAACCCCCACAAAACTTTGAATTCTTCACGTGGTGTTATATCAGAGTGGGACCTTCTTCATGTTTCTGAAGAAGAGATCTGCTCTGAATTGAAAGACCAAGGAGTGACAGTTGTGAAAAGAATATCGATACGAAAGGATGGGAATCTCGTCCCTACCCGAGTTCTTATCCTCACGTTCAATACCCCAAGGCCTCCAAGTTCCATCAAGGCAGGCTATCTAAACTGCCCAGTGAGGATTTACATCCCAAACCCACTGAGGTGTTTTAGATGCCAAAAATACGGCCACTCACAAACATCTTGTCGTGGTAACCCTGCCTGTGCTCGATGTGGTGTTAAAGACCACGAGAGCAAGGAATGTTCAGCTTCAAAACCGATCTGTATTAATTGCCAAGGAGAGCACCCCGCCTATTCTCGAGCATGCCAGCGGTGGAAGGATGAAAAAGAAATCCAAAAACTGAAAACAGAGCTGAATATCTCCTACCCAGAGGCCAGAAAACGTATCGAACCAATAAATAGCGGGAAACCTTCCTATGCTCAGAAGGTTTCTGCCAAGTGCACTATCGGTACTCAAACTGAGATGACTATACCACCGAAAGAGTCATTCACTCCGATTGCACGCTATTTATTAAATTCACAAAAGCCCACCAAAAAAACACAATCAGTTGCCACTCCTATATCCGTACCTCCTAGTGCTCCACCACTACCAAAACCAAGTGGTAAAAAAGAGCAAAAACGTTCTGAAGAGTCACCCGTAATACCAGAAACAATGGATGTAGAGAACAAGGAGGTAGAGGATGAATCAGTCTTGGAACTCTTTGCGGAGGAAGAAATGGACACGGGACATCGTCCATTCTTCCTCAAAAAAGACAAAGCCAAGACTGATAAAAGTAAGCCCTCAGCACCTCGGAAGCCGCCTGATGGACCCACCAAGCCAAAATAATGGCTAAATTCCTACAATGGAATTGTCGTGGATTCCGGCGAAATACTGATGACATCAAGGCCCTCCTGCAAAAGCACGAGCCAGTTTGCTTTTGCTTGCAGGAGACTTATCTAAAGGCAAATGATGATCCCACCCTGCATAACATCACAATCTTTCGTAAGGATAGAATTGCGGATGGTCCTGCTCATGGAGGAGTGGCTATCCTTGTGGGTAATCAGACCCCAGTTCAGCCCTTGCTAATTACAACCAGCATAGAGGCTGTTGCAATTCGCCTTACAGTGGGATTTTTAATAACGGTCTGCTCTATTTATTTGCCACCTGGGACTGATATCTCCCAGGAAGACCTTGATGATCTTGTAACGCAGTTGCCTCCCCCTTTCTTACTTCTCGGGGATTTTAACGGACATAACACCCTGTGGGGTAGTGCTAACATCAACGGAAGGGGACGGGTCATAGAGCGTATGCTCAATGACAATGACCTTTCCCTTCTAAATTCTGGAACAAACACCTTCTTCCATATGCCTACCCGTACTTTTTCTGCCATTGATCTCTCTATCTGCTCCCCTTCTCTACTCCCTTCACTCACCTGGGAAGTGGAGGAGAATCCATACGGAAGTGATCACTTCCCTGTGATAACCTTGTTACACAGTGGGAGACCGTGTCTTCCTTTTAGGTTACAACGGTGGAAGTTTGATCAGGCTGACTGGAATGCCTTCCAACATCAGGCAAATTTTGAACTCAGTACAGTCAGTCAGGAGCCTATCAATGACGCAGTAACGTACATCACAGAAATCATTGTCCACGCAGCTGCTAATGCTGTCCCAAAAACATCAGCCCGGTTTCCACCATTTCCCAAACCTTGGTGGAATTCACAATGCACAACAGCAAAAAAGGCTCAAAACAAAGCGTGGGGGATATTTCGCCGATATCCTACCACGAAAAACCTTATAGCCTTTAAACGTGCACGAGCCAAAGCACACTACATCCGTCGTCAGAGTCAAAAGGAATCGTGGATCCGTTTTACATCATCTATTAACGAGTCTACCAACTCTAAGGTAGTCTGGGATAAAATCCGGAAAATGAAGGGAAAATATACATCCCACCCTTCTTCAATCTTAGATTATAATGGATGCGCTGTTGCAGATCCAACTGCAATAGCCAATGCTCTTGGGGAAACATTCTCTAACATCTCCGCAACATCCTCGTACTCCCCAGAGTTCCTGGTCCTGAAACATAAACTGGGAAGAGAAGCACTTAATTTTAAGTCCAAGGGCCTCTACCCCTACAACGGGGATTTTACTATTCAGGAACTGAAAAGAGCCCTCGCTCTTTCCAAAGCAAGTGCTGTTGGACCAGATGGCATCCATTATGACATGGTTAAACATCCTTCACCAAAATCTATGGATTGTCTGCTCCTTCTGTATAACAGAATCTTTACTGAAGGGCAGTTTCCGGATTCCTGGCGAAAGGCAATCGTTCTTGCCTTCCCTAAGCCAGGAAAGGATCCAAAAGTCACCACCAACTATCGTCCTATTGCTCTGACTAGCTGTCTGTGCAAAATCCTGGAGAGAATGGTTAATTCTCGTTAAATATGGTACTTAGAATCAAATGACCTTCTCTCCAACATACAGTGCGGCTTCCGAAGGAACCGGTCCACTTTGGACCATCTTATTAGATTGGAAGCATCCATCCGGGATGCTTTCCTAAAACGTGAACACTTGGTGTCGGTGTTCTTTGACATGGAGAA
This sequence comes from Mastigoproctus giganteus, assembly GCF_048544385.1. Classification (NCBI taxonomy): domain Eukaryota; kingdom Metazoa; phylum Arthropoda; class Arachnida; order Uropygi; family Thelyphonidae; genus Mastigoproctus; species Mastigoproctus giganteus. Next base: position 64,280,579 of record NC_143579.1, on the reverse strand, counting down.
AGCGTATGACACAACTTGGAGATTTGGCATCTTAAAAGATCTGCATAGCCTTGGCCTTAGGGGGCATCTCCCCTTTTTTATTCAAAACTTTTTAGCCAATCGATCTTTCCAAGTTCGTGTGGGATCCTCACTCTCTCGTTCCTTCAGCCAAGAGGAGGGAGTACCACAAGGATCAGTATTAAGTGTCACGCTTTTTGCCATCAAAGTGAACTCCATCACAGAACAACTTCCTCCAACTGTAAACTGTGCCCTCTATGTTGATGACTTTAGCATATTTTGTCAGTCATGCAACATGAGGGTTATTGAAAGACAACTGCAGAAAGCTATTGATCGCCTCAACTCCTGGGCTCTTGCTAATGGCTTCAGGTTCTCGCCGGAGAAGACCGTTTGCATACACTTTTGTCGTAAGCGTAATCTTCATCCTGAACCTGAATTAAAGCTCGGACAAAATGTAATTCCAATAGCAGCGGACACAAAATTCTTGGGACTCGTATTCGATAAAAAGCTGACCTTTCTGGATCACATCCGTCAACTCCGCACAAAGTGCACAAGAGGGCTAAATATTCTGCGCTCTCTTTCCTCAACATCTTGGGGTGCGGATCGATGCACCCTACTACCCATCTATCGTGCACTTGTACGATCCAGACTGGATTACGGGTCCCTGGTATACAATTCGGCCAGAGACAGTGTACTTCGTTGGCTCGATCCTGTCCATCATCTGGCTCTCCGTACCGCTATTGGAGCATATCGCACATCTCCTGTCCAGAGCTTATACGTCGAAGCAAACGAACCGCCATTATTGCTTCGACATAAGCAGTTGTCTCTAAACTACGCTCTAAAACTGAAATCCCTGCCAGACCACCCTACGTGGCTAACCGTTTTTGAGCCACGATGGAAAAATTTGTACAACACCCGTAAGACTGCCAATCGTCCTTTTGGTATTCGTGTCCAAGAGCTACTCAAAGAACTTAATATAAAGGTAGACAGGGTTGCCCAAACACCAAAGCAACCCCTTCCACCCTGGCATGCTCATGTCCCGGCATGTGACTTGTCCCTTAGAAATTGGGGAAAGTCGGACACTCCATCGTCTGTCTACCTGCAGCTTTTTTCAGCACACCGAGCTGAACATTCTGACTTCGCGCCAGTCTACACAGACGGCTCGAAGGCGGAATCATATGTGGGATCTGCTGCTGTCTTTAGAGACAGCACTACATCGGAGCAGATTCCCTCTGAATGCAGCATATTTACTGCAGAGCTGCACGCTATAAAGTTAGCCTTGGATCACATTAGTGAATGCCAATACCATCGGTTCATTTTATATTCCGACTCTCTCAGTGAGTTACAGGCTTTAATATCTGTGAGATATAATGATCATCCAGTTCTGTCTAGCATTCAGCAGAAGATTCGCGTTCTCCATGAACGTGAATATGAAATCCGCGTCTGCTGGATTCCCAGCCACATTGGGATTAGGGGAAATGATTTGGCTGACGCCGCAGCGAAATCAGCAATTCCCAATAATAACCACTGCCTGTTAGTCCCCTATACAGACTACAGGCAAATAATACACCAAAAGATACATTCCCAATGGCAGGATTCGTGGAATAGACAGACTGCGAATAAATTATATCATATAAAACCTGTAATTGAACCGTGGCAGTCTAGTCTGCGCGGGAATCGTAAGGAGGAAGTTGTTCTTGCCCGGACCCGCATAGGACACAGTCATTTAACTCATTCGTTTTTGCTGAGGGCTGATGACCCTCCTATGTGTGTGTCCTGTGGCACAATCTTAACAATCAGACACATTTATTTGACTGTACCAGTTTTAGAAATGCTCGTTTTACCGCTTTTAACCATCTGACTGAGCCGTATACACTCAGTCAGATTTTATCCGACAATGACCATGTGTCTGCTATTTTTAATTTCCTAAAATCAGTAAACCTTTTTAATTATATTTAAAAATCTTATTATTTTAAGATTTTCCATTGTTACTTATTTACTGATATTTGTCTGTTACAGTTTATACTTGTTTTTATAACCTGACGTAGTGACCTAATTCAGTAGGTCACTGAAACTTTTTTACTTTTTATGACAAGGTTTTGGCGCATTATAGCCATAGTTGCTGATGCGCCAATAAAACTCAACCAACCAACCAGCTGGACATGCTAATCATATTCACAATGCCTTTGTCATGAAACAACATCTAGTTATGGTAACCTAGATCTTGGAAAGGCATTTGACACTACATGGCGTCATGGGATTATTATGGACCTTTACCATTTGGGGCTTAGGGGCCATTTGCCGAAAATAATTCAAAATTTTCTGCAATTGCATTCTTTTCAGGTCTGTTATAAAAATGTACTCTCTACATCTCACATTTGGGAAGAAGGAGTTCCACAGGGATCGATACTTAGTCCAACACTATTTTCAATCCGAGTTAGCAGCATAACACGAGATATCCCAAAAACCGTTGCAACTTACATGTACGCAGATGACCTTACCATTTCCTGTCAGTCTCAAAGTATGAACACCATCGAATGGCAGCTCCAACTTACCATTACCAAAATATAATCCTGGACTTCACGGAATGGCTACAGACTATCAGAAAAGAAATGCACTCTCACTCACTTTTGCAAGAAACAAGCTCTCCATTCCAGTCCAGGCCCAAATTTTCGCAATGTTTATTATTTAAATAAATGAAAATAGGCATAATATTTTAAGAGTTTAAGATTCTATATCTATATAATATCAGTGTAAATACACCACAGACAACTCTCAAAGAAAAACTACGGTAGTAGTGTGGAAGGCATCATTTCATCTGTATCTCATATTGTGCTCATCATTCGAAACGCTTTGCCCATGTATTGCACTACCTTGAATAAGTAATGCTTCACTCATAGAGAAGACTATTGTTGCTTATTCTTGGTGGGCACTCCACCCAGACGGGAGTGTTTCAAAGCTAGTTGGCTTTTCATTGGTGGGTACCCTGATATTGCAAGTGAAGTGTTTCTTATTCAAGGTAGTGCAATACATGGGCAGCTTGTTGTGAAGAACAAGTAGATATCGTGTATCTACACTGATATTATATAGTAATGGTTAGGTTAGATAACTATTTAGTAGTTAGCTGCGAGCAGATCTGATGCATTTGCACTTACAAGTTAGCATGTTAACTCGCTATGCAACTTGAGGCTTTTGCCCTAAAATGTGATGTAATAGTAATGGTTATTATGTACTTGTACATAGTAAAAAATGGATGAAGGAACAGAAAAATGGGAAAATTATTTTATTAGACATTTTTTATTATAAAAGAAGATCATTCTCACAAAAAATATTCAAGTGCTTGGTCAATTTTCTCAAGGGAAAAAAGCTTTAATTCTTTAATTTTCAAATCCTCGTAACTGCGGGGACTCGGATACCGGGGATCCCCTGTATAAAGATACTCCCAACTGGGGTGCGATGGAAGACTCCGGATCTTAGCAGCGTAGTGGAGCAGTAATGATTTCCTACGAAGATGTAATGGAGGATCATGTCCTTCGATATAAATACTCTTGATTGGAGAAGTCCTAAAAGCCCCCAATGCAGTCTTGAAAGCACTGTGCTGGATAACATTTAAACATTGTAAAGTAGTGCTCCTGGCAGAGTCATAGACCGGACAACAATAATCTAGCCATGAATGGATTAAAGTTCTATAAAGATGCAGTAAAGTATACTGATCAGTGTCACATGACATAGCCAAGACTGATCACAGTATATTCAGATGCTTTAGACACGTATTTCTTAAATGAGAGATGTGAAGTTCAGCTTGCTGTCTAATTTCAATCCAAGAAATTTAACGGTACTAACAAGTTGGATTTATAACAAGAAATTTAACGGTACTACAAGGCAGGGTTCACTTGTTTATTCAGCTTTCTCCAGGGCAGAACCTTTCAGGTTAGTCATCTAAATGTTCTTTCTATAATCCATATCCAGGAGGAGGGAGTCCCTCAGGGATCTATTTGGAGTCCTTCTCTATTTTTAATAAGATTAAACAATATCATACATGATATTCAAAGCACAGTAGAATTATATCACTATACAGATGACCTCATGATCTCTTGCCAAGGGAAAAATATGAATTGTATCAAGAGACAACTTCAGATCTCAATTAACAAAATTGAGCTGTGGATGTCTTGCAATTGCTACTGCTTATCAGCACAAAAATCCAACTGTATTCGTTTTTGTAAAAACGATAGATCCAACCTGAACCTGAATTAAGACTTAAAAATTCCACCATACCTCTTTTGAATAGTATCAGATTTCTTGGCCTAATCCTCGATAATAAATTAAACTTCTTACAACACATCACATACCTGAGAACCACTTGATTGAAAAAATTAAATATCTTCGGAGTACTATTTTCATCAACTGATATACTCTGCTTCGGTTATATCAGGTATTAATCCGATCTCACTTCGATTATGGAACTCCAGTCTGTGACTCTGCCAGGAAAAGTGTGCTAATTCGGCTGGACACTATCCATCACAGTGCTCTAAGAACTGCTTTAGGAGCATTCAGAACATTCCCTGTACAGAGTCTATATATAGAGGCACACGAACCTGCACTCCATCTTCGGAGGAAAATGTTGCTATTCAACTATGCAGCAAAAATACGAAGCCTCCCCTTTCATCCTATCTTGCCATACTTATTTGAGCCCCAATGAACCACCTTTTATCAGAACAAACCTAATGAAAACAAGCCAATTGGGATAAGGCTGCTACAGTTAACACAATGCTAGAATTTAGATATGGGTAATATCTTTCAGGAAACAAGCACACACATGATCATCCATGGTCTGATTATACACCAGTCTGTGATTTCTCATTCCAACAATGGGAGAAAAAGCAAGCAGTAGATCTCACCATCAGGAAGCTCCATGCTGCACATGTAGCTAAAAATTCTATGTTGTTTCAAATATATACCAATGGCTGAAAAACAAGTACGGCAGTGGGTTCTATGAAAGTTTCGTCTATTTTTTCTAGTTCTGTATCCCTTCCAAAGGAAAGCAGCGTCTGTTCTGCCGAACTGTGTGCGATTAAAATAGCTCTGGTTCACATGATTGATCTGTCCATTAAGCAAACTATAATCTACTCTGATTCTCTAAGTGCAGTAACATCATAGAAAAATCCATTCAAGCCAATCCACTCCGTATTGAAGAAAATCAGATACCAAATAATTGCGTTACAAGCTGATAACCAGTTAGTCACTTTCTGTTGGATACCAGGTCATGTAGGCATCAAAGGAAATGAATATGCAGATCGAACTGCTAAACATCCAATCACTGCAAGCTCTCCTAACTACCAAGTGCCATATAATAACTACAAATCAGTCATAAAAAATGTGTGTGTAGTGCAATGGTTGCAAATCTGGCAGGCTCAGGATAGCAATAAGCTGCTTCGATTTAAACATGAATCTAAGTTGTAGCCATCAAGCATGTGCTCAAATAGGCAAGAGGAGATGATCCTGGCTATGATGCGTATTGGTCACATGCATTTAACCCATTATCTACTCGTGGGGGAGGATCTGCCTATTTGTGCATATTGTCAGTCTACACTTACAGTGAAGCATATTCCAATAGATTGCAACAATTATAATAATTATTGAAACACAATTTTCACATCCCTTTCACATCTGCAAGAACTTTAACATTACCTCACTAATTGGAGATGATGAAAATCTAGCTGAGTTCTTTGTTTTCTTGAAGCAGACACAATTTAACAGATTTTAACTGGTAATTGCACTACAGAATAGAATCAGGCACAATATGGCCTTAGTAGCCCTTTTGCTCTTAAACAACGTATCAACCAACCAACCAACACATATGGAAATCAAGAATGGTACCTCTTAGTTCTCTTAAATAAACATAGCACATGGCCGTGCTTAAACAGAAGCTTGTTTTACCATAGTAAAACAAGCTTCTGTTATTATTTTAGTATACATTACATATTACCACGTAACCTGCATCTCTCTTCTCTCATTGGAAGAATAAATATCACTAGGAGGAAAATTATTTTAATGTATACAAAGATTAATACAACATTAATATAACTTTTATTGTATTTTTTCTTGCAGTAGACAACATGCAGAACCAGAATTAAAAAATCCAAGAGCAAGACACCTAATGGAGAAATGGCGTAACGTTTGGCTACTAGCAATGGAACGACAGCGAAGGCTTCGAGACAAATATAAATACTTAATGGAGGTGTGCTTTTTTTAGATGTCATTAATAATTGTTGTTACAAGTTGTTATCATGTCTTTACCATTAATTTTTTAATGTATAAACATAAATAACAATGCCTTCCTGATTTTTTTTTTTTTTTTTTTTTTTTTTTTTTTTTAAGTGAAACTTCTTCAAGTGCGCGCACCCCACTTTTCACTTGGGAAGTAACTTGCATCTGTGGATTGACAAAAATCGCCATGAAATGATTCATCACTCCCAACCATTGTACCACTCCATACCAAGCACGAGCGACACATGACACAATCAGTACCCCCTACAGCGCGCCCATGGTGTAACTCGCACATGTCACATTTACATTGTAAATTGCTATATCTCAGCTTCTAGCAGTCAATTTTAAAAATTTAAAAAAACAAAATATTTCTTTCATCATTCTCTGCCATATTTCATAAGAAATTTCGACGGAAAGAAATTTATAATTCAGCATGCTCAAGTCTAATACTGAGCATTGTAAACTGTATAGAGCACGTATACATGCAATGGGACCACCGAAACGACCTCCATTGAGTAAAAAGAGATCTAAACTTGTAAAACAATTGTAAAATATTAAACTTCTGCAACATTGGTAGTAAAGGTTTCAAAAAATTCTAAAGAAGTGTCACTTAACTTCGACTATGCATGCTTGGCGCACACAATTTTTTAATTTTTTTTGGCTAAAAATATGAAAACACATATCTCAGGTAAATACATTGTGTGGGAGCATGCATGCATACACACACAAATACATACATGCTTGCATATAAACATTAGCATTAACAGGCACATGATGCAAGGAAGCAAGCTTATACAGCATCAACAAAAAAAAACCCCCTTCCCATTTCACTGATCCATTCATTCCAAATGTTTGTCTAGTTCTGCCCTGAATTTCTTTAAGTATCAACTTTCACAACAACAGATGGAAGTTTGTTCCAGCAATCAACTACCTGCTGGCTAAAGGCAAACTTCTGCACACCTGTTCTACAACTATCTTTCCTCAGTTTGAATCTGTGCCCCTAGGTTTGTAATCTGAACAAGAGGAAGAATACCATCAGTATTGAGCATGCTCAAACCATTTAAGGCTTTATACACCTCTATCAGATCACCTCGCTGGTGCCTAGTCTCCAGACACTGTAATTTGCAAAACTTAAGCCTTTCTTCATAAGAGCACCCCTTTGTTCCATTCACTAATCTTGTTGCCCTTCTCTGTACTCGTTCCAGCAGCTCTACATCCTTCTTGAAATGAGGCCTCCAGACCTGTATACAGTACTCTAGGTGTGGCCTGACCATTGCTTTATACAAGGGAATAATCACCTCCTTATCCTGCTAGAAATATTCCTGTATATCATTGACAAGACACCATGAGCTACTCTTGTAGCCCATCTGCACTGCTCAGAGAACTTCATATCTGCCTGCACAGTTACCCCCAGGTCCTTTTCATTCTCTACCACTCTCAGTGTAGTACCACAGAGTTGATACGTTGCTCTGGGGTTGCTGTTTCCCATATGTAGTACTTTACATTTGTCAATGTTAAACTTCATTTGCCACCTCTCAGCCCATCTGCTCAACCGATCCATTGATAAATCAAATAAGAACTCAAATATCCGAATTTCATAACAATAGGCAGACTGTCGCATTTTGTTGGATTCCAAGGCACGCTGGAATACCAGGAAATGAGAGTGCAGATAAAGCAGCAAGAAATCCCACTGATAATAACCACATCCAGATTCGTTACACAGACTATAAATCAATCATATGCCAAATTTGCAATGATAAATGGAGAGAAATTTGGCATAATCAGGTAAACAAGTTACAAAATATAAAACGGAATCCACAGCTATGGAAATCTAGTTTCCGCTCAAACAGACACAAAGAGGTTGTGCTTGCCAGAGCATGTATAGGTCATACCCATCTTACACATCACTATTTATTGCGAGGAAATAATTCACCACTGTGCTTCCACTGTAATTCATCACAAACTTAAAACATATTCTTATAGAATGCACTCACTCTCAGTATGCCAGAACCACATCATTCCGATCCCTATCTAATTTAAACGAACCTCTTCAAATTAGACATATTATTGGGACAATTCCAATTTACCTGAGTTTTTCCACTATCTAAAACAGATTAATATATTTATGCTCGTATAAACCCTTTTATTAATCTGTACAGTGTCTGTCCACAGGAACAGGCACGATATGGCCAAAGGAGCTCTTGCGCCAAAAAACCCCAACAACAACAGCATGTTAAAAGAGCTGGTCAACAATCTGGAGTGGTTATCCAGGAAACAAACTTTACTGCATAAAACCGGACCCAAGGTGTGGCTCTCCAGTTTCTGGAAAAGCAGGTGAGAAGAATTAATTCTGGCTAGGCTAAGGATTGGGCATCCTCGCCTCACTCACATGTATCTCTTAGCAAGTGACAGGGCCCCACAATGCACATCATGTCATGTACAGCTGACTGTTCATCATTTATTAGTGACTGTTCATCATTTATTAGTGACTGTCGTCATCTTTTTAATTTCTACTTAAACACCTTGAAATCAGTTACTAATCTAATGTACAGCCATCCTTATCATTATTGCAGATTCTTGGAGATGATCCTAATAAGAAAGATCTGTTTACCTTCCTAAACCGTATTGGAATATATAATAAAATATAATAATTATTACAATAAAGTTAAAATATCATATTAACCATTAAAAAGACATAATATGGTCCTGGCATCCTATGTCATTAAATTCAACAACAACAACAATAACCATTAGAAAGACACAGTATGGCCCTGGAAGCCTATGTGTTGTTAAATTCCACAACAAGAACAGCAACATGCCTGTCAGCCATTGTCTAATTTTGGCTTACAAAGCTGATTTTCTCTAGAACTCAAATAACAATGTTGGTACAATTGAATCAATTGTTATATGAATAAATGTAGAAGATTACGTCAAAAGAGAATTAATTTTTACAGTTTTTTTTTATTTTTTTTTATTTTTTATTTGATTTTTAAAATATAAACAGTATTTTCATTTTTATGAATATTCAAAGTTTCATGAAGAAACTTGCTCCACAGAGCCCACTGCTAGCAAAACACTCACTGCTCAGGGCACAGACAGGTCAAGAAACCAGAAAGATTTCAATATAAATGTGAAAATTAATTACTAAAATAATTATTATTACAATTTTGTTTTTCAGCTTGAAAGGATAAAGAATTTTGATTTTGATGAATGGCGGAGAAGAGTAAGTGACTTTTCAATACTGTTTATTTTTAAAATATTGATCAGTTTCTTTCTGTATTTATTTTATTGAATCACTATCATAAACCTGCATAGCAGTTGATCCTAATAATTGTGCATTAAAAATTAGCACTTTAATAAAATACATATATAAAATTGAACCACAGTATAATCAATAATGAAATAGTTAGTAGTAAAATAAGAGCAATTGAACATATTTTGTAGCACTTGCTTTAAAATATCACCTGTTTTTATTTAGTACACATTTATTACTCTTGTACTATACTTCATTATTAGGTCATATACCACAATTAAAAATGAATTAAATTGTAATAGTTAAAATCATAACCTAAAATAAGCAGATATGAATATAATATTAACAGTATATAATTTAATAGAAATAATGATTATATAGATAAAAAAAAAATGAAAACTCAAGTGTAAGTAATTAGTGATATGAAAGATAGAATTAGATTTACAGTATGATACATTCCAGGTGTTAAGCATTCTTTAGGCAAGTGACTCTGTTTTTACCCTAAATGAAGCTTTGTCAAAGCTACAGTTCCCAATCATTTAGTGGTCATGTGATACCAGAGCAATTTCAACACGGCATAAATCTTGTGACAAAGAGTTCTTTTTGAATTAGTATTTTCTAGTCAAATCCTTCTTATAAAATTTCCTCAAAGTAAACTGAGGTCCAGAAAGAAAGACACCTGTCCTTTTTTTTATTTTTAACTCTACTAATCCAACTAACACACTAACTTGCAGGGCCAGCGCTAGGCTGGATGTCGCCCGTCTGCAAAGCTGAAATGGGCACCCCCAAACAAATGGCAATTTATTTATTTATTTTTATTTCTGTCATAATCATGTGGAAAGAATTTACAAGAAAGAAATTAAATTACACGTTTGTTCTTGAAAACATTTCATTAATTAAAATTTAAATTTCCTAGTTTTTGATATTAACAAAATTATCTATAATATTCTTAATGTCTAAGTTTTCACATATATCATTTTTAATAACTATTAATGCTAGACTTTCAAGCCTTGTTTGTAACATACTTGTTCTTAAATAAGTCTTAATTAATTTAAGTTTCAAAAATGAACGCTCACCGCTTGCTATACTAACAGGCATAGTTAATAATATTCTTAAAACAACTGCAAAATTCTGAAAAGAAAAATTATTCAACACAATGTATTTAAGAATATCGAGAGGATTTTCGATTTTTGAAGTATCGTTTCGAAAAATAGCTGTATAAGATTGTATCTCATCAAAGAGTTCCATGGCATTTATATCTTTATTGTTACCATCTTTCAAAAGAATTAAGTCGTTGCAGTTTTTTCTTAACTCTTCATTATTAATTTGAAAAAGACTATACAAAAAACTAAAATTATCAACACGAGTTTTAAGTTGTTCAAAACGTTCATTTAACGAAGTCCATGCAGTATCCAAAAGTGTATAAAATATGTTGACTTTAAATTTATCTTCTGGTGTTTGTAGCTATTCATCAGGATGTTCGTATTGAAACTGACGTTTTTTCTTCCGTTGTCTAACTTCTAATACAGATTTAAACTCTGTTTCTCCATCCACGTCTTCAATTAGTTGTTTTGCTATTTCAAGAACTTTTTTATAATTTGTATCTGATTGATATTCTGATATGAATTTTTTAAAATTTCCAATGGATCTTAAGACTAGTGCTATATTTATATTTTTATCCTGAAGAGCTTTACTAACTGGATTTATTCTGTTAAGCAAATCGTGCCAAATTATTAAAGAGCAGATGAATTTATAGTCTTTGATTTTAAGACAAAATTTGTGCTTCATTTTGAATTTCTTTATTGAAGTTGTCATTATTTAAAAACTCAAAAAGCATGTCATAAATTTCTCCTAATTGAGGACCTAGTAGAGGGTGAATTGCTTTAATTTTGCTTTCCCAATGAGTTTCCGATGACTGTTTTAATGTTATATTTGATATAAATTTCAAAAGAATTGTCCAACGCTTTGGAGATGATGAAAAAAAATTATATATTTCTTGTACAGTTGAAAAAAAAAATTAAATGTATCTGCATTTATTTTTGCTGTATCGTTGATCATTAAAATTGAGTGTGCGCGCAGCACATGGAACGTAGAAAGCCTGAGGATTTTTAGTTAAAAGTAAATTTTGAAGCCCATTTTTCTTTCCCTTCATATTTTCTCCATTATCATAACCCTGGCCTCTCATGTCCTCAATAGGAATGTTCCATTTGGTCAGTTGTGCAATTATTGTCTCGAATAAATCGCGGCCTGTAGAATCATCAACACTTACAAAACCTAAAAAGTTTTTTTATTGATTTCAACTACTTCATTCGTATAGGAAACAAAGCGTATAATAACAGTCATCTGTTCTGTTTTGCTAGCATCAGGTGTGCAGTCCAAAATTATCGAATAATATATGGATTCTCGAATTGATAATAAGATTTTATTCCTTATTGCATTACCCAACATTTGTATTATTTCATTTTGACTATCCTTACTCAAATAGTGTACGCTGTTGTTTTTTCGAAGGACTCTTTCAATATTTTCCATAACAGGATCAAATTTAGTAAATAATTCACTAATTTTAAAAAGTTTCCATTATTTTTGTTATATAATTTATCTAATGATCTTCGAAATGCTAAATTTTGACTACCAAGGAATTTTATTATTTCTATTAACCTTATTAAAACATTTATCCCATGTTTCTTCGGCCCCGGGTGCCAAGCGTATTTCGAGGCCAAGCGATATTTTTGCGATATATAGAGAGCTCTTGTAAAGTGATTGAAGTTATTTCCTCTTAAGTTCCTACATTTCTATCAACAGCTTTTCTTTAAAACTAGTTCTATACTTGAAAACCACTAGTTAGAACACAGAAAGGAAACACACCTTTCTTTTTCCTATATTTCTTGTTGTATTAATCAACTAACACTTCAACCGCTTGGCCTCCGAGCGGCACTGCTCCTGCCTCCCCGTGGCGGGGCCGGAAATCTGGGGGAAAAGTTCTCCCCCAGGGCTAAAAGGAGCAACGATGGATAAAAGTGACTATCCACCTCTAGAGCCTTCAAACTCAAGGCTAGATAAACCAAACGATGAAGACCTGAATCAACCAAAAAGGCTCCGAAGGGAAGTGCAGTGCAATGAAATGCCAAATTTTCTGGTCATACACTCTCTCTCCAACCAACCAGTCGGAAAATTATCACCATTCGTCATCCAAAGATTTCTGGAATCGATTGCTGGGACACCAAAAATGGTTAAACGACTGCAATCCGGAGACCTATTAATTGAAACAGCCAACTCCAAACATTCCGAGTGGCTGCTCAAAACAACGACATTCGGTGGCCTGCCAGTAACTATTACTCCACACAACACCCTAAATTCCTCAAAAGGCGTTATAACCGAATGGGACCTACTTACAATATCAGAAGAGGAATTAGTTCAAGAACTGAGTAATCAAAAAGTAACCAACGCCAAACGCATAATGACTAAAAAAGATGGAAATCTCGTCCCAACTAGGTCAATCATTTTAACCTTCAGTACCCCAGATTTGCCATCCTCAGTGAAAGCTGGCTATTTAAACTGCCGAATTCGGGCTTATATTCCTAATCCCATTCGTTGTTTTAAATGCCAAAAATATGGACATTCCCAACAAGCATGCAGAGGAGAAGCTATTTGTCCTATTTGTGGTTCCAAGGAACATACACAAGCAGACTGTTCAGCCTCAAGTCCCATTTGCCCCAACTGCAAAGAAAGTCACCCAGCTTTTTCAAAATCCTGTGAAATGTGGAAAACAGGGAAGAAAATTCAAAAATATAAAATTGAACACAAAGTCACATACCCTGAGGCACGCAGACAGGTTATGTTGACCATGCCCAGTCGTTCATATGCATCTCACACCCGAAGCTTTATTACAACAGCAGTACAAACAGATGTATCAATACCCCCCAGCACATCTATGGCTAATTGGGTTAAAAATACATTATCTAATTCAGGAAAAGACACACATCAAACTAAAACCAGTGAGTCGACCAACACTCCAATCAGCATCCCAACTGATACTCGGACAGCCTCGCATGATAAAGAAAAATTAAAAACTACCAAAGACAACAAGAAACCTGAATCATCCACCAATAGTATGGAATTAGACGTACACTCAGATCTTGAAGAACCCATACTAGAACTCCATGCAAATGACACTATGGATACTGGGCGCCCCAGCTTCCCAAAAAAAGACCGGAAAAAGTGCTCAAACAAAAAACAGTCTGATGAATCATTCTCAACTAAACCTAAATGAACCACAGTATCTTACAATGGAACTGCAGAGGTTTTCGTTGCAACACTGACGATATTAAATACCTAATTAACCGATTTTCTCCAACTGCCTTCTGTCTACAGGAAACTTACCTGACCTCACAAATTTCTCCTTCGATAAAGAACTATTGCCTTTATCGAAGAGATCGTAATACCGCTAATGCTGCCCATGGTGGTGTAGCAATCCTAGTAAACTCTAAGATCCCAACTAGGCATATCACACTCCAAACTGAAATTGAAGCTGTTGCTGTTCGCATAACTCTCCAAAATGCAATAACACTTGTCTCAATCTACCTACCACCAAACCGTATTTACTCATTAAAAGATCTTGAAGACCTCTTTATACAGATACCTCCACCTCTCTGTATATTAGGGGACTTTAATGGGCACCACCCATTATGGGGCTCTCCTAAATTGGATAGACGGGGCCGATTAATTGAAAGCTTTTTAGAGGCACTAAATTTCAGTATACTCAATACTGGTGCACCGACACACGTACAGCTTCCAGCAGGACACACTTCAGCAATAGATCTCTCGATTTGTTCACCAGTACTAGTCCCAACCATAGAGTGGTATGTAATAAATGATCCCATGGGCAGTGACCACTTCCCAATAGTATGCAACTTTCTGAAAGCAAAGACTCCTTCAATTCAACCCTGCAGAAAGTGGAAATTTGTCCGAGCAGACTGGGCAAAATTTCAATCATCAATCGACCTTGATGAAGAAAAAATCCGCCTCCAACATATTGATGAAGTGACAGAATACATCACGTCGCATCTCCTAAATGTGGCTAAGAACACAATACCACTATCCAGTCCTCCGGGCCGAAAGCATCATAATTACTGGTGGAATGACAAATGCACCACAGTAAAGAGAGCAAAAAATAAAGCCTGGAATTTGTTTCGGCAATGTCCGAGCACAGTCAATCTCGTTAATTACAAGAAATTAAGGGCAAAAGCACGCTTCATACAAAAGCAAGCAAAGAAAGAATCCTGGATCCGGTTTGCCTCAAGTTTCCACAGAAATACTGATTCCAAAATAATATGGAAAAAAATTAGACAGCTGTCTGGTAAGTTTCCTACCATACCTTCTCCAATCCTCTCTTGGAATGGGAAAGATCTCTCTAATCCAGCAGATATAGCTAATGCTTTGGGAAATACTTTTGCCGAAATCTCAGCAGCAACAGCCTATCCTACCTCATTCCAAAGAATTAAAAACACTGAAGAAAAGCATGCTATTCATTTTCAAACTGCTCGTATTCTCCCATATAACAAACCTCTGCAATATTCTGAACTTTTACATGTCATTAAGACCGCCCGAAATGGTGCTGCCGGGCCAGATGGGATTTATTATGTCATGCTACAACATCTTGATGACAAAGCTTTGCGCTGCCTCCTGGTCTTTTACAATCGCATATTTTTAGAAAATGTTTTTCCAGCTTCTTGGCATCACTCTACAGTTTTGGCATTCCTGAAACCTGGAAAAGATCCATCCAACCCGAATAGCTATAGACCCATATCTCTCTCAAGCTGCCTCAGCAAAATTCTTGAGAAAATTATCCACAGAAGACTCATCTGGATCATAGAGTCGGAACAGCTAATGAGCCATAGTCAATATGGCTTTCGTCAAAACAGGTCATGCCTAGATGTTATGGTCAAGGCTGAATTTGCCATCCGTAATGCTTTTGTCAAACATGAACATCTAGTAATGGTTTCAATTGACATAGAGAAGGCTTTTGATACCACCTGGCGGTATGGTATACTTAGTGATCTTTACCTTCTAGGACTACGAGGCAACCTTCCTATATTTATTCAGAACTTCTTACATACTAGATCATTTCAAGTTCGATACCAACATGCCCATTCCACAACTTTCATCCAGGAAGAAGGTGTTCCACAGGGATCAGTACTGAGTGCCACTCTTTTTGCTCTGAGAATAGATTCTATCACTAAGCAGCTTCCAAATACAGTTGAGACTTACCTTTATGCAGATGACCTTTCCATCTCCTGTCATTCTCAAAACATGAGGTCTATTGAAAGACAGCTTCAGATATCACTTAATAAAATTCAACAATGGGCGAGCCTGAACGGCTATCGGCTCTCGCAGCAGAAAACAGTTGCCATCCACTTCTGTAGACAACGCAAACTTCATCCAGATCCTGAACTTCAAATTTCTAACATCTTTATCCCGGTTACCAGTAACATCAGATTTCTTGGATTAATCCTTGACAACAAGTTAAATTTCCTAGATCATATTAAAAATGTACGGACTTCATGTCTAAAAAAGTTAAACATACTCAGAGCTTTATCTGCCCAAACGTGGGGTGCAGATCGTACCTCGCTTCTTCGTTTATACAGGGCACTAATCAGATCCCGTCTCGATTATGGTGCTCCAATCTATGATTCTGCCAGAAAGAGTGCATTACGCTGGCTTGATCCAATTCAGCACAGTGCTTTGAGAATTGCAATTGGTGCATTCAGAACGTCGCCAGCACATAGTCTCTACATTGATGCTCACGAGCCCCCACTAACTTTACGCAGGAAAACACTGTTACTCAAATATGCTGTCAAGATACAAAGTTGTGCCTCTCATCCCGTTCAGTCATACCTTTTCAACCCACCGTTAGAAATCCTATACAGAAACAAACCTAGCATAGTAAAGCTAGCTGGTCTTCGCCTTCTTGAATTGGAGCAAGTTTGGAATATTTCCGTCCATTCCGTACAACAAGTAGCCACATGTACTCAGCCACCATGGACTCCTCCTCCTCTTCCAACCTGTGACACTTACCTCTGTCAATGGAGAAAGAATACTTGGCAAGCATCAAATGTCAAACAAATTCATGCAGTTCACACTCAAAGATATACTGATTTCTCCCCAATCTATACAGATGGCTCTAAATCTAATTCAAATGTTGGAGCAGCTGCAGTTTTTCCGAATACAACTCTATCAGTTTCCCTTCCATCAGATTTTAGTATATTTTCTGCTGAATTATATGCAATTAAACTAGCTTTAGAAAATCTCTGCTCTGACAGTTCCTTAAAATCAGTTATTTACACTGATTCACTCAGCTCAATCACGTCGTTATGTAATTCTTCAGATAAAGTTCACCCTGTTCTAGATGAAATCAGAAGCTTATTACTGCAAATTAAAAAACGAAACCAACTGGTCACTTTTTGCTGGATTCCAGCCCATTGCGGTATTTTAGGCAATGAACTGGCCGATAAAGCTGCAAAAAATCCAACTACTATTGATTTAACCAATATCCCTGTTCCTGCATCAGATTATGCGCTAACCATTCATGCTGCTTGCCTATCCCAATGGACAGCACTCTGGCACTCTCAGACTAATAATAAACTCTTTCAGTTTAAACATGATCCGAAAATTTGGCGCTCCAGTATCCGTACATCGAGACAAGAAGAAGTAGTCCTTTCAAGGGCAAGAATAGGACATACACATCTGACCCACCTTCATTTACTGACAGGAGATGATCCACCACAATGTACACATTGTTCTAATAATTTGACTGTAAAACATATTCTTATTGACTGCCCCTATTATAAACAAGCCAGAACTTCATCCTTGATCTCACTGGTTAAACTTCATAAACCAATAACTCTTGAAAATCTCATTGGTGATAAGGCAAATATTTTTGAATTTTTTGACTTTCTCAGGCAAACTGGGCTTTTCAATTATTTCTGATTTCAGATTTTCTTTTTTCTTTTTTTTTCTTTTCTTTTGATTTAGGGAAAACTCATGTCTTAATATAATAAGTGAATAGGCACATTATAGCCTTAGCAGCTTATGTGCCATTAAACCTCCAGAGCAACAACAACCATGTTTCTTCTCCATATCGTACATAACTTGCTCCTGACAGTCGATAGTACTTTTTTTTTTTAAATTTTTATTTAATTCTTTCCATTTTAAGAAGTTTTTCATATGAATTGAACTTGTTTCATGTCCATGTAAAGTTTTAGATAAATTTCCCCAATCATTGTACCCTTCTACGAGACTGCTAGATTCAATAGATGCAAAAAGCTTACAACAAAAGCAGAAAACAGAATTTAAAGATTCAGAATAAATTAGTCATGTTCTCGAAACAGTCTCTCCCTTTTCCATTCTTCTGTTATAATAAACATCACTAAATTTACGACCATTGATATCTCTTGGATATTGTACATTTTTCTTTTGAGTAGGTCCCATTTGAGTTAAAACTACTCATAATTTATCATTAATTTTTGGCCATTTGCCTATTTCTTCTAAATTTTCAGAAATTAACGACTTGTCTCTCCTGTTAGTAGTAGTAGTGGCATGTGATGCAAGAAAGCAAGTGTATGAGCTTATGCAACATCAGCCAAAAAAAATCACACCATTCCCTCCAAATGCCTGTCCAGTTCCTCCTTAAATTTATTCAACCTATCAACTTCCACAACGACAGATGGAAGTTTGTTCCAGCAATTAACCACCTGCTAGCTAAAGGCAAATTTCTGCACATCTATTCTACATCTGTCCTTTCTTAATTTGAATTTATGCCCCCTTAGGTTCGTAATTAGACCAGCGGAATTACTTAACAAGTACAGGTCACTGTTGAAAAAAAGCTGTGAATTAGGGTTGAATTTGAAAGTGTCTGCAATTCTGCCCAGACACGATAGGAGGGAGTATATGACGAGAGCCCTGTCGATCAATTCGACCCTGGAAGGATTGTGCAAGGCTCAAGTGGTAGAATTTTTTTCAGCCTGGTCTGTACTTGTTAACAGGAGAGACTGCTTCTACAAGGATGGGATACACTTAAATAGAAAGGATGCAAGAATGTTTGCTGATGCTATCGAGGCAGTGTTAGGTGGGTCGGAAAACTGCTAGATTGGGGGGGATACAAGGACTAATAGATTAACAGTAGCCACTGGCAGAGGTGAAAGTGATTCTTGCACTGCTTCTATTGGAATGAGCCGCAGCCTGGAAAATAAGATGCAGGATATTTCAGAGACTGCTGGGAATCATTGGGGTACAAATAAACACATAGGTTGTGTTAGGGTAGCTAAGAAAAAGAACAGGTGCATGTATACTTGCGTGTACACCAATGCTAGGAGTTTAGTAAATAAATTTGATGAATTTGAGGTATTTCTCAAAACATCAAAGGCAGATATTGTGGGGATTTCAGAGATGTGGTGTCACACAGATATAAGGAATGCAGAACTGGAATTTGGGGAGTACAATGTCTACAGAAAGGATAGACAAGGTAGGAAGGGAGGAGGGGTTATGCTATTAGTTAAGAAATACATAAAATCCAAGGAAGTGAATCCAGTCGACATTGCTGGACAGTGCAGTGTCGAGTCAGTTTGGTGTGACATAAGCATTGGGAGATCAAAATTGAGAGTAGGAGTGTGTTATAGGCCTAATGATTCTGATGAGTATAATAAGAAACTGTACGGGGAAATAGAGTGGGCCAGCAAATCAGAGAGTCTTATAATGGGGGATTTTAATTTCACAGATATTGACTGGAATTTGGGGGCTGGTCACTCACACACTAGCAAGGCTTTTGTGGATTTATTGGATGATTGTTTTCTACATCAGCATGTTCGGGAGGCAACTAGAGGGAGTAATACTCTTGATTTGATTATCAGTAGTAATTCTTCATGCATTAAGAATCTGCAGGTAAATGAACCACTAGGTGGCAGTGATCACAGTGTGCTGAAGTGGGATTTACTCAAAGAGGTAACTACCATTAGGGGTAAAGGGAAGGGTTATTGCTTTCGTAAAGGCAACTACGATGGACTGATACAGTATTTAAATTCTATACAGTGGGACCAACTGATGATGTTACCAACAGCAAATTCAAAATGGGAAGCATTCAAAGAACTTATCTTGGAAGCTACTAGGCTTTACATACCAACTAAGAAATATTGTTCAAGGTTTAGGCCTAAGTGAATGTCAGATGAACTAATGAGACATAGGGCAGAGAAGGAAAATGCATGGGATACATACAAATTAACACATGACACAGAAGCCTATGATAGATACAAGTTGATCTGTAACCAAGTTACAAAGGAGGTTAGGCAGGCGAAGGCAGATTACGAGAAATCTTTGGCAAGGGATGCAAAGAAAAACAGCAAAGAGTTCTTTACTTATGTAAACTCTAGCAGAAAGGGGATGAATCAGATTGGTCCACTTGATATCGATGGGTCAACCGTTGATGATCCTGCTCAGGTAGCTAACAAACTGAATGAATATTTTGCATGGACATTCACACATGAGGAGTTATTCAGCGAGGGGAATGCCAGAGGTGTATTCAACTCTGGCAGTAAGCTAGAGAATCTTGTAATAACTGAGAGTAAAGTGGAGGAGAAATTGTTGAAGATAAATACAAGAAAGGCAACTGGGGTGGATGTGATCTATCCAGTTATATTAAAGGAGGCAGCAAAGGAAGTAAGCAAACCCTTAGCCATAATTATGAGAGCTTCCTTGGACTCAGGGGAAGTACCCATGGACTGGAGATGTGCAAATGTGACCCCAATTCACAAAGGAGGATCAAAGGGCGACACAAGAAATTATAGACCTGTTAGTTTACCTTCTGTGCCTGGAAAATTAATGGAGGCTCTGGTTAAAGAAGCACTGCAGGATCCTCTAGACAAGACTTCAGTTATAGCTCAGACACAGCATGGTTTTGTTAAGGGGAAGTCTTGCCGGACCAATTTGATTGGATACTATGATGCAGTCACAAAAGAACTGGATGCAGGGAATAACTTTGATATTATATATTTGGATCTTAGAAAGGCTTTTGATACTGTTGCACATGGAAGACTGCTGCACAAATTGGAGCAGTGTGGCATTGGAGGCAAATTTCTGCTATGGATAAGGGGGGTGGTTCAGGGGGAGAATACAGAGAGTGGTAATCAATGGACACTGCTCATCATGGACTAATGAGCAATCGATGATGGAATATCAAGCTTAATGTCCAAGTTTGCAGACGATACAAAGGTTGGCAGGGTTGTCAAGGACACAACTGACACTATGCTACTGCAACAGGATCTGGAAAGGTTGAGCAGATGGGCTGAGAGGTGGCAAATGAAGTTTAACATTGACAAATGTAAAGTACTACATATGGGAAACAGCAACCCCAGAGCAACGTATCAACTCTGTGGTACTACACTGACAGTGGTAGAGAATGAAAGGGACCTGGGGGTGGTTGTGCAGGCAGATATGAAGTTTTCTGAGCAGTGCAGACGGGCTGCAAGAGTAGCTCATGGTGTATTGTCGATGATATATAGGAATTTTTCCAGCAGGGATAAGGAGGTGATTATTCCATTGTATAAGGCAATGGTCAGACCACACCTAGAGTACTGTATACAGGTCTGGAGGCCTCATTTCAAGAAGGATGTAGAGATGCTGGAATGCGTACAGAGAAGGGCAACAAGATTAGTGAATGGAACAAAGGGGTGCTGTTACGAAGAAAGGCTTAAGTTTTGCAAATTACAGTGTCTGGAGACTAGGCACCGGCGAGGTGATCTGATAGAGGTGTATAAAGCCTTGAATGGTTTGAGCATGCTCAATGCTGATGGGATTCTTCCTCTTGCTCATAATAATCACCTGAGAGGGCATAAATTCAAATTGAGAAAAGACGGATGTAGGATAGACGTGAGGAAATTTGCCTTTAGCCAGCGGTTGGTTGGTTGGTGGAATAGACTTCCATCCCTTGTCGTGGAAGTTGATAGCCTAAATAAGTTTAAGGCTCAGCTGGACGAGTATTTCGAACAAACAGAGGGGTGAAGTGGAAGTGGTTATTTTTTATTTATTTATTTATTTTTAATTTTTTTTTTTTTGGCTGATGCTTCATAAGCTTGCTTTCTTCCATCAAATGCCTCTACTAATGCTAATGCCAATCTGAACAAGTGGAAGGATCCCATCAGAATTCAGCATGCTCAACCCATTCAAGGCCTTATACACCTCAGTCAGATCACCGCGCAGGTGCTTAGTCTCCAGCCACTGCAATTTGCAGAACTTAAGCCTCTCTTGGTAAGAGGATCCCTTCATTCTCCTCACCAATCTTATTGCCGTTCTCTGTACACGCTCAAGCAAATCTACATCCTTCCTAAAATGAGGCCTCCAGACTTGTACGCAGTACTCAAGGCGTGGCCTGACCATTGCCTTATACAGAGGGACAATCACCTCCTTTTCCCTGCTAGCAAAATTCCTATATATCATTGACAAAACCCCATGACCTGCCCTGGCAACCTGTCTGCATTGCTCAGAAAACTTCATATCTGACTGCACAATTACTCCCAGGTCTTTTTCATTTTCTGCCACCTTAAGTGTAGTACCACACAGTTGATACGTTTCTCTGGGGTTACTTCTACCCATATGCAGTACTTTGCATTTGTCAAGGTTAAACTTTAGTTGCCACTTCTTAGCCCATCTGCCCAAATTATCTAGATCCTGTTGCAGTAGTACACTGCCATTACTGTCTTTAACAACCCTGCCAACCTTTGTATCATCTGCAAACTTCGACATTAAGCCTGATACACGTTCATCAATATCATTGATAAATATACAAAACAACAGTGGACCTAACACCCGAAGCCTGTGGGACTCCACTAATAACATTAGTCCATGAAGAGTAGCACCCATTGATTACCACCCTCTGTCTTCTCCCACTTAACCATCCTTTTATCCATTTAGCAACTTACCCTTAATACCATTCTGCTCCAATTTGTACAATAGTCTTCCATGTGCAACTGTGTCAAAAGCTTTCCTGAAATCCAAATATATGATATCAAAATTATTTTTTGCATCCAGTTCCTTTGTAACCACATCATAATAACCAATCAAATTTGTCAGACAAGACTTTCCCTTAACAAACCCATGCTGCATCTGAATTATTGCTGCAGTCTTGTCTAGATGATCCTGCAATGCATCTTTAACCAGTGACTCCATTATTTTACCCGGAACAGAAGTTAAACTAACTGGTCTGTAATTACTCGTGTCACCCTTCGATCCCCCTTTGTGAATTGGGGATACATTTGCACATTTCCTCTGAGTCCAAGGATGCTCTCATAATTATGGCTAAGGTTTGCTTAGTTGCTTTGCCACCTCCTTTAATATAACTGGATTGATCCCATCCACCCCAGGTGCTTTTCTTATGTTTAACTTCAACAATTTCTCCTCCACTTTGCTTTCAGTTATTCCAAAATCATTAAGTATCCTGCTACAATTTGATAACCTTCTGCCATTTTCAAACCTTAATAATTCCTCATGTGTGAATGTAGATGCAAAATACTCATTCAGTTTGTTTGCTATCTGAGCAGGATCATCAACAGTCGAACCATTGATGTCAAGTGGACCAATCAGATTCATCCCCTTCCTTTTAGAGTTTATATAAGTAAAGAAATCCTTGCTGTTTTTCTTAGCATCTTTTGCCAAGGATTTCTCGTAATCTGCCTTTGCCTGCCTAACTTCCTTTGTGACCTGATTACAGACTAGCTTATATCTGCCATAGGCTTCTGAGTCGCTTGATAATTTATATGCATTCTATGCATTTTTCTTCTCTGTTACGAGTCTCATTAATTCATTAGATAACCATTTAGGCCTAAACCTTGAACAATATTTCTTAATAGGTATGAAACTTTTAGTAGCATCCACGATTAATTCCTTGAATGCTTTCCACTTAGAATTTACTGTTGGTAACATCGTCAGTTGATCCCACTGTACAGAATTTAAAAACTTTCTGAGACCACTGTACTCACCTTTTCGGAAGCAAAAACCCTTTCCTTTACCCTGATGGTAATTAAATCTTTAAGTAAATCCCACATCAGTACACTGTGATCACTGCCACCTAGTGGCTCCTTTATCTGCAAATTCTTAATACACGAATGATCACTGCTGATAACCAGATCAAGAGTATTACTCTCTCTGGTTGCCTCTCGAACACCAAATACGGAGGATGCAGAAAGGTCAGGGAATGACCACCGCATATCCCGGAGCAATATGGCCTTAGTTGCTAATGCTCCTAAAAACCAAACAACAGCCTCTCAACCCCTCGACGTGGGCACCTGTACGTGGTGAGGGGACCTCCCAGTGACGCTGCTGGACTCCCAGACTAGCATCACTGGGATCCAACGCCCACAGCCCAGGTTCCAGGCTTACATCAATGGAATCCGGCGTGTTTGCCGTGCGCTGCGACCCGTGGAAACTCGGAAAGGGGGATCCTGGTGGTTGAGGGGCCCAGCTTCAATACACCACTTTGGCCCCTGCTTCGACAAGACGGGTGGTCCTGGAAGGCCCGGCTAGGATCAATCGGCTAGTAGGCTCGCCTGCGAGGGTCAACCGTGTCAATGCCACGCCCCTACCCTCATGGTCCGAGGGACAGGATTCAGGCTGGCGGCGGTGCGGGTATAGTGTCTGGGTAGCCCTGGCGTCCCACTCCCGAGCGCATTTATTGCATGCCGGGTAGTGGGCGTCCCTTTGGGCTCCGTGGTGGGTGGGGAGCCCGGGCACTGAACAATTTAAATAACTTCATGAATCCTGATAAACGTATTCCTTCAGGGGCCCCAACCCGGTCCCTATCTGAAAATAATGATGGAGAGGCAGATAGCATTATTGCTACAAAGAGGCAGCGAACCGAACTACCATCAGGGCCTGTCCCAAGGTTCTTAATAATGCATTCCACCAATGAAACACCGATTGGTAAAATGTCGCCCTTTTTTATACAAAAAGGGTTGGATGGGTTAGCAGGTACACCCAAGTCAGTTAAGAGGCTCCGTTCTGGGGACCTCTTGATTGAAACAAAAAATGACGGGCAGTCTGAACATCTACTCCGAGTAACATCAATCGGAGGTATACCCATAACAGTGACACCACACAGAACACTAAATTCATCGAGAGGTGTCATTTCGGAGTGGGACCTTCTCGACGTCACCGAGGAGGAAATCTGCTCCGAATTAAAACCACAGGGAGTTACTGCCGTCAAGAGAATCACTGCGCGGATGGGAAAACTGTTAAAACCAGGAGTGTTATCCTGACTTTTAACTCTCCCAAACCTCCTGATGAGATTAAAGCTGGATACATCAACTGTCCAGTACGTCCATACATTCCGAACCCATTACGGTGTTTTAAATGTCAGAAGTATGGACATTCTCAAATGGCCTGCCGTGGAGTCCTTGCATGCGCCCGGTGCGGTGCAAAGGACCACGAAACAACAGCATGTTCAGCCACTAAACCCACCTGCATTAACTGTGAGGGAGAACATCCAGCCTATTCAAGAGCATGCCAGAGGTGGAAAGAAGAAAAAGAGATTCAACGGCTGAAGGCAGAGCTAAACATATCGTACCAGGAGGCAAGAAAAGCAGTGAAACCTCTTAACATCAAAAAACCTACCTACGCCCAGAAGGTAGCAGGGAGATGTTCGATTGGGACTCAGACGGACATGTCTGTCCCTCCAAAAGAATCATTTACTCCCATTGCACGTTATCTTTTAAGCTCCCAAAAACCTGCACAGAAGGACCAATCAGCTGCCACTCCTATATCGATACCTCCTAATGCTCCACAAGTAACAAAAGCAAAAGAAAAGAATAAGAAAGGGGAAGTAACACCTAGTACCCAGGAAAACATGGATGTCGAGCAGAAGGAGGTACATGATGAGTCAGTTTTGGAACTCTTCGCTGAGGAAGAAATGGACACAGGACAGCGTCCATACTTCCCCAAGAAAGAGAAATCCAAGACTGACAAAATTAAGCCCTCAGCACCTCGGAAGCCGCCTGATGGACCCACCAAGTCCAAATAATGGCTAAATTCCTACAGTGGAATTGTCGTGGATTCCGGCAAAATACTGACGACATCAAGGCACTCCTGCAAAAGCACAAACCAGTTTGCTTTTGCATACAGGAGACTTATTTAAAGGCAAATGATGACCCCACCATGCATAACATTACCATCATTCGTAAGGATAGAATTGTGGATGGTCCTGCCCACGGAGGAGTCGCAATCCTCATCGGCAACCAGATCCCATTTCAGCCTTTGCAGCTTACAACTAGCATTGAAGCTGTAGCAATTCGCCTTACAGTGGGGTTCTTATTAACTGTCTGCTCTGTTTATTTGCCACCTGGGACTGACATCCCCCAGAAAGACCTTGATGATCTTATCTTGCAATTGCCTTCCCCTTGTTTAATTCTTGGGGATTTCAATGGACATAACACTCTGTGGGGTAGTGCTGACATCAATGGAAGGGGACGAGTCATAGAGCATATGCTCACTGACAATGATCTCTCCCTCCTAAATGTGGGAACAAACACCTTCTTCCACATGCCTACCCGAACTTTCTCTGCCATTGATCTTTCTATCTGCACCCCTTCTCTCCTTCCTTCACTTGCTTGGGAGGTAGAGGAGAACCCATATGGAAGCGATCACTTCCCCGTGATAATCACCCTAACTAGTGGTAGACCGTGTCTTCCATTTAGCTTACCGCGGTGGAAGATTGATCAGGCTGACTGGAATGCCTTCCAACATCTGGCAAATCTTGACATCGCTACAGTCAGTCAGGTGCCAATCAATGATGCAGTCGTGTACGTCACAGAAACAATTGTCCAAGCAGCTGCAATTGCAATCCCAAAATCATCTAGCCGGTTCCCACTCTATCCGAAACCTTGGTGGAATTCCGAATGCACAGCAGCAAAAAAAGCACAAAACAAAGCCTGGGGGATATTCCGCCGATATCCCACAACTGAAAATTTAATAACATTTAAACGTGCACGTGCGAAAGCGCGTTATGTACGACGTCAGAGCCAAAGGAAATCTTGGATTCGTTTTACATCTTCCATAACTCAGGCTGCTAGCTCAAAAGTAGTCTGGGATAAGATCCGGAAAATGAAGGGAAAATATCCACCATGCCCTTCTGTGATCCTCGAGTATAATGGATGTCCAATTGCAGATCGAACTGCAGTAGCAAATACTCTAGGGGAAACATTTGCAAAAATATCTGCAATAACATCTTTTCCCGCAGAGTTTTTGGCCCTGAAAGAGAAAAATGAGAAAAACCCCCTGAACTTCTATTCAAAAGGGCTTGAATCCTATAACAAGCCCTTTTCACAGGAGGAGTTAAATGCTGCACTCTTTCTCACGCACGCAAGTGCTGTGGGGCCCGATGACATCCACTACGAAATGGTGAAACACCTCACACCACAATGTAAGGATCACCTTTTAATTCTGTTTAACAGAATTTTTCTTAATAAACAATTTCCGGACTCCTGGCGGAAAGCAATCGTTCTTGCCTTCCCAAAACCAGGAAAGGATCCTAGCAATCCAAGTAATTATCGTCCTATCGCTCTGACAAGCTGTTTGTGCAAAGTCCTGGAAAGAATGGTTAATGCACGCCTCGTATGGTATTTAGAAACAAATGGTCTGCTTTCCAGGACACAGTGCGGCTTCCGAAGAAATAGATCCACTCTGGATCATTTAATCCGATTGGAAACGTCCATTCGTGATGCTTTTATTAAATCCGAGCATTTGGTAGCAGTTTTCTTTGATATTGAAAAAGCGTACGACACAGCCTGGCGATTTGGAATTTTAAAAGACCTCTATAACTTTGGTCTTAGAGGTAACCTTCCTGTTTTTATTAAAAACTTTCTTTCGAATCGCCAGTTTCAAGTCCGTTTAGGATCCACCCTCTCTCGAGTTTTCTCTCAGGAAGAGGGAGTCCCACAAGGATCCGTTCTAAGTGTTACGCTTTTCGCAATCAAAATAAACTCTATCATAGAACAACTTCCACCCACTGTAAACAATGCCCTCTATGTAGACGACTTGCCATATTTTGCAATTCATGCAATATGAGGGTCATTGAAAGGCAACTGCAGAAAACCATTGACCATCTTACAGCTTGGTCTTTGGCTAATGGGTTCAGATTTTCATCACAGAAGACTGTTTGTGTGCATTTCTGTCGCAAACGTAATCTTCATCCTGACCCAGAATTAAGGCTTGGGCAAAATAACATTCCAGTTGTAGCAGAATTCAAATTCCTGGGACTTATTTTCGACAAGAAGCTGACATTTTTAAAACACATTCGCCAGCTTAGGACAAGGTGTGTAAAAGGGCTTAACATCCTTCGTGCCCTTTCGTCAACCTCATGGGGCGCAGATCGTACTACCCTTCTTCGTCTCTACCGGGCACTTGTCCGTTCCAAACTCGACTATGGGTCTCAGGTTTACGGTTCTGCTAGAGATAGTGCACTTCGGTGGTTAGATCCAATCCACCATCAAGCCATCCGGACAGCCACTGGAGCATTTCGCACATCTGCTGTCCAAAGCCTTTACGTTGAAGCAAATGAACCATCTCTGTCTCTTCGACGTAAGCAGTTGTCCTTACAGTACGCTTTCAAATTGAAGTCCCTGCCCGATCATCCCACGTGGCCATCCGTTTTTGAGCCGCGCTGGGAAAACCTCTACAACTCCCGTCGGACTGCCAACAAACCTTTTGGTATTCGCATTCAAGGGCTGCTGAATGAGCTGAACTTGACGGTAGACAATGTTGCCCAATCACCAAGGCAATTCTTTCCACCCTGGCATGCTTATTCTCCACCTTGTGACTTCTCCCTTAAGATCTGGGAGAAGGCTGCTACACCGCCATCTGTCTACCAGCAACTCTTTGCATCACATAGACAGCAGTATTCTGACTTTCTGCCAGTCTATACAGACGGCTCAAAGTTAGAAAGCTATGTGGGATATGCTGTCGTGTTCCCTAACAAAACTTTATCCAATCAGATCCCACAAGAAACTAGCATTTATACTGCAGAGTTGCGTGGAATAGAAACAGCCCTATATCACATTAAAAATAGCGACTACCAAAGGTATATGATTTATTGTGATTCCTTGAGCGTGTTACAGGCTCTAGTGTCGGTGAGGTTTAATCCTCATCCGATCCTGTCCAGGATCCGGCAGATTCTTCTTCCTCTCTTGGAATTAGAATTTGATATTCGCTTTTGCTGGATCCCAAGCCACGTTGGGATCCGGGGAAATGAATTAGCTGATACGGCTGCAAAATCGGCTGTTTCCCTGGATAACCATTGCCTGTCAGTCCCCTATACAGACTACAGGCAAATAATACGTTCTAAATTACTCTCCCAATGGCAAGATTCTTGGCACGGACAGGCCACAAATAAATTACATCGTATTAAGCCTGTAATTGCGCAATGGCAGTCCAGTCTACGCAGGGACCGAAGAGAGGAAGTTGTTCTTGCTCGGCTCCGCATAGGTCATAGTCATCTAACGCATTCCTACTTGCTGAGGGCGGATGACCCACCTATGTGCGAGATCTGTAATGTTATTTTAACCGTTCGTCATATTTTAATAGAATGTCCTGTTTTTATAGAAGCCCGACGCTTGTATTTTACCACTTTTAATAATTTGACTGAGCCATTTACACTCAGTCAGATTATAGGTGACAGACAGAATTTGTGTGACGTTTTTAACTTTTTACAATTTTTTAATGTTTATACAAAGATCTAAGTTTTTTATGCCTTTACTTTTATACCTTTTTAAACATAATAATTAATTGTTTGACGTGGTAGCCTTTGCTACCAAAATGTTTAACAAGATTTTAAATTTGTCTTGGCGCATTATGGCCTTAGCTGCCAATGCGCCATTAAAAATCAAATCAAATCAAACAGCCTCTCAAACATGCTGCTGCAGAAAACAATCATCCAATAAATCTACAAAAGTCTGACTAGTGTGTGAGTGACCATCCCACAAGTTCCACTCAATATCTGGGAAGTTAAAATCCCCCATTATAAGACATTGATTTACTAGCCCACTCTATTTCTCTGTACAATTGTTCATTGTACTCATTTGAGTCATTAGGCCTATAACACACTCCTACTCTTATTTTTGCTTTCTCAGTGCTTATGTCACACCAAACTGACTCAACAGTGCACTGTTCATCTGTATCAACTGTGTGCACTTGTTCACCTAGTTGATACATTTGTTCCAAGTATTTCTCATTTAATTCCTGCGTTTGACTTTCTTCTTCATCAATTACCTCATTATAAGAGCTTGTTGATGACCTGGATTCGTCAACATCGATTTCTGGTTTGTTTTCCTGGTCTGTATCATTAGAAGAATTTAATTTTTTTAAGAAAAGTATTAAGAACTCCGGCTTGTTTTTGAGCCAGTGCTTCGTTTGCAGCTTTTTGTTTTCGATTTTTTGCACCGGATAACTTTTTCTTCATATTCATTTGTTTAATTAATTTTTGAAAATAAACTGAAATTTAAGAAATTAGATTAGATTTAAAATTTTTATAGTAATAAATAATATAATAATTTTTTGGGTTACAAAATAACTTTTGAAAAAAAATAATAATAACGGTCAGCTCTATATTTGAAATTATTAGAAGAAAAATAAAAATAAAACCTTTATAAAAACTCCATAATTACAACAGGTAATCGATGATATAATTAATAATAATACTTACCAATAGGAACTGTTTATAGGTACAAATATGCAGATTTTAAATGCCTAATGTAAGAACACTCTGAATAATTCGTCTTTATTTCACCACTGTCTTACGAATACTGTTCGATTAACGAAAGTGAGTGAATCATACTCTGAGCCACGGGGATGAAACGGACCGTTATAGTTGTCAATCTTAAAATCCTATATCACATTACACCTGGTTAGAATGGTTAGAATCATTAGAATTACTTACATTGGCAACATGACGATTTCACAAAGTTATGCACGCTCTGCACTGGTTGAACTGGGCCAAACGACTACTAGCACTTTAGCGGAATGAGACTCTAAGGTCCCGTGGAAAATACATTATGGGATAGGGTCATTGCACAGGCTGCTCTGAGCCGAGTGAAGCAGTGCGCTTGCTGCCTAAGAAGGTGCATTCATGACAATCTTAGTGGGAGAAAATCTGATCTATTTTTATGCAGTATATGTAAATTTGCAGCAATTATATTGACTTACCTAATTATTATTACTTAATTCGTTTATAAAAATTTAAAGAAAGAATGAAACTTCATACTAACACTTTGAAATGCCCACCTTGTAGTGGTGCCCACTTGCAATGCAGGTCTGCTTCCACCGGCCCTGCTAACTTGTATAGCTACTTGGTCACCAGGTTGCACTGCTCCTTCCTCCCCATTAGTGGGTACAGTAACCCAGGCAGAAAGTACACTTCCAAAGCAAAAAGCAGTAGTCACGTTGTAATAATTGTAATCTATATAATTAAGGTATATATAAATGTATATAATCTCGTTGTAATGTTTATAATTACCTGTTGTAATTATATCATCGATTACCTGTTGAATCCAGCTCAGACTGGTTCTGAAAGTTTTGCACTACCACAAACCTTATATTATATAAAAAACCCAAAGCTAAATTGCAACAAATTAAAAGACAAGCCAAAAATGATCCTTAGGTACAGTTTGCCTCTACATAACTAAGAATGCCAGCATTCAAAGTAGAAATCAAAAGGTTATCAAAAATATACAAAATAAGTTTCTTATCCCCAGGAAGAAAGTATACTTCTGGGGCAAAAAAGTGCAGTCATGGAACACTTAAATCCTGCTCAGGCTGGTTCTCTGACTCCAGCCCAACAGACAGATGGCAAGATGGCAATTGCACTCCCAGTGAAAAAAGACAGAGGAGTGATACAAACTAACTTCAGTCCTACTTTCCTTATCTTGTATTCTCTAACTGATCAATCAATAAACTCTTATTAATTGGCTCCGGGTGCCAAGCAATTGTGACTGAGCAATTTCTCTGTGCTTTCACTGCGATTTTCTTAAAGGGGAATTATAGTTATCTTTTATGTTTCTCTCCTTAATATATCCTTTTATTTAATAGCAGCTCATTTATCAGAAGTACTGGTAGAGAGCAAGGAAGGAAAGTAACCTTTCTTTATTTTTCATATTTTATTAGACTAACTCTTACTAATTTTGCTTGGTCACACCAGGCACTGCTCCTGCCTCCCCATGGCGGGGCCAGTAACCTTGGCAGAAAAGTTAATCTACCAGGTGCTGAAAGGAGCCAACATGGAACAAAATATGTTTCCAACTTTAGAGCCACCAAGCTGTCGGCCAGACACAGAAAATGACCATGATCTGTCACAGCCAAAGAGGTTGAAAACCAATCCCTCAGCGACAGACTTCCCTGCATTCTTAAAAAGTATCAGAACAGCCTCTCCCCCTTTCTAATTCAAAAACACCTGGAAAGTATTTGTGTCTCCCAAGACAGTTAAGAGTCTGCAATCAGGGGACTTACTTATTGAAACTCTAAACTGCTAAAAGTGACAAATTTTGCTGGTATTCCAGTGAAAGTAACTCCGCATGCTACCCTAAATACATCAAAGGGTGTAATATCTAGTTGGGACCTGATGAATGTTACGGAGGAAGAAATTAAAGAAGAGATTCAGGAACAAAATGTAATTGCTGTAAAAATTATGATCAAAACAGACAATATTCTCACACCTACTAGAAATATCATTCTCACCTTTAACAGTCCAAGCCTACCCTCATCAGTAAAAGCAGGATATCTACTTTGCCGCACTCGTCCTTTCATACCCAATCCATTGAGATGCTTTAAATGCCAAAAGTATGGCCACTCTCAAACAACATGCAGAGGGAACCCAGTTTGTCCCAACTGTGTATCCTCCGATCACATTCAGAGTGATTGTTTGGCAGAAGAAATGATCACTCCCAACTGCAAAGGCAACCATCCTGCCTACTCTAAGACATGTGAGAGGGATAAAACTGAGAAAAAGATTGTGAAATATAAAGTTGAAAACAGAGTTAATCAGGAGGCAAGAAAATTAATTGCACCCAGTATACCTAACCGTACCTATGCCAATATTGCAAAAAAAATCAAACCATTGCCATTCAAACTGAGTTTACTGTTCCAACAAACACATCAATCTCCAACTGGTCTCGGGCTGTCCTCTCTCAGTAACAGTCCATTGTCCTTAAGCACTCAGACCAAGCAAGTAATACTCCTCTCACAATCCCAGCGAAATCTCAACCTCTGCCAGTGAAAGCTGTAACTTCAAATAATCCTAGTTCAACTTCAAAAAAGATTATTCAGAACGCATCGATGGATGCAGAGTACTCATCCAAACAGGAAGATCCAATTCTAAAAATATTTGCAGAAGAAGAGATGGACACCTATTGCCCTTCCTTTCCAAAAAGAGACAAACCGAAGCGTGAACGCCATAAGACAGTCATATCAGATACAGCTTCTAAATTCAAGTAATTCCTTATATTTTGCAGTGGAATTGCAGAGGCTTTCATGGCAACATCAACAACATTCAATACTTAATTAACCGCTACTCTCCAGTTGGTTTCTGTCTGCAATAAACCTATTTAACTTCTCAAATCTTTGTTTCCATAAAAAAACTACTCGATATATAGACGAGATCGGAATACATCCAATTCTGCTCATGGTGGTGTAGCCATTTTGATTAGCTCGAAGATTCCGGCTAGGCAAATCACTCTCCAAACCCAAATCGAAGCCGTTGCTGTGCGTCTGGTTACTCAGATTGCTTTAACACTAGTCTCAGTTTATCTTCCACCAAATCATACTCTTATAATGACCTTGAAG
This sequence comes from Mastigoproctus giganteus, assembly GCF_048544385.1. Lineage (NCBI taxonomy): Eukaryota > Metazoa > Arthropoda > Arachnida > Uropygi > Thelyphonidae > Mastigoproctus > Mastigoproctus giganteus. Next base: position 64,247,200 of record NC_143579.1, on the reverse strand, counting down.
AACTTTTAAGACAGCTACCCTCCCCTGTCTGCTTGCTAGGGGATTTCAATAGCCACCATCCTTTATGGGTTCATCTAAATTAGACAGACACGGCCGACTGATTGAAAGTTTACTGGAAAAACAAAGCCTCACTCTTCTTAATCGTGGCTTGCACACCCATATACAGTTATGGACAGACTTCTCCAATTGACTTATCAATTTGCTCCCCAATGCTGTTTTCAGTCGTGCAATGGTCAGCTCTGGATGATCCCATGGGCAGTGATCATTTTCCAATTGTTTGTAATCTGATGACTACACAACCACCATTAGAACAACCCTGCAGGAAATGGAAATTCTCTGAAGCCAATTGGCCCGGATTTCAGTCAGCAATCACTCTTGTCAAAAAAACTATTCAACTACAGCCCATTGATGAAGTTACTGATTATATCACATCCCATCTTTTAGTTGCAGCTAAGTACTCAATTCCATTATCAAATCCCCGACCTGATGGCATTTCAACTACTGGTGGAACGAAGAGTGCACAAAAGCAAAGAAAGAAAAAAATAAAGCATTTAATTTATTCCGTCGATCTCCAACTACAGCTAATCTAATTAGCTACAAGAAGCTAAAGGCAAAAGCACGTTACATTCAAAGGAAAGCCAAGAAAGTTTCTTGGACTCGGTTCGCATCTGCTATCAATAGAAACACTGACTCCAGATTAATATGGAAGAAAATTAGACAGCTTTCTGGGAAGTTTCCAATTGTTGCTTCCCCAATTCTTTCTTGCAATGGCAAGAACTCTCTGCTCCTCTAGATATAGCCAATTCCTTGGGCAAAACCTTTGCTCAAGTCTCAGCTGCTTCAGACTACACTCTGAAATTCCAGAAAATTCAGGCCGCCACTGAACAGAGACCTATCAACTTTTGAACCTCAGTATCACTTGGTCCCGAGTGCCAAGCATTTTTCTCAATGTGATTTATAGACTGCTCTTTGAAAACAATATAGTTTTATTTTTTTTCTCGTGTGATTTTCTCCTCTTTTGTTCACATCAAGTGGCTCTTTACTTGCAAAGTCAGAAGTAAGAACCCCGAAAGGGAATCCACCTTTCTTTCCTTAGTCTTCATATCAAATACTAACCACTTTACTAACTTCAATATACACTTGGTCACTGGTGGCACAGCTCCTGCCTCCACCTGCCGGGGCCAGTAAACTGGGGAAAAAATCCATCCCTCAGGGATAAAAGGAGCCGAAATGAAAACTGATGTATTTCCACATTTAGAGCCTAAGAGCTCTCAACATGACAATGACACCGACCATGACCTTCTCTCTTTCAAAGAGACTTAAAAAGGACACAAGGAAGCAGGAATCTCCAGCTTCCCTCATAGTACATTCTTTGTCATTCCAACCTGTGAGCAAGCCCTCCCCTTTCATCATCGAGAGATGCCTAGAAAATGTTGCAGGTTCACCAAAAATGGTCAAACGTGTCCAATCAGGAGATTTACTGATAGACATCTCACACAAGACATTCTGAGTTACTATTACAACTAACTTCTTTAAGTGGAATTCTGATTCAGGTCACCCCACACAACATACTGAATTCTTCCAAGGGAGTGATCTCCGAATGGGATCATTCAAACGTTTCTAAAGAAGAAATAGTCCAGGAGCTAAAAGATCAAAATGTGTATCATGCAAAGCGAATCATGATCAGAAAAGACGGCAACATAACTCCTACGTGAAACATAATCTTAACCTTCAGTACTCCAAATCTACCAGGTTCTGTCAAAGCAAGTTATTTGAACTCCCGCTTTAGGCCATATATCTTAAATCCGCGTAGATGTTATAAATGTCAAAAGTTCGGCCATTCTCAGACAGCATGCCATGGATACTGTATGTCCGAACTGCGGCTGCAAAAATCACACGCAAGCAGAATGCAAGGCTGCAACACCACAGTGTCCTAATTGTAGTGGCAAGCATCCATCTTACTCCAAAGATTGTGATCTATGGAAGATAGGGAAAAAAATACAAAAATATAAAATTGAAAATAAAGTCTCTTACCAAGAATCGAAAAAACAGGTCAACTTAAATATACCAAAATGCTTATATTTCTACTATTCACAGACAGGAATCTGTGGCATGTCAGACAGAAGTATCCATCTCTCCAAAAATATCAATATCAGACTGGGCTCAATCAGTACTCTCGGTCCAGCATCCATCTAAACCAAATTCGGTAAACCAAAGCAATAATACGCCACTCGCGATTCCATCCAAGAGACCGCCGCATTGTCAGGTATTAGAAAATTTGCAAACATCATATCCTATTGAGGCAAAAGAATCATGCCTAACAAGCATGGATACAGATGATACTATCAGTCAAGAAAAACTGCTTGAAATACACACAGAAGATGATTAGCATTAGTAGAGGCATATGATGCAACAAGAAAGCAAGCTTATGCAGCATCACCCCTCTGTTCATTCCAAATACCTGTCCAGCTCAGTCTTAAATTTATTTAGGATATCAACTTCCACAACAAGGGATGGAAGTCTGTTCCACCAACCAACTACCCGCTTGCTAAAGGCAAACTTCCACACATCTATCCTACATCTGCCTTTCCTCAATTTGAATTTATGCCCTCTCAGGTGATTATTCTGAGCAAGAGGAAGAATCCCATCAGCATTGAGCATGCTCAAACCATTCAAGGCTTTATACACCTCAATCAGATCACCTCACAGGTGATCTGATTGAGATGTATAAATTTTGCAAATTACAGACACTGTAATTTAAAAAATTTAAGCCTTTCTTCATAAGAGCAACCTTTTGTTCCATTCACTAATCTTGTTGCCCTTCTCTGTACTTGTTCCAACAGCTCTAAATCCTTCCTAAAAGGAGGCCTCCAGACCTGTATACAGTACTCAAGGTGTGGCCTGACCATTGCCTTATACGAGGGGATAATCACCCCCTTATCCCTGCTAGAAAAATTCCTGTATATCATTGACAAGACACCTGCACAATTACCCCCAGGTCCTTTTCATTCTTTACCACTATCAGTGTAGTACCACAAAGTTGATACATTACTCTGGGGTTACTGCTTCCCATATGTAGTTCTTTACATTAGTCAATGTTAAACTTCATTTGCCACCTCTCAGCCCATCTGCTCAACTTTTCTAGATCCTGTTGCAGCAGCATAGCATCAATAGTGTCCTTAACAACCCTGCCAACCTTCATATCATCTGCAAACTTGGACATTAAGCTTGCTATACCATCATCAATATCATTTATAAATACAGATCAATAAATGATATAAATCAATATCATTTATAAAATGATATGGACCTTAGCAGTGAATTAGGACATCCCACTTTTCCCCTAAAAGAAAAATCAAAACCAGACCATCATATACAATCAGCTTATAAAGAGCAGTCGGATACATCTTCCACAAATGGAACACATCATTCAATAGAATTGTAGATGTTTTTGCAGCAATATTGATGATATCAATGAACTAATTCACTGCTTCCATCCTGTTTCCATGTGCCTACAAGAAACCAACTGGACGCCCCAAGTTTCCCCTACAGTCAAATATTACACTATCTTCAGACAGGATAGATCTGACACTAATAGTGCTCATGGAGGAGTAGCCATCCTGTTGGACTCAACAGTTCCCTCCAGAAGCATTCAATTGCAAACCTCCTTAGAAGCTGTTGCCACACACACACATAGTAATTGGAATCACTGTTACATTGGATCAATTTATCTTCCACATAATCATCCATATTCTGTTCAGGAAATCAAAGATTTTATGTTGCAACTACCACCTCCCTTCTGTCTACTAGGTGACTTTAATGCTCACTACCCATTATGGGGTTCCCCTAACTTGGACAGGTGTGGAAAGCTTATTGAAATGTTGATAGACAGACAGTATTTAACATTGTTGAATACTGGCTCTCCTACCTATGTTCATTTTCCTACCGGATCAACCTCCACAATAGACCTTTCCATTTGCTCTCCAGTGCTCTATCCAAGTATCGATTGTGTAACTCTTAACGACCTTCACAACAGCGATCATTTCCCAATAATATGCAGAGTTCATACTTCCTGTTCATCACCAAGAGATAATCCAGTAAAATGGAAATTTTCAAAGGCTGACTGGATAAAATACAGCAGGCTTGTCTCATTCGACAACCATATCGTACAGTGCTCTTCTATCAACCATGTTACTGAACTAGTGCATTATAGCCTAAGTTGCTGATGCACCAATAAATCTAACAAACAACAACAACAGCAACATGTTACGGAACTCATAACAAACCAAATTCTAACAGCTGCAACCGCTGCCATTCCACAATACCAAGTCAGAAAAAGGCGAAAATTAAATTATTGGTGGAACGAAGAGTGCAACAAAGCAAAAGAACAAAGCATGGAATCAATTCCACAAACATCCAACCACTTTCAATCTTATTAATTATAAGCGGCTTAGAGCAAGAGCCCATTACATCAGACAAAAAGCAAAAAAAGAATCCTGGATTAAATTTGCTTCCTCAGTTAATAAAAATACAGACATCAGACTGATCTGGAACAAGATAAAACTGTTAATTGGCAAATTTCCTCTAGCATCTACTCCACTAATTAACTGGAATGCACAGGAACTCTGTACCCCTGCAGAAATCGCAACTGCATTAGGATCTGTATTTTCCCAGTTGTCCTCCTCAACTGCTTATGACCAATCATTTCAAAAAATTAAAGATGTATCTGAAAAATTGAAACTGAATTTCACTGACAGATGTGCATTAACATATAATCAACCACTCACCATGGTTGAACTGCAGCATGCTCTTACCAACACAAGGAACAGTGCTGCTGGCCCTGATAGGATATTTTATGTAATGCTCAAAAATTTAGATCGAAAATCACACTCGTCACTGCTCATCTTCTTCAATCGAATCTTCACTGAATGTATATTCCCGAGCTCCTGGCATCATTCCCACGTACTGGCTATCCCAAAACCTGGTAAAGACTATTCTGTTCCTTATAACTACAGACCAATTTCACTTACCAGCTGTCTGAGTAAAACCCTCGAAAAAATGATTCATCGCCATCTGACTTGGTATCTTGGGTCCCAAAATTTGATCAATAGCAAAAAAAAATGCAGCAGGAAGGCAGAAGTTAAATTTCAACACCGGTCTCTCTCGCTCTTCCATATAATCAGCCTTTTACAATATCCGAGTTAAAGGAATCTCTCAACAGAGCACCCAATGGTGCAGCAGGTCCTGATAGTATTTTTTATATTATGCTAAAACACTTGAATGATACTGCTTTACAAACTCTTCTAATATTGGTTAATAGAATTTTTCAGGAACATGTTTATCCTCGCTCTTGGAGACTTTCACTTGTATTAGCCATCCCTAAACTAGGAAAAGACCTCTCTAATCCAGTTAATTATCATCCAATTTCCTTAACTGGTTGTTTGGGTTAAACACTGGAGAAAATGGTTCTCAAACAGCTGGTTTCTAGAGTCGCATAAATCTTACATAAAAATCAGTATGGCTTTTGGCAAAATAGATCTGCATTAGATATGATGACTAAAGCAGAATCAACCTCACAGATGCTTTTGTCAGAAATTTGTTATTTATTGTTATTTGGTTTTTTTTTTTAGGAGCATTAGCAACTAAGGCCATATTGCTCCGGGATATGCGGTGGTCATTCCCTGACCATTCTGCATCCTCCATATTTGGTGGTCACGGGCTCAAACCCCAGTCTAATCAAGAAGCGTGTGCTACGCACTGCTGCTCCTTCCCACCTGGCTATGGAGGCACCTTTTGTCAGAAATGACCACCTAATTATGGTAAATTTGGATTTAGAGAAGGCCTTTGATACAACATGGCATTTTGGTATTCTACAGGATCTTCACGCCTTTGGACTACAAGGCAGGCTTCCCTTGTTTATTCAAAGCTTTCTCCAGGGCAGAACTTTTCAGGTTCATTATCTAAATGTTCTTTCTAAAATCCGTATACAGGAGGAAGGCATTCCTCGGGGATCTATTTTGATTCCTACTCTTAATTTTATTTAAAATAAACATCATCCGGGATATTCCAAGCACAGTTGAATTATATCACTATGGAGACAACCTCATAATTTCATGCCAAGGGAAAAATATGAATTCTATCGAGAGACAGCTTCAGATCTCAGTTAACCAAATAGAGCTGTGGATATCTTGCAATGGCTACTGCTTATCAGCACAAAAATCAAACTGTATTCATTTCTGTAAAAAGCGTAAGATCCGTCCTGAACCTGAATTAAAACTTAAAAATCTCACCATACCTCTTTCCAGTAGTATCATATTTCTTGGTCTAATCCTGGACAATAAATTAAACTTCATACATGTCTGAGAACCATTTGCTTGAAAAAATTAAATATCCTCAGAGTACTATATTCATCACCGTGGAGTACTGACCAATACACTCTGCTTCGATTATATTGGGTTTTAGTTAGATCTCGCTTGGATTACGGAGCTCTAATCTATGACTTGGCCAGGAAAAGTGCACTGCTTTGGCTGGACACTGTCCATCACAGTGCTCTAAGAATTGCTTTAGGAGCATTCAGAACATCCCCTGTACATAGTCTATATATAGAGGCACACAAACCTCTATTCCATCTTCTGAGGAAAATGTTGGATACCAGGTCACATAGACATCAAAGGAAATGAATATGCAGATCAATCCCTAAACTTCTGACCACTGCATGCTCTCCTAATTACCAAGTGCCATATACAGACTACAAATCAGTCCTAAAAAATGTCTGTGAAGAACAATGGTTGCAGATCTGGCAGGCTTAGGGTGGAAATAAGCTGCTACAATTCAAATGGGAACCTCAGCTGTGGGCATCAAGTATGAGATCAAACAGGCAAGAGGAGGTGATCCTGGCTAGGATGCGTAATGGGCACACAGATATAACCCATATTTATCTGCCCATGTGGGAAGATCTGCTTATTTGTACATACTCTCAGACAATCCTTACAGTGAAGCATATTCTACTAAATTGTAACCATTACATTAATGGCCGAAACACAATTTTCGCTTCTCTTTCACGTCTTCAAGAACCTTTAACAATACCCCTCGACGTGGGCACCTGTACGTGGTGAGGGGACCTCCCAGTGATGCTGCTGGTTTTCCAGATTAGCATCACTGGGATCCAACGCCCATACCTTGGTTCCAGGGTTACATCATTGGAATCCGGCGTGTGCAGCCGTGCGCCGCGACCCGTGGAAGCGGAAAGGGGGATCCTGGTGGTTGAGGGGCCCAGCCTTAATACACCACTTTGGCCCCTGCTTCGACGAGACGGGTGGTCCCGGACCGGCTCGACTGGGATCAATCGGCGGGTGGTATTATACTGCTAGGGTCAACTGCGTTCCAATAAGTCTCCCTCCCTATGGTCCTGGGACGGGATAAAGACTTATTGGTAACGTGGGTATGGTGTTCTAAGCGAACTCGGCGTCCCATTCGTGTACGCAGTACCTGCTAGTTCACGAGTGGGCGCCCCCTCGTAGGGCTCCGTGGTGGGTGAGGTACTTAGGCATCAGACATTTTTCTTTACTCTCATGAGTAATTCAAATCCCCTTTCTTCTGGGGCCCCAACAAGGCCCCTACCTAATCGAGATGATGACGCAGATAACACCTCTGCAAAACGAGCCAGAACTGAGGATAAATCACCACCATTAGTGACACCGCTTTTCCTCATTCTCCATTCCACCGGAGAGCAGTCCATTGGAAAGATGTCACCCTTCTTCATCCAGAAAGGATTAGAAGGGTTGGCAGGTTCACCAAAATCTGTAAAAAGACTGCGTTCTGGCGACCTTTTGGTCGAAGCTTCTACCACCAAGCAAGCGGAAAAAATCATAAAGGCTACATCCATAGGGGGAATACCTATCATCGTAACCCCTCACAAAACTCTAAATTCTTCACGTGGTGTCATATCAGAGTGGGACCTTCTTCATGTTTCTGAAGAAGAGATCTGCTCTGAATTGAAAGACCAAGGAGTGACAGCTGTAAAGAGAATATCGATACGGAAGGATGGGAATCTCGTCCCTACCCGAGTTCTCATCCTCACGTTTAACACCCCACGGCCTCCAAATTCCATCAAGGCAGGTTATCTAAACTGCCCAGTGAGGATTTATATCCCAAACCCACTGCGGTGTTTTAGATGCCAAAAATACGGCCACTCACAAACATCTTGTCGTGGTAACCCTGCCTGTGCTCGATGTGGTGTTAAAGACCACGAGAGCAAGGAATGTACAGCTCCAAAACCCGCCTGTGTTAACTGCCAAGGTGAGCACCCCGCCTATTCAAGAGCATGCCAGCGGTGGAAAGACGAAAAAGAAATCCAAAAACTAAAAACAGAGCTGAATATTTCCTACCCAGAGGCCAGAAAACGTATCCAACCAGTAAATAGCGGGAAACCTTCATATGCCCAGAAGGTTTCTGCTAAGAGCACTATCGGGACACAAACTGAGATGACTATACCACCAAGAGAGTCATTCACCCCGATTGCACGCTATTTATTGAGTTCTCAAAAGCCCACCAAAAAAACACAGTCAGTTGCCACTCCTATATCCGTACCTCCTAGTGCTCCACCACTACCAAAACCAAGTGGTAAAGAGCCTGAAGTAACAACAGAAAGAATGGATGTAGAGAACAAGGAGGTACAGGATGAATCAGTCTTGGAACTCTTTGCGGAGGAAGAAATGGACACGGGACATCGTCCATTCTTCCCCAAAAAAGACAAAGCCAAGACTGATAAAAGTAAGCCCTCAGCACCTCGGAAGCCGCCTGATGGACCCACCAAGCCAAAATAATGGCTAAATTCCTACAATGGAATTGTCGTGGATTCCGGCGAAATACTGATGACATCAAGGCCCTCCTGCAAAAGCACGAGCCAGTTTGCTTTTGCTTGCAGGAGACTTATCTAAAGGCAAATGATGATCCCACCCTGCATAACATCACAATCTTTCGTAAGGATAGAATTGCGGATGGTCCTGCTCATGGAGGAGTGGCTATCCTTGTGGGTAATCAGACCCCAGTTCAGCCCTTGCTAATTACAACCAGCATAGAGGCTGTTGCAATTCGCCTTACAGTGGGATTTTTAATAACGGTCTGCTCGATTTATTTGCCACCTGGGACTGACATCTCCCAGGAAGACCTTGATGATCTTGTAACGCAGTTGCCTCCCCCTTTCTTACTTCTCGGGGATTTTAACGGACATAACACCCTGTGGGGTAGTGCTAACATCAACGGAAGGGGACGAGTCATAGAGCGTATGCTCAATGACAATGACCTTTCCCTTCTAAATACTGGAACAAACACCTTCTTCCATATGCCTACCCGTACTTTTTCTGCCATTGATCTCTCTATCTGCTCCCCTTCTCTACTCCCTTCACTCACCTGGGAAGTGGAGGAGAATCCATACGGAAGTGATCACTTCCCTGTGATAACCTTGTTACACAGTGGGAGACCGTGTCTTCCTTTTAGGTTACCACGGTGGAAGTTTGATCAGGCTGACTGGAATGCCTTCCAACATCAGGCAAATTTTGACCTCAGTACAGTCAGTCAGGAGCCTATCAATGACGCAGTAACGTACATCACAGAAATCATTGTCCACGCAGCTGCTAATGCTGTCCCAAAAACATCAGCCCGGTTTCCACCATTTCCCAAACCTTGGTGGAATTCACAATGCACAGCAGCAAAAAAGGCTCAAAACAAAGCGTGGGGGATATTTCGCCGATATCCTACCACGAACAACCTTATAGCCTTCAAACGTGCACGAGCCAAAGCACGCTACATCCGTCGTCAGAGCCAAAAGGAATCGTGGATCCGTTTTACATCATCTATTAACCAGTCTACCAACTCTAAGGTAGTCTGGGATAAAATCCGGAAAATGAAGGGAAAATATACATCCCACCCTTCTTCAATCTTAGATTATAATGGATGCGCTGTTGCAGATCCAACTGCAATAGCCAATGCTCTTGGGGAAACATTCTCTAACATCTCCGCAACATCCTCGTACTCCCCAGAGTTCCTGGTCCTGAAACATAAACTGGAAAGAGAAGCACTTAATTTTAAGTCCAAGGGCCTCTATCCCTACAACGGGGATTTTACTATTCAGGAACTGAAAAGAGCCCTCGCTCTTTCCAAAGCAAGTGCTGTTGGACCAGATGGCATCCATTATGACATGATTAAACATCTTTCACCAAAATCTATGGATTGTCTGCTCCTTCTGTATAACAGAATCTTTACTGAAGGGCAGTTTCCGGATTCCTGGAGAAAGGCAATCGTTCTTGCCTTCCCTAAGCCAGGAAAGGATCCAAAAGTCACCACCAACTATCGTCCTATTGCTCTGACTAGCTGTCTGTGTAAAATCCTGGAGAGAATGGTTAATTCTCGTTTAATATGGTACTTAGAATCAAATGACCTTCTCTCCAACATACAGTGCGGCTTCCGAAGGAACCGGTCCACTTTGGACCATCTTATTAGATTGGAAGCATCCATCCGGGATGCTTTCCTAAAACGTGAACACTTGGTGTCGGTGTTCTTTGACATGGAGAAAGCGTATGACACAACTTGGAGATTTGGCATCTTAAAAGATCTGCATAGCCTTGGCCTTAGGGGGCAACTCCCCATTTTTATTAAAAACTTTTTAGCCAATCGATCTTTCCAAGTTCGTGTGGGATCCTCACTCTCTCGTTCCTTCAGCCAAGAGGAGGGAGTACCACAAGGATCAGTATTAAGTGTCACGCTTTTTGCCATCAAAGTGAATTCCATCACAGAACAACTTCCTCCAACTGTAAACTGTGCCCTCTATGTTGATGACTTTAGCATATTTTGTCAGTCATGCAACATGAGGGTTATTGAAAGACAACTGCAGAAAGCTATTGATCGCCTCAACTCCTGGGCTCTTGCTAATGGCTTCAGGTTCTCGCCGGAGAAGACCGTTTGCGTACACTTTTGTCGTAAGCGTAATCTTCATCCTGAGCCTGAATTAAAGCTCGGACAAAATGTAATTCCAATAGCAGCGGACACAAAATTCTTGGGACTCGTATTCGATAAAAAGCTGACCTTTCTGGATCACATCCGTCAACTCCGCACAAAGTGCACAAGAGGGCTAAATATTCTGCGCTCTCTTTCCTCAACATCTTGGGGTGCGGATCGATGCACCCTACTACGCATCTATCGTGCACTTGTACGATCCAGACTGGATTACGGGTCCCTGGTATACAATTCGGCCAGAGACAGTGTACTTCGTTGGCTCGATCCTGTCCATCATCTGGCTCTCCGTACCGCTATTGGAGCATATCGCACATCTCCTGTCCAGAGCTTATACGTCGAAGCAAACGAACCGCCATTATTGCTTCGACGTAAGCAGTTGTCTCTAAACTACGCTCTAAAACTGAAATCCCTGCCAGACCACCCTACGTGGCTAACCGTTTTTGAGCCACGATGGGAAAATTTGTACAACACCCGTAAGACTGCCAATCGTCCTTTTGGTATTCGTGTCCAAGAGCTACTCAAAGAACTTAATATAAAGGTAGACAGGGTTGCCCAAACACCAAAGCAACCCCTTCCACCCTGGCATGCTCATGTCCCGGCATGTGACTTGTCCCTTCGAAATTGGGGAAAGTCGGACACTCCATCGTCTGTCTACCTGCAGCTTTTTTCAGCACACCGAGCTGAACATTCTGACTTCGCGCCAGTCTACACAGACGGGTCGAAGTCAGAATCATATGTGGGATCTGCTGCTGTCTTTACAGACAGCACTACATCGGAGCAGATTCCCTCTGAATGCAGCATATTTACTGCAGAGCTGCACGCTATAGAGTTAGCCTTGGATCACATTAGTGAATGCCAATACCAACGGTTCATTTTGTATACCGACGCTCTCAGCGTGTTACAGGCTTTAATATCTGTGAGATATAATTCTCATCCAGTTCTGTCTAGCATTCAGCAGAAGATTCACGTTCTCCATGAACGTGAATATGATATCCGCTTCTGCTGGATTCCTAGCCACATTGGGATTAGGGGAAATGATTTGGCTGACGCCGCAGCCAAATCAGCAATTCCCAATAATGACCACTGCCTGTTAGTCCCCTATACAGACTACAGGCAAATAATACATCAAAAGATACATTCCCAATGGCAGGATTCGTGGAATAGACAGACTGCGAATAAGTTATATCATATAAAACCTGTAATTGAACCGTGGCAGTCTAATCTGCGCAGGAATCGTAAGGAGGAAGTTGTTCTTGCCCGGACCCGCATAGGACACAGTCATTTAACTCATTCGTTTTTGCTGAGGGCTGATGACCCTCCTATGTGTGTGTCCTGTGGCACAATCCTAACGATTAGACACCTTTTAATTGACTGTCCAGATTTTAGCAGCACCCGTTTTACCGCTTTTAGTCATCTGACTGAGCCTTATACACTCAGTCAGATTTTATCCGACAATGACAACGTGTCTGCTGTTTTTAGCTATTTTAAATCAATAAAAGTTTTTAATTGTATTTAAAATTTGTTATTGTTATCTCTTTATTGATTTAATTTTTATATATTTGTTATTATTTATCTGGACATGGTGACCTAACTAATTAGGTCACCGAGAATTTAAACTTTTAAATATTGCATAGTCTTGGCGCATTATGGCCACAGCTGCCAATGCGCCAATAAAAAACCAAAAACAAACAAACAAACAAACCTTTAACAATATCTTATCTGATTTGGAGACAATGCAAATCTAGCTGAGTTTTTTGCATTCTTGAAGCAGATACGATTATTTAACAGATTTTAACCTTCCAAATGCAGCACTAAATAGAATCAGGCACAATATGGCCTTAGCAGCCCTTGTGCCATTAAACAACATACCACCAACCAGCCAACCTGAACATATAGTGTGCATTTGGCAGTCAAGATCAATTATGTTATCTTTTAAAAATATTATAAATAAATAGAAAGAAGTCATTTTCATGATTGGCTACTTTTCCAATTAAATCATTTATTTAAAATGATTTAATCATTTATATTTAATATGATTTAATCATATTAAATCATTTATATAACTATTTAATGCATGTAACTGTTTTTGTTTTCTTTTAGTTCCTTAATTGGATGAATAACAAGAAATCTCGAATTATGGATCTCTTTCGTAAAATAGATAAAAATAATGATGGTAAAGTTACTAGGGAAGAATTTATTGAAGGAATATTAAAATCTAGTAAGTCTGTCATATGGTGATATAAGAATAGCTATAAAATTTATGTGCAATTAAATTTGAGATTTTATTTTTAGGAAAATATTTACTAGCATTCATACAAAGGTTACATTTTTAGACACTCTTGCAATGCATAAAGTGCCTATTATCTTCACCATGTCTGTCCATCCATCAGTCTATCCTTGTGTAACAACTCAACTCCCATTGGATGAATTTTCATGAAATTTTATATTTGTATCCATTTGGAAGGTTTGTTGAGATATCCCAAATTTTTTTAAAATTCAAACCAATAGAAAATCAGTTTTTTTTTTGTTGTTGTTTTTTTTTGTTGTTGTTTTTTTTTGTTGTTGTTTTTTTTTTGTAAGAAAAAAATTATCGAATTTTTATTACAGAAATAGCATTGTTTTGGCATTATTCAATAAGGAAATGTTCAATTGACATCAATCAGATATGTTTTAATTGTTTCTGGGAAGTCTATTAATCTCTTTTAGAATTAATTCCTACTTGGCAGTTCTGATACCAAAACTACCAGACATTCAAGCAAAGGCCAAGCAAATTTGGCAAAAGGCAATAAAAGATTATTCCTGGATCATCTTTGTATCTATCATAAATAGAAATACAGAAAGAAGAATAGTTTGAAGGAAAATTTAGTCATTGAATGGTTAGATATCATGATTTGCAAACCCCAATCCTGGAATGGAAGGGACATAAGATAAAATACTGAAAATGAGAGCACCAAATTCTGACAGAAACCTTTTATATGGCATCTGCCATTTCTTCCTATTCTACAAAATTTCAACAATTAGTAAAAAAATTTCAACAAGTAAAAAATGAACAGTCAAAACCAAATTTTACAACCAGAGAAGACTTGTCACAAAACAGAATATTCCAGGAAGAAGACATTTTCCAGGATTTAAATGCAGTTAAAAACAGTGTGTTCAGGTCAGGATGGTATTCATTATGCAACGATGAAACACATCTCTACCAGTAGACTGAACTACGTGTTAGCCTTATGCAGTTGAATTTTCTGTAATAGCACCTACATTTTACTTTGAGGTATTATAACTTTCCTATTCTTGGGAAAGATCTGTCAAATCCAAAGAATCCCTTGACATCGGCACCTGTACATGTTGAGAGGGACCTCCCAGTAATGCTACTAATCCTCCAGATTAGCATCCCTGGGATGCAATGCTCACAGCCTAGTTCCAGGCTAACAACATAGGAATCCATGTGTTTACCATGTGCTGCAATCTGTGGAACGTTGGAAAGGGGAGGGGTTCTGGTTGTTGAGGGACTTAACACACCACTTTGGTCCCTGCTTCGACTAGACAGGTGATCCTGAGATGGCCCGCCGAGGGTCAGGTCAACCAGCTAGTGGATTCACCTGCAAGGGTCAACTGTGTTGCTGCCATACCTCTACTCTCATGGTTCAAGACACAGGATTCATGCTGGCAGAGTGGGGTATGTCTGGGTAACCTAGTGTCCCACTCCCAAGTGCAATTATTGCTTTCGAGATAGTGGTTATATCATGTAGGTATGGTGCACCGACACATGTATAGCTCCCAGCAGGACACACTTCAGCAGTAGATCTCTCAATTTCTTCACCAGTACTAGTCCCAACCATAGAGTGGTATGTAATAAACGATCCCATGGGCAGTGACCACTTCCCAATAATATGCAACTTCCTGAAAGCAAAGACTCCTTCAATTCAACTCTGCAGAAAGTGGAAATTTGTCCGAGCAGACTGGGCAAAATTTCAATCATCAAGCGACCTTGATGAGGAAAAATCCGCCTCCAGCATATTGATGATGTGACAGATTACATCACGTCGCATCTTCTAAATGTGGCTAAAGACACAATACCACTATCAAATCCCCCAGGCCGAAAGCATTATAATTACTGGTGGAATGACAAATGCACCACAGCAAAGAGAGAAAAAAATAAAGCCTGGAATTTGTTTCGGCAATGTCTGAGCACAGTCAATCTCATTAATTATAAGAAATTAAGGGCAAAAGCACGCTTCATACAAAAGCAAGCAAAGAAAGAATCCTGGACCCGTTTTGCATCTAGTTTTCACAGAAATACTGATCCCAAAATAATATGGAAAAAAATTAGACAGCTGTCTGGTAAGTTTCCTACCATACCTTCTCCAATCCTCTCCTGGAATGGGAAAGATCTCTCTAATCCTGTAGATATAGCTAATGCTTTAGGCAATACTTTTGCAGAAATCTCAGCAACATCAGCCTATACTACCTCATTCCAAAGAATTAAAAACACTAAAGAAAAGCATGCTATTCATTTTCAAACTGCCCGTCTTCTCCCATATAACAAACCTCTGCAATATTCTGAACTTTTACATGTCATTAAAACCACCCGCAATGGTGCTGCCGGGCCAGATGGGATTTATTATGTCATGCTACAACATCTTGATGACAAAGCTTTGCGCCACTGCCTGGTCTTTTACAATCGCATATTTTTAGAAAATGTTTTTCCAGCTTCTTGGCATCACCCAACAATTTTGGCATTCCTGAAGCCTGGAAAAGATCCATCCAACCCCAATAGCTATAGACTCATATCTCTCTCAAGCTGCCTCAGCAAAATTCTTGAGAAAATTATCCACAGAAGACTCGTCTGGATCATTGAGTCGGAACAGCTAATGAGCCATAGTCAATATGGCTTTCATCAAAACAAGTCATGCTTAGATCTTATGGTCAAGGCTGAATTTGCCATCCGTAATGCTTTTGTCAAACATGAACATCTAGTAATGGTTTCGATAGACATAGAGAAGGCTTTTGATACCACCTGGCGGTATGGTATACTTAGTGATCTTTACCTTCTCGGTCTACGAAGCAACCTTCCTATATTTGTTCAGAACTTCTTACATACTAGATCATTTCAAGTTCAATACCAACATGCCCTTTCCGCAACTTTCATCCAGGAAGAAGGTGTTCCACAGGGAACAGTACTGAGTGCCACTCTTTTTGCTCTGAGAATAGATTCTATCACTAAGCAGCTTCCAAATACAGTTGAGACTTACCTTTATGCAGATGACCTTTCCATCTCCTGTCATTCTCAAAACATGAGGTCTATTGAAAGACAGCTTCAGATATCACTTAATAAAATTCAACAATGGGCGAGCTTCAACGGCTATCGGCTCTCGCAGCAGAAAACAGTTGCTATCCATTTCTGTAGACAACGCAAACTTCATCCAGATCCTGAACTTCAAATTTCTAACCATCCCGGTCACTAGCATCATCCGATTTCTAGGATTAACCCTTGACAACAAGTTAAATTTCCTAGATCATATTAAAAATGTACGGACTTCCTGTCTAAAAAAAGTTAAACATACTCAGAGCTTTATCTGCCCAAATGAGGGGTGCAGATCGTACCTCCCTTCTTCGGTTATACAAGGCATTAATCAGATCCTGTCTCGATTATGGTGCTCCAATCTATGATTCTGCCAGAAAGAGTGCATTATGCTGGCTTGATCCTATTCAACACAGTGCTTTAAGAATTGCAATTGGTGCATTCAGAACGTCGCCAGCACAGCAGATAGTCTCTACATTGATGCTCACGAGCCCCCACTAACATTACGCAGGAAAACACTGTTTCTGAAATATGCTGTCAAGATACAAAGTTGTGCCTCTCATCGCATTCAACCATATCTTTTCAACCCACCGTTAGAAATCCTATACAGAAACAAACCTAGCATAGTAAAGCCAGCTGGTCTTCACCTTCTTGAACTGGTGCAAGTTTGGAATATTTCCATCCTTTCCGTAAAGCAGGTAGCAACCTATACTCAACCACCATGGGCACCTCCTCTTACAACCTGTGACACTTACCTCTGTCAATGGAGAAAGAATACTTTGCAAGCACCAAATGTCAACCAAATTCATACAGTTCACACTCAAAGATATACTGATTTCTCCCCAATTTATGCAGATGGCTCTAAATCTAATTCAAATGTTGGAGCAGCTGCAGTGTTTCCGAATACAATTGTATTATCAGTTTCCCCTCCATCAGAATTTAGTATATTTTCTGCTGAATTATATGCAATCAAACTAGCTTTAAATAATCTCTATTCTGACTGTTCCTTAAAATCAGTTATTTACACTGATTCCCTCAGCTCAATCATGTCATTATGTAATTCCTCAGATAAAGTTCACCCTGTTCTAGATGAAATCAGAGATTAAATTAAAGAACGCAACCAACTGGTCACTTTTTGCTGGATTCCAGCCCATTCCGGTATTTTAGGCAATGAACTGGCCGATAAAGCTGCAAAAAATCCAACTACCTTAGATTTAACCAATATCCGTGTTCCAGCATCAGATTATGCACTAACTTCGTGCTGCTTGCCTATCACAATGGACAGCACTCTGGCACTCTCAGACTAATAATAAACTCTTTCGGTTTAAACAAGACCCAAAAATTTGGCGCTCCAGTGTCCGCACATCAAGACGAGAAGAAGTAGTCCTTTCAAGGGCAAGAATAGGACATACCCATCTGACCCACCTTCACTTACTCACAGGAGATAATCCACCACAATGTACACATTGTTCTAACAATTTGACTGTAAAACATATTCTTATTGGCTGCCTCTATTATAAACAAGACAGAACTTCATCCTTGATCTTACTGGTTAATCTTCATAAACCAATAACTGTTGAAAATCTCATTGGTGATAAGGCAAATATTTCTGAATTTTTTAACTTTCTCAGGAAACTGGGCTTTTTAATTATTTCTGATTTCAGATTTTCTTCTGATTTATGGAAAATTCATGTTTTAATATTAATAAGTGAATAGGCACATTATAGCCTTAGCAGCTTATGTGCCATTAAGCCTCCATAACAACAACAACAATAAGCAAAACTCTTCCTTCAAGGTTCACCATTTATTAAATCAAATTAGAAGACTCCTATTACAAATTGAAGAATTTCTTCAATCAGTGACCTTTTGCTGGATCCCAGCACATTCAGAAATTAAAGGAGAACGAACTTGCTGATCAAACTGCTAAAAATCCATCAACTTTTGATTTAAACTCCATTCCGGTTCCAGGCTCTGACTACAGTCACATCATACAAACAGCATGTCTCGTGCAGTGGAAAGAGCTATGGCACACCCAAACCAATAATAAACTCTACCAGTTGAAACACGATCCAAAGTGTTGGCACTCTAGCACCAAAACAGTATAGCGTGCTCTCTAAAGTGATAGTTTTGATTCTTTTCTAGTGTGCTTATTCCTTTGTTTACTTGAAGCAGTTCTGCACTTTAGAGGCCGAGAAAGGAAATCCACCTTTCTTTTCTTAGTCTTTATATTTATTATTGTCCAACTCTACTAATTTGAACAACTGCTTGGTCACTGGTGGCACCACTCCTGCCTCCACATGACAGGGCCGGTAACCTAGGGGATAAATGAACCCTCAGGGCTAAAAGGAGCAGAGATGGAAACAAATGACTTTCCACATTTAGAGCCAAAGAGCTCTCAACCAAATAACAACCATGACACTGACCATGACTTCTCTCTCTTGAAGAGAATGAAAAAAGACACTGGCAGACAGGAATTACCAGTATTCCTGATAATACATTCTCTGGCTATATAGCCTGTGAGCAAGCTCTCCCCCTTCATCATTCAGAGATGCCTCAAACATGCTGCAGGTTCACCAAAAATGGTGAAATGTCTCCAATCTGGTGATTTATTAATAGAGACCACCAATTCTCGACACTCTGCACTATTATTACCTCTGACATCCTTGAGTGGAATCCCAGTTCAAATCACACCACATATCACCCTCAATTCTTCAAAGGGAGTGATCACTGAATGGGATCTATTGAATGTTCCTGAAGATGAAATAGTTCAGGAACTTAAAGAATAAAAAGTCACTCAAGCAAAAAAGAATCGTGATCCAAAAATATGGCAGTTTTGTTCCTACCCAGAGTATAATTTTAACTTTCAGTTCTCCATACCTACCAGCTTCAGTCAAGGCAGGATATTTAAAATGTTGCTTTTGGCCATATATTCCGAACCCCCTAAGATGTTTTAAATGCTAGAAATTCGTCCATTCTCAGGCAGCATGCCGTGGAGACGCAACATGTGCAAACTGTGGGTGTAAAACTTGTACACAAACAGAATGTAAACTTCAACCCAGTGTCCAAATTGCAAGGGCAACCATCCGGCATATTCCAAAGACTGTGACCTCTGGAAATTGGGGGAAAAAATACAAAAGTATAAAATTGAAAATAGTTTCCTACCAAGAGGCAAGAAAACAAGTAAAATTAAGTATGCCAAAATGCACCTATGCTTCTGCTACTTAGTCACCAAGCAGTAGCATGTCAGATGGAAGTGTCCATCCCTCCAGACACATCGATCTCAGACTGGGCTCGATCAATCCTCTCGGTCCACCATCCATCTCCACCAAACACAGTAGACCAATGCAATAATACACCACTGGCAGTTCCATCCCAGAGAGTTCCCTGTTGTCAAGCAGTGGATAAATTGCAGAAATCTGATCCTGTTGAGGTGAAGCAATCTCCCCTATCAAGCATGGACACAGATGATACCACCAACTCATAAGATCTGCTTGAAATACATGCAGCTGATGACAGGAAAGAAGGCAATGACTCAAGATGCCCAAATTTTTCAAGAAAAGAAAAATCAAAACCCGACAGATATAAACCAGCCACTCACGAAAAGCTGATGGACTCCAATTCTGCTCACAAAACCAAACAATGGAACAAATCGTACAATGGAATTGCAGAGGTTTTTGCGGCAATATTGATGATATCTATGAACTAGTTCACCGTTACAATCCTCCTGCCATATGCTTACAAGAAACGAATCTAACAACAAAAATATCCGTTTCAGTCAAAAACTATATCTTCAGAAAAGATCAATCTGAAACTAGCCCCCATGGAGGAGTAGCTATACTAGTGGAATCACGAGTCCCCTCCAGGCACATTCCATTGCAAACACCATTAGAAGCTGTTGCTGCCTGTATAGCAATCGGTATCACATTGACACTGGCCTCAATTTATCTTCCGCTGAACCAATCATGTACATTTCAGCAACTGGTAAATCTGATTTCTCAGTTACCATTTCCTATTTGTTTACTAGGAGATTTTAATGGGCATCATCCATTATGGGGTTCTCTGGTCCTAGACAGATGTGGTGAACTTATTGAAATGTTACTTGGCCGAGAGAATTTGACACTATTGAATACTAGCTTACCCACTTACATCCATTTTCCTTCTGGGTCAACCAGTGTAATAGATCTCTCAATATGCTCTCCGATCCTCTTCCTAACTATAGAGTGGGCAGTACATGATAATCCTCTAAACAGTGACCACTATCCACTGATCTGTAGTATTCAAACCACCCATTCCAAACAAACTGAAGCAAAAAAAAATGGAAATTTTCTAAACCAAACTGGATGAAATTTACCAGTCATGTATCTTTTGATGATGACATCATAGAGTCTTCTGCTATTGACACTGTCACCGATCAAATCACAATGCAGATACTAACAGCTGCAAAGCTGCCATGCCACAATCTCAAATAAGAAACCATCAGCATGCCAATCACTGGTAGAGTGGTGATTGTAACAAAGCGAAGAGAGAAAAAAACACAGTATGGAACACCTTCCAAAAATATCCCACTTTATTAACTTCAAGAGACAGAGCCAAAGCTCGTTATATATCCAGAGGAAGGCGAAAAAAGACTCGTGGATAAAATTTGACTCCTCGATCAACAAAGATACTGATACCCGAATAATCTGGGAAAAAATAAAGAAGCTTAAATGGTAAATATCATGTGTTGCCTTCTCCTATTATTAATTGGAACGGGAAGGAGATCTCATCTGCAGAGGAAATTGCCAATGCCTTAGGAACGGTGTTCTGTGAATTGTCTACCTCAACTGCATATCAGTCATCTTTTCAAAAAATTAAAGCTGAGGCTGAGAAAAGGAAGCTGAACTTCAAAACTACATGTCCTTTACCCTATAATGAACCACTCACAATATCTGAACTGAAAGAATCTATATATACCTCAAGAAATAGCTCTCCTGGTCCTGATGGAATCTACAATATAATGCGTCAACACCTAAATCAGAAATGACTATTGTCATTGCTAAACTTTTACAATAGGATATTCTCAGAACATATATTCCCCACTTTCTGGCAACATTCTTATATAATAGCCATACCTAAACCTTGAAAAGGTCATTCGATTGCTAACCAGCTGCCTAAGTCAGACTTTGGAAAAAGTCTGACTCAGTTCACCATCGATTCACCTGTTACCTTGAGTCCCAAAACATAATCAGTAATAATCAGTTTGGCGTTCAAAAGAATAGATCTTCCCTAGACCTCATGACAAAAGCTGAATCCACCATAAGAAATGCATTCATCAGAAATCAACATCTTGTCATGATATGTCTCGATATAGAGAAGGCCTTGATACCACATGGTGCTACGGTATCCTAAAATATCTCAATTCTATTCATTTGAGAGGCCATTTACCATATTTCATTCAAAGCTTCCTTCAGCACAGATCTTTCCAAGTTAGGTGCCGGCAGGTTTTATCTCAAACATACATACAAGAAGAAGGAGTTCCACAAGGCACCACTCTGTTTGCAATACGAATAAACAACATCACAAACAGTATTCCGACACTGCTGATTCGTATCTCTATGCATATGATCTTACCATATCCTGCCATTCTCAGAATATGAACTATATTGAGAGACATCTACAAATATCCATTAATAACATTGAATTATGGATGGCACAAAATGGATAGAAACTGCCAAGCCACAAATCTACTGCCATACATTTCTGCACCAAGTGCAGAATACATCCTGAACCTGAATTGCACTTGGCCAATCTTCCTCTGCCAGTTGTGAATAGTATTTGCTTCCTAGGGCTAATTTTTGATAAGAAGTTACACTTCCAGGAGCACATCAAATATCTAAGAACCACTTGCACAAAGAAAATGAACGTACTCGGGGTTATCTCCAGTACATCTATCTTAGGGTGCAGATCATTATACTCTGCTCCACTTATATAAGTTCCTAATTAGATCTCGGCTAGATTACGGAGCACCTGTTTATGGCTCAGCCAGGGAGAGCTGGCCCATTTTGCGCCCATCCAACATTCTTCTCTTAGGATAGCTCTAGATCTGTACAGAACATCACCAGTTCAAAGTCTTTATATTGAGGCTCATGAACCTCCACTTAGAATCAGAAGAAAGATGTTGTTGCTGAACTACTCAGCTAAGATTAAAAGCCTGTCTACTCATCTTGTTTGGCCACTACTGCATCATCCTCTGTGGAAAACTCACTATGCACATAAAGCCAGAACAAAACAGAAAGCTGGAACATTAAACTTGATAATATTCTCAGAGAATCAAAAGATCATGATCTACCTTCACACTTTATTGTGATAAATACTTTGAGCAATGGGTTAATGGTTCTATAGCAAATATTAATATCCAACAACTACATTTTGCTCACACACAAAATTATCCCCACTTTACTAAAATCTACACTGATTGTTCAAAGTCTGATGGTCAAGGAGGTGCAGCTGCTGTCTTCCCAGAATACAACTGTCTCAATGCCACTTCTCACCAAATGCAGCAGTTGTACTGCGGAGCTCCATGCCATCAAGCTCGCCTTGAAAAAGATCTCACTGCTGTCAATAAATAAAAGCATAATATATACTGGTTCACAGAGTGCTCTTTTAGCTTTGAACAGCAGTTCCACAACCTGCAATGCTTTATTAAAGCTCATAAAACATGAGCTGATACGTCTTCGTGAGCATCAGCAAACTCTTCTCTTGGATCCCAGGGCACAGTGGTATTCCAGGAAATGAATGTGCAGATGATGCTGTAAAGCATCCCTCCAGCATAGCCTCAACAAATGATCTAATCCCATATTCTGATTACTGACACAATGTACGGAGAACATGCTTGGAACAATGGACACTTCTAGGGAAAAATGCAAACAAATGTTATTTGAACTGAAACCTGAACCTCAAGTTTGGATATCTAGCCTTCGTAAAAATAGAAAAGGAGAAGTAATCTTAGTCAGAACCCGAATAGGTCATACTCACATCACACATCTCTACCTGCTTACAGGAAATGATCCTCCGCAATGTGTGCACTGCTCGCAACCTCTAACAGTAAAACATATACTTCTTGAATGTAGATTGTTCAACAATGCCCGATGAACGTCTTTCAGTATCATTTCAGATCTACAACAACCTCTGTCTCTCAATAGTATCATAGGTAAAGAAGCAAATCTTTCTCTATTTAAAACAAATTCAAATATATGACCGTTTTTAACTATTCTCCGTATATTTTTAACATAAGTGACTCGATTAATTTCGGAGGCCCAATATGGCCTAAGTAGCTTTTGCGCCAGAAAATATCACAACAACCTAGAACCTACCAAAACAGTGCAAAGAGAAGAAGTGGTACTTGCACAGGCACGAATTGGACATACATATCTGACTCACCTCCATCTAATCACAGGCAAAGATCCTCCTCAGTGTCCATACTGTTCAGAAAATTTAACAGTCAAACATATTCTGGTTGACTGCGCTCACTATAAACAGGACAGAATATCTGTCCTGTTTTCCCTGAGAAATCTACAAGAACGAATGACATTACAACATATTATTGGAGATGATGCAAACATCAACGAGTTTTTCTCTTCCTGAAAATAATTGGTCTATACGATAAATTCTAAAATATCTCTGTAAACAAAACCAAGTGATTATGCCTAAATTTTGTTTTTAGCATTTTTCTGTGAATAGGCGCATTATACCCACAGCAGCTTATGTGCCGTTAAACCTCCATAACACACACACACACACACACACACACACTTCTCCAATGGAGCCTTTCTCTCATGGCTATTCCCAGCCTTGTGTTGTTGGGCATTGCAAGAATGCAATTTGGGATGATCTGTATAACTTATTTTCCTTGGTCGGATTGCTGTTTCAAAACTTCTGATGTCGGCGTTTTCTCAGATCGTGTCAGTGAAATTATTCTTGTAGGAATGGAATCCTTTATTCCACACTCCACTTTAAAATCTTGTCCTTTATCTAACACAATAAATGTGCTAACAGCCTTAGCACAATAAATGTGCTAAGGCTGTTCAAGAGAAGAATGTGCATATCTTAATTGGCTTGTTTCCAATTCTTCAGTTTCATTTTCTGCCTACACCAAAGCTCGCAACAGTTATTAAGGTTGTAAAGCAGTTATTAATCAGTCCAAACTAAATATTGAACAGGCTGAGAGTGTGGAAAACTTGCTTCTTGCCCTAGTGGTGGCCGAGCATTCTGGTCTCTTGTCGGAGCTATTGGCCGCCACTTTTGCCCATTTCTGCTCAAACCTCTGTCAAAACCAGATGGTTCTGTTCTCTTGTCACTTCAGCCAAGGATAAAGCTGACCTTCTAGCATCCCATTTTTCTTCCAATGCATGTATTAATGATCTTGGGAAAACACCTCCCACCATTCCCAACAAGCTCCATTCAATGCCTCCTGTGGTCTTCCATTAAAAGGATGTCAGAAGGACTTTGACGAATCTTGATGCTCAGAAAACTCCAGCTCCTGATGGTATTTCTCCACTTGTTCTCAAAACTTGTGCTACAGAACTTATGTTCTTTGCCACCTTTTATCACTTTCTTATTCCAAAGGTGTTTTTCCTTCTGCTTGGAAATTTACTCATATCCAGCCAGTTCCTAAAAAGGGTGACAAATCCCTCCCATCCAATTATCATCCCATTGCAATTACTTCTACTCTTTCTAGAGTAATGGAGAAATCAATTAACCACCAACTCTTAAACTATCTAGAAACCTTCTATCTGATCAACGATCGCCAGTATGGATTCTGTCAGTGTCTATCCACTGGTGCTATTCTGGCTTATGTTACTCATTTATGGACAAATTCAATGGAAATGTTTGGTGAAACACAAGCAGTTGCCCATGACATCTCAAAGGCTTTTGATCATGTTTGGCATAAAGGTCTTCTAAACAAGCTTCCATCTTATGGTTTTCCAACTGTTTTTGTAATTGGTTATCCAGTTTTCTCTCACTGAGGGTGATGGTAGATGGCGCTCTGTGTTCTAACTTCTCTACTAATGCTGGTTCCGCCAAGGTTCAGTTCTTTCCCCCACTCTTTTCCTCTTGTATATTTAATGACCTTCTTCCATTGACTGGAAATCCTATTTATAGTTTTGCCAATGATAGCACATTGCATTCCACTTTCCATTTTGAGAAAACTTGCCCTGCTCAATCAGCTTCAACTTCTCGAAAATCTGCTACCAATTCCTTAAATGCCGATCTCCATATAATTCTCCAGTGAGACAAAGACAACTTAGTTGATTTCAATCCTTCTAAAACTCAGTCTTGTCTTATATCTTGCAAAATGGATTCTTTTGCTCCTATGTTTATCTTTGGTGACACGCTGATTTCTAGGCAAGTTGATATATCTCTTTTGGGGATTACCCTGACTTCTAATCTCTTTTGGCACAAGCACATTACAAATATTTCTTCCTCTGCATCTAAAAAAACTTGGTTTTCTCTTTCGCTCTCACCATTACTTTTCTTCCAAACAGCTGTTCACTCTACAAATCACAAATCCACCCTTTCGTGCAACATTATTCCCACATATGGTTCGGTGTCCCCCAAAACCTCTCTCAGGCTTCTAGATTCCATTCAGAAGAGAGCAGTTAGGCTAATTAATGACTCATCTCTAACAGAGTCTCTCCACTCACTGTCTCATAGACATACTGTTTCTGCTGCATCCCTTTTCTACAGATACTTCCATGGGCACTGTTCTTCTGAATTGGCTTCTATATTTCCTGTTCTCTCTTTCAAAACAGTCCGAACACGTGCTGCCACCAGCCAACATCCATTTACTGTCCAACTTCAAACTCACAGAACCAACTTTTCATCTATCTCGTTTATTTATTCAGCTGCATTTTTCTGCAACAACCTTCCTTCATGCATATTTCCTGAAAATTACAGTCTGTAGCAGTTCAAGTCTGCTATAGACTGTAATTCAAAAATAGAATGTCAAAAATATCTTCTCTCGTGTTCTGAACCTCGAACCCCAGCACGGTACTAAGTACTATAGGTTCTAATACCTCTAGTGTTTGGGGTTTTCATTAAAAAAAAAAAAAAAAAAAAAAGAAAGCACTTTACTAGATCAGAAGGAGAAGTTACCTTCTTTTTTTTTCTTCTCTTAATTTTTTGCTTTATTACTAACCCACTACTACTTGGTCACAAAGGTGGCACTGTTCCTGCCTCCATGTGGTCGGGTCAGCTACCTGGATGGGAAAAGCTCTCCCTTCCAGGGCAAAATGTAGCAATCATTTCCTAAAACCTAGAAATCCATTGGGTGCATAGATGAGACCCTCAGGGTGAAAACAATCAGAGTCTGATTTTGTTGCAGCCAAACGTGCAAAAGACTGACGTAGCCAAAATCAGAACTCCAACTCTTCCTTATCATTCACTCAACCAAAGAACAACCTATTCGCAAACTCTTGCCATTTCTAGTGCAAAAATGCCTTTCTAGGCATTTTTGTCATACAGTTTGTCACTTAAGATCAGGAAACTTACTGGTTGAAGTTGCCACTGCTCTACAGTCTGAGTAACTACTAAACCTAGCCGACCGGGCTAGCCAGGTGGGTAAAGTGCCTGCCTGGCAACCCAAAGGTCGTGGGTTCAGATCCTGCCTCAGGGTTGATTCAAAGTACTGCAAAAACCTTGGGAGGTGCATTATGGCCACAGAAGCCGATGCTCCAACTACCAAAAAAAAAACTACTAAACCTAAAAACTTTTGGTGGAACTTCCGTTATCATTTCACCTCAAATTTCCCTGAATACATCAAGAGGCATCATCATGACCTCATGACAGTATCAGATGAAGAACTACGAGATCAAGGAGTAATCAATGTAAGAATAATAATGACAAAAAAGACGGCATACCAGTTCCTACTCAGAACATAATACTCTTTCAATAACCCAAAATCACGAACAGCGATCAAAGCAGGTCATCTTAGTTGCCATGTTAAATCATATATTCCAAACCCCTTATGCTGCTACAAGTGCCAGAAGTTTGAGCACTCACAAACAATCTGCAGAGTAGCAGCTGCTTGTGCCATACATGGATCCACGGCGCATACAAACAAATTGTGGTAATCAGTTGATATAGATGGACAGTGCACTGTTGAGTCAGTTTGGTGGGACATAAGCACTGTGAAAGCAAAAATAAGAGTAGGAATGTGTTATAGGACTATAACATATGACTCGAATGAGTACAACAAATAATTGTACAGAGAAATAGAGTGGGCTACTAAATCAGAATGTCTTATAATGGGGGATTTTAACTTCCCAGATATTGACTGGAACTTGTGGGTTGTTCACACACACTAGCAAGACTTTTGTGGATTTATTGGATGATTTTTTTCTGCAGCAGCATGTTCGAGAGGCAACCAGAGAGGGTAATACTCTTGATCTGGT
The DNA here is from genome assembly GCF_048544385.1 of Mastigoproctus giganteus. NCBI lineage: Eukaryota > Metazoa > Arthropoda > Arachnida > Uropygi > Thelyphonidae > Mastigoproctus > Mastigoproctus giganteus. The sequence continues at coordinate 64,219,453 of NC_143579.1, read as the reverse complement.
TATCAGCAGTAATCATTTGTGTATGCAGATATATGCAGAATTTGCAGATAAAGGAACCACTAGGTGGCAGTGATCACAGTGTATTGATGTGGGATTTACTTAAAGATATAATTATCATTAGGGGTAAAGGAAAGGGTTTTTGCTTCCATAAAGGTGACTACAGTGGTCTCAGACAGTTTTTAAATTCTGTACAGTGGGGCCAACTGATGATGTTACCAACAGCAAATTCTAAGTGGGAAGCAGTCAAGGAATTAATCATGGAAGCTACTAAACGTTTCATACCTATTATGAAATATTGTTCAAGGTTTAGGTCTAAATGGTTGTCAAATGAACTAATGAGACTTGTGGTAGAGAAGAAAAATGCATGGCAGATATAAGCTAGTCTGTAATCAAGTCACAAAGGAGGTTAGGCAGGCGAAGGCAGATTATGAAAAATCTTTGGCAAAGGATGCTAAGAAAAACAGTAAGGATTTCTTAGTTATATAAACTCTAAAATTAAGGGGATGAATCAGATTGGTCCACTTGATATTGATGGTTCGACTGTTGATGATCCTGCTCAGATAGCAAACAAACTGAATGAGTACTTTGCATCTACATTCACAGATGAGTAGTTATTAAGGATTAAAAATGCATGTTTAACATTTACAAATGCTAAGTACTGCATATGGGTAGAAGTAACCCCAGAGGAACATACCAACTGTGTGGTACTACACTTAGGGTGATAGAAAATGAAAAAAACCTGGGAGGAATTGTGCAGTCAGATATGAAGTTTTCTGAAAAGTGCAGACAGGATGCAAGAGCAGGTCATGGGGTTTTGTCAATGATATACAGGAATTTTGCTAGCAGGGAGAAGTAGGTGATTGTCCCTATGTATAAGACAGTGGTTTGGCCACGCCATGAGTACTGCGTACAGGTCTGGAGGCCTCATTTTAGGAAGGATTTAGATTTGCTTGAGCATGTACAGAGAAGGGCAACAAGATTGGTGATGGGAATGACGGGATCCTCTTACGAAAAGAGGCACAAGTTCAGGAAATTGTAGTAGCTGGAGACTAGGCACCTGCGAGGTGATCTGATTGAGGTGTATAAGGCCTTGAATGGGTTAGCACGCTGAATTCTGATAGGATTATTCCACTTGTTCAGATTACGAACCTAAGGGGCCATAATTTCAAATTGAGGAAAGACATCTGTAGAATAGATGTGCAGAAATTTGCCTTTAGCCAGTGGGTGGTTAATTGCTGGAACAAACTTCCATCTGTCGTTGTGGAAGTTGATAGGTTAAGTAAATTTAAGGAGGAACTGGAGAGACATTTAGAGGGAATGGTGGTATGAATTTTTTTTTTTTTTTTTGGCTGATGCTACATAAGCTCATGCTTGCTTTCTTGCATCACATGCCACGATTACTGCTACTACTACTCTTTCAATAACCCAAAATCACCAATATCGATCAAAGCAGGTTACCTTAATTGCCGTGTTAAAGCATATATTCCAAACCCCTTATGGAGCTACAAGTGCCAGAAGTTTGGTCACCAGACAGTCTGCAGAGTAGCAGCTGCTTGTGCCACATGTGGATCCAGTGCGCACACAAACACTGAATGTATGGCTACAACACCTAGTTGTCCAGACTGCAGAGAAGCACATTCGGCATATTCAAAGGAGTGTCCCCTCTGGAAATGTGAAAAACACGTACAGCGATACAAAACTGAACACAATATCACCTACCAAGAAGCCAAAAAATCTTTACCAGCCCTGAATACTAATGAACCAACCTATGCTCAAGCAACCAAAAGACAAAGATCGATTGCAACCCAAACTGTTGTAACCATACCACCAAGCGGATCACTATCTCAGTGGGTAAGGTCAGTATTGGCCACTGTACCAGTAAACCAAACTACTATCAAACAAAGTAAAGCCATAAATACTCCAATTACTGTACAACCAGCCTCCCCACAGAAAAACACAAAAGTAACTACTAGTCCTGATGCAAACCAAACAGGTTGGATGGACTTAGAAGATCACTCATAGCAAAAGGAGCACGTTCTAGAACTATTCATTCACAAGGGTATGCACTGGAAAACCATACTTTCCAGGCCCCTACTGCCATGCATTTCTAGTGATCAGGCAATTTCTCTGCAGTTAGAAAGCGATTCCTAAAGTGAAAGGGTGTTAGAGTGATTGATTGCCAGCGATACGGAAAAGGTTAATTTATGAAGAGGTTTTCATATATTAACATCCACCAACTACATATTCCTCACACAGAATTATTTCCATTTTACTGAGATCTACACTGATGGTTCAAAGTTAGGCAATGAAGTGAGAGCATCTGCTGTTTCCCTAATATTACTGTTTCTATCTCTCTTACAGCCAAATGCAACAGTTATACTACTGGGTCACGTGCCATTAAGCTTGTCCTAGAAATATTTCACACTTTTCAGTTCAAGAAAGCATAATATATACTGACTTAGAGGCCGTGAATACCAAGCGTTTCTAGTGATCGGGCGATTTCAACTAATCTATTTATGCTTGGTCACTAGGTGCTGCTCCTGCCTCCCTGTAGTGCAGCCAGAAACCTGGCAGGAAAAGCTCTCACTCCCAGGGCTAAAAGGAGCAAAAATGAATGACCCAAACATTACAACGACAGATCTCAAAGATCTTACTCCTTTGAGTCGGAAATATGAGAACAATCAGACTATTACAACTAAAACGCAAAAAAAGGATGTGACATCACTTAATGCACCTACAATTATTGTCTTTCATTCTACGACAGAACAGCCATTAGGAAAACTGTCGCAATTTGTCATCCAGAAAAGTTTAGAAAGTGTGGCTGGAACACCAAAAAATGTTAAGCGACTAAAATCAGGCAACATTCTAGTCAAGACAGCAAATGCCAAACATGCAGAAAGACTGCTTCAAATGAAAACATTTGGTGGAATCCCAGTAAAGGTCTCCCCCTGTAATACGCTAAATACATCGAAAGGAGTAATTTCTGAATGGGTCCTTATCAGTGTCTCTAAAGAAGAAGAAATTAAAAATGAACTTGAAGATCAAGGCATTATAGCTGTGAGAAGGATTAAAATTACTAGAGATGGGACATTATTAACTGGAATGGGAAGGAGATCTCCTCTCCTGGAGAGATTGCCAATGCCTTAGGAACTGTGTTCTGTGAATTATCTGCCTCAAGCGCATATCAACAGTCTTTCCAAAAAATTAAAGCCAAAACTGAGAAAAGGAAACTGAACTTCAAAGCTACATGCCATTTACCCTATAACAAACCATTAACAATATCTGAACTGAAAGAAGCTATATATACCTCAAGAAACAGTGCTCCTAGCCCTGACGGAATTTACTATATAATGCTTCAACATCTCAATCAGAAATCACTATCTTTATTGCTTAAACTTTATAATCAGATATTCTCAGAACATATATTCCCGACCTCCTGGCGACATTCTTAAATAATAGCTATACCGAAACCTGGAAAGGATCACTTGATTCCACACAATTATAGACCAATTTCTCTAACCAGCTGCCTGAGTAAGACTTTGGAAAAAATGGTTCACCATCGACTCACCTGGTACCTTGAATCCGAAAACATAATCAGTAATAATCAGTTTGGTTTTTGAAAGAATAGATCTTCCCTAGACCTCATGACAAAAGCTGAATCAATCTTAAGGAATGCATTCATTAGAAATCAACATCTCGTCATGATATGCCTTGATATAGAGAAGGCTTTTGATACCACATGGTGATACGGCATCCTAAGAGATCTCCATTCTATTCATATGAGACGGCACTTAGTCTATTTTATTCAAAGCTTTCTTCGAAACAGGTCTTTCCAAGTTAAGTACCGGCAGGTTTTATCTCAAACATATATACAAGAAGAAGGAGTCCCACAGGGCTCTGTTCTAAGTGCCACTGTTCTCACTACAAATAAACAATATCATAAACTGCATTCCAAACACCGTTGACTCGTATCTCTATGCGGATGACCTTACCATATCCTGCCATTCCCAGAGTATGAACTATATCGAGAGGCATCTACAAATATCCATAAACAACATTGAATTATGGATGGCACAAAATGGATACAGACTATCAAGCCACAAATCTACAGCCATACATTTCTGCACAAAGCACAGAATGCATCCTGAACCTGAGTTGCACTTGGCCAATCACCCTATACCAATCGTAAAGAGTATTCGTCTCCTAGGGCTAATTTTTGATAAGAAATTAAATTTCCAGGAGCACATAAAATATCTAAGAACCACGTGCGCAAAGAAAATGAATATACTGCAGGTAATCTCCAGTACATCTTGGGGTGCAGATCGCTATACCCTGCTCCACTTATATAAGTCCCTAATTAGATCTTGGCTAGACTACGGAGCACCTGTTTATGACTCAGCTAGGGAAAGCACCTTAGCGCGTCTTGTGTCCATCCAATATTCGTCTCTTAGGATAGCCCTAGGTGCATACAGAACATTAGTTCAAAGTCTTTACTCCACTTAACATCAGAAGAAAAATGTTGCTGATGAATTACTCAGCTAAAATGAAAAGCCTGCCTACTCATCCTGTTTGGCCACTCCTGCATGATCCTCTGTGGAAAACCCACTATACAAATAAACCCAGAACAATTCAGCCTGTTGGTATCAGACTGCAGATTTTAGCAGAAAGCTGTAACATCCAATTTGATAATATCCTCAGAGAATCAAAAGATCCAGATCCCCCATGGTCTACCTTCACACTTTCTTCTCATGAATACCTTGAGCAATGGGGTAAAAGTTCCATAGCAATGATTAACATTCAACAACTACATTATGCTCATACACAAAAGTACCCCAAATTCACCAAGATCTATACTGATGGTTCAAAGTCTGACAATCAAGTGGGTGTAGCTGCTGTCTTCCCTAATTCAACTATCTCGTTTTCACTTCCAGTCGAATGTAGCAGTTATACCGCTGAGATTCATGCCATTATGCTTGCTCTGAAAAATATCTCACTGCTGTCAATAAATAAAAGTATAATATATACTGATTCACAAAGTGCTATTTTAGCTTTGAAAGGCATTTCCTCACCTAACAATCCTTTATTAAAACTCATAAGACATAAGCTGATACAGCTTCATGAGCATCAACAAACTGTTATCTTTTCTTGGATCCCTGGCCACAGTGGTATTCCAGGAAATGAATGTGCAGATGATGCTGCAAAGCATCCTTCCAATATAGCCTCAACAAATGATCTAGTCCCATATCCTGATTATAGACACAAAATACAGAGAACATGCATGGAACAATGGACACTTCTTTGGAAAATGCAAAAAAATAACAAGCTATTTCAAATAAAACCTGAACCACAATTATGGACTTCTAGCCTTCATAAAAATAGAAAAGAAGAAGTAATCTGAGCCAGAATCCGAATAGGTCACACTCACCTCACCCATCTATATCTGCTTACAGGGAAGGATCCTCCTCAGTGTGCAAACTGCTCACAACCACTTACAGTAAAACATATACTTCTTAAATGTCGCTTGTTTAACAATGCCTGACGAATGGCTTTTAGTTTCATCTCAGATCTGCAACAACCTCTGTCTGTAGATAGCATTATAGGTAAAGAATCAAATCTCTCTGAATTATTTCTCTATTTAAAACAAATTCAAATGTATGATCATTTCTAACTGCTGTACAAGCAGTTCCTGTATGTAAAGTCAATTTATTTGGGAGGTGCAATATGGCCTAAGTTGCCCTTGCACCAGAAAACACCACAAAAACAACAACAATAGAGATGGGACACTTACCCCAACCAGAAATATAATATACTGATGTTTAGCACTCCTAAACCAACTACATATGTGAAGGCCGGATATCTAAATAGTAACATCAGACCATACGTTCCGAATCCTCTCCATTTCTTTAAATGTCAAAAATATGGTCATTCACAAATGGCATGCAATCGTGTTGCCATCTTTTCCAGCTGCGGGTCTCAGGAGCACAGCAATCAGAACTGTTCAGCTGAGAAACCGATATCCAAACTGCAAGGGAGACCATTCTGCCTATTCCAAGAACTCTGAATATTGGAAAAGGGAAAAGCAGATTCAGTGGTATAAAGTGGAATGTTCTGTCACATACCAAGAAGCTAAGAGAACTGTACTGCCGACTACCTTAAACAGACCTTCCTATGTGCAGGTCATAACAAATCGGCATACAATAGAAACCCAAACAGATTATAAAATTCCTCCAAAGAAGTCAATCTCAAACTGGGCAAGAGCACTACTACAACGTCCCAGCCAAAACATCAAGAGAAACTCACCAACACACCACTTTCCATACCTCCCGATATAAAATATTCAGAAACGAAAGCTCCTCAAGGAAATCGTAATGTCATAAGTCAATTGAACAAGTGGAGACAGAAGCGACCAATCAAGCAGACAAATCAATAGTAGAGATTTTTGCGGAAGAAGAGATGGATACCAGAAAGCCATATTTCCCCAAAAAGGGAAAACCTACAAGTGAAAGATTTAAAACAGCATCTAGGAAACAGTCCACCAAAAACCTCTCCAAAACCAAATAATGAAAACCATAATCCAGTGGAACTGTAGAGGACTCTGCATTAATATAGGCAATACATACGATCTAATTGCACAGTATGCACCACTGTCTTTGCTTACAAGAAACCGACCTCAAGACTCTACCTTAATAAAGAACTAGCCGACCAGGATAGCCAGGTGGGTAAAGCGCTTGCCTGGGAACCCAAAGGTCGTGGGTTCGATTCCCGCCTCGGGCTTGGATCAAAGTACTGCAAAAACCTTGGGAGGTGCATTATGGCCACAGAAGCAGATGCGCCAACAACTACCAAAAAAAATAAATAAATAAAAATAAAGAACTATACAGCATATCGAATTGACCGAGTAACAGGCGGCACAACCCATGGTAAATTGGCAATAGTAGTAAATTCTTGCAATCCTTCTCAGATTGCCCAGCTAAACACAACCCTTGAAGCGGTTGCAGTATGCGTAGCCACTAGATCCCTAATAACACTAATAACAATTTATGTTCCACCAAACCAAGATTTATTATAACAGGACTTAGAAGACATGGTAATGCAGTTACTTACTCCCTTCTGTATATTAGGCTACCTCAACAGACATAGCGCTGTGTGGGGTAACACAACCATAGATCAGAGAGGAAAACAAATTGAAAAAAAGATAGAAGAGAATGATTTAACTTTGTTGAACGGTGGCACACACACATATACACATCTTCCATCAGGAAATACTACCGCTATAGACCTGTGTGATGTTCTGCAATACTTGATTGGTCAGTGCACGGTGATCCTCTGAGCAGCGATCACTAACCAGTAATCATCATCGTGGCATTAAGAACCACATGCAAGTCACATAAAACTCCCAATTGGAAAATAAATGAAACAGATTGGGAAACTTATAAATCATTTGCAAAACTAAATGTTGATACTGTCAAGCACAAACCATTAGATGCAGCAATACAATATGCAACAAATAAAATAATTGAAACTGCTGAACACTGTCCCAAAAACATTGTCTCACTTTCCAACACAACCAAAATCATGGTGGAATGCAGAACGTGCGCAGGCTAAGAAAGAGCGAAACCAAATCTGGAATACTTTTTGAAGATATTCTACTTTAGAGAACCTCATATTATTATTATTATTATTATTAGCTGTATGGTGCAAGGAAGCCTGAGGCTTATGCTGCACCAGCCAAAAAAAAAAAAAAAAAAACTCCTGAGTTACCCTGAGAGAGAGAGTCAAAAGTAGAAGGGAATCACCAAGAAAGCGAAGAATGATGATATCCTACTCACAACCCTGGGTGTGCCAAGCCGTATTCACCAGATGTGAGCCCCTGGGGTTCAAGAAGGCACGGGCAAGAGCCAGATATATTAGGCGAGCCAGTAGGAAAGCATCCTGGATAAAATTTGCATGTACATTAACAAGTTCCACACCATCTAAAACTGTCTGGAATAAAATTAACAAAATGAATGGCAGATACCAGATTACTCCAACTCCGATCCTAAACTGGAATGGACAAGTCACTGCAGAGCCATCAGAAATAGCCAATGCACTGGGCAAAACCTTTGCCAGAATATCAGCAACCACTTTGTATACTCCTAGTTTTCAAATATACAAGCCACTAGTATTCTTAATCTTTCTTATTTTTAAACTATATAACTTTTTATCTCTTTTTATAAACATATTCTGGATCTTATTAAAATTACATCTTTATTAATCATTGTTATTGTTTTTATTCTTATTACATTACAGTAAATAGTTATTTGCTTTTGTTTTTACAGAATTTCCAACCAGCCGTCTTGAAATGGAACGTGTTGCTGAAATCTTTGATCGTAATGGTGATGGCTATATTGATCATAAAGAATATTTAGAGACATTACGTCCAGATAGAGAGGTAAGCTAACTACTGTTAATGATCTTACAAATAAAATTGTTTAAGAATTCATTATTATCATTTATAAAATTAGGTTTTGTATTTCCTCCTTTCATAATCTTGAGTGTCTAGTGATACAAGTGATCTATACCAATAAATTATCAGTGGTCTTTTATATATATGTGTATTCTCATATTGTGAAAGATTTCATGTGTGATGTAATGGAATGACACCTCTAATAATATAACTTTGATTAGTTCAAATGCTGTAGACATGTTCAGGGCCAGATTTACATATAAGCTAAACAAACTACTACAGCTTAGGGCCTCATATTATAAGAGGCCTTGTGCTCCACCTTGAAAAATCCTTTTTTAATATTGTCACAAGTGAACTACAAGAGAGAGAAAAAAAGCTTCATACATGTTTTACCTTAGAGCTGCAACAAGTTTAAATCTGGCCTTAGACATGATACTTGAGCACTAATTTATATCTAATATGTTAATGTATTACTTACACACACACACACACACACACACACAGTTATTTTTGTGTTTATTTGTTGTAAGCCCGTATACCCATGGTATATACTTGGACATCGTCCAAGTAGTGTTGGCATTCGAGGTGAGCGGACGCACTTAGTCAGGGCTCCTCAGTTAAGTGGTTTACTTTTGGAGAGTGCTTTTTAAATATTTGATTTATGTAGATATTGTTGGATTATTTTGTTATAGGTTTTCCTGTAACAGTTTGATTTTAATAATATTATAGATATAATTTTTTAAAGTTAACTTTCATTGATATTTATTTAATTTTATAATGGTAGTTACGAGATCTGCCTTAAACACGTCACAGGGTATCGTGACTCACACGGAAATAGCCGATGGCGATTTACGGGTGAGTAATGATTTAATCCGTTGTGGAACCTGTGGAATGTTTTCGAAGGTCGACCTGGTGACTAATCCTACCTCACCAGGGGATTCTTTTCTTTTTGATCGATGTAAGGAGTGCACCGATCTTAAATTACAATTTGGTGCACTGATGGAACAATTTGAGTCCCTGAAAAAATGGGTGCTTGCCCTCGAGAATAATGCATCTACTCTGGTTAAAAAGGACATTGTTTTATTAGGAGACTCCATTGTCAGGGAAACGGGGAATATTTTTTGTAATAAGAATAGGTGGAGTAGAACCAGGGTATGTCTGCCGGGAGCAACTATTGATGATGTCACCAACAGATTGTCAGATTTTAAAGGGGGTAAAGAGAATATTATTATTCATGTGGGGACTAATGATACTAAACGTACACGATCTGATGATTTGTTGGAAAAATACAGGACCATGCTGAGGAAATGCTGCGAGCTAGGCCACAATGTCTGTGTCTGCAATTCTGCCCAGACACGATAGGAGGGATTATATGTTAAGAGCCTTGTGGATTAACTCAAGACTTGAAGGAATCTGCAAGGCTTTAGGGGGGAAATTTCTATCAGCATGGCCCACACTTGTAGGTAAAAGGAATTTGTTTTGTAGAGACGGGATACACTTAAACAAAGGTGGTGCAAAAGTTTTTGCCAGTATTATTGAGGATACCTTAAAGGTTCAGGGAAACTGCTAGTTAGGGTGATGTGGATAATACTGACACGCGTTTATCTGATAATATGGGTCAAAGTAACTCTTGCACATACCTTAAGAGTTCTTATCTGTTACCCCAACTGGACGTATTATCTAGATGTTCTGGGAGCAGAAACGTTTCACGTGAGCGGGTAGCTAATATCAGGGAAGAGAGCCTAAAAAACTTCAAGGGTTGTTAAATATACAAGAACAATAAATCTTAATTGTTTATACAGTAACGTTAGAAGTGTCGTCAATAAAATGAGCGAATTCGAACTGCTGGTTAAAACAAGTAACGCGGACATAATAGGGCTTACAGAGACGTGGTGCCACCCGGAAATTGGGGATGATGAGTTTAAGTACGTCTTGTATAATGTATTTAGGAAGGATAGGGTAGATAGAAGGGGTGGTGGGGTAATGCTTCTTATCAGAAGCAGCCTGAGTGCGACGATAGCTTTCCCGGATTCAGACATTTCACATGCTAGTATAGAGTCTGTATGGTGTGAGATAGTTGGAAACAAAGGTATAATGCGAGTAGGAGTAATCTACAGACCAGGTGATTGTGAAGATTATGACAAAAGCCTCTACATGCAAATGGAATGGGCAAGTAAGCGTCAATGCCTTATTATGGGTGATTTCAATTTGCCTCTAATTGATTGGAGTAAATGGGAAGGAAACTCGACATGGGGAACAAAATTTTTAAATCAACTAGATGACTGTTATTTGTATCAACATGTCAGGGAAAGTACTAGAGAAAAGAATATCCTAGACCTCATCATCACACATGAATCAGATGACATAATAGGGCTGACAGTAGAGGAACCAGTAGCAGGAAGTGATCACGGAGTTCTACGGTGGATGATGACGAGAGAGGTAGCAGAAGTAAAAGGCAAAGGAATGGGTTTTAATTTCAGAAAAGGAAATTACGATGCCTTAAGGTACTACATGGCCTCTATTAACTGGGTAGATATCGTGCAGAAAATGAATACATTTGAACTGTGGTACGCTTTTAAAACATTAATCACAGATGCCTTGAATGCATATATACCATTAAAAAAATACTCCACGAGGAGAGTTCCAAGTTCGATGAATAGTGAATTTGCACATTACTTGAGCAGAAAAAGGTGGCATGGAAAGGGTACAGAGCAATAAAAAGTACTGAAGCCTATAACAGCTACAAGGTGATGTGTAATAGAGCCACAGAAAAGGTTCGACAGGCAAAGGCAGTTTATGAGAAATCACTAGCAAACAGAGCAAAGAGGGGGGGATAAAGAATTCTTCACATATATAAATGCCAAGAAGAGCAGGACAAACCAGATCGGACCTTTACGTAAGGGAAAGGGGATAGTATTAAATACACCAGCTGCCGTTGCACATGAACTCAACAGTTATTTTGCATCGATATTTACAAATGAAAAACCTTTTGTGGCAATGGGAAATTGTGGGAGCGAAGTTAAAAAATATGTAATCAATGATATTGAAATTTCGCAAGATTATTTAATGAAAAAACTTTCGAGCCTACAGACCAGTAAGGCTCCTGGAGTTGATGGAATATACCCTATAATCTTGAGGGAAATGGACCATAATCTGCCACGCTGGTCCAGTGCGGGTTCCCTCAACATGAATTGTTGAGGAGGCTTCCATCCTGCAGTGGGTTGATAATGGCTGCACTTTACTTTTTTTTTTTTTTTTTTTACCCTATAATCTTAAGGGAGTCGGCAAGCGAGTGCATTGAACCATTGAGGCTAATTATGCGAGCATCACTAGACTCTAGGGAGATTCCCTTGGATTCGAAAAATGAAAATGTATCTCCCATTCATAAGGGTGGCTCTAAAAGTGAAGTTGGAAATTATCGACCTGTCAGTCTGACTTCAGTAGTAGGAAAAATCATGGAGGCAATGATAAAGGGTGGAATTCAGGATCATTTGGATCGAATTGAAATTCTCAAGGATACTCAGCATGGTTTTGTAAAGGGAAAATCATGTTTAACAAATCTGGTTCGCTATTTCAAAAGGGTCACTCACGAGCTGGATTTAGGGAATAATTTCGACATTGTTTATTTAGATTTCAGCAAAGCTTTTGACTCAGTCCCACATGAGCAGTTGCTTTATAAGCTGGAACAGGTTGGAATCACTGGGAAAATCCTTAGATGGATAGAAGGATGGCTTCAGGGCATCCTTCTATCCATTAGTAGTTAATGATCACTGTCAAGCTGAGCTTCTTCAGAGAGACCTAGATAGACTTCAGGAATGGTCAGAAAAATGGCAGCTATGCTTTAATCCAACAAAGTGTAAGGTTATTACACCTGGGAAACAGTAATCCCAAAATAACTTATTCACTTGGTGGAGTTCAACTAAACCCAGTACTGGAGGAAAGGGACTTGGTTGTTACGATACGGTTGGACATGAAATTCTCTGAGCATTGTAAACAGGTTGCAAGGAAGGCCCATGGTGTCCTATCGATGATCTATCGAACTTTTGCAAGTAGAGATAGGGACGTGAAAATCCCATTATATAAGGCTTATGTTAGACCACACTTGGAATACTGTGTTCAAGTATGGAGACCGCACCTAAAGAAAGACATCAAGCTTCTTGAAAGGGTGCAAAGAAGGGTAACTCGCCTGTTGAGATCGGCAAAAGGGCGTCCTTATGAAGAAAGACTTCGAATATGTGGGTTGCAGAGTTTGGAAACTAGACACCTTAGAGGAGATTTGATTGAGGTGTTTAAGGCTCTGAGAGGCATCAGTAAAATGAATGAGTACGAAATTTTCAAGATTATAAATGATGCTAGAACTAGGGGACATAAATTCAAGTTACGGGGAGAAATGTTTAGATTGGACTGCAGGAAGTTTTATTTTAGCCAGCGAGTTATAAATTACTGGAATAAGTTGCCTTCATGGGTGGTAGAGGCCGACGGTTTGGGGAAATTCAAAGGTCATCTGGTAAGGTAAGGGAAGTACTTTCAGGTAAGGGAAGCGCATAGGATGATAGGTTTAATTTTTTTTTTTATTAATTATTATTATTTATTTTTTTTTTTGTTTTTATCATTGTTTTGTTCGGATTTTTTTTTTTTTTTTTTGGCTGATGCAGCATAAGCCATAGGCTTTCTTGCACCATGCAGCCATTACTGATACTATATACTACTTTCTTTTATTGTTTCCTAATCTGTTGACTTCTCCAGTTGCTTGGTTATTAGGTAGCACTTCTGCCTCTCCATGGTAGGACCAGAAACCCAGAAGGAAACCTTCCAGGGCTAAACCCCTCTACGTGGGCATCTGTACGTGGTGAGGGGATCTCCCAGTGATGCTGCTGGTTTTCCAGATTAGCATCACTGGGATGTAACGCTCATACCTTGGTTCCAGGGTTACATCGTTTGAATCCGGCGTGTGCAGCCGTGTGCCGCGACCCGTGGATTTCGGAAAGAGGGATCCTAGTGGTTGAGGGGCCCAGCCTTAATACACCACTTTGGCCCATGCTTCGACAAGACGGATGGTCCCGGACCGGCCCGACTGGGATCAATCGGCGGATGGTTCTCACTGCTAGGGTCAACTGCGTTCCAATAAATCTCCCTCCCTTTGGTCCCTGGATGGGATCAAGGCTTATTGGAAACGTGGGTATGGTGCTCCTAAATGAACTTGGCGTCCCATTCATGTATGCGGTACCTGCTAGTTCACGAGTGGGCGTCCCCTCGTAGGGCTCCGTGGTGGGTGAGGTACTTAGGGCATCGAAAATTTTGATTTTACTCCTATGAGTATTATAAATTCAAATTCTTCTGGGGCCCTAAAAAGGCCCCTACCTAATCGAGATGATAACTCAGAAAAACACCTCTGTAAAAAGAGCCAGAACTGAGGATACACCACCATCAGTGACACCGCTCTTCCTCATTCTCCATTCCACCGGAGAACAGTCAATTGGGAAGATGTCACCCTTCTTTATCCAGAAAGGATTAGAAGGGTTGGGAGGGTCACCCAAATCTGTAAAAAGAGTGCGCTGTGGCAACCTTTTGGTCGAAGCTTCTACCACAAAACAAGCGGCAAAAATCATAAACTCTATATCCATATGGGGGTATACCTATCACCGTAACCCCCCACAAAACTCTGAATTCTTCATGAAGTGTTATATCAGAGTGGGACCTTCTTCATGTCTCCGAAGAAGAAATCTGCTTTGAATTAAAATACCAAGGAGTGACAGCTGTCAAGAGAATATCAATACGAAAGGATGAGAATCTTGTCCCTACCCGAGTTCTTATCCTCAAATTCAACACCCCACGGCCTCCAAGTTCCATCAAGGCAGGCTATCTAAACTGCCCAGTGAGGATTTATATCCCACACCCACTGAGGTGTTTTAGATGCCAAAAATACGGCCACTCACAAACATCTTGTCGTGGTAACCCTGTCTGTGCTCGATGTGGTGTTAAAGACCACGAGAGCAAGGAATGTTCAGATTCAAAACCGATCTGTGTAAATTGCCAAGGAGAGCAACCCGCCTACTCTAGAGCATGCCAGAGGTGGAAGGATGAAAAAGAAATCTAAAAACTGAAAACAGAGCTGAATATCTCCTACCCAGAGGCCAGAAAATGTATCCAACCAATAAATAGCGAGAAACCTTCTTATGCCCAGAAGGTTTCTGCTAAGTGCACTATCGGTACACAAACTGAGGTGACCGTGTACCCATCCCAAACCGTGTACAAACTGAGGTGACCGTGTACCCGTACTTGAGAGTAAATGACTCTCAAGGTCCCCGTGTACCTTGAGAGTCATTTACTCCGATTGCACGCTATTTATTGAGTTCAGAAAAGCCCACCAAAAAAACACAATCAGCTGCCACTCCTATATCTGTACCTCCTAGTGCTCCACCACTACCAAAATCAAGTGGTAAAGAAAAGCTAAAAAGTTCGGAAGAGCCACCCGTAACACCAGAATAAGGAGGTACCAGATGAATCAGTCTTGGAACTCTTTGCAGAGGAAGAAATGGACACGGGACAGCGTCCATACTTCCCCAAAAAGGATAAATCCAAAGCCCTCAGCATCTCGGAAGCCGCCTGATGGACCCACCAAGCCAAAATAATGGCTAAATTCCTACAATGGAATTGTCGTAGATTCTGGCGAAATACTGATGACATCAAGGCCCTTCGGCAAAACCACGAGCCAGTTTTCTTTTCCTTGCAGGAGACTTACCTAAAGGCAAATGATGATCCCACCATGCATAACATCACAATTTTTCGCAAGGACAGAATTTCGGATGGTCCTGCTCATGGCGGAGTGGCTATCCTTATATGTTACCAGACCCCAGTTCAGGCCTTGCTACTTACAACCAGCATATAGAGGCTGTTGCAATTCGCCTTGCAGTGGGATTTCTATTAACCATCTGTTCAATTTATTTGCCACATGGGACTGACATCTACCAGGAAGACCTTGATGATCTTGTAACACAGTTGCTTCCCCCTTTCTTACTTCTCGGGGATTTTAAGGGACATAACTCCCTGTGGGGTAGTTCTAGCATCAATAGAAGGGGACGAGTCATAGAGCGTATGCTAAATGACAATGATCTTTCCCTTCTAAATATTGGAACAAACACTTTCTTCCACATGCCTACCTGTAAGTTTTCTGCCATTGATCTCTCTATGTGTTCCCCTTCTCTACTCCCTTCACTCACTTGGGAAGTGGAGGAGAACCCATTCGGAAGTGATCACTTCCCTGTGATAACCTCGTTACGTGGTAACCTGAAAGGAAGACCGTGTCTTCCTTTCAGGTTACTATGGTGGAAGACTGATCAGGCTGACTGCACTGCCTTCCAACATCAGGCAAATTTTGATCTCAGCACCATCAGCCTTTAAACATGCACGAGCCAAAGCACGTAACGTGTTTAAACGTTTAATCCGCCGTCAGAATCAAAAGGAATCGTGGATCCGTTTTACTTCTTCAATTACTCAGTCCACTAGTACTAAGATGGTCTGGGATAAAAAATCGAAAAATGAATGGAAAATATACATCCCACACTTCTTCAATCCTAGATTTTAATGGATTCACTATTGCAGATCCGACTGCAATAGCCAGTTCCCTTGGAGAAACATTCTCTAACATCTCTGCGACATCTTCGTATTCCCCAGAGTTCCTGGTCCTGAAACATAAAATCGAAAAACAGGCACTTAATTTCAGTCTAAGAGCATTTATCCCTACAACGGGTCATTCACTATACAGGAACTGAAAAGAGCTCTCATTCTTTCCAAACAAGAGCTGTTGGAAGAGATGGCATCCTTGGGACCAATATGGCCTTAGTTGCTAATACTCCTAAAAACCAAATAACAACAACAACAGATGGCATCCAATATGAAATGATTAAGCATCTTTCACAAAAATCTACGGATTATCTGCTCTTTCAGCAGCGGACACAAAATTCTTGGGACTCGTATTCGATAAAAAACTGACCTTTCTGGATCACATCCGTCAACTGTGCACAAAGTGCACACGAGGGCTTAATATTCTCCGCTTGCTCTCCTCTACATCTTGGTGAGCAGACCGATGCACCCTTCTGCGGCTTTACCATGCACTTGTGCGATCCAAATTAAATTTTTGGTCCCAGGTATATTCCTCAGCCAGAGACAGTGTCCTTCGATGGCTGGACCCTGTCCATCATCAGACCATCCGTATCGCTACTGGAGCATATCGCACATCTCCTGTCCAGAGCCTATACGTCGAAGCAAACGAACCACCGTTATCGCTTCAACGTAAGCAGTTGTCTTTAAAGTATGCTTTAAAACTGAAATCCCTGCCAGACCATCCTATGTGGCTATCCATTTTTGAGCCACGATGGGAAAATTTGTACAACACCCGTAAGACTGCCAACCGACCTTTTGGTATTCGTCTCCAAGTGCTACTCAAAGAACTTAATATCAAGGTAGACAAGGTTGCCCAAACACCAAAGCAACCCCTTCCACCCTGGCATGCTCATGTCCCGGCATGTGACTTGTCCCTTAGAAATTGGGGAAAGTCAGACACTCCATTGTCTGTCTACCTGCAGCTTTATTCAGCACACCGAACTGAACATTCTGACTTCGCGCCAGTTTACACAGACGGCTCGAAGTCGGAATCATATGTGGGATCTGCTGCTGTCTTTACAGACAGCACTACATCGGAGCAGATTCCCTCTGAATGCAGTATATTTACTGCAGAGCTGCACGCTATAGAGTTAGCCTTGGATTACATTAGTGAATGCCAAAACCAACGGTTCATTTTATATTCCGACTCTCTCAGCGTGTTACAGGCTTTAATAACTGTGAGATATAATTCTCATCCAGTTCTGTCTAGCATTCAGCAGAAGATTCACTTTCTCCGTGAATGTGAATATGATATCCGCTTCTGCTGGATTCCCAGCCACATTGGGATTAAGGGAAATGATTTCGCTGATACTGCAGCCAATCAGCAATTCCCAATAATAATCGCTGCCTGTCAGTCCCCTATACAGACTACAGGCAAATAATAAATCAAAAGATATACTCCCAATGGCAGGATTCGTGGAATAGACAGACTACGAATAAATTATATCAAATAAAGCCTGTAATTGAACCGTCACAGTCTAGTCTGCGCAGGAATCGTAGGGAGGAAGTTGTTATTTCCGGGATCCGCATAGGACATTGTCGTTTGACTCATTCGTTTTTGCTGAGGGCTGATGACCCTCCTATGTGTGAGTCCTGTGGCACAATTTTATCCATGAGACACATTTTAATTGATTGTCCAGATTTTAGCAATATCCGTTTTACCGCTTTTAATCGTCTGACTGAGCCGTGTACACTCAGTTAGATTTTATCCGACAATGACAATGTGTCTGCTGTTTTTAGCTTTTTAAAGTCAATAAACATTTTTGTTTGTATATAAAATTTACATTTTTCTTTTATACCTTTTATACATTTGTTATACATTTTGACATGGTGACCTAACTAATTAGGTCCCTGAAAGTTTAAAATTTTTTATATATGACCTGGTCTTGGCACATTATAGCCTTAGTGGCTAATGCGCCAATAAAATCAAAACCAAACCAAAGCCTTTACATTGAAGCCCACGAACTTCCCTTACATCTTCGGAGGAAAACATTGCTTTTGATGTATGCTGCAAAAATCCGCCATCTTCCCTCTCAGCCTAATTGGAGATGTCTGTACAATACTGAATTGGATTCATTTTACAACAGTAAACCAAACGAAAACAGACCTGCTGCACTTAGACTTAAAGAACTAACTCAAATGTGGAATATAGAAATTGGCAATATATATCAGGACATGACATCGCTTGATCCACTGTGAACAAATATCCGTGCAATTTACGATGACTATTTCCAACAGTGGGAAAAGAACACCTTCTCTCCCTTCAATATCGCACAGTTACATGAAACTCACTCTGCTTCTAATTCACCGGCCTGTAAGATCTATACAGACGTATCAAAAACTGAGACCCAAGTAGGCACTGTAGCAATCTTCCCTTCATTCACCACTTCTGTTTCATTACCTGTAGAATGCAGTATCTTCACTGCTGAGCTTAATGCTATTAACTTGGCTCTAGATCACATTACTCAACTTCTAATTTCGTCTGCCTTAATATACACTGACTCGCTGAGTGCTGTCTCTGCCATAAATAGTAATACCAACTCCTCTCACCCTATAATGAAACAAATCCATTCTAAATTACTTGTGTGTAATGAGTCAAACCAAACTGTGACATTCTCCTGGATCCCTTGGCATTCTGGGATAGCAGATACTACTCTTTTGCAGACTTTTCAAACTCTATATACCGATTATAAACATTATCTGTAAAGCATGTTACAATAGCTGGTCACTAATCTGGAGAGGTTATCCAGGAAACAAACTATACCAGTTAAAACCAGAACCAAAGCTGTGGCTCTCCAGCTTCCATAAAAGCAGGAAAAAAAATTGTTTCTTCCAAAGAAACAATTTTAGGAAAGCTTAGGATTGGGTATACTCATCTCACTCACCTTATCTATTAACTAATGACAGCGCTCCCCAATGTACAACATGTCAAGTACAACTGACTATTCGCTATTTGCTAGTGGACTGTCCCCACTTTCAAAACATCTGCATAGACACCTTTAAATCAAATGCTAATACACAGTCATCAATAAATTTATTGCAGATTCTGAGAAATGATCCTAATAAAAAAGAACTATTTACTTTTCTAAACCAGATAGGAATATATCATAAAATATAGTTATTATTTCATATTCACCATTAGAAAGACACAATATGGCCCTAGCAGCTTATGTGTCGTTAAACTCAACAACAACCACTTATTGAATGGGCAATCTTGAATCCTCTTAATAGCGAACATTTCCCTGTGGTTTGCAAAATATTAACAAATAATATTACACATTACAATAGCCAAAAAAGATGGAGATTTCATAAAGCTGACTGGACAAAATATACAACTCTTGCAACAATAAATGTACAAATAATCACTACTCAGCCAATAGACAATGCCATAACTCATGTCCCAAACCAGATATTAATGGCAGCTGAAGCTACAATCCCTCGGTCTTCTGGAAAGTTTCATAAACATGCCACAACGTGGTGGAATGATGAATGCAGTTTGGCCAAGAGAGAGGAGAACAACAAGGCTTGGAATCTCTTCCGAAAGTACCCCACCTGTGCCAATTTCATAAATTTTAAAAAAGCCAGAGCTAGAGCCAGATATATCTAGCGTAGGAGTAAAAAGGAATCATGGATATGTTTTGCCTCTACAATTAACAGAAATACAGATACTCATACATAATAAAACAGGCCTACGTGCTCTGGATTCATAATGGGAAAATTTATTTTTATTTTGTTACACAGAGCATTAATAAACTACAATAAATAAATTAGCTTTCGGCTGGGTGGCAGCCTTCATCGGATTAAATTACTTGAATGGCAGTTGGAATAGAGATGCACTGCCAGGATGGTGCGTGAGGCACGTGGTTAATTGTTTGTTGATGTTTGTGGCTGTGACGTATGGTGGTGACGTGGCCAGCGTTTGTCTATGGATAGAATTACTGACTCTGTGATGGGGTTAACTTGACAACCACTGTTCCTGTTCAAAGCGGTGTCCGAGCATTTTATATTTAGCTCTGTGATGGGGTTAACTTGACAACCACTGTTCCTGTTCAAAGCGGTGTCCGAGCATTTTATATTTAGCTTTGAACAGGAACAGTGGTTGTCAAGTTAACCCCATCACAGAGTCAGTAATTCTATTCATAGACAAACGCTGGCCACGTCACCACCATACGTCACAGCCACAAACATCAACAAACAATTAACCACGTGCCTCACGCACCATCCTGGCAGTGCATCTCTATTCCAACTGCCATTCAAGTATTTTAATCCGATGAAGGCTGCCACCCAGCCGAAAGCTAATTTATTTATTGTAGTTTATTAATGCTCTGTGTAACAAAATAAAAATAAATTTTCCCACAGATACTCATGTTATATGGAACAAAATCAGAAAACTTAATGGGAAATATCTTTCAGTACCAACTCCACTTATAAACTTGAATGGACAGAAGATCACTAACTCAAAAGAAATCACAAACATACTTGCAACTACTGTTGCAAGTATATCAGCAGTATCAACATATATCCCATCCTTTCAGAAAATGAAATCTGTAGCAGAAAAATACAAGCTAAACTTCAATACCAGCAAACATCCCCCAAACAACCAGCCCTTCGATATTGAAGAAATGCAGAATGCTCTCTGGCTAAGTCAAGGAGGAGTGCAGCAGGACCCAATGGTGTTCACTATCAAATGATATAGCAACTTAGTCAAAAAACTGTAAATACATTACTTAAATTATACAATAGAATTTATATCGAAAACTATTCTCCAAACTCCTGGCATCACTCCCTTGTAATTGCTTTCCCTAAAAGATGATATCATCTTTTTCCTTAAAAGATGATATCCGTTGTAGAGCGGATATCATCTTTTAAGGGCACAAAAGGTGATATAGTTGTACACGTTGGCACTAATGATATTAAGAGTAGGAGACCGGCGGAATTACTTAACAAGTACAGGTCACTGTTGGAAAAAAGCCGTGAATTAGGGTTGAATTTGAAAGTGTCTGCAATTCTGCCCAGACACGATAGGAGGGAGTATATGATGAGAGCCCTGTCGATCAATTGAGCCCTGGAAAGATTGTGCAAGGCTCAAGGGGTAGAATTTTTTTCAGCCTGGTCTGTACTTGTTAACAGGAGAGACTGCTTCTACAGGGATGGGATACACTTAAATAGAAAGGGTGCAAGAATGTTTGCTGATGCTATTGAGGCAGTGTTAGGTGGGTCGGAAAACTGCTAGATTGGGGGGATACAAGGACTAATCGATTAACAGCAGCCACTGGCAGAGGTGAAAGTGATTCTTGCACTGCTTCTATTGATATGAGCAGCAGCCTGGAAAATAAGATGCAGGATATTTCAGAGACTGCTGGGAATCATTGGGGTACAAATAAACACATAGGTTGTGTTAGGGTAGCTAAGAAAAAGAACAGGTGCATGTATACTTGCGTGTACACCAATGCTAGGAGTTTAGTAAATAAATTTGATGAATTTGAGGTATTGCTCAAAACATCAAAGGCAGATATCGTTGGGATTTCAGAGACGTGGTGTCACACAGATATAAGGAATGCAGAACTGGAATTTGGGGAGTACAATATCTACAGAAAGGATAGACAGGATAGGAAGGGAGGAGGGGCTATGCTATTAGTTAAGAAATACATAAAATCCAAGGAAGTGAAGCCAGTCGACATCGCTGGACAGTGCAGTGTCGAGTCAGTTTGGTGTGACATAAGCATTGGGAGATCAAAATTGAGAGTAGGAGAGTGCTATAGGCCTAATGACTCTGATGAGTATAATAAGAAACTGTACAGGGAAATGGAGTGGGCCAGTAAATCAGAGAGTCTTATAATGGGAGATTTTAATTTCCCAGATATTGACTGGAATTTGGGGGCTGGTCACTCACACACTAGCAAGGCTTTTGTGGATTTATTGGATGATGTTTTCTACATCAGCATGTTCGGGAGGCAACTAGAGGGAGTAATACTCTTGATTTGATTATCAGTAGTGATTCTTCATGCATTAAGAATCTGCAGATAAATGAACCACTAGGTGGCAGTGATCACAGTGTGCTGAAGTGGGATTTACTCAAAGAGGTAACTACCATTAGGGGTAAAGGGAAGGGTTATTGCTTTCGTAAAGGCAACTACGATGGACTGAGACAGTATTTAAATTCTATACAGTGAGACCAACTGATGATGTTACCAACAGCAAATTCAAAATGGGAAGCATTCAAAGAATTTATCGTGGAAGCTACTAGCTTTACATACCAACTAAGAAATATTGTTCAAGGTTTAGGCCTAAATGGATGTCAGATGAACTAATGAAACATATGGCAGAGAAGAAAAATGCATGGGATACATACAAATTAACACGTGACACAGAAGCCTATGATAGATACAAGTTGATCTGTAACCAAGTTACAAAGGAGGTTAGGCAGGCGAAGGCAGATTATGAGAAATCTTTGGCAAGGGATGCAAAGAAAAACAGCAAAGAGTTCTTTACTTTTGTAAACTCTAGAAGGAAGGGGATGAATCAGATTGGTCCACTTGATATCGATGGGTCAACTGTTGATGATCCTGCTCAGGTAGCTAACAAACTAAATGAATATTTTGCATTGACATTCACACATGAGGAGTTATTCAGCGAGGGGAATGCCAGAGGTGTATTCAACTCTGGCAGTAAGCTAGAGAACCTTGTAATAACTGAGAGTAATGTGGAGGCGAAATTGTTGAAGATAAACACAAGAAAGGCACCTGGGATGGATGGGATCTATCCAGTTATATTAAAGGAGGCAGCAAAGGAAGTAAGCAAACCCTTAGCCATAATTATGAGGGCTTCCTTGGACTCAGGGGAAGTACCCATGGACTGAAGATGTGCAAATGTGACCCCAATTCACAAAGGAGGATCAAAGGCTGACACAAGTAATTATAGACCTGTGAGTTTAACTTCTGTTCCTGGAAAATTAATGGAGGCACTGGTTAAAGAAGCACTGCAGGATCATCTACACAAGACTTCAGTTATAGCTTGGACACAGCATGGTTTTGTTAAGGGAAAGTCTTGCCTGACCAATTTGATTGGACACTATGATGCAGTCACAAAAGAACTGGATGCAGGGAATAACTTTGATCTTAGAAGGGCTTTTGGTACTGTTGCACATGGAAGACTGCTGCACAAATTGGAGCAGTGTGGCATTGGAGGCAAATTGCTGCTATGGATAAAGTGGTGGTTGAGGGGGAGAAGACAGAGAGTGGTAATCAATGGACACTGCTCATCGTGGACTAATGTTATTAGTGGAGTCCCTCAGGGTTCAGTATTGGGTTCATTATTGTTTTCTGTATTTATAAATGATATTGATGACGGTATATCAAGCTTAATGTCCAAGTTTGCAGACGATACGAAGGTTGGCAGGGTTGTCAAGGACACTACTGAAACTATGCTGCTGCAACAGGATCTGGAAAGGTTGAGCAGATGGGCTGAGAGGTGGCAAATGAAGTTTAACATTGACAAATGTAAAGTACTACATATGGGAAACAGCAACCCCAGAGCAACGTATCAACTCTGTGGTACTACACAGACAGTGGTAGAGAATGAAAGGGACTTGGGGGTGGTTTTGCAGGCAGATATGAAGTTCTCTGAGCAGTGCAGACTTGCTGCAAGAGTAGCTCATGGTGTATTGTCAATGATATATAGGAATTTTTCTAGCAAGGATAAGGAGGTGATTATTCCCTTGTATAAGGTCAGGCCACACGTAGAGTACTGTATACAGATCTGGAGGCCTCATTTCAAGAAGGAAGTAGAGCTGTGGGAACGAGTACAGAAAAGGGCAACAAGATTAGTGAATGGAACAAAGGGGTGCTCTTACGAAGAAAGGCTTAAGTTTTGCAAATTACAGTGTCTGGAGACTAGGCACCAGCGAGGTGATCTGATAGAGGTGTATAAAGCCTTGAATGGTTTGAGCATGCTCAATGCTGATGGGATTCTTCCTCTTGTTCAGAATAATCACCTGAGAGGGCACAAATTCAAATTGAGGAAAGACAGATGTAGGATAGACGTGCAGAAATATGCCATTATGCTAATTATACAATAGAATTTATATCAAAAACTATTATCCAAACTCCTGGCATCACTCCCTTGTAATTTCTTTCCCTAAACCTGACAAAGATCATATTATCTCCACAAACTATCAACCAATAGCTCTAACTAGTTGCCTCGGGAAAACCGTGGAGAAAATGCTGAATAACAGACTAACCTGGTTCTTGAAAAAATATAACTTACTAAACGCAAATCAGTATGGCTTCTGCAAAAAAAGATCATCTCTGGACCTCATGATAAAAGCAGAGGCAAATATTCACAATGCTTTTCTAAGGAATGAGCATCTAATTATGATCAGTCTAGGCATAGAAAAGTCCTTTGACAGTACCTGGCGATATAGCATTCTGAATGATCTCCACAACATTGGTTTGCGAGGACACCTACCAATTTTAATAAAAAATTTTCTGAAGTGCAAAACCTTCCTGTCACAAACATATACTCAGGAAGAAGGAGTTCCTCGGGGTTCAGTGCTAAGTGCGACTTTGTTTACAATCAAAATAAATTCTATCAGAAAAGACATACCCGAAAACAGTAGAAACTTTCCTTTATGCAGATGATGTTACCATTTCATGCCATTCACAAAGCATGAACATGATTGAAAGGCAATTGCAAAGTACAGTTAAAAAAATAGAATTGTGGACAAAAAACAATGGATACAGAATATCACAACAAAAAACAATGGCCATACATTTCTGTAGAAAGCAAAAAGTGCACCCAGATCCAGAAATAAGACTAGAAAACCAGCTGATACCCCTAGAAAATAGTATACCTTTCCTTGGCCTGATTCTGAATAGAAAACTTAACTTTTTGGAACATATCAGATGCCTCCGAACAACCTGTCAAAAAAAACTAAATATTCTCAGAGTTCTTTCTGCAGTGAAATGGGGTGCTGATTGGTTCACACTGCTTCACCTATGCTGTGTTATAATGAGATCAAGACTAGACTATGAAGCCCCTGTGTATAGCTCGTGTAGACCAAGTGTCATCAAATGGCTTGATTCCATACATCATAGTACCTTACGAATTTCCTTAGGAGCATACAGAACATCGCCTGTACAAAGCTTATATGCGGAGACCCATGAGCCTTCACTATATCTCTGGAGGCAAATGCTGCTATTAAACTATGCTATTAAAATCTGAAGTCTTCCTCATCATCCTACTCAGCAATATCTTTTCAGTCCACAGTGGGAGATCCTCTACAGCAATAAACCCACAGTAAATAAACCAGCTGGAATATGACTAAAAGAAATAGTTTCAAAATGGAGGCTAAGCTTTGACAACGTACATAATGATAATAGCATAAGTGTTCCACCATGGCACACTTTCATGCCTAACTGTGACACTTATTTTCAACATTGGGGAAAAAGCACTCTGCCAAATGTCAACATAAAACAGATGCATGCAGCCCACTCATTACAATCCTCTGAATACCTTCAAATATATACTGATGGCTCTAAAACAAATACCCAAGTTGGTGCTGCAGTGGTCCTTATACACACTGTTATCTCACAGCAACTCCCAAATCAATGCAGTAGCTATTCTGCTGAGCTATTTGCCCTACTAATGTCCTTAAAATACATTGCATCATTTCCTCTTCTGAAACATCTCATAATACACAGATTCATTGAGTGCAATACATACTCTCTAACAAAAAGCAGACTCCATCATATCCCATTCTTCACCAGATACAAGCTCATCTTGTGAAGCTCAAAAGCAAAAGAAGGCAAGTAAATTTCTGTTGGATCCCAGGACATGCAGGCATTGAAGGTAATGAAAGTGCTGATCGAGCAGCAAAGAATCCTACAAATACAAACCTAAGACTTTACAAAGTTCCACATTCCGATTACAGACCTATCATAAAACAAATTCTCCATATTCAGTGGTTACAAATGTAACCACTGGAATAAAACATGAACTTCCGCCATGGAATTAGTCTCTGTAAGAATCGGCACGAAGAAGTCATTTTAACCAGACTGCGCATTGACATACACATCTCACACACTTGTACTTACTCACAAAAGCAAATCCTCCACAATGTCTTCACTGTTCTTGTCAACTCACTGTAAAACATTTCCTTACAGAATGTCCACAATACCACATGGCGCAACAATCAGCCTTCCATATCCCTATAAATATTCAGAATTCCCTGACTTTATCACAAATCCTAGGCGATATCAGCATACAAACGGTGATAACTCCAACATTGAAAATATATTTACTTATTTAAAACTAATAGGATATTTTAGCCAGATATAAACAATAATTAAGAAACTTAATGTCACAGTCACATAATACTAATAGATAGGCACAATATGGCCAAAACTGCTTTTGTGCCAAAAAAAAAACCCAACAACAACATACACAGATGGTTCCAAATCTCATTCAACTGTTGGAGCAGCAGCAGTGTTTCCCTCTGCTATCATATCAGCTTCTCTTCCACCAGAGTACAGCAGCCTTTCAGCGGAACTATATGCAATACAATTAGCTCTAGAAAATTTGACTCTTCACCCATCTGCAAAATATTTAGTTTACACCGACTCTCTCAATTCAATTAGAGCAATGCAAAATCCCTTTCATAAGGACCACCCTGTTATAAATAAGATCAGGAGTTTACTGTTGAAAATTGAAGACCACCAACAACTAGCGAAGTTTTTCTGGATTCCAGCACATTCGGGCATTAAAGGGAAGGAACTGGCTGATATTTCTGCTAAAAATCCATCAACTTTAGACTTAACCTCTGTCTTCATTCCAGCTTCTGATTATAATATCATAATTCAAGTAGCATACCATGCACAGTGGACAGAATTATGGCATAAACAAACAAATAATAAACTCTTCCAATTGAAACAAGTTCCAAAATTTTGGCACTCAAGCATTCAGACAGTTCAGTGAGAAGTGGTACTCGCACAGATTAGAATAGGACATACTCATCTAACTCACCTCCATCTACTCACAGGCGATGATTCTCCTCAGTGTCCACATTGCTCGGAATATCTAACAGTCAAACATATTTTGATTGACTCTGCACATTATCAACAACATCAAACTTCAGTATTTCTTTCTCTGGCTAATCTCCGAGAATCGATGACATTAAATCGTATCTTTGGAGATGAGGCAAATATTAATGAACTTTATTGTTTTTTGAAAAAAATTAGAATTTATGATCGAATATAAATAGTTTCTGAGCTGAAATGAAATTGAGATGGCTTCATATTAATTATTATTTATAACATTCCTATGAATAGGCACACTATATCTTTACCACACACATACATGCAACCATCCTGCTTATTCTAGGACATGCGGCTGATGGAATACTGAAAAGAAAATTGTGAAATATAAAATCGAAAATAAAGTAAGTTTTTAAGAATCAAGGAAATTAATTGCTCCCAGTATGACTAAACATACATACACCAGTATTGTGCAAAAATATCAATCAGTGGCCTTACCTAAACTGATGTTACAGTCCCTTTAAACACTTCAATCTCCCACTGGGCTTGGACTGTTCTCTCTCAGCAACAGAACAATATCCCTAAGCAGTTGAACCAGGCAAGCAATACTACTCTTACAGTACCAGCTACATCCCCTTCTCCTCCCCCCAGTGATTTCTTCTACATCAAATAATCAAAGCTCAAATTTAAAAAAGAATATTCAAGAAACATCTATGGATACAATTGACTCATCCAGACAGAAAGACCCAATCTTAGAAATATATGTGGAAGAAGATATGGACACTGGTCAGCCATTCTTCTCAAAAAAAGCCATTCTTCTCAAACAAACTGAAGCCTGAACGCCATAAGCCAGCCCCTCGACGTGAGCACCTGTACGTGGTGAGGGGACCTCCCAGTGATGCTGCTGGTTTTCCAGATTAGCATCACTGGGATCCAACGCCCATACCTTGGTTCCAGGGTTACAACATTGGAATCCGGCGTGTGCAGCCGTGCGCCGCGACCCGTGGAAGCGGAAAGGGGGATCCTGGTGGTTGAGGGGCCCAGCCTTAATACACCACTTTGGCCCCTGCTTCGACGAGACGGGTGGTCCCGGACCGGCTCGACTGGGATCAATCGGCGGGTGGTTCTATACTGCTAGGGTCAACTGCGTTCCAATAAGTCTCCCTCCCTATGGTCCTGGGACGGGATAAAGACTTATTGGTAACGTGGGTATGGTGCTCTAAGCGAACTCGGCGTCCCATTCGTGTACGCAGTACCTGCTAGTTCACGAGTGGGCGTCCCCTTGTTGGGCTCGGTGGTGGGTGAGGTACTTAGGCATCAGACATTTTCTCTTTACTCTTATGAGTAATTTAAATCTTTCAAACCCCTCTGGGGCCTCTACGAGGTCCCTACCTGAAATTGATGAAGATAATGTGTCATCAAAAAAGAAACACCGAACAGAAGCTGCACCACCTCCTGTACCTCGATTCCTTATCATACATTCTACCGGTGAAAAGGAAATAGGTAAAATGTCGCCCTTCTTCATTCAGAAGGGTCTCAAAGGGCTGGCAGGGTCCCCGAAGTCGGTAAAACGACTTAGATCGGGTGACCTTTTAGTAGAAACGTCTTCAGTGCGACATTCAGAATTGCTTCTCCAAGCAACATCTCTTGGGGGCATTCCAATTAAGACGTCACCACACAGGACATTGAATACATCGCGTGGCGTAATTGCCGAGTGGGATCTCCTTGAAACATCTGAAGAGGAGATATGCACCGAACTGAGAGATCAAGGTGTAACAGCTGTTAAGAGGATATTTATGCGCAAGGAGGGAAAATTAGTCCCAACTAGGGTTCTTATCCTTACATTTAATACACCTAAACCGCCTACTTCCATCAAGGCTGGTTATCTGAACTGTCCTGTAAGGCTATACATTCCAAACCCGTTGCGATGTTTCAAATGCCAAAAATATGGCCACTCTCAGATGTCATGTCGTGGATCTCCTGCTTGTGCCCGCTGTGGAGCAAAAGAACATGACACAAAGGAATGTTCTGCCTCGAAACCAGTATGCTTGAATTGTGGCGGTGAACACCCTGCATATTCAAGAGCATGCCAAAGATGGAAAGACGAAAAACAAATTCAAAAAATCAAGACGGAACAGAACATACCATATATGGAAGCAAAGAAACAGTTAACACCAGCAAACACTGGAAAATCTTATGCACAAGCAGTCTTGAGGAAGGTTTCAATTTCGACGCAAACTGATATATCAATATAGCCATGTGATTCTTTTGCACCCCAAGCTAGATACTTGTTGACACAAGCACAGCAAGATAAAGCAGTCACTACTCCCATTTCAATACCAACTAAGGAAGTAGCACCTAAAGGAAAATCACCTCAAACAAAAACCCCACCTGTTATTAGTGAGGTACAGGAGGAAATGGAGGTAAATGAAGAAGCTGAAAGTGTGGAAGAATCTATTCTAGATCTTCATCCGGAGGAAGAAATGGATATTGGGCGCCCTCAATTTCCCAAAGGCAGAATAAAACCCAAAGCGGGTCAATCTAAACCCGCATCACTTCGGAAGCCAGTCAACGGTCCCACTAATTCCAAGTAATAATGGCTAAACTACTGCAATGGAATTGTCGTGGATTCCAACAAAATATGGAGGATGTCAAAATGCTAATGCGCAAATATGAACCTGTTTGCTTTTGCTTGCAGGAAACGTACCTAAAGCCAAATGATGACCCCATATTGCGAAATTTTACTGCTGTTCGTAAAGACAGAAACGGGGATGGCCCGGCCCATGGAGGAGTCGCAATCCTCGTGGGCAACCATACCCCTTTCTCACAAGTTCAATTGAACACTAACTTAGAAGCAGTAGCCATTCGTTTAGCAATAGGGTCTTTACTTACAATATGTTCTATATATTTGCCTCCTGGGACACACATTTCCCAGGTAGATCTCGACGATCTTATTACGCAACTGCCCTCTCCTTTTTGCCTTCTTGGAGACTTTAATGGACATAGTACCCTGTGGGGTAGTGCAGAAACTAATGAATGAGGTCGTATTGTTGAACGTTTTCTCGACAATAACGGCCTGTCGTTACTAAATATGGGAATAAACACCTATTTCCATATGCCTACCCGTACTTTCTGTGCCATCGATCTTTCCATCTGTTCGCCTTCTCTGCTACCTTTGCTTTCCTGGGAAGTGGAACAGAATCCTTATGGAAGCGACCATTTCCCCATAATATCTACCATTGTGAATGGACAACCTTGTCATCCATTTAGAATTCCACGCTGGAAGTATGATGAAGCAGATTGGAGTAAATTTTCACTACTCACTGAATTTGATCCTGTACAAATTCAGCAAGAATCAATTGATGAAGCAGTGAAGTATATCACAGAGTGTATTATCCACGCAGCGGCAACTGCAATCCCAAAAACATCCTCCCGATTTCCACACTTTCCAAAGCCATGGTGGAACCAAGATTGTAAAGAAGCAAGAAAGTTACAAAATCGGTCATGGGGAAAATTCCGACGTTACCCCACCACCGCAAATCTTATAGCTTTTAAACGTGCCCGTGCTAAAGCACGATTTATACGCCGACAGAGCCAAAAGGAATGCTGGGTCAAGTTTACATCTTCAATTAACCAGATGACCAGTACCAAAGTTGTCTGGGATAAAATTCGGAAGATGAAGGGTAAATACAAATCAGCTCCTTCATCTATGCTACAACATAATGGTTGTACATTAGCAGACCCAACTGCTATTGCCAACGCTCTAGGAGAAGTATTCTCCACTATATCTGCTGAAACTTCATACTCTGCTGAGTTTCTAGTGATAAAGAAGAAAGCGGAGAAACAAAAACTTAACTTCCCTTCAAGCAAAGCCGAAACTTATAACCTGCCTTTTAGTGAAGTGGAATTAACCATTGCACTTGCTACCTCGAAAGTGAGTGCCGCAGGGCCAGATGAAATTCAGTATGAGATGATAAAACATCTTTCATCTCACTCTCTAGAGCTGTTGCTACATCTCTACAACCGAATTTATTTGGAGGATCAATTTCCTGTTTCTTGGCGTAGAGCAACCGTTCTCGCTTTCCCAAAGCCAGGAAAAGACCCCAAAATTCCCAGCAACTATCGTCCAATTGCACTGACCAGTTGCCTATGTAAGATTTTGGAAAAAATGGTGAATGCCCGCCTCATATATTACCTCGAGGCAAACAACCATTTGAACAAGATTCAGTGCGGCTTCCGAAGGAATCGCTCCACTTTGGACCATTTAATCCGACTGGAAACAGCGATTCGCGATGCTTTTTTAAAGCATGAACACTTGGTATCAGTCTTCTTTGACATGGAAAAAGCTTATGACACAACCTGGAGGTATGGTATTTTAAAAGACCTCTATTCTTTTGGTTTGAGAGGCCACCTCCCTGTTTTTATAAGGAATTTTTTATCTAAACGACTCTTCCAGGTTCGTGTTAAATCCAGTGTGTCCCGCCTTTTTTGTCAAGAGGAAGGAGTTCCCCAAGGCTCTGTCCTCAGTGTTACGCTGTTTGCAGTCAAAGTTAACTCCATTACAAAACAGCTTCCTCCATCAGTAAATAGTGCCTTGTACGTTGATGATTTTAGTATTTTTTGTTATTCCTGTAGCATGAGAGTTATTGAACGACAATTGCAACAAGCAGTCAATTACCTTAGTTCCTGGGCTTTAACTAATGGGTTTAAGTTTTCTTCCCAAAAGACCGTTTGCGTGCATTTCTGCCGCAAACGGAATCTACATCCTGACCCGGAACTCAGACTTGGACAAAATCCAATTCCTGTGGTAGCAGAAACAAAATTTTTGGGACTTATCTTTGATAAAAAACTGACATTCCTACACCATATTCGTCAGCTTAGAGCAAAATGCATGAGGGGTTTGAACATGCTCAGTGCTATCTCCTCCAACTTTTGGGGAGCAGATAGAAGCACATTATTGCGTTTATACCGAGCACTTGTTCGCTCTAAACTTGACTATGGTTCCCAAGCTTACTCTTCTGCTAGAATTTCTGTACTCCGGTGGCTTGACCCAATCCACCATAAAGCCATTCGGATTGCCACAGGGGCTTTCCGTACTTCGCCTGTCCAAAGTCTATACGTTGAAGCCAATGAACCACCATTGATGCTTCGACGTCAGCAATTGTCGCTACAATATGCTATAAAAATAAAATCCCTGCCTGACCATCCCACGTGGACATCTATTTATATGCCACGGTGGGAAAATCTATATAATACGCGTAATATAATACTGCCAGTCGGCCTTTTGGTATCAGGATTCAAGAGCTGGTTCATGATATTGGCTTCACGTTGGACAATATATCAACGTCAGTCAAGCAAGATCTTCCCCCTTGGAATATACGATCTCCGTCTTGTGACTTCAGTTTTAGGAGTTGGCTGAAAGCTAACACATCGCCATGTATATATCGGCAACTCTTTGCAACACACCTTGCCGAACACTCTGACTTCTTGCCGGTATATACAGATGGCTCGAAATCTGAAGAGTTTGTGGGATCTGCTTGTGTCTTTCCAAGTAAAACAATCTGTAGTCGTATTCCAAGTGAATGTAGCATATACACTGCAGAGCTACACGCAGTAGAACTGGCCTTGGATCATATAAAAACCCACCACTACCAAAAGTGCATGCTATATATGGACTCTCTAAGCGTATTACAGGCCTTATCCAATGTAAAAAGCACTCACCCAGTGTTATATCGGGTGCAGCAACTATTACACTCCCTTTTAGAGTTAAATTTCGATATTCGCTTTGTTGGATCCCTAGCCATGTTGGTATCAGAGGCAATGACTTAGCTGATGCAGCAGCAAAATCAGCAACGCCACAAAGTCGCATCCGCTTGTCAGTCCCCTATACAGACTGCAAGCAACTGATCTACAAAAAATTATGCGCGCGTTGGCAAGAATCTTGGAATGGGTGCCCTACCAACAAGCTGAATGAAATTAAGCCTGAAATAATGCTTTGGCATTCTAGTCAGCGCAGGGTCCGACGGGAGGAAGTAATTCTTGCTAGGCTACGCATAGGACATTCTCACCTGACGCATTCGTATTTGCTGAGGGCTGATGATTGTCCTGTGTGTAGACATTGTAAAGCAATTTTAACTATCCGTCATATTTTAGTCGAATGTACATATTTTAGTAATGAACGCCGTTCGTGTTTTAACCATCTGTCTGAGCCCTATACACTCAGGCAGATTTTATCAGACGATGACAATGTGTCAGATGTATTTAGATTTTTACAACTGATTAATCTACATAGTTTTATTTAGGTTGCCCTAATATTTAACATATTGTAAATGTTTTATGCCATATTTCTGTGCATAATATATTAACTAGATACGCTATTTTATATTTTTACATATTTATATTTTATTACCTTAGACTTGGCGCATGATAGCCTTAGATGCTGATGCGCCATTAAACTTCTAATAACCAACCAACCAACCAACCATAAGCCAGTCACATTAAAAAAAAAAAACAGTCATATACAGCTTCTTCTACTAAATACTAACCCTTGAAATCTCCAGTATCTCGCTTTCCAGGCTGCTGCTCATTCCAATAGAAGCAGTGCAAGAATCACTTTCACTTCTGCCAGTGGCTACCATTAATCTATTAGTCTGTGAATTACCCCAAGCTAGCAGTTTTCCGACCCCTCTAACAATGCGACCCGGGTGCCAAGCGAATTCGAGGTCAGGCGTTTTGAGTGCGAATTAAATAGCGATCTTTCTCAGAGATAAAAGTTCTTTTTAAATTATATCGTTTTCTTTCAGCAGTTCATTTATAAATCAGTTCTCCACTTGGAAAGTCTCAAGTAAGAACAGAGAAAGGAAATTCACCTTTCTTTTTTGTTATACTGTATATAATTACATTCTTTATTAACAACTAACGCTTCTAACCTCTTGGCCTCCTTGCAGCACTGCTCCTGCCTCCCCGTGGCAGGGCCAGAAACCTAGGAGGGAAAGGTAACCCCTCAGGCCAAAAAGGAGCTAACCATGAGCAGCCTAGGCACTCATCTAGTACTGTCAGCAATGCTGACCATGAAATTGCATATGACGGAACAAAGACAAAAAGGTTGTGGAAGGACACAGAACAACAGGAATGCCCATGATTCCTTATTTTGCATTCTCTTTCAGACAAATCTGTTAGCACTCTATCACCATTTCTTATACAAAAATGTCTGGAAAATGTGGCGGGCTCACACAAAATGGTGAGAAGACTCAGATCCAGTGGCCTATTGGTGGAAACTGCAAGTTGCACACATTCTGAGACTTTGCTGAAATTAACAACATTTGTAAGACTACCCGTATCATTCATCAGATCCCACTCTGCAATTACTCCCTTGGAGCTATTTAAAGTTTCATGTGGGGCGACCTGTAAACCAGGTGGGAAGGAGCAGTAGTACATAGCACACACTTCTTGATTAGACCGGGGTTCGAGCCTGTCACCACCAAATATGGAGGATGCGGAAAGGTCAGGGAATGACCACCGCATATTCCCGGAGCAATATGGCCTTAGTTGCTAATGCTCCTAAAAACCAAATAACAACAACAACATCATCCCCATTTCAGCTTCTAACTGTAATCACATCATAAAGAGCATGTGTAGTGGAAAGAGCTATGGCAGACCCAAACTAATAATAAACTTTATTAGTTGAAACAGGATCCAAAGCTTTGGAAATCTAGCATGAAAGCAATGTGAAGAGAAGAAGTGCTACTTCCACAGGCATGAATCAGACATACATATCTGACTCACCTCCATCTACTCACATGTGAATATCGTCCTCAGTGTCCACTGTTCAGCACATTTAACAGTCAAACGTATTCTTCTGATTGACTTCCCTCACTATCAACTGGACAGAACATCCGCCCTGTTGTCCCTGACAAATCTTCGAGAACCAATGACGTTACAACATATTATTGGTGATGATGCAAACATCAACGAATTTTTCTGTTTTCTGAAAAAAATTGGATTATATGATAAAAATTCTAAAATATCTCTGTAAAGAAAACAGTGGTTACACCTGAATTTTGTTTTTTAGCATTTTCCATTGAATAGGTACATTATAGCCACAGTAGCTTATGCACCGTTAAACCCTCATAACACACACATCGTACCCATTTTTACTTCATAACAGGTGAGGATCTCCTCAGTCTGTCTGTTATACCCTACTCACAGTAAACTATATCATCCTTAACCATTTTTCTGCTATTAGAAATCGTTTTATAATATTAAGTAGAATAATAAAAATTAGTAATCAAAGTTGTTGCATCTCATTCACTTTCATCATAATTCTCAGAAACATTGTTGTAAAATTCTACATATATTTTGAAATGTAATAATGTAAAATAATAACAAAAAAGTCACAGGAGACTTGATGGACTGGTAATTTCTAATAATGTATTGCATTTTATTTTTTTGAATGAATCATTTCATTTATTTATTATCATAAAAATTGCATTCTGTCATGTCAATTCTGTAAAAGGTTTGGTTATTTCATGGATTTATCATTTTTAGGGTCGACCTAAGACAGAAGCTGAAAAAATCCAAGATGAAGTTCAACGTCAGGTTGCCAAGTGTACCTGTGTTCATCGCTTCAAAGTATATCAAGTTGGGGAAGGAAAATACAGAGTAAGATTTTAGTTTGTTATTTTAACAAAAATGAAGGCTTCATCTATAATTTTTAAAATGAAAATTATTTATTCCCATTACACTTAATGAATATTATTAAAATTATATATGAGGCCCCTATATCCATACAGAGTGTGATCTTTTACAGCATAAAAATCTTTGTTTGAATCAGTAGTAATTGTATTCCAGTTCAAATCATTATATGGCCTTTGATTAGCTGGATGGTTAATAATGCTTATCAAGTGTTTATAATAACTTATATATTTTTGCCAGGTAAATTATATTGAGACTGTAATGTTGTTTTTCTTTTTAATTTTAAAATTTTCTAGATAAAATTTTCTGAATAGTATAAAAATAATGATTTCTAAAATGTTATTTACATAATAATATGATATAAATTTGATTTCTGTACATAAAAGTAAAATTTTATTTTCATTTCTGTGATTAGCATTAGTAGAGACATATGATGCAAGAAAGCAAGCTTATACAGTGTCAGCCAAAAAAAAAATCCCCCATTTCACTTCTCCATTCCTCTAAAAGTTTGTCCAGTTTGTCCTTGAATTTATTTAAGCTATCAACTTTCACAATGACAGACGGAAGTTTGTTCAAGCAATCAACCACCTGCCAGATAAAGGCAAATTTCCACACATTAATTCTACAACTGTCTTTACTCAATTAGAATTTA
This sequence comes from Mastigoproctus giganteus, assembly GCF_048544385.1. Lineage (NCBI taxonomy): Eukaryota > Metazoa > Arthropoda > Arachnida > Uropygi > Thelyphonidae > Mastigoproctus > Mastigoproctus giganteus. The sequence continues at coordinate 64,182,966 of NC_143579.1, read as the reverse complement.
TGCCCCCTCAAGTGCATAATCTGAGCAAGAGGAAGAATCTCATCAGCATTGAGCTTGCTCAAACCATTCAAGGCCTCAACTCAATCAGATCACCTCACAAGTCCTTGAGGTTGTCACAGACATTCTCACAGATATGCCAGACAAGCTGTACTTGTTACCTGGTTGTCTAAAACACTGATGGAACTGATATTCTGGTGACATTCAATTCAAGTGGACCCAATTTCACCAAAGTCCTGACGGTCTCTGAGAACCAAATCCTCTACTTGCATCTTCAAGGTGGTGGGACTGTTAGTAATCCTGGGTATAACCTCCATGCACAAGCACACGGTGGGTGACCATCCAGTTGTGAACCATTGTATGCAGGGGTCAAGGTGTGCTGCCCCTCTGTATTACCAGGCAATACTAGGTGGTAGATGACTCTCAT